>NC_054481.1:107616065-108358287 GCF_017639515.1 Carcharodon carcharias | reverse complement strand
TCCCAATCTGTCTATCTCCTTTTCCTCCCCTCAGTCTATCTTTCTTCCCCCCATCTGTCTATCACCCTTCCCCACTATTGCCCTCCCTCCCTACCTGACTATCGCCCTCCCATCTGACTATCGCACTACCTCCCTATCTGTCTTTCGCCCTCCATCGCTATCTGCCTATCTCCCAACCCTCGCCATCTGTCTATCACCCTTTCCTCCCGATCTGTCTATCTCCCTTTCCCTCTCCATCTGCCTATCTCCTTTTCCCTCCCCATCTCTCTATATCCCTTTCGCTCCCAATTTGTGTATCACACTTACCCATCACCCTCCCTCCCTATCTGTCTATCGCCCTCCCTGACTATTTCTATTGCCTTCCCTCCCTATGTGACTATCACTCTCCCGCCATACCTGTCTATCTCCCTCCCTCTCTATCGGTCTATCTGCCTTTCCCTCCCCATCTGTCTATTGACCCTTCCCTCCCCTTCTGTCTATCTCCCTTTCCCTCCCCCTCTGTCTATCTCACTTTTCATCCCCCCTCATTCTATCACCCTTTCGCTCCCCCGCAGTCTATTGCCCTTTCCCTCACCCTCTATCTCCCTTCCCCGCCATTTGTCTATCACCTTTTCCCTCCCCATCTGTCCTATCTCCCTTTCCCTCCCCATCTGTCTATCTCCCTTTCCCTCCCCATCTGTCTATCTCCCTTTCCCTCCCCCTCAGTCTATCTCCCTTTCCCTCCCCCTCGGTCTATCGCTCTTCACCCCATCTGTCTATCACCCTTCCCCCCATTGCCCTCTCTCCCCATCTGACTATCGCACTCCCTCCCTATCTGTCTCTCGCCCTCCATCCCTATCTGCCTATCTCCCAATCCCTCGCCATCTGTCTATCACCCTTTCCCTCCCCATCTGTCTATCTCCCTTTCCCTCCCTATCTGTCTATCTCGTTTTCCCTCCCTTCTGTCTATCTCCCTTTCCCTCCCCTTCTGTCTATTGACCTTTCTCTCCCAATCTGTCTATTGCCCTTTCCCCTCCACACTGTCTATCTCCATTTCCATCCCCTTCTGTCTATCGCCCTTCCTCCCTATTGCCCTCGCTGTCTATCTCCCCCCCTCTCGATCTGTCTAATTCCCTTTCCCTCCTATCTGTCTATCTTGTTATTCCTTCCCTTCTGTCTATCTCCCTTTCTCTCCCAATCTATCTATCTCCCTTTCCCTCCCCAGCTGTCCTATCGCCCGTTCCCTACCCTTATGTCAAACTCCCTTTCCCTCTCGATCTGTCAATCTCCCTTTTCCTCCCCTCAGTCTATCACCCTTTCTGCCCATGTGTCTATCTCGCTTTCCCTCCCCATCTGCCTATCACCCTTTCTCTCCCCATCTGTTTATATCCGTTTCCCTCCCCATCTGTCTAGCTCCCTTTCCTTCCCTATCTGTCTATCTCCCTTTCCCTCCCCATCTGTCTATCTCCCTTTCGCTCCATCTGTCTATCTCCCTTTCTCTCCCTATCTGTTTATATCCGTTTCCATCCCCATCTGTCTAGCTCCCTTTCCTTCCCTATCTGTCTATCTCCCTTTCCCTCCCCATCTGTCTATCTCCCTCTCCCCCATCTGTATATCTTTGTTTCCCTCCACATCTGTCTAGCTCCCATTCCTTCCCCATCTGCCTATCTCCCTTTTCTTACCCGTCTATCTCCTTTTCCTTCCCTATCTGTCTATCGCCCTCCCTCGATTTTTGTCTATCTCCCTTTCCCTCCCTGTCTATCCCCCACTCTCCGTATTTGTCTATCGCCCTACCTCTTGATCCGTATATCTACCTTTCCCTCCGCATCTGTCTAGCGCCTTTTCACTACCCTTCTGTCTATCTCCCTTTCCCTACCCTTCTATCTCCCTTTCCTCCCCATCTGTCTATCTCCATTTCCCTCCCAATCTGTCTATCACCCTTCCCCCCAATGCCCTCCCTCCCCATCTGTCTATCACCCCTTCCCTCCCCATCTGTGTACTGTCCCTTCCCTCCCCATCTGTCTATCTCCCTTTCCCTCCCCATCTGTCTAGCTCCCTTTCCCTCCCCCTCAGTCTATCTCGCTTTCCCTTCCCCTCAGGCTATCGCCCTTTCCCTTGCCCTCTGTCTATCTCCCTTCCCCCCTCTGTCTATCTCCCTTTCCCCCCTATCTGTCTATCTCCCTTTCCCCCCTATCTGTCTATCTCCCTTTCCCCCCTATCTGTCTATCTCCCTTTACATCCCCATCTGTCTATCTCCCTTTCCCTCCTCATCTGTCGATCTCCCTTTCCCTCCTCATCTGTCGATCTCCCTTTCCCTCCTCATCCGTCGATCTCCCATTCCCTCCCCATTTTTCTATCGCCATTTCCCTCCCTATCTATCTATCTCCCTCCCTCTGTATCTGTCTATCTCCCTTTTCCTCCCCCTCTGTCCATCGCACTTTCCCTCCCCCTCAGTCTATCGCCTTTTCCCTCCCCCTCAGCCCATCGCCCTTTCCCTCCGCCTCTGTCTATCTCCCTTTCCCCCGCTCTCTATCTCCCTTTCCTGCCCCATCTGCATCGCTCCCTTTCCCTCCCCATCTGTCTCTCTCCCTTTCCCTCACCATCTGTCTAGCTCCCTTTCCTTCCCCATCTGTCTTTGTCCCTTTCCCTCCTCATCTGTCTATCTCCGTTTTCCTCCCCATCTGTCTAGCTCCCTTTCCTTCCCCATCTGTCTATCACCCTTTCCCTCCCGATCTGTCTATCTCCCTTTCCCCCAATCTCAATATCGCAGTTTCCCACCCCATTTGTCTAGCTCCCTTTCCGTCCCCATCTGCCTATCTCCCTTTTCCTACACATTTGTCTATCTCCTTTTCCCTCCCTAACTGTCTATCGCCCTCCCTCGCTTTTTGTCTATCTCTGTTTCCCTCCCTGTCTATCGTCCTCTCTCCATATTTTTCTATCGCCCTCCCTCCCTGTCTGTCTTTCACCCTCCCCATCTGTCTATCGTGCTCCCTCCCTATCTGTCTTTCGCCCTCCATCCCTATCTGTATCTCTCCCTGACTCTCGCCATCTGTCCATCACCCTTTCCCTCCCCATCAGTCTATCTCCCTTTCCCTCCCCATCTCTCTATATCCCTTTCCCTCCCAATCTGTGTATCACCCTTCCCCCATCGCCCTCACTCCCTATCTGTCTATCGCCCTCCCTGACTATGTCAATTGCCTTCCCTCCCTATCTGACTATCACACTTCCCCCATACCTGTCTATCTCCCTCCCTCTCTATCTGTCTATCTACCTTTCCCTCCCCATCTGTCTATCTCCCTTTCCCGCCCCATCTGTATCTCTCCCTTTCCCTCCCCATCTGTCTCTCTCCCTTTTCCTCCCCATCTGCCTACCTCCCTTTCCATCCCCAACTGTCTATCTCTGTTTTCGTCCCCATCTGTCTAGCTCCCTTTCCTTCCCCATCTGTCTATTTCCCTTTCCCTCCCCATCTGTCTATCTCCCTTTCCCTCCCCGTCTGTCTATCTCCCTTTCCCTCCCCATCTGTCTATTGCCCTTTCCCCTAATCTGAATATCGCAGTTTCTCACCCCATCTGTCTATCTCCCTTTCCCTCCCCCTCAGTCTATCGCTCTTCCCCAATCTGTCTATCGCTCTTCCCCCCATTGCCCTCCCTCCCTATCTGATTATCGCTCTCCCCATCTGACTATCGCACTCCCTCCCTATCTGCCTTTCACCCTCCATCCCTATCTGCCTATCTCCCAATCCCTCACCATCTGTCCAACTCCCTTTCCCGCCCCATCTGTATCTCTCCCTTTCCCTCCCCATCAGTCTCTCTCCCTTTTCCTCCCCATCTGCCTATCTCCCTTTCCATCCCCAACTGTCTATCTCCGTTTTCCTCCCCATCTGTCTAGCTCCCTTTCCTTCCCCAACTGTCTATCTCCCTTTCCCTACCCATCTGTCTATCTCCCTTTCCCTCCCCATCTGTCTATCTCCCTTTCCCTCCCAATCTGTGTATCACCCTTCCCCCCATCGCCCTCCCTCCCCATCTGTCTATCTCCTTTTCCTTCCCCATCTCTCTATATCCCTTTCCCTCCCAATCTGTGTATCACCCTTCCCCCTATCCCCTCCCTCCCTATCTGTCTATCGCCCTCCCTGACTATGTCAATTGCCTTCCCTCCCTATCTGACTAACACTCTCCCTCCATACCTGTCTATCACCCTCTCTCCCTATCTGTCTATCGCCCTGCCTGACTATGTCTATTGCCTGCCTTCCCTCCCTATCTGACTATCACTCTCCCTCCATACCTGTCTCTCTCCCTCCCTCTCTATCGGTCTATCTGCCTTTCCCTCCCTATCTGTCTAATGACCTTTCCCTCCCCTTCTGTCTATCTCCCTTGCCCTCCCCCTCTGTCTATCTCGCTTTTCATCCCCCTCATTCTATCGCCCTTTCGCTCCCCCCGCAGTCTATTTCCCTTTCCCTCACCCTCTGTCTATCTCCCTTCCCCCGCCATCTGTCTATCTCCCTTTCCTTCCGCATCTGTCTATCTCCCATTCCCTCCCCATCTGTCTATCTCCCTTTCCCTCCCCATCTGTCTATTGCCCTTTCTCTCCCAATCTGTCCATTGCCCTTTCCCTCCCCTTCTGTCTATTGCCCTTTCTCTTCCAATCTGTCTATTGCCCTTTCCCTCCACACCTGTCTATCTCCATTTACATCCCCTTCTGTCTATCACCCTTCCTCCCTATTGCCCTCGCTGTCCATCTCCCTCCCTCTCGATCTGTCTAACTCCCTTTCCCTCCCCATCTGTCTATCTCCCTTTCCCTCCCTATCTGTCTATCTCGTTTTCCCTCCCCTTCTGTCTATCTCCCTTTCTCTCCCAATCTGTCTATCTCCCTTTCCCTCCCCAGCTGTCTATCGCCCGTTCCCTACCCATATGTCAATCTCCCTTTCCCTCTCGATCTGTCAATCTCCCTTTCCCTCTCGATCTGTCAATCTCCCTTTCCCTCTCGATCTGTCAATCTCCCTTTCCCTCCCCCTCAGTCTATCGCCCTTTCCGCCCATCTGTCTATCTCGCTTTCTCTCCCCATCTGCCTATCTCCCTTTCGCTCCCTTCTGTCTATCTCCCTTTCTCTCCCCATCTGTTTATATATGTATCCCTCCCCATCTGTCTAACTCCCTTTCTTTCCCTATCTGTCTATCTCCCTTTCCCTCCCCATCTGTCTATCTCCCTTCCCCCATCTGTATATCATTGTTTCCCTCCACATCTGTCTAGCTCCCATTCCTTCCCCATCTGCCTATCTCGCTTTTCCTACCCGTCTATCTCCTTTTCCTTCCCTATCAGTCTATCGCCCTCCCTCGATTTTTGTCTATCTCCCTTTCCCTCCCTGTCTATCCCCCACTCTCCGTATTTGTCTATTGCCCTCCCTCCATATTTGTCTATCTCTCTACCTCTCGATCCGTATATCTACCTTTCCCTCTGCATCTGTCTAGCGCCTTTTCCCTACCCTTCTGTCTATCTCCCTTTCCCTATCGTTCTATCTCCCTTTTCCTCCCCATCTGTCTATCTCCATTTCCCTCCCAATCTGTATATCACCCTTCCCCCCAATCTGAATATCGCAGTTTCCCACCCCATCTGTCTAGCTCCCTTTCCCTCCCCATCTGCCTATCTCCCTTTTCCTACACATTGGTCTATCTCCTTTTCCCTCCCTATCTGTCCATCGCCCTCCCTCGCTTTTTGTCTATCTCCGTTTCCCTCCCTGTCTATCGTCCTCTCTCCATATTTGTCTATCTCCCTCCCACGGTCTGTCTTTCACCCTCCCCATCTGTCTATCGTGCTCCCTCCCTATCTGTCTTTCGCCCCCCATCCCTATCTGTATTTCTCCCTGTCTCTCGCCATCTGTCTATCACCCTTTCCCTCCCCATCAGTCTATGTCCCTTTCCCTCCCCATCTGTCAATCTCCCTTTTCCTCCCCATCTGTCTATTTCCTTTTCCTTCCCCATCTCTCTATATCCCTTTCCCTCCCAATTTGTGTATCACCCTTCCCCCCATCGCCCTCCCTCCCTATCTGTCTATCGCCCTCCCTGACTATGTCAATTGCCTTCCCTCCCAATCTGACTATCACTCTCCCTCCATACCTGTCTATCTCACTCCCTCTTTATCTGTCTATCACCCTTTCCCTCCCCATCTGTCTGTCTCACTTTCCCTCCCCATCTGTCTATCTCCCTTTACCTCCCCAGCTGTCTATCTCCCTTTCCCTCCCCATCTATCTCCCTTTCCCTCCCCCTCAGTCTATCGCTCTTCCCCCCATCTGTCTATCGCCCTTCCCCACACTGCCCTCCCTCCCTATCTGACTATCGCCCTCCCCATCTGTCTATCACGCTCCCTCCCTATCTGTCTTTCGCCCTCCATCCCTATCCGTATATCTCCCTGTCTGGCGCCATCTGTCTATCACCCTTTCCTTCCCGATCTGTCTATCTCCATTTCCCTCCCCATCTGTCTATCTCCCTTTCCCTCCCCATCTGTCTATCCCCCTTTCCCTCCCCCTCAGTCTATCTCCCTTTCCCTCCCCCTCAGTCTATCGCTCTTCCCCCCATCTGTCTATCACCCTTCCCCACTATTGACCTCACTCCCTATCTGACTATCGCCCTCCCCATCTGACTATCGCACTCCCTCCCTATCTGTCTTTCACCCTCCATCCCTATCTGCCTATCGCCCAATCCCTCGCCATCTGTCTATCACCCTTTCCCTCCCGATCTGTCTATCTCCCTTTCCCTCTCCATCTGCCTATCTCCTTTTCCCTCCCCATCTCTCTATATCCCTTTCCCTCCCAATCTGTGTATCACCCTTACCCCATCACCCTCCCTCCCTCTCTGTCTATCGCCGTCCCTGACTATGTCTATTGCCTTCCCTCCCTATCTGACTATCACTCTCCCTCCATACCTGTCTATCTCCCTCCCTCTCTATTGGTCTATCTGCCTTTCCCTCCCCATCTGTCTATTGACCCTTCCCTCCCCTTCTGTCTATCTCCCTTTCACTCCCCCTCTGTCTATCTAGCTTTTCATCCCCATCTGTCTATCTCCCTTTCCCTCCCCATCTGTCTATTGCCCTTTCTCTCCCAATCTGTCTATTGCCCTTTCCCTCCCCATCTGTCTATTGCCTTTTCTCTTCCAATCTGTCTATTGCCCTTTCCCTCCACACCTGTCTGTCTCCATTTCCATCCCCTTCTGTCTATCGCCCTTCCTCCCTATTGCCCTCGCTGTCCATCTCCCTCCCTCTCGATCTGTCTAACTCCCTTTCCCTCCCCATCTGTCTATCTCCCTTTCCCTCCCTATCTGTCTATCTCGTTTTCCCTCCCCTTCTGTCTATCTCCCTTTCTCTCCCAATCTGTCTATCTCCCTTTCCCTCCTCAGCTGTCTATCGCCCGTTCCCTACCCTTATGTCAATGTCCCTTTCCCTCTCGATCTGTCAATCTCCCTTTCCCTCCCCCTCAGTCATCACCCTTTCCGCCCATCTGTCTATCTCGCTTTCCCTCCCCATCTGCATATCTCCCTTTCGCTCCCATCTGTCTATCTCCCTTTCTCTCCCCATTTGTTTATATCCGTTTCCCTCCCCATCTGTCTAGCTCCCTTTCCTTCTCTATCTTTCTATCTCACTTTCCTTCCCCATCTGCCTATCTCCCTTTTCCTACCAGTCTATCTCCTTTTCCTTCCCTATCTGTCTATCGCCCTCCCTCGCTTTTTGTCTATCTCCCTTTCCCTCCCTGTCTATCCCCCACTCTCCATATATGTCTATCGCCCTCCCTCCATATTTACCGATCTCCCTACCTCTTGATCCGTATATCTCCCTTTTCCTCCCCATCTGTCTATCTCCATTTCCCTCCCAATCTGTCTATCACCCTTCCCCCCAATGCCCTCCCTCCCTATCTGTCTATCGCCCCTTCCCTCCCCATCTGTCTATTGCCCCTTCCCTCCCCATCTATCTATCTCCCTTTCCCTCCCCATCTGTCTATCTCCCTTTCCCTCCCCCTCAGTCTAACTCGCTTTCCCTTACCCTCAGGCTATCGCCCTTTCCCTTGCCCTCTGTCTATCTCCCGTCCCCCCTCTGTCTATCTCCCTTTCCCCCCTATCTGTCTATCTCCCTTTCCATCCCCAACTGTCTATCTCCATTTTCCTCCCCATCTGCCTATCTCCCTTTCCCCCAATCTGAATATCGCAGTTTCCCACCCCATCTGTCTAGCTCCGTTTCCTTCCTCATCTGCCTATCTCCCTTTTCCGACACATCTGTCTATCTCCTTTTCCCTCCTTGTCTGTCTATCGCCCTCCCTCGCTTTTTGTCTATCTCCCTTTCCCTCCCTGGCTATCGGCCTCTCTCCATATTTGTCTATAGCCCTCCCTGCCTATCTGTCTTTCGCCCTCCCCATCTGTCTATCGTCCTCCCTCCCTATCTGTCTTTCGCCCTCCATCCCTATCCGTATATCTCCCTATCTCGCGCCATCTGTCTATCTCCCTTTCCCGCCCCATCTGTATCTCTCCCTTTCCCTCCCCATCTGTCTCTCTCCCTTTCCCTCCCCATCTGTCTCTCTCCCTTTCCCTCCCCATCTGCCTATCTCCCTTTCCCTCCCCAACTGTCTATCTCCGTTTTCCTCCCCATCTGTCTAGCTCCCTTTCCATCCCCAACTGTCTATCTCCCTTTCCTTCCCCATCTGTCTATCTCCCTTCCCCCCAATCTGAATATCGTACTTTCCCACCCCATCTGTCTAGCTTCCTTTCCTTCCTCATCGGCCTATCTACCTTTTCCTACACATCTGTCTATCTCCTTTTCCCTCCCTATCTGTCTATTGCCCTCCCTTGCTTTTTGTCTATCTCCCTTTCCCTCCCTGTCTATCGCCCTCTCTCCATATTTGTCTATAGCCCTCCCTCCCTCCCTGTCTTTCGCCCACCCCATCTGTCTATCGCGCTCCCTCCCTATCTGTCTTTCGCCTTCCATCCCTATCCGTACATCTCCCTGTCTGGCGCCATCTGTCTATCACCCTTTCCCTCCCCATCTGTCTATCTCCCTTTCCTTCCGCATCTGTCTATCTCCCATTCCCTCCCTATCTGTCTAACTCCCTTTCCCTCCCCATCTGTCTATCTCCCTTTCCCTCCCTATCTGTCTATCTCGTTTTCTCTCCCCTTCTGTCTATCTCCCTTTCTCTCCCAATCTGTCTATCTCCCTTTCCCTCCCCATCTGTCTATCTCCCTTCCCCCATCTGCATCTCTCCCTTTCCCTCCCCATCTGTCTATCTCCCTTTCCTGCCCCATCTGCATCGCTCCCTTTCTCTCCCCATCTGTCTATCTCCCTTCCCCCATCTGCATCTCTCCCTTTCCCTCCCCATCTGTCTATCTCCCTTCCCCCATCTGCATCTCTCCCGTTCCCTCCCCATCTGTCTATGTCCCTTTCCTGCCCCATCTTCATCGCTCCCATTCCCTCCCCATCTGTCTCTCTCCCTTTCCCTCCCCATCAGTTTAGCTCTGTTTCCTTCCCCATCTGTCTATGTCCCTTTCCCTCATCTGTCTATCTCCCTTTCCTTCCCCATCTGTCTATCTCCCTTTCCCCCAATCTGAATATCGCAGTTTCCCACCCCATCTGTCTAGCTCCCTTTCCCTCCCCATCTGCCTATCTCCCTTTTCCTACACATTTGTCTATCTCCTTTTCCCTCCCTATCTGTCTATCGCCCTCCCTCGCTTTTTGTCTATCTCCCTTTCCCTCCCTGTCTATCGTCCTCTCTCCATATTTGTCTATCGCCCTCCCGCCCTGTCTGTCTTTCGCCCTCCCCATCTGTCTATCGTGCTCCCTCATTATCTGTCTTTCGCTCTCCATCCCCGTCTGTCTATCTCCCATTCCGTCCCCATTTGTCTCTCCCTTTCCCTCCCCCTCAGTCTATCGCCCTTACCCCCATCTGTCTATCGCCCTTTCCCCCATCTGTCTATCGCCCTTTCCCCATCTGTCTATCGCCCTTCCTCCCTATTGCCCTCCCTCCCTATCTGACTATCGCACTCCCCATCTGTCCATCGCACTCCCTCCCTATCTGTCTTTCGCCCTCCATCCCTATCTGCCTATCTCCCTGTCCCTCGCCATCTGTCTATCACCCTTTCCCTCCCAATCTGTCTACCTCCCTTTCCCTCTCCATCTGCCTATCTCCTTTTCACTCCCCATCTCTCTATATCCCTTTCCCTCCCAATCTGTGTATGACCCTTCATACCCATTGCCCTCCCTCCCTATCTGTCTATCGCCCTCTCTTTGTCAATTGCCTTCCCTCCCTATCTGACTATCATTCTCCCTCCATAGCTGTCTATATCCCTCCCTCTCTATCTGTCTATCGCCCACCCTTGCTTTTTGTCTATCTCCGTTTCCCTCCCTGTCTATCGGCCTCTCTCCATATTTGTCTATAGCCCTCCCTCCCTGTCTGTCTTTCGCCCTCCCCATCTGTCTATCGCGCTCCCTCCATATCTGTCTTTCGCCCTCCATCCCTATCCGTATATCTCCCTGTCTGGCGCCATCTGTCTATCACCCTTTCCCTCCCGATCGTTCTATCTCCCTTTCCCTCCCCATCTGTCTATCTCCCTTTCCCTCCCCATCTGTCTATCTCCCTTTCCCTCCCCCTCTGTCTATCATTCTTCCCCCCATCTGTCTATCACCCTTCCCCACTATTGCCCTAACTCCCTATCTGACTATCGCCCTCCCCATCTGACTATCGCACTCCCTCCTTATCTGTCTTTCACTCTCCATCCCTATCTGCCTATCTCCCAATCCCTCGCCATCTGTCTATCACCCTTTACCTCCCAATCTGTCTATCTCCCTTTCCCTCTCCATGTGCCTATCTCCTTTTCCCTCCCCATCTCGCTATATCCCTTTCCCTCCCAATCTGTGTATCACCCTAAACCCATCACTCTCCCTCCCTCTCTGTCTATCGCCGTCCCTGACTATGTCTATTGCCTTCCCTCCCTATCTGACTATCAATCTCCCTCCATACCTGTCTATCTCCCTCCCTCTCTATCGGTCTATCTGCCTTTCCCTCCCCATCTGTCTATTGACCCTTCCCTCCCCTTCTGTCTATCTCCCTTCCCCTTCCCTATCTGTCTATCTCATTTTCCCTCCCCTTCTGTCTATCTGCTTTCCCTCCCCATCTGTCTATTGCCCTTTCTCTCCCAATCTGTCTATTGCCCTTTCCCTCCCCTTCTGTCTATTGCCTTTTCTCTTCCAATCTGTCTATTGCCCTTTCCCTCCACACGTGTCTATCTCCATTTCCATCCCCTTCTGTCTATCGCCCTTCCTCCCTATTGCCCTCGCTGTCTATCTCCCTCCCACTCGATCTGTCTAACTCCCTTTCCCTCCCCATCTGTCTATTTCCCTTTCCCTCCCTATCTGTCTATCTTGTTTTCCCTTCCCTTCTGTCTATCTCCCTTTCTCTCCCAATCTGTCTATCTCCCTCTCCCTCCCCAGCTGTCTATCGCCCGTTCCCTACCCTTATGTCAATCTCCCTCTCCCTCTCGATCTGTCAATCTCCCTTTCCCTCCCCCTCAGTCTATCGCCCTTTCCGCCCATCTGTCTATCTCGCTTTCCCTCCCCATCTACCTATCTCCCTTTCGCTCCCATCTGTCTATCTCCCTTTCTCTCCCCATTTGTTTATATCCGTTTCCCTCCCCATCTGTCTAGCTCCCTTTCCTTCCCTATCTTTCTATCTCACTTTCCTTCCCCATCTGCCTATCTCCCTTTTCCTACCCGTCTATCTCCTTTTCCTTCCCTATCTCTCTATCGCCATCCCTCGCCTTTTGTCTATCTCCCTTTCCCTCCCTGTCTATCCCCCACTCTCCATATTTGTCTATCGCCCTCCCTCTATATTTACCGATCTCCCTACCTCTCGATCCGTATATCTCCCTTTCCCTCCACATCTGTCTAGCGCCTTTTCCCTACCCTTCTGTCTATCTCCCTTTCCCTACCCTTCTATCTCCCTTTTCCTCCCAATCTGTCTATCTCCATTTCCCTCCCAATCTGTCTATCACCTTCCCCCCAATGCCCTCCCTCCCTATCTGTCTATCGCCCCTTCCCTCCCCATCTGTCTATTGCCCTTTCCATCCCCAACTGTCTATCTCCATTTTCCTCCCCATCTGCCTATCTCCCTTTCCATCCCCAACTGTCTATCTCCCTTTCCTTCCCCATCGGTCTATCTCCCTTTCCCCCAATCTGAATATGGCAGTTTCCCACCCCATCTGTCTAGCTCCCTTTCCTTCCTCATCTGCCTATCTCTCTTTTCCTCCACATCTGTCTATCTCCTTTTCCCTCCTTGTCTGTCTATCGCCCTCCCTCGCTTTTTGTCTATCTCCCTTTCCCTCCCTGTCTATCGGCCTCTCTCCATATTTGTCTATAGCCCTCCCTCCCTGTCTGTCTTTCGCCCTCCCCATCTGTCTATCGCGCTCCCTCCCTATCTGTCTTTCGCCCTCCATCCCTATCTGTATATCTCCCTGTCTCGCGCCATCTGTCTATCTCCCTTTCCCGCCCCATCTGTATCTCTCACTTTCCCTCCCCATCTGTCTAGCTCCCTTTCCCTCCCCATCTGCCTATCTCCCTTTCCCTCCCCAACTGTCTATCTCCGTTTTCCTCCCCATCTGTCTAGCTCCCTTTCCTTCCCCATCTGTCCATCTCCCTTTCCCTTCCCTACTGTCTATCTCCCTTTCCCCCAATCTGAATATCGCAGTTTCCCACCCCATCTGCCTAGCTCCCTTTCCTTCCTCATCTGCCTATCTACCTTTTCCTACACATCTGTCTATCTCCTTTTCCCTCCCTATCTGTCTATCGCCCTCCCTTGCTTTTTGTCTATCTCGGTTTCCCTCCCTGTCTATCGGCCTCTCTCCATATTTGTCTATAGCCCTCCCTCCCTATCTGTCTTTCGCCCTCCATCCCTATCCGTATATCTCCCTGTCTGGCGCCATCTGTCTATCACCCTTTCCCTCCCCATCTGTCTATCTCCCTTTCCTTCCGCATCTGTCTATCTCCCATTCCCTCCTCATCTGTCTATATCCCTTTCCCTCCCTATCCGTCTATCTCGTTTTCCCTTCCCTTCTGTCTATCTCCATTTCTCTCCCAATCTGTCTATCTCCCTTTCCCTCCCCATCTGTCTATCTCCCTTCCCCCATCTGCATCTCTCCCTTTCCCTCCCCATCTGTCTATCTCCCTTTCCTGCCCCATCTGCATCGCTCCCTTTCCCTCCCCATCTGTCTCTCTCCGTTTCCCTCCCCATCTGTCTAGCTCTATTTCCTTCCCCATCTGTCTATGTCCCTTTCCCTCCTCATCTGTTTAGCTCCCTTTCCTTCCCCATCTGTCTATCTCCCTTTCCTTCCGCATCTGTCTATCTCCCATTCCCTCCTCATCTGTCTATCTCCCTTTCCCTCCCTATCCGTCTATCTCGTTTTCCCTTCTCTTCTGTCTATCTCCATTTCTCTCCCAATCTGTCTATCTCCCTTTCCCTCCCCATCTGTCTATCTCCCTTCCCCCATCTGCATCTCTCCCTTTCCCTCCCCATCTGTGTATCTCCCTTTCCTGCCCCATCTGCATCGCTCCCTTTACCTCCCCATCTGTCTATTGCCCCTTCCCTCCCCATCTATCTATCTCGCTTTCCCTCCCCATCTGTCTATCTCCCTTTCCCTCCCCCTCAGTCTAACTCGCTTTCCCTTACCCTCAGGCTATCGCCCTTTCCCTTGCCCTCTGTCTATCTCCCTTCCCCCCTCTGTCTAGCTCCCTTTCCCTCCCCATCTGCCTATCTCCCTTTCCCTCCCCAACTGTCTATCTCCGTTTTCCTCCCCATCTGTCTCGCTCCCTTTCCTTCCCCATCTGTCCATCTCCCTTTCCCTTCCCTTCTGTCTATCTCCCTTTCCCCCAATCTGAATATCGCAGTTTCCCACCCCATCTGTCTAGCTCCCTGTCCTTCCTCATCTGCCTATCTCCCTTTTCCTACACATCTGTCTATCTCCTTTTCGCTCCCTATCTGTGTATCGCCCTCCCTTGCTTTTTGTCTATCTCCGTTTCCCTCCCTGTCTATCGGCCTCTCTCCATATTTGTCTTTAGCCCTCCCTCCCTGTCTGTCTTTCGCCCTCCCCATCTGTCTATCGCGCTCCCTCCCTATCTGTCTTTTGCCCTCCATCCCTATCCGTATATCTCCCAGTCTGGTGCCATCTGTCTATCACCCTTTCCCTCCCCATCTGTCTATCTCCCTTTCCTTCCGCATCTGTCTATCTCCCATTCCCTCCCCATCTGTCTATCTCCCTTTCCCTCCTCATCTGTCTATCTCCCTTTCCCTCCCAATCCGTCTATCTCGTTTTCCCTTCCCTTCTGTCTATCTCCCTTTCTCTCCCAATCTGTCCCTCTCCCTTTCCCTCCCCATCTGTCTATCTCCCTTCCCCCATCTGCATCTCTCCCTTTCCCTCCCCATCTGTCTATCTCCCTTTCCTGCCCCATCTGCATCGCTCCCTTTCCCTCCCCATCTGTCTCTCTCCCTTTCCCTCCCCATCTGTCTAGCTCCATTTCCTTCCCCATCTGTCTATGTCCCTTTCCCTCCTCATCTGTTTAGCTCCCTTTCCTTCCCCATCTGTCTATCTCCCTTTCCTTCCCCATCTGTCTATCTCCCTTTCCCCCAGTCTGAATATCGCAGTTTCCCACCCCATCTGTCTAGCTCCCTTTCCGTCCCCATCTGCCTATCTCCCTTTTCCTACACATTTGTCTATCTCCTTTTCCCTACCTATCTGTCTATCGCCCTCCCTCACTTTTTGTCTATTTCCCTTTCCCTCCCTGTCTATCATCCTCACTCCATATTTGTCTATCGCCCTCCCTCACTGTCTGTCTTTCGCCCTCCCCATCTGTCTATCGTGCTCCCTCCTTATCTGTCTTTCGCCCTCCATCCCCATCTGTCTACCCCGCTTTCAGTCCCCATCTGTCTATCACCCTTTCTCTCCCCCTCTGTCTATCACCCTTTCCCTCCCCAACTGTCTATCTCCCTTTCCGTCCCCATCTGTCTCTCCCTTTCCCTACCCCTCAGTCTATCGCTCTTACTCCCATCTGTCTATCGCCCTTTCCCCCATCTGTCTATCGCCCTTCCTCCCTATTGCCCTCCCTCCCTATCTGACTATCGCACTCCCCATCTGTCCATCGCACTCCCTCCCTATCTGTCTTTTGCCCTCCATCGCTATCTGCCTATCTCCCTTTCCCCCAATCTGAATATCGCATTTTCCCAGCCCATCTGTCTAGCTCTGTTTCCTTCCTCATCTGCCTATCTCCCTTTTCCGACACATCTGTTTATCTCCTTTTCCCTCCTTGTCTGTCTATCGCCCTCCCTCGCTTTTTGTCTATCTCCTTTTCCCTCCCTGGCTATCGGCCTCTCTCCATATTTGTCTAAAGCCCTCCCTGCCTATCTGTCTTTCGCCCTCCCCATCTGTCTATCGTCCTCCCTCCCTATCTGTCTTTCGCCCTCCATCCCTATCCGTATATCTCCCTATCTCGCGCCATCTGCCTATCTCCCTTTCCCGCCCCATCTGTATCTCTCCCTTTCCCTCCCCATCTGTCTCTCTCCCTTTCCCTCCCCATCTGCCTATCTCCCTTTCCCTCCCCAACTGTCTATCTCTGTTTTCCTCCCCATCTGTCTAGCTCCCTTTCCTTCCCCATCTGTTTATCTCCCTTTCCCTCCCCATCTGTCTATCTCCCTTTCCCCCAATCCGAATATCGTACTTTCCCACCCCATCAGTCTAGCTCCCTTTCCTTCCTCATCTGCCTATCTACCTTTTCCTACACATCTGTCTATCTCCTTTTCCCTCCCTATCTGTCTATTGCCCTCCCTTGCTTTTTGTCTATCTCCGTTTCCCTCCCTGTCTATCGCCCTCTCTCCATATTTGTCTATAGCCCTCCCTCCCTGTCTGTCTTTCGCCCTCCCCATCTGTCTATCGCGCTCCCTCCCTATCTGTCTTTCGCCCTCCATCCCTATCCGTATATCTCCCTGTCTGGCGCCATCTGTCTATCACCCTTTCCCTCCCCATCTGTCTATCTCCCTTTCCTTCCGCATCTGTCTATCTCCCATTCCCTCCCCATCTGTCTATCTCCCTTTCCCTCCTCATCTGTCTATCTCCCTTTCCCTCCCTATCCGTCTATCTCGTTTTCCCTTCCCTTCTGTCTATCTCCCTTTCTCTCCCAATCTGTCCATCTCCCTTTCCCTCCCCATCTGTCTATCTCCCTTCCCCCATCTGCATCTCTCCCTTTCCCTCCCCATCTGTCTATCTCCCTTTCCTGCCCCATCTGCATCTCTCCCTTTCCCTCCCCATCTGTCTCTCTCCCTTTCCCTCCCCATCTGTCTAGCTCCGTTTCCTTCCCCATCTGTCTATGTCCCTTTCCCTCCTCATCTGTTTAGCTCCCTTTCCTTCCCCATCTGTCTATCTCCCTTTCCTTCCCCATCTGTCTATCTCCCTTTCCCCCAATCTGAATATCGCAGTTTCCCACCCCATCTGTCTAGCTCCCTTTCCGTCCCCATCTGCCTATCTCCCTTTTCCTACACATTTGTCTATCTCCTTTTCCCTACCTATCTGTCTATCGCCCTCCCTCACTTTTTGTCTATCTCCCTTTCCCTCCCTGTCTATCATCCTCTCTCCATATTTGTCTATCGCCCTCCCTCACTGTCTGTCTTTCGCCCTCCCAATCTGTCTATCGTGCTCCCTCCTTATCTGTCTTTCGCCCTCCATCCCCATCTGTCTACCCCGCTTTCAGTCCCCATCTGTCTATCACCCTTTCTCTCCCCCTCTGTCTATCTCCCTTTCCCTCCCCAACTGTCTATCTCCCTTTCCGTCCCCATCTGTCTCTCCCTTTCCCTCCCCCTCAGTCTATCGCCCTTACCCCCATCTGTCTATCGCCCTTTCCCCCATCTGTCTATCGCCCTTCCTCCCTATTGCCCTCCCTCCCTATCTGACTATCGCACTCCCCATCTGTCCATCGCACTCCCTCCCTATCTGTCTTTTGCCCTCCATCGCTATCTGCCTATCTCCCTTTCCCCCAATCTGAATATCGCATTTTCCCAGCCCATCTGTCTAGCTCCGTTTCCTTCCTCATCTGCCTATCTCCCTTTTCCGACACATCTGTCTATCTACTTTTCCCTCCTTGTCTGTCTATCGCCCTCCCTCGCTTTTTGTCTATCTCCCTTTCCCTCCCTGGCTATCGGCCTCTCTCCATATTTGTCTATAGCCCTCCCTGCCTATCTGTCTTTCGCCCTCCCCATCTGTCTATCGTCCTCCCTCCCTATCTGTCTTTCGCCCTCCATCCCTATCCGTATATCTCCCTATCTCGCGCCATCTGTCTATCTCCCTTTACCGCCCCATCTGTATCTCTCCCTTTCCCTCCCCATCTGCCTATCTCCCTTTCCCTCCCCAACTGTCTATCTCCCTTTCCCTCCCCATCTGCCTATCTCCCTTTCCCTCCCCAACTGTCTATCTCCGTTTTCCTCCCCATCTGTCTAGCTCCCTTTCCTTCCCCATCTGTTTATCTCCCTTTCCCTCCCCATCTGTCTATCTCCCTTTCCCCCAATCTGAATATCGTAGTTTCCCACCCCATCAGTCTGGCTCCCTTTCCTTCCTCATCTGCCTACCTCCCTTTTCCTACACATCTGTCTATCTCCTTTTCCCTCCCTATCTGTCTATTGCCCTCCCTTGCTTTTTGTCTATCTCCGTTTCCCTCCCTGTCAATCGGCCTCTCTCCATATTTGTCTATAGCCCTCCCTCCCTGTCTGTCTTTCGCCCTCCCCATCTGTCTATCGCGCTCCCTCCCTATCTGTCTTTCGCCCTCCTTCCCTATCCATACATCTCCCTGTCTGGCGCCATCTGTCTATCACCCTTTCCCTCCCCATCTGTCTATCTCCCTTTCCTTCCGCATCTGTCTATCTCCCTTTCCCTCCTCATCTGTCTATCTCCCTTTCCCTCCCTATCCGTCTATCTCGTTTTCCCTTCCCTTCTGTCTATCTCCCTTTCTCTCCCAATCTGTCTATCTCCCTTTCCCTCCCCATCTGTCTATCTCCCTTCCCCCATCTGCATCTCTCCCTTTCCCTCCCCATCTGTCTATCTCCCTTTCCTGCCCCATCTGCATCTCTCCCTTTCCCTCCCCATCTGTCTAGCTCCGTTTTCTTCCCCATCTGTCTATGTCCCTTTCGCTCCTCATCTGTTTAGCTCCCTTTCCTTCCCCATCTGTCTGTCTCCCTTTCCCTCCCCATCTGTCTAGCTCCCTTTCCCTCCCCCTCAGTCTATCGTTCTTCCCCCCATCTGTCTATCACCCTTCCCCACTATTGCCCTCCCTCCCTAACTGACTATCGCCCTCCCCATCTGACTATCGCACACCCTCCCTATCTGTCTTTTGCCCTCCATCCCTATCTGCCTAATTCCCAATCCCTCGCCATCTGTCTATCACCCTTTCCCTCCTGATCTGTCTATCTCCCATTCCCTCTCCATCTGCCTATCTCCTTTTCCCTCCCCATCTCTCTATATCCCTTTCCCTCCCAATCTGTGTATCACCGTTACCCCATCACCCTCCCTCCCCATCTGTCTCTCTCCCTTTCCCTCCCCATCTGCCTATCTCCCTTTCCCTCCCCAACTCTCTATCTCCGTTTTCCTCCCCATCTGTATAGCTCCCTTTCCTTCCCTATCTGTCGATCTCCCTTTCCCTCCCCATCTGTCTATCTCCCTTTCCCCCAATCTGAATATCGCAGTTTCCCACCCCATCTGTCTAGCTCCCTTTCCTTCCTCATTTGCCTATCTCCCTTTTCCTACACATCTGTCTATCTCCTTTTCCCTCCTTATCTGTCTATCTCCCTTTCCCTCCCCCTCAGTCTATCTCCCTTTCCCTCCCCCTCAGTCTATCGCTCTTCACCCCATCTGTCTATCACCCTTCCCCCCATTGCCCTCCCTCCCCATCTGACTATCGCACTCCCTCCCTAGCTGTCTTTCGCCCTCCATCCCTATCCGTATATCTCCCTGTCTCGCACCATCTGTCTGTCTCCCTTTCCCTCCCCATCTGTCTAGCTCCCTTTCCCTCCCCCTCAGTCTATCGTTCTTCCCCCCATCTGTCTATCACCCTTCCCCACTATTGCCCTCCCTCCCTAACTGACTATCGCCCTCCCCATCTGACTATCGCACACCCTCCCTATCTGTCTTTTGCCCTCCATCCCTATCTGCCTATCTCCCAATCCCTCGCCATCTGTCTATCACCCTTTCCCTCCTGATCTGTCTATCTCCCATTCCCTCTCCATCTGCCTATCTCCTTTTACCTCCCCATCTCTCTATATCCCTTTCCCTCCCAATCTGTGTATCACCGTTACCCCATCACCCTCCCTCCCCATCTGTCTCTCTCCCTTTCCCTCCCCATCTGCCTATCTCCCTTTCCCTCCCCAACTCTCTATCTCCATTTTCCTCCCCATCTGTATAGCTCCCTTTCCTTCCCTATCTGTCGATCTCCCTTTCCCTCCCCATCTGTCTATCTCCCTTTCCCCCAATCTGAATATCGCAGTTTCCCACCCCATCTGTCTATCACCGTTCCCCCCATTGCCCTCCCCCCCCATCTGACTATCGCACTCCCTCCCTATCTGTCTTTCGCCCTCCATCCCTATCTGCCTATCTCCCAATCCCTCGCCATCTGTCTATCACCCATTCCCTCCCGATCTTTCTATCTCCCTTTCCCTCCCCATCTGTCTATCTCCCTTTCCCTCCCCATCTGTCTATCTCCCTTTCCCTCCCTATCTGTCTATCTTGTTTTCCCTCCCCTTCTGTCTATCTCCCTTTCCCTCCCCATCTGTCTATTGCCCTTTTTCTCCCAATCTGTCTATTGCCCTTTCCCTCCCCTTCTGTCTATTGCCCTTTTTCTCCCAATCTGTCGATTGCCCTTTCCCTCCACACCTGTCTATCTCCATTTCCATCCCCTTCTGTCTATCGCCCTTCCTCCCCATTGCCCTCGTTGTCTATCTCCCTCCCTCTCGACCTGTCTAACACCCTTTCCCTCCCCATCTGTCTATCTCCCTTTCCCTCCCTATCTGTCTATCTCGTTTTCCCTCCCCTTCTGTCTATCTCTCTTTCTCTCCCAATCTGTCTATCTCCCTTTCCCTCCCCAGCTGTCTATCGCCCGTTCCCTACCCTTATGTGAATCTCCCTTTCCCTCTCGATCTGTCAATCTCCCTTTCCCTCTCGATCTGTCAATCTCCCTTTCCCTACCCCTCAGTCTATCACTCTTTCTGCCCATGTGTCTATCTCGCTTTCCCTCCCCATCTGCCTATCTCCCTTTGTCTCCCCATCTGTTTATATCCGTTTCCCTCCCCATCTGTCTAGCTCCCTTTCCTTCCCTCTCTATCTCCCTTTCCCTCCCCATCTGTCAATCTCCCTTTCGCTCCCATCTGTCTATCTCCCTTTCTCTCCCCATCTGTTTATATCCGTTTCCATCCCCATCTGTCTAGCTCCCTTTCCCTCCCCATCTGTCTATCTCCCTTCCCCCATCTGAAAATCTTTGTTTCCCTCCACATCTGTCTAGCTCCCATTCCTTCCCCATCTGCCTATCTCCCTTTTCCTACCCGTCTATCTCCTTTTCCTTCCCTATCTGTCTATCGCCCTCCCTCGATTTTTGTCTATCTCCCTTTCACTCCCTGTCTATCCCCCACTCTCCGTATTTGTCTATCGCTCTACCTCTCGATCCGTATATCTACCTTTCCCTCCGCATCTGTCTAGCGCCTTTTCACTACTCTTCTGTCTATCTTCCTTTCCCTACCCTTCTATCTCCCTTTTCCTCCCCATCTGTCTATCTCCATTTCCCTCCCAATCTGTCTATCACCCTTCCCCCCATGCCCTCCCTCCCCATCTGTCTATCGCCCCTTCCCTCCCCATCTGTCTATTGCCCCTTCCCTCCCCAACTGTCTATCTCCCTTGCCCTCCCCATCTGTCTAGCTCCCTTTCCCTCCCCCTCAGTCAATCTCGCTTTCCCTCCCCCTCAGTCTATCGCTCTTCCCCCCCATCTGTCTATCACCCTTCCCCCCTATTGCCCTCACTCCCTATCTGACTATCGCCCTCCCCATCTGACTGTCGCACTCCCTCCCTATCTGTCTTTCACCCTCCATCCCTATCTGCCTATCGCCCAAACCCTCGCCATCTGTCTATCACCCTTTCCCTCCCGATCTGTCTATCTCCCTTTCCCTCTCCATCTGCCTATCTCCTTTTCCCTCCCCATCTCTCTATATCCCTTTCCCTCCCAATCTGTGTATCACGCTTACCCCATCACCCTCCCTCCCTCTCTGTCTATCGCAGTCCCTGACTATGTCTATTGCCTTCCCTCCCTATGTGACTATCACTCTCCCTCCATACCTGTCTATCTCCCTCCCTCTCTATTGGTTATCTGCCTTTCCCTCCCCATCTGTCTATTGACCCTTCCCTCCCCTTCTGTCTATCTCCCTTTCCCTCCCCCTCTGTCTATCTAGCTTTTCATCCCCCTCATTCTATCGCCCTTTCGCTCCCCCGCAGTCTATTGCCATTTCCCTCACCCTCTGTCTATCTCCCTTCCCCCGCCATCTGTCTATCTCCCTTTCCCTCTCCATCTGTCTATCTCCCTTTCCCTCCCCATCTGTCTATTGCCCTTTCTCTCCCAATCTGTCTATTGCCCTTTCCCTCCACACCTGTCTATCTCCATTTCCATCCCCTTCTGTCTATCGCCCTTCCTCCCTATTGCCCTCGTTGTCTATCTCCCTCCCTCTCGATCTGTCTAACTCCCTTTCCCTCCCCATCTGTCTATCTCCCTTTCCCTCCCTATCTGTCTATCTCGTTTTCCCTCCCCTTCTGTCTATCTCCCTTTCCCTCCCTATCTGTCTATCTCCCTTTCCCTCCCCATCTGTCTATCTCCCTTTCCCTCCCTATCTGTCTATCTCGTTTTCCCTCCCCTTCTGTCTATCTCCCTTTCTCTCCCAAACTGTCTATCTCCCTTTCCCTCCCCAGCTGTCTATCTCCCTTTCCCTCCCTATCTGTCTATCTCGTTTTCCCTCCCCTTCTGTCTATCTCTCTTTCTCTCCCAAACTGTCTATCTCCCTTTCCCTCCCCAGCTGTCTATCACCCGTTCCCTACCCTTATGTCAATCTCCCTTTCCCTCTCGATCTGTCAATCTCCAAATCCCTCCTCCTCAGTCTATCACCCTTTCTGCCCATGTGTCTATCTCGCTTTCCCTCCCCATCTGTCTATCTCCCTTTCTCTCCCCATCTGTTTATATCCGTTTCCATCCCCATCTGTCTAGCTCCCTTTCCTTCCCTATCTGTCTACCTCCCTTTCCCTCCCCATCTGTCTATCTCCCTTCCCCCATCTGTATATCTTTGTTTCCCTCCACATCTGTCTAGCTCCCATTCCTTCCCCATCTGCCTATCTCCCTTTTCCTACCCGTCTATCTCCTTTTCCTTCCCTATCTGTCTATCGCCCTCCCTCGATTTTTGTCTGTCTCCCTTTCCCTCCCTGTCTATCCCCCACTCTCCGTATTTGTCTATCGCCCTACCTCTCGATCCATATATCTACCTTTCCCTCCACATCTGTCTAGCGCCTTTTCACTACCCTTCTGTCTATCTCCCTTTCCCTACCCTTCTATCTCCCTTTTCCTCCCCATCTGTCTATCTCCATTTCCCTCCCAATCTGTCTATCACCCTTCCCCCCAATGCCCTCCCTCCCCATCTGTCTATCGCCCCTTCCCTCCCCATCTGTCTATTGCCCCTTCCCTCCCCATCTGTCTATCTCCCTTTCCCTCCCCATCTGTCTAGCTCCCTTTCCCTCCCCCTCAGTCTATCTCGCTTTCCCTTCCCCTCAGGCTATCGCCCTTTCCCTTGCCCTCTGTCTATCTCCCTTCCCCCCTCTGTCTATCTCCCTTTCCCCCCTATCTGTCTATCTCCCTTTCCCCCCTATCTGTCTATCTCCCTTTCCCCCCTCTGTCTATCTCCCTTTCCCCCCTATCTGTCTATCTCCCTTTACATCCCCATCTGTCGATCTCCCTTTCCCTCCTCATCTGTAGATCTCCCATTCCCTCCCCATTTGTCTATCGCCATTTCCCTCCCTATCTATCTATCTCCCTCCCTCTGTATCTGTCTATCTCCCTTTCCCTCCCCCTCTGTCTATCGCACTTTCCCTCCCCCTTTGTCTATCGCACTTTCCCTCCCCCTCTTCTATCGCACTTTCCCTCCCCCTCAGCCCATTGCCCTTTCCCTCCCCCTCTGTCTATCTCCCTTTCCCCCGCTCTGTCGCTCTCCCTTTCCCGCCCCCTCTGCATCTCTCCCTTTCCCTCCCCATCTGTCTATCTCCCTTTCCTGCCCCATCTGCATCGCTCCCTTTCCCTCCCCATCTGTCTCTCTCCCTTTCCCTCCCCAACTGTCTCTCTCCCTTTCCCTCCCCATCTGTCTAGCTCCCTTTCCTTCCCCATCTGTCTTTGTCCCTTTCCCTCCTCATCTGTCTATCTCCGTTTTCCTCCCCATCTGTCTAGCTCCCTTTCCTTCCCCATCTGTCTATCACCCTTTCCCTCCCGATCTGTCTATCTCGCTTTTCCCCAATCTCAATATTGCAGTTTCCCACCCCATCTGTCTAGCTCCCTTTCCGTCCCCATCTGCATATCTCCCTTTTCCTACACATTTGTCTATCTCCTTTTCCCTCCCTAAGTGTCTATCGCCCTCCCTCGCTTTTTGTCTATCTTTGTTTCCCTCCCTGTCTATCGTCCTCTCTCCATATTTGTCTATCGCCCTCCCTCCCTGTCTGTCTTTCGCCCTCCCCATCTGTCTATCATGCTCCCTCCCTATCTGTTTTTCGCCCTCCATCCCTATCTGTATCTCTCCCTGACTCTCGCCATCTGTCCATCACCCTTTCCCTCCCCATCAGTCTATCTCCCTTTCCCTCCCCATCTCTCTATATCCCTTTCCCTCCCAATCTGTGTATCTCCCTTCCCCCCATCGCCCTCCCTCCCTATCTGTCTATCGCCATCCCTGACTATGTCAATTGCCTTCCCTCCCTATCTGACTATCACTCTTCCTCCATACCTGTCTATCTCCCTCCCTCTCTATCTGTCTATCTACCTTTCCCTCCCCATCTGTCTATCTCCCTTTCCCGCCCCATCTGTATCTCTCACTTTCCCTCCCCATCTGTCTCTCTCCCTTTTCCTCCCCATCTGCCTATCTCCCTTTCCATCCCCAACTGTCTATCTCTGTTTTCGTCCCCATCTGTCTAGCACCCTTTCCTTCCCCATCTGTCTAGCTCCCTTTCCTTCTCCCTCTGTCTATCTCCCTTTCCCTCCCCATCTGTCTATCTCCCTTTCCCTCCCCATCTGTCTATCTCCCTTTCCCTCCCCATCTGTCTATCTCCCTTTCCCTCCCCATCTGTCTATCTCCCTTTCCCTCCCCATCTGTCTATCTCCCTTTCCCCCAATCTGAATATCGCAGTTTCCCACCCCATCTGTCTAGCTCCCTTTCCTTCCTCATCTGCCTATCTCCCTTTTCCTGCACGTGTCTATCTCCTATTCCAACCGTTTCTGTCTATCGCCCTACCTCGCTTTCTGTCTATTTCCCTTTCCCTCCCTGTCTATCGGCCTCTCTGCATATTTGTCTATAGCCCTCCCTCCCTGTCTGTCTTTTGCCCTCCCCATCTGCCTATCGCGCTGCCTCCCTATCTGTCTTTCGCCCTCCATCCCTATCCGTATATCTCCCTGTCTCGCGCCATCTGTCTATCTCCCTTTCCCGCCCCATCTGTCTATCTCCCTTTCCCTCCCCATCTGTCTATCTCCCTTTCCCTCTCCATCTGTCTAGCTCCCTTTCCCTCCCCCTCAGTCTATCGTTCTTCCCTCCATCTGTCTATCAGCCTTCCCCACTATTGCCCTCCCTCCCTATCTGACTATCGCCCTCCCCATCTGACTATCGCACACCCTCCCTATCTGTCTTTTGCCCTCCATCCCTATCTGCCTATCTCCCAATCCCTCGCCATCTGTCTATCACCCTTTCCCTCCCGATATGTCTATCTCCCTTTGCCTCTCCATCTGCCTATCTCCTTTTCCCTCCCCATCTCTCTATATCCCTTTCCCTCCCAATCTGTGTATCACCCTTACACCATCACCCTCCCTCCCCATCTGTCTATCTCCCTTTCCCTCCCCCTCAGTCTATCGCTCTTCCCCAATCTGTCTATCGCCCGTCCCCCCTATTGCCCTCCCTCCCTATCTGCCTTTCGCCCTCCATCCCTATCTGCCTATCTCCCAATCCCTCGCCATCTGTCCAACTCACTTTCCCGCCCCATCTGTATCTCTCCCTTTCCCACCCATCACTCTCTCTCCCTTTTCCTCCCCATCTGCCTATCTCCCTTTCCATCCCCAACTGTCTATCTCCGTTTTCCTCCCCATCTGTCTAGCTCCCTTTCCTTCCCCAACTGTCTATCTCCCTTTCCCTCCCCATCTGTCTATCTCCCTTTCCCTCCCCATCTGTCTATCTCCCTTTCCCTCCCCATCTGTCTATCTCCCTTTCCCTCCCAATCTGTGTATCACCCTTCCCCCCATCGCCCTCCCTCCCCATCTGTCTATCTCCTTTTCCTTCCCCATGTGTCTATCTCCCTTTCCCTCCCCATTTGTCTATCTCCCTTTCCCTCCCCATCTGTCTATCTCCCTTTCCCTCCCCATCTGTCTATCTCCTTTTCCTTCCCCATGTGTCTAGCTCCCTTTCCTTCCCCATCTGTCTAGCTCCCTTTCCCTCCCCATCTGTCTATCTCCCTTTCCCCCAATCTGAATATCGCAGTTTCCCACCCCATCTGTCTATCTCCCTTTCCCTCCCCCTCAGTCTATCGCTCTTCCCCAATCTGTCTATCGCCCTTCCCCCCTATTGCCCTCCCTCCCTATCTGACTATCGCTCTCCCCATCTGACTATCGCACTCCCTCCCTATCTGCCTTTCGCCCTCCATCCCTATCTGCCTATCTCCCAATCCCTCGCCATCTGTCCAACTCCCTTTCCCGCCCCATCTGTATCTCTCCCTTTCCCTCCCCATCAGTCTCTCTCCCTTTTCCTCCCCATCTGCCTATCTCCCTTTCCATCCCCAACTGTCTATCTCCGTTTTCCTCCCCATCTGTCTAGCTCCCTTTCCTTCCCCAAATGTCTATCTCCCCTTCCCTACCCATCTGTCTATCTCCCTTTCCTTCCGCATCTGTCTATCTCCCATTCCCTCCCCATCTGTCTATCTCCCTTTCCCTCCTCATCTCTCTATCTCCCTTTCCCTCCCTATCTGTCTATCTCGTTTTCCCTCCCCTTCTGTCTATCTCCCTTTCTCTCCCAATCTGTCTATCTCCCTTTCCCTCCCCCTCTGTCTATCTCCCCTCCCCCATCTGCATCTCTCCCTTTCCCTCCCCATCTGTCTATCTCCCTTTCCTGCCCCATCTGCATCACTCCCTTTCCCTCCCCATCTGTCTCTCTCCCTTTCCCTCCCCATCTGTCTAGCTCCGTTTCCTTCCCCATCTGTCTATGTCCCTTTCCCTCCTTATCTGTTTAGCTCCCTTTCCTTCCACATCTGTCTATCTCCCTTTCCCTCCCCATCTGTCTATCTCCCTTTCCCCCAATCTGAATATCGCAGTTTCCCACCCCATCTGTCTAGGTCCCTTTCCGTCCCCATCTGCCTATCTCCCTTTTCCTACACATTTGTCTATCTCCTTTTCCCTCCCTATCTGTCTATCGCCCTCCCTCGCTTTTTGTCTATCTCCCTTTCCCTCCCTGTCTATCGTCCTCTCTCCATATTTGTCTATCGCCCTCCCTCCCTGTCTGTCTTTCGCCCTCCCCATCTGTCTATCGTGCTCCCTCCCTATCTGTCTATCGCCCTCTCTATGTCAATTGCCTTCCCTCCCTATCTGACTATCATTCTCCCTCCATACCTGTCTATATCCCTCCCTCTCTATCTGTCTATCGCCCTCCCTTGCTTTTTGTCTATCTCCGTTTCCCTCCCTGTCTATCGGCCTCTCTCCATATTTGTCTATAGCCCTCCCTCCCTGTCTGTTTTTCGCCCTCCCCATCTGTTTATCGCGCTCCCTCCCTATCTGTCTTTCGCCCTCCATCCCTATCCGTATATCTCCCTGTCTGGTGCCATCTGTCTATCACCCTTTCCCTCCCCATCTGTCTATCTCCCTTTCCCTCCCCCTCAGTCTATCTCCCTTTCCCTCCCCCTCAGTCTATCGTTCTTCCCCCCATCTGTCTATCACCCTTCCCCACTATTGCCCTCCCTCCCTAACTGACTATCGCCCTCCCCATCTGACTATCGCACACCCTCCCTATCTGTCTTTTGCCCTCCATCCCTATCTGCCTAATTCCCAATCCCTCGCCATCTGTCTATCACCCTTTCCCTCCTGATCTGTCTATCTCCCATTCCCTCTCCATCTGCCTATCTCCTTTTCCCTCCCCATCTCTCTATATCCCTTTCCCTCCCAATCTGTGTATCACCGTTACCCCATCACCCTCCCTCCCCATCTGTCTCTCTCCCTTTCCCTCCCCATCTGCCTATCTCCCTTTCCCTCCCCAACTCTCTATCTCCGTTTTCCTCCCCATCTGTATAGCTCCCTTTCCTTCCCTATCTGTCGATCTCCCTTTCCCTCCCCATCTGTCTATCTCCCTTTCCCCCAATCTGAATATCGCAGTTTCCCACCCCATCTGTCTAGCTCCCTTTCCTTCCTCATTTGCCTATCTCCCTTTTCCTACACATCTGTCTATCTCCTTTTCCCTCCTTATCTGTCTATCTCCCTTTCCCTCCCCCTCAGTCTATCTCCCTTTCCCTCCCCCTCAGTCTATCGCTCTTCACCCCATCTGTCTATCACCCTTCCCCCCATTGCCCTCCCTCCCCATCTGACTATCGCACTCCCTCCCTAGCTGTCTTTCGCCCTCCATCCCTATCCGTATATCTCCCTGTCTCGCACCATCTGTCTGTCTCCCTTTCCCTCCCCATCTGTCTAGCTCCCTTTCCCTCCCCCTCAGTCTATCGTTCTTCCCCCCATCTGTCTATCACCCTTCCCCACTATTGCCCTCCCTCCCTAACTGACTATCGCCCTCCCCATCTGACTATCGCACACCCTCCCTATCTGTCTTTTGCCCTCCATCCCTATCTGCCTATCTCCCAATCCCTCGCCATCTGTCTATCACCCTTTCCCTCCTGATCTGTCTATCTCCCATTCCCTCTCCATCTGCCTATCTCCTTTTACCTCCCCATCTCTCTATATCCCTTTCCCTCCCAATCTGTGTATCACCGTTACCCCATCACCCTCCCTCCCCATCTGTCTCTCTCCCTTTCCCTCCCCATCTGCCTATCTCCCTTTCCCTCCCCAACTCTCTATCTCCATTTTCCTCCCCATCTGTATAGCTCCCTTTCCTTCCCTATCTGTCGATCTCCCTTTCCCTCCCCATCTGTCTATCTCCCTTTCCCCCAATCTGAATATCGCAGTTTCCCACCCCATCTGTCTATCACCGTTCCCCCCATTGCCCTCCCCCCCCATCTGACTATCGCACTCCCTCCCTATCTGTCTTTCGCCCTCCATCCCTATCTGCCTATCTCCCAATCCCTCGCCATCTGTCTATCACCCATTCCCTCCCGATCTTTCTATCTCCCTTTCCCTCCCCATCTGTCTATCTCCCTTTCCCTCCCCATCTGTCTATCTCCCTTTCCCTCCCTATCTGTCTATCTTGTTTTCCCTCCCCTTCTGTCTATCTCCCTTTCCCTCCCCATCTGTCTATTGCCCTTTTTCTCCCAATCTGTCTATTGCCCTTTCCCTCCCCTTCTGTCTATTGCCCTTTTCTCTCCCAATCTGTCTATTGCCCTTTCCCTCCACACCTGTCTATCTCCATTTCCATCCCCTTCTGTCTATCGCCCTTCCTCCCCATTGCCCTCGTTGTCTATCTCCCTCCCTCTCGATCTGTCTAACACCCTTTCCCTCCCCATCTGTCTATCTCCCTTTCCCTCCCTATCTGTCTATCTCGTTTTCCCTCCCCTTCTGTCTATCACTCTTTCTCTCCCAATCTGTCTATCTCCCTTTCCCTCCCCAGCTGTCTATCGCCCGTTCCCTACCCTTATGCCAATCGCCCTTTCCCTCTCGATCTGTCAATCTCCCTTTCCCTCTCGATCTGTCAATCTCCCTTTCCCTCCCCCTCAGTCATCACCCTTTCTGCCCATGTGTCTATCTCGCTTTCCCTCCCCATCTGCCTATCTCCCTTTCTCTCCCCATCTGTTTATATCCGTTTCCCTCCCCATCTGTCTAGCTCCCTTTCCTTCCCTCTCTATCTCCCTTTCCCTCCCCATCTGTCAATCTCCCTTTCGCTCCCATCTGTCTATCTCCCTTTCTCTCCCCATCTGTTTATATCCGTTTCCATCCCCATCTGTCTAGCTCCCTTTCCTTCCCTATCTGTCTATCTCCCTTCCCTCCCCATCTGTCTATCTCCCTTCCCCCATCTGTAAATCTTTGTTTCCCTCCACATCTGTCTAGCTCCCATTCCTTCCCCATCTGCCTATCTCCCTTTTCCTACCCGTCTATCTCCTTTTCCTTCCCTATCTGTCTATCGCCCTCCCTCGATTTTTGTCTATCTCCCTTTCACTCCCTGTCTATCCCCCACTCTCCGTATTTGTCTATCGCTCTACCTCTCGATCCGTATATCTACCTTTCCCTCCGCATCTGTCTAGCGCCTTTTCACTACTCTTCTGTCTATCTTCCTTTCCCTACCCTTCTATCTCCCTTTTCCTCCCCATCTGTCTATCTCCATTTCCCTCCCAATCTGTCTATCACCCTTCCCCCCATGCCCTCCCTCCCCATCTGTCTGTCGCCCCTTCCCTCCTCATCTGTCTATTGCCCTTTCCCTCCCCATCTGTCTATCTCCCTTTCCCTCCCCATCTGTCTAGCTCCCTTTCCCTCCCCCTCAGTCAATCTCGCTTTCCCTCCCCCTCAGTCTATCGCTCTTCCCCCCCATCTGTCTATCACCCTTCCCCCCTATTGCCCTCACTCCCTATCTGACTATCGCCCTCCCCATCTGACTATCGCACTCCCTCCCTATCTGTCTTTCACCCTCCATCCCTATCTGCCTATCGCCCAATCCCTCGCCATCTGTCTATCACCCTTTCCCTCCCGATCTGTCTATCTCCCTTTCCCTCTCCATCTGCCTATCTCCTTTTCCCTCCCCATCTCTCTATATCCCTTTCCCTCCCAATCTGTGTATCACGCTTACCCCATCACCCTCCCTCCCTCTCTGTCTATCGCCGTCCCTGACTATGTCTATTGCCTTCCCTCCCTATCTGACTATCACTCTCCCTCCATACCTGTCTATCTCCCTCCCTCTCTATTGGTCTATCTGCCTTTCCCTCCCCAGCTGTCTTTTGACCCTTCCCTCCCCTTCTGTCTATCTCCCTTTCCCTCCCCCTCTGTCTATCTAGCTTTTCATTCCCCTCATTCTATCGCCCTTTCGCTCTCCCGCAGTCTATTGCCATTTCCCTCACCCTCTGTCTATCTCCCTTCCCCCGCCATCTGTCTATCTCCCTTTCCCTCTCCATCTGTCTATCTCCCTTTCCCTCCCCATCTGTCTATTGCCCTTTTTGTCCCAATCTGTCTATTGCCCTTTCCCTCCACACCTGTCTATCTCCATTTCCATCCCCTTCTGTCTATCGCCCTTCCTCCCTATTGCCCTCGTTGTCTATCTCCCTCCCTCTCAATCTGTCTAACTCCCTTTCCCTCCCCATCTGTCTATCTCCCTTTCCCTCCCTATCTGTCTACCTCGTTTTCCCTCCCCTTCTGTCTATCTCCCTTTCTCTCCCAATCTGTCTATCTCCCTTTCCCTCCCCAGCTGTCTATCAGCCGTTCCCTACCCTTATGTCAATCTCCCTTTCCCTCTCGATCTGACAATCTCCCAATCCCTCCTCCTCAGTCTATCACCCTTTCTGCCCATGTGTCTATCTCGCTTTCCCTCCCCATCTGCCTATCTCCCTTTCTCTCCCCATCTGTTTATATCCGTTTCCCTCCCCATCTGTCTAGCTCCCTTTCCTTCCCTATCTATCTCCCTTTCCCTCCCCATCTGTCAATTTCCCTTTCACTCCCATCTGTCTATCTCCCTTTCTCTCCCCATCTGTTAATATCCGTTTCCATCCCCATCTGTCTAGCTCCCTTTCCTTCCCTATCTGTCTATCTCCCTTTCCCTCCCCATCTGTCTATCTCCCTTCCCCCATCTGTATATCTTTGTTTCCCTCCACATCTGTCTAGCTCCCATTCCTTCCCCATCTGACTATCTCCCTTTTCCTACCCGTCTATCTCCTTTTCCTTACCTATCTGTCTATCGCCCTCCCTCGATTTTTGTCTGTCTCCCTTTCCCTCCCTGTCTATCCCCCACTCTCCGTATTTGTCTATCGCCCTACCTCTCGATCCGTATATCTACCTTTCCCTCCACATCTGTCTAGCGCCTTTTCACTACCCTTCTGTCTATCTCCCTTTCCCTACCCTTCTATCTCCCTTTTCCTCCCCATCTGTCTATCTCCATTTCCCTCCCAATCTGTCTATCACCATTCCCCCCAATGCCCTCCCTCCCCATCTGTCTATCGCCCCTTCCCTCCCCATCTGTCTATTGCCCCTTCCCTCCCCATCTGTCTATCTCCCTTTCCCTCCCCATCTGTCTAGCTCCCTTTCCACCCCCCTCAGTCTATCTCGCTTTCCCTTCCCCTCAGGCTATCGCCCTTTCCCTTGCCCTCTGTCTATCTCCCTTCCCCCCTCTGTCTATCTCCCTTTCCCCCCTATCTGTCTATCTCCCTTTCCCCCCTATCTGTCTATCTCCCTTTCCCCCCGCTGTCTATCTCCCTTTCCCCCCTATCTGTCTATCTCCCTTTCCCCCCTATCTGTCTATCTCCCTTTCCCCCCTATCTGTCTATCTCCCTTTCCCCCCTATCTGTCTATCTCCCTTTACATCCCCATCTGTCGATCTCCCTTTCCCTCCTCATCTGTAGATCTCCCATTCCCTCCCCATTTGTCTATCGCCATTTCCCTCCCTATCTATCTCCCTCCCTCTGTATCTGTCTATCTCCCTTTCCCTCCCCCACTGTCTATCGCACTTTCCCTCCCCCTCTGTCTATCGCACTTTCCCTCCCCCTCTTCTATCGCACTTTCCCTCCCCCTCTTCTATCGCACTTTCCCTCCCCCTCAGCCCATTGCCCTTTCCCTCCCCCTCTATCTCCCTTTCCCCCGCTCTGTCGCTCTCCCTTTCCCGCCCCATCTGCATCTCTCCCTTTCCCTCCCCATCTGTCTATCTCCCTTTCCTGCCCCATCTGCATCGCTCCCTTTCCCTCCCCATCTGTCTCTCTCCCTTTCCCTCCCCATCTGTCTCTCTCCCTTTCCCTCCCCATCTGTCTCTCTCCCTTTCCCTCCCCATCTGTCTAGCTCCCTTTCCTTCCCCATCTGTCTTTGACCCTTTCCCTCCTCATCTGTCTATCTCCGTTTTCCTCCCCATCTGTCTAGCTCCCTTTCCTTCCCCATCTGTCTCTCACCCTTTCCCTCCCGATCTGTCTATCTCGCTTTCCCCCAATCTCAATATTGCAGTTTCCCACCCCATCTGTCTAGCTCCCTTTCCGTCCCCATCTGCATATCTCCCTTTTCCTACACATTTGTCTATCTCATTTTCCCTCCCTAACTGTCTATCGCCCTCCCTCGCTTTTTGTCTATCTCTGTTTCCCTCCCTGTCTATCGTCCTCTCTCCATATTTGTCTATCGCCCTCCCTCCCTGTCTGTCTTTCGCCCTCCCCATCTGTCTATCATGCTCCCTCCCTATCTGTTTTTCGCCCTCCATCCCTATCTGTATCTCTACCTGACTCTCGCCATCTGTCCATCACCCTTTCCCTCCCCATCAGTCTATCTCCCTTTCCCTCCCCATCTGTCTATCTCCCTTTCCCTCCCCATCTGTCTATCTCCCTTTCCCCCAATCTCAATATCGCAGTTTCCCACCCCATCTGTCTAGCTCCCATTCCTTCCTCATCTGCCTATCTCCCTTTTCCTGCACATGTGTCTATCTCCTATTCCATCCGTTTCTGTCTATCGCCCTCCCTCGCTTTTTGTCTATTTCCCTTTCCCTCCCTGTCTATCGCCCTCTCTGCATATTTGTCTATAGCCCTCCCTCCCTGTCTGTCTTTTGCCCTCCCCATCTGCCTATCGCGCTGCCTCCCTATCTGTCTTTTGCCCTCCATCCCTATCCGTATATCTCCCTGTCTCGCGCCATCTGTCTATCTCCCTTTCGCTCCCCATCTGTCTATCTCCCTTTCCCTCCCCATCTGTCTATCTCCCTTTCCCTCTCCATCTGTCTAGCTCCCTTTCCCTCCCCCTCAGTCTATCGTTCTTCCCTCCATCTGTCTATCAGCCTTCCCCACTATTGCCCTCCCTCCCTATCTGACTATCGCCCTCCCCATCTGACTATCGCACACCCTCCCTATCTGTCTTTTGCCCTCCATCCCTATCTGCCTATCTCCCAATCCCTCGCCATCTGTCTATCACCCTTTCCCTCCCGATATGTCTATCTCCCTTTGCCTCTCCATCTGCCTATCTCCTTTTCCCTCCCCATCTCTCTATATCCCTTTCCCTCCCAATCTGTGTATCACCCTTACACCATCACCCTCCCTCCCCATCTGTCTATCTCCCTTTCCCTCCCCCTCAGTCTATCGTTCTTCCCCAATCTGTCTATCGCCCTTCCCCCCTTTGCCCTCCCTCCCTATCTGCCTTTCGCCCTCCATCCCTATCTGTCTATCTCCCAATCCCTCGCCATCTGTCCAACTCACTTTCCCGCCCCATCTGTATCTCTCCCTTTTCCTCCCCATCTGCCTATCTCCCTTTCCATCCCCAACTGTCTATCTCCGTTTCCCTCCCCATCTGTCTATCTCACTTTCCCTCCCCATCTGTCAATCTCCCTTTCGCTCCCATCTGTCTATCTCCCTTTCTCTCCCCATCTGTTTATATCCGTTTCCATCCCCATCTGTCTAGCTCCCTTTCCTTCCCTATCTGTCTATCTCCCTTTCCTTCCCCATCTGTCTATCTCCCTTCCCCCATCTGTATATCTTTGTTTCCCTCCACATCTGTCTAGCTCCCATTCCTTCCCCATCTGCCTATATCCCTTTTCCTACCCGTCTATCTCCTTTTCCTTCCCTATCTGTCTATCGCTCTCCCTCGATTTTTGTGTATCTCCCTTTCCCTCCCTGTCAATCCCCCACTCTCCGTATTTGTCTATCGCCCTACCTCTCGATCCGTATATCTACCTTTCCCTCCGCATCTGTCTAGCGCCTTTTCCCTCCCCTTCTGTCTCTCTCCCTTTCCCTCCCCATCTGTCTAGCTCCCTTTCCTTCCCCATCTGTCTTTGTCCCTTTCCCTCCCCATCTGTCTATCTCCGTTTCCATCCCCATCTGTCTAGCTCCCTTTCTTTCCCTATCTGTCTATCTCCCTTTCCCTCCCCATCTGTCTATCTCCCTTCCCCCATCTGTATATCTTTGTTTCCCTCCACATCTGTCTAGCTCCCATTCCTTCCCCATCTGCCTATCTCCCTTTTCCTACCCGTCTATCTCCTTTTCCTTCCCTATCTGTCTATCGCCCTCCCTCGATTTTTGTCTATCTCCCTTTCCCTCCCTGTCTATCCCCAACTCTCCGTATTTGTCTATTGCCCTACCTCTCGATCCGTATATCTACCTTTCCCTCCGCATCTGTCTAGCGCCTTTTCACTACCCTTCTGTCTATCTCCCTTTCCCTACCCTTCTATCTCCCTTTTCCTCCCCATCTGTCTATCTCCATTTCCCTCCCAATCTGTCTATCACCCTTCCCCCCAATGCCCTCCCTCCCCATCTGTCTATCGCCCCTTCCCTCCCCATCTGTATATTGCCCCTTCCCTCCCCATCTGTCTATCTCCCTTTCCCTCCCCATCTGTCTAGCTCCCTTTCCCTCCCCCTCAGTCTATCTCGCTTTCCCTTCCCCTCAGGCTATCGCCCTTTCCCTTGCCCTCTGTCTATCTCCCTTCCCCCCTCTGTCTATCTCCCTTTCCCCCCTATCTGTCTATCTCCCTTTCCCCCCTATCTGTCTATCTCCCTTTCCCCCCTATCTGTCTATCTCCCTTTCCCTCCTCATCTTTCGATCTCCCTTTCCCTCCTCATCTGTCGATCTCCCATTCCCTCCCCATTTGTCTATCGCCATTTCCCTCCCTATCTATCTATCTCCCTCCCTCTGTATCTGTCTATCTCCCTTTCCCTCCCCTCTGTCTATCGCACTTTCCCTCCTCCTCAGTCTATCGCCCTTTCCCTCCCCCTCAGCCCATCGCCCTTTCCCTCCCCCTCAGCCCATCGCCCTTTCCCTCCCCCTCTGTCTATCTCCCTTTCCCCCGCTCTGTCTATCTCCCTTTCCCTCCCCATCTGTCTAGCTCCCTTTCCTTCCCCATCTGTCTTTGTCCCTTTCCCTCCTCAGCTGTCTATCTCCGTTTTCCTCCCCATCTGTCTAGCTCCCTTTCCGTCCCCATCTGCCTATCTACCTTTTCCTACACATTTGTCTATCTCCTTTTCCCTCCCTAACTGTCTATCGCCCTCCCTCGCTTTTTGTCTATCTCTGTTTCCCTCCCTGTCTATCGTCCTCTCTCCATATTTGTCTATCGCTCCCCCTCCCTGCCTGTCTTTCACCCTCCCCATCTGTCTATCGTGCTCGCTCCCTATCTGTCTTTCGCCCTCCATCCCTATCTGTATCTCTCCCTGACTCTCGCCATCTGTCCATCACCCTTTCCCTCCCCATCAGTCTATCTCCCTTTCCCTCCCCATCTCTCTATATCCCTTTCCCTCCCAATCTGTGTATCACCCTTCCCCCCATCGCCCTCCCTCCCTATCTGTCTATCGCCCTCCCTGACTATGTCAATTGCCTTCCCTCCCTATCTGACTATTACTCTTCCTCCATACCTGTCTATCTCCCTCCCTCTCTATCTGTCTATCTACCTTTCCCTCCCCATCTGTCTATCTCCCTTTCCCGCCCCATCTGTATCTCTCCCTTTCCCTCCCCATCTGTCTCTCTCCCTTTTCCTCCCCATCTGCCTATCTCCCTTTCTATCCCCAACTGTCTATCTGCGTTTTCCTCCCCATCTGTCTAGCTCCCTTTCCTTCCCCATCTGTCTAGCTCCCTTTCCTTCCCCATCTGTCTATCTCCCTTTCCCTCCCCATCTGTCTATCTCCCTTTCCCTCACCATCTGTCTATCTCCCTTTCCCCCAATCTGAATATCGCAGTTTCCCACCCCATCTGTCTAGCTCCCTTTCCATCCTAATCTGCCTATCTCCCTTTTCCTAGACATCTGTCTATCTCCTTTTCCCTGCCTATCTGTCTATCGCCCTCCCTTGCTTTTTGTCTGTCTCCCTTTCCCTCCCTGTCTATCGCCCTCTCTCCATATTTGTCTATAGCCCTCCCTCCCTGTCTGTCTTTCGGCCTCCCCATCTGTCTATCGCGCTCCCTCCCTAGCTGTCTTTCGCCCTCCATCCCTATCCGTATATCTCCCTGTCTCGCACCATCTGTCTATCTCCCTTTCCCTCCCCATCTGTCTAGCTCCCTTTCCCTCCCCCTCAGTCTATCGTTCTTCCCCCCATCTGTCTATCACCCTTCCCCACTATTGCCCTCCCTCCCTAACTGACTATCGCCCTCCCCATCTGACTATCGCACACCCTCCCTATCTGTCTTTTGCCCTCCATCCCTTTCTGCCTATCTCCCAATCCCTCGCCATCTGTCTATCACCCTTTCCCTCCTGATCTGTCTATCTCCCATTCCCTCTCCATCTGCCTATCTCCTTTTCCCTCCCCATCTCTCTATATCCCTTTCCCTCCCAATCTGTGTATCACCGTTACCCCATCACCCTCCCTCCCCATCTGTCTCTCTCCCTTTCCCTCCCCATCTGCCTATCTCCCTTTCCCTCCCCAACTCTCTATCTCCGTTTTCCTCCCCATCTGTATAGCTCCCTTTCCTTCCCTATCTGTCGATCTCCCTTTCCCTCCCCATCTGTCTATCTCCCTTTCCCCCAATCTGAATATCGCAGTTTCCCACCCCATCTGTCTAGCTCCCTTTCCTTCCTCATTTGCCTATCTCCCTTTTCCTACACATCTGTCTATCTCCTTTTCCCTCCTTATCTGTCTATCTCCCTTCCCCTCCCCCTCAGTCTTTCTCCCTTTCCCTCCCCCTCAGTCTATCGCTCTTCACCCCATCTGTCTATCACCCTTCCCCCCATTGCCCTCCCTCCCCATCTGACTATCGCACTCCCTCCCTATCTGTCTTTCGCCCTCCATCCCTATCTGCCTATCTCCCAATCCCTCGTCATCTGTCTATCACCCTTTCCCTCCCGATCTTTCTATCTCCCTTTCCCTCCCCATCTGTCTATCTCCCTTTCCCTCCCCATCTGTCTATCTCCCTTTCCCTCCCTATCTGTCTATCTTGTTTTCCCTCCCCTTCTGTCTATCTCCCTTTCCCTCCCCATCTGTCTATTGCCCTTTTTCTCCCAATCTGTCTATTGCCCTTTCCCTCCCCTTCTGTCTATTGCCCTTTCTCTCCCAATCTGTCTATTGCCCTTTCCCTCCACACCTGTCTATCTCCATTTCCATCCCCTTCTGTCTATCGCCCTTCCTCCCCATTGCCCTCGTTGTCTATCTCCCTCCCTCTCGATCTGTCTAACACCCTTTCCCTCCCCATCTGTCTATCTCCCTTTCCCTCCCTATCTGTCTATCTCGTTTTCCCTCCCCTTCTGTCTATCTCCCTTTCTCTCCCAATCTGTCTATCTCCCTTTCCCTCCCCAGCTGTCTATCGCCCGTTCCCTACCCTTATGTCAATCTCCCTTTCCCTCTCGATCTGTCAATCTCCCTTTCCCTACCCCTCAGTCTATCACCCTTTCTGCCCATGTGTCTATCTCGCTTTCCATCCCCATCTGCCTATCTCCCTTTCTCTCCCCATCTGTTTATATCCGTTTCCCTCCCCATCTGTCTAGCTCCCTTTCCTTCCCTCTCTATCTCCCTTTCCCTCCCCATCTGTCAATCTCCCTTTCGCTCCCATCTGTCTATCTCCCTTTCTCTCCCCATCTGTTTATATCCGTTTCCATCCCCATCTGTCTAGCTCCCTTTCCTTCCCTATCTGTCTATCTCCCTTTCCCTCCCCATCTGTCTATCTCCCTTCCCCCATCTGTATATCTTTGTTTCCCTCCACATCTGTCTAGCTCCCATTCCTTCCCCATCTGCCTATCTCCCTTTTCCTACCCGTCTATCTCCTTTTCCTTCCCTATCTGTCTATCGCCCTCCCTCGATTTTTGTGTATCTCCCTTTCCCTCCCTGTCTATCCCCCACTCTCCGTATTTGTCTATCGCCCTACCTCTCGATCCGTATATCTACCTTTCCCTCCGCATCTGTCTAGCGCCTTTTCACTACCCTTCTGTCTATCTCCCTTTCCCTACCCTTCTATCTCCCTTTTCCTCCCCATCTGTCTATCTCCATTTCCCTCCCAATCTGTCTATCACCCTTCCCCCCATGCCCTCCCTCCCCATCTGTCTATCGCCCCTTCCCTCCTCATCTGTCTATTGCCCTTTCCCTCCCCATCTGTCTATCTCCCTTTCCCTCCCCATCTGTCTAGCTCCCTTTCCCTCCCCCTCAGTCAATCTCGCTTTCCCTCCCCCTCAGTCTATCGCTCTTCCCCCCCATCTGTCTATCACCCTTCCCCCCTATTGCCCTCACTCCCTATCTGACTATCGCCCTCCCCATCTGACTATCGCACTCCCTCCCTATCTGTCTTTCACCCTCCATCCCTATCTGCCTATCGCCCAATCCCTCGCCATCTGTCTATCACCCTTTCCCTCCCGATCTGTCTATCTCCCTTTCCCTCTCCATCTGCCTATCTCCTTTTCCCTCCCCATCTCTCTATATCCCTTTCCCTCCCAATCTGTGTATCACGCTTACCCCATCACCCTCCCTCCCTCTCTGTCTATCGCCGTCCCTGACTATGTCTATTGCCTTCCCTCCCTATCTGACTATCACTCTCCCTCCATACCTGTCTATCTCCCTCCCTCTCTATTGGTCTATCTGCCTTTCCCTCCCCAGCTGTCTATTGACCCTTCCCTCCCCTTCTGTCTATCTCCCTTTCCCTCCCCCTCTGTCTATCTAGCTTTTCATTCCCCTCATTCTATCGCCCTTTCGCTCTCCCGCAGTCTATTGCCATTTCCCTCACCCTCTGTCTATCTCCCTTCCCCCGCCATCTGTCTATCTCCCTTTCCCTCTCCATCTGTCTATCTCCCTTTCCCTCCCCATCTGTCTATTGCCCTTTTTGTCCCAATCTGTCTATTGCCCTTTCCCTCCACACCTGTCTATCTCCATTTCCATCCCCTTCTGTCTATCGCCCTTCCTCCCTATTGCCCTCGTTGTCTATCTCCCTCCCTCTCAATCTGTCTAACTCCCTTTCCCTCCCCATCTGTCTATCTCCCTTTCCCTCCCTATCTGTCTATCTCGTTTTCCCTCCCCTTCTGTCTATCTCCCTTTCTCTCCCAATCTGTCTATCTCCCTTTCCCTCCCCAGCTGTCTATCAGCCGTTCCCTACCCTTATGTCAATCTCCCTTTCCCTCTCGATCTGACAATCTCCCAATCCCTCCTCCTCAGTCTATCACCCTTTCTGCCCATGTGTCTATCTCGCTTTCCCTCCCCATCTGCCTATCTCCCTTTCTCTCCCCATCTGTTTATATCCGTTTCCCTCCCCATCTGTCTAGCTCCCTTTCCTTCCCTATCTATCTCCCTTTCCCTCCCCATCTGTCAATTTCCCTTTCACTCCCATCTGTCTATCTCCCTTTCTCTCCCCATCTGTTAATATCCGTTTCCATCCCCATCTGTCTAGCTCCCTTTCCTTCCCTATCTGTCTATCTCCCTTTCCCTCCCCATCTGTCTATCTCCCTTCCCCCATCTGTATATCTTTGTTTCCCTCCACATCTGTCTAGCTCCCATTCCTTCCCCATCTGACTATCTCCCTTTTCCTACCCGTCTATCTCCTTTTCCTTACCTATCTGTCTATCGCCCTCCCTCGATTTTTGTCTGTCTCCCTTTCCCTCCCTGTCTATCCCCCACTCTCCGTATTTGTCTATCGCCCTACCTCTCGATCCGTATATCTACCTTTCCCTCCACATCTGTCTAGCGCCTTTTCACTACCCTTCTGTCTATCTCCCTTTCCCTACCCTTCTATCTCCCTTTTCCTCCCCATCTGTCTATCTCCATTTCCCTCCCAATCTGTCTATCACCATTCCCCCCAATGCCCTCCCTCCCCATCTGTCTATCGCCCCTTCCCTCCCCATCTGTCTATTGCCCCTTCCCTCCCCATCTGTCTATCTCCCTTTCCCTCCCCATCTGTCTAGCTCCCTTTCCACCCCCCTCAGTCTATCTCGCTTTCCCTTCCCCTCAGGCTATCGCCCTTTCCCTTGCCCTCTGTCTATCTCCCTTCCCCCCTCTGTCTATCTCCCTTTCCCCCCTATCTGTCTATCTCCCTTTCCCCCCTATCTGTCTATCTCCCTTTCCCCCCTCTGTCTATCTCCCTTTCCCCCCTATCTGTCTATCTCCCTTTCCCCCCTATCTGTCTATCTCCCTTTCCCCCCGCTGTCTATCTCCCTTTCCCCCCTATCTGTCTATCTCCCTTTCCCCCCTATCTGTCTATCTCCCTTTCCCCCCTATCTGTCTATCTCCCTTTCCCCCCTATCTGTCTATCTCCCTTTACATCCCCATCTGTCGATCTCCCTTTCCCTCCTCATCTGTAGATCTCCCATTCCCTCCCCATTTGTCTATCGCCATTTCCCTCCCTATCTATCTCCCTCCCTCTGTATCTGTCTATCTCCCTTTCCCTCCCCCACTGTCTATCGCACTTTCCCTCCCCCTCTGTCTATCGCACTTTCCCTCCCCCTCTTCTATCGCACTTTCCCTCCCCCTCTTCTATCGCACTTTCCCTCCCCCTCAGCCCATTGCCCTTTCCCTCCCCCTCTATCTCCCTTTCCCCCGCTCTGTCGCTCTCCCTTTCCCGCCCCATCTGCATCTCTCCCTTTCCCTCCCCATCTGTCTATCTCCCTTTCCTGCCCCATCTGCATCGCTCCCTTTCCCTCCCCATCTGTCTCTCTCCCTTTCCCTCCCCATCTGTCTCTCTCCCTTTCCCTCCCCATCTGTCTCTCTCCCTTTCCCTCCCCATCTGTCTAGCTCCCTTTCCTTCCCCATCTGTCTTTGACCCTTTCCCTCCTCATCTGTCTATCTCCGTTTTCCTCCCCATCTGTCTAGCTCCCTTTCCTTCCCCATCTGTCTCTCACCCTTTCCCTCCCGATCTGTCTATCTCGCTTTCCCCCAATCTCAATATTGCAGTTTCCCACCCCATCTGTCTAGCTCCCTTTCCGTCCCCATCTGCATATCTCCCTTTTCCTACACATTTGTCTATCTCATTTTCCCTCCCTAACTGTCTATCGCCCTCCCTCGCTTTTTGTCTATCTCTGTTTCCCTCCCTGTCTATCGTCCTCTCTCCATATTTGTCTATCGCCCTCCCTCCCTGTCTGTCTTTCGCCCTCCCCATCTGTCTATCATGCTCCCTCCCTATCTGTTTTTCGCCCTCCATCCCTATCTGTATCTCTACCTGACTCTCGCCATCTGTCCATCACCCTTTCCCTCCCCATCAGTCTATCTCCCTTTCCCTCCCCATCTGTCTATCTCCCTTTCCCTCCCCATCTGTCTATCTCCCTTTCCCCCAATCTCAATATCGCAGTTTCCCACCCCATCTGTCTAGCTCCCATTCCTTCCTCATCTGCCTATCTCCCTTTTCCTGCACATGTGTCTATCTCCTATTCCATCCGTTTCTGTCTATCGCCCTCCCTCGCTTTTTGTCTATTTCCCTTTCCCTCCCTGTCTATCGCCCTCTCTGCATATTTGTCTATAGCCCTCCCTCCCTGTCTGTCTTTTGCCCTCCCCATCTGCCTATCGCGCTGCCTCCCTATCTGTCTTTTGCCCTCCATCCCTATCCGTATATCTCCCTGTCTCGCGCCATCTGTCTATCTCCCTTTCGCTCCCCATCTGTCTATCTCCCTTTCCCTCCCCATCTGTCTATCTCCCTTTCCCTCTCCATCTGTCTAGCTCCCTTTCCCTCCCCCTCAGTCTATCGTTCTTCCCTCCATCTGTCTATCAGCCTTCCCCACTATTGCCCTCCCTCCCTATCTGACTATCGCCCTCCCCATCTGACTATCGCACACCCTCCCTATCTGTCTTTTGCCCTCCATCCCTATCTGCCTATCTCCCAATCCCTCGCCATCTGTCTATCACCCTTTCCCTCCCGATATGTCTATCTCCCTTTGCCTCTCCATCTGCCTATCTCCTTTTCCCTCCCCATCTCTCTATATCCCTTTCCCTCCCAATCTGTGTATCACCCTTACACCATCACCCTCCCTCCCCATCTGTCTATCTCCCTTTCCCTCCCCCTCAGTCTATCGTTCTTCCCCAATCTGTCTATCGCCCTTCCCCCCTTTGCCCTCCCTCCCTATCTGCCTTTCGCCCTCCATCCCTATCTGTCTATCTCCCAATCCCTCGCCATCTGTCCAACTCACTTTCCCGCCCCATCTGTATCTCTCCCTTTTCCTCCCCATCTGCCTATCTCCCTTTCCATCCCCAACTGTCTATCTCCGTTTCCCTCCCCATCTGTCTATCTCACTTTCCCTCCCCATCTGTCAATCTCCCTTTCGCTCCCATCTGTCTATCTCCCTTTCTCTCCCCATCTGTTTATATCCGTTTCCATCCCCATCTGTCTAGCTCCCTTTCCTTCCCTATCTGTCTATCTCCCTTTCCTTCCCCATCTGTCTATCTCCCTTCCCCCATCTGTATATCTTTGTTTCCCTCCACATCTGTCTAGCTCCCATTCCTTCCCCATCTGCCTATATCCCTTTTCCTACCCGTCTATCTCCTTTTCCTTCCCTATCTGTCTATCGCTCTCCCTCGATTTTTGTGTATCTCCCTTTCCCTCCCTGTCAATCCCCCACTCTCCGTATTTGTCTATCGCCCTACCTCTCGATCCGTATATCTACCTTTCCCTCCGCATCTGTCTAGCGCCTTTTCCCTCCCCTTCTGTCTCTCTCCCTTTCCCTCCCCATCTGTCTAGCTCCCTTTCCTTCCCCATCTGTCTTTGTCCCTTTCCCTCCCCATCTGTCTATCTCCGTTTCCATCCCCATCTGTCTAGCTCCCTTTCTTTCCCTATCTGTCTATCTCCCTTTCCCTCCCCATCTGTCTATCTCCCTTCCCCCATCTGTATATCTTTGTTTCCCTCCACATCTGTCTAGCTCCCATTCCTTCCCCATCTGCCTATCTCCCTTTTCCTACCCGTCTATCTCCTTTTCCTTCCCTATCTGTCTATCGCCCTCCCTCGATTTTTGTCTATCTCCCTTTCCCTCCCTGTCTATCCCCAACTCTCCGTATTTGTCTATTGCCCTACCTCTCGATCCGTATATCTACCTTTCCCTCCGCATCTGTCTAGCGCCTTTTCACTACCCTTCTGTCTATCTCCCTTTCCCTACCCTTCTATCTCCCTTTTCCTCCCCATCTGTCTATCTCCATTTCCCTCCCAATCTGTCTATCACCCTTCCCCCCAATGCCCTCCCTCCCCATCTGTCTATCGCCCCTTCCCTCCCCATCTGTATATTGCCCCTTCCCTCCCCATCTGTCTATCTCCCTTTCCCTCCCCATCTGTCTAGCTCCCTTTCCCTCCCCCTCAGTCTATCTCGCTTTCCCTTCCCCTCAGGCTATCGCCCTTTCCCTTGCCCTCTGTCTATCTCCCTTCCCCCCTCTGTCTATCTCCCTTTCCCCCCTATCTGTCTATCTCCCTTTCCCCCCTATCTGTCTATCTCCCTTTCCCCCCTATCTGTCTATCTCCCTTTCCCTCCTCATCTTTCGATCTCCCTTTCCCTCCTCATCTGTCGATCTCCCATTCCCTCCCCATTTGTCTATCGCCATTTCCCTCCCTATCTATCTATCTCCCTCCCTCTGTATCTGTCTATCTCCCTTTCCCTCCCCTCTGTCTATCGCACTTTCCCTCCTCCTCAGTCTATCGCCCTTTCCCTCCCCCTCAGCCCATCGCCCTTTCCCTCCCCCTCAGCCCATCGCCCTTTCCCTCCCCCTCTGTCTATCTCCCTTTCCCCCGCTCTGTCTATCTCCCTTTCCCTCCCCATCTGTCTAGCTCCCTTTCCTTCCCCATCTGTCTTTGTCCCTTTCCCTCCTCAGCTGTCTATCTCCGTTTTCCTCCCCATCTGTCTAGCTCCCTTTCCGTCCCCATCTGCCTATCTACCTTTTCCTACACATTTGTCTATCTCCTTTTCCCTCCCTAACTGTCTATCGCCCTCCCTCGCTTTTTGTCTATCTCTGTTTCCCTCCCTGTCTATCGTCCTCTCTCCATATTTGTCTATCGCTCCCCCTCCCTGCCTGTCTTTCACCCTCCCCATCTGTCTATCGTGCTCGCACCCTATCTGTCTTTCGCCCTCCATCCCTATCTGTATCTCTCCCTGACTCTCGCCATCTGTCCATCACCCTTTCCCTCCCCATCAGTCTATCTCCCTTTCCCTCCCCATCTCTCTATATCCCTTTCCCTCCCAATCTGTGTATCACCCTTCCCCCCATCGCCCTCCCTCCCTATCTGTCTATCGCCCTCCCTGACTATGTCAATTGCCTTCCCTCCCTATCTGACTATTACTCTTCCTCCATACCTGTCTATCTCCCTCCCTCTCTATCTGTCTATCTACCTTTCCCTCCCCATCTGTCTATCTCCCTTTCCCGCCCCATCTGTATCTCTCCCTTTCCCGCCCCATCTGTCTCTCTCCCTTTTCCTCCCCATCTGCCTATCTCCCTTTCTATCCCCAACTGTCTATCTGCGTTTTCCTCCCCATCTGTCTAGCTCCCTTTCCTTCCCCATCTGTCTAGCTCCCTTTCCTTCCCCATCTGTCTATCTCCCTTTCCCTCCCCATCTGTCTATCTCCCTTTCCCTCACCATCTGTCTATCTCCCTTTCCCCCAATCTGAATATCGCAGTTTCCCACCCCATCTGTCTAGCTCCCTTTCCATCCTAATCTGCCTATCTCCCTTTTCCTACACATGTGTCTATCTCCTTTTCCATCCGTTTCTGTCTATCGCCCTCCCTCGCTTTTTGTCTATCTCCCTTTCCCTCCCTGTCTATCGCCCTCTCTGCATATTTGTCTATAGCCCTCCCTCCCTGTCTGACTTTTGCCCTCCCCATCTGCCTATCGCGCTGCCTCCCTATCTGTCTTTCGCCCTCCATCCCTATCCATATATCTCCCTGTCTCACGCCATCTGTCTATCTCCCTTTCCCTCCCCATCTGTCTAACTCCCTTTCCCTCCCCATCTGTCTATCTCCCTTTCCCTCCCCCTCTGTCTATCTAGCTTTTCATCCCCCTCATTCTATCGCCCTTTCGCTCCCCCGCAGTCTATTGCCCTTTCCCTCACCCTCTGTCTATCTCCCTTCCCCCGCCATCTGTCTATCTTCCTTTCCATCCGCATCTGTCTATCTCCCATTCCCTCCCCAGCAGTCTATCTCCCTTTCCCTCTCCATCTGTCTATCTCCCTTTCCCTCCCCATCTGTCTATTGCCCTTTCTCTCCCAATCTGTCTATTGCCCTTTCCCTCCCCTTCTGTCTATTGCCCTTTCTCTCCCAATCTGTCTATTGCCCTTTCCCTCCACACCTGTCTATATCCATTTCCATCCCCTTCTGTCTATCGCCCTTCCTCCCTATTGCCCTCATTGTCTATCTCCCTCCCTCTCGATCTGTCTAACTCCCTTTCCCTCCCCATCTGTCCATCTCCCTTTCCGTCCCTATCTGTCCATCTCGTTTTCCCTCCTCTTCTGTCTATCTCCCTTTCCCTCCCCATCTGTCTATCTCCCTTTCCCCCAATCTGAATATCGCAGTTTCCCACCCCATCTGTCTAGCTCCCTTTCCATCCTCATCTGCTTATCTCCCTTTTCCTACACATGTGTCTATTTCCTTTTCCATCCGTTTCTGTCTATCGCCCTCCCTCGCTTTTTGTCTATCTCCCTTTCCCTCCCTGTCTATCGCCCTCTCTGCATATTTGTCTATAGCCCTCCCTCCCTGTCTGACTTATGCCCTCCCCATCTGCCTATCGCGCTGCCTCCCTGTCTGTCTTTCGCCCTCCATCCCTATCCGTATATCTCCCTGTCTCGCGCCATCTGTCTATCTCCCTTTCCCTCCCCATCTGTCTATCTCCCTTTCCCTCCCCCTCTGTCTATCTAGCTTTTCAACCCCCTCATTCTATCGCCCTTTCGCTCCCCCGCAGTCTATTGCCCTTTCCCTCACCCTCTGTCTATCTCCCTTCCCCCGCCATCTGTCTATCTTCCTTTCCTTCCGCATCTGTCTATCTCCCATTCCCTCCCCAGCTGTCTATTTCCCTTTCCCTCTCCATCTGTCTATCTCCCTTTCCCTCCCCTTCTGTCTATTGCCCTTTCTCTCCCAATCTGTCTATTGCCCTTTCCCTCCACACCTGTCTATCGCCATTTCCATCCCCTTCTGTCTATCGCCCTTCCTCCCTATTGCCCTCGTTGTCTATCTCCCTCCCTCTCGATCTGTCTAACTCCCTTTCCCTCCCTATCTGTCTATCTCGTTTTCCCTCCCCTTCTGTCTATCTCCCTTTCTCTCCCAATCTGTCTATCTCCCTTTCCCTCCCCAGCTGTCTATCGCCTGTTCCCTACCCTTATGTCAATCTCCCTTTCCCTCTCGATCTGTCAATCTCCCTTTCCCTCCCCCTCAGTCTATCGCCCTTTCCGCCCATCTGTCTATCTCGCTTTCTCTCCCCATCTGCCTATCTCCCTTTCGCTCCCTTCTGTCTATCTTCCTTTCTCTCCCCATCTGTTTATATCTGTATCCCTCCCCATCTGCATAACTCCCTTTCTTTCCCTATCTGTCTATCTCCCTTTCCCTCCCCATCTGTCTATCTCCCTTCCCCCATCTGTATATCTCTGTTTCCCTCCACATCTGTCTAGCTCCCATTCCTTCCCCATCTGCCTATCTCGCTTTTCCTACCCGTCTATCTCCTTTTCCTTCCCTATCTGTCTATCGCCCTCCCTCGCTTTTTGTCTATCTCCCTTTCCCTCCCTGTCTATCCCCCACTCTCCGTATTTGTCTATTGCCCTCCCTCCATATTTGTCTATCTCCCTACCTCTCGATCCGTATATCTACCTTTCCCTCTGCATCTGTCCAGCACCTTTTCCCTCCCCTTCTGTCTATCTCCCTTTCTCTCCCAATCTGTCTATCTCCCTTTCCCTCCCCAGCTGTCTATCGCCCGTTCCCTACCCTTATGTCAATCTCCCTTTCCCTCTCGATCTGTCAATCTCCCTTTCCCTCCCCCTCAGTCTATCACCCTTTCTGCCCATGTGTCTATCTCGCTTTCCATGCCCATCTGCCTATCTCCCTTTCTCTCCCCATCTGTTTATATCCGTTTCCCTCCCCATCTGTCTAGCTCCCATTTCCTTCCTTATCTGTCTATCTCCCTTTCCCTCCCCATCTGTCTATCTCCCTTTCGCTCCCATCTGTCTATCTCCCTTTCTCTCCCTATCTGTTTATATCCGTTTCCATCCCCATCTGTCTAGCTCCCTTTCCTTCCCTATCTGTCTATCTCCCTTTCCCTCCCCATCTGTCTATCTCCCTTTCCCTCCCCATCTGTCTATCTCCCTTTCGCTCCCATCTGTCTATCTCCCTTTCTCTCCCTATCTGTTTATATCCGTTTCCATCCCCATCTGTCTAGCTCCCTTTCCTTCCCTATCTGTCTATCTCCCTTTCCCTCCCCATCTGTCTATCTCCCTTCCCCCATCTGTATATCTTTGTTTCCCTCCACATCTGTCTAGCTCCCATTCCTTCCCCATCTGCCTATCTCCCTTTTCCTACCCGTCTATCTCCTTTTCCTTCCCTATCTGTCTATCGCCCTCCCTCGATTTTTGTCTAACTCCCTTTCCCTCCCTGTCTATCCCCCACTCTCCGTATTTGTCTATCGCCCTACCTCTCGATCCTTATATCTACCTTTCCCTCCGCATCTGTCTAGCGCCTTTTCACTACCCTTCTGTCTATCTCCCTTTCCCTACCCTTCTATCTCCCTTTTCCTCCCCATCTGTCTATCTCCATTTCCCTCCCAATCTGTCTATCACCCTTCCCCCCAATGCCCTCCCTCCCCATCTGTCTATCGCCCTTCCCTCCCCATCTGTCTATTGCCCCTTCCCTCCCCATCTGTCTATCTCCCTTTCCCGCCCCATCTGTCTAGCTCCCTTTCCATCCCCCTCAGTCTATCTCGCTTTCCCTTCCCCTCAGGCTATCGCCCTTTCCCTTGCCCTCTGTCTATCTCCCTTCCCCCCTCTGTCTATCTCCCTTTCCCCCCTATCTGTCTATCTCCCTTACCCTCCCCATCTGTCTCTCTCCCTTTCCCTCCCCATCTGTCTATCTCCCTTTCCCTCCCCATCTGTCTAGCTCCCTTTAACTCCCCCTCAGTCTATCGCTCTTCCCTCCATCTGTCTATCACCCTTCCCCACTATTGCCCTCCCTCCCTATCTGACTATCGCCCTCCCCATCTGACTATCGCACACCCTCCCTATCTGTCTTTTGCCCTCCATCCCTATCTGCCTATCTCCCAATCCCTCGCCATCTATCAACCTTTCCCTCCCGATATGTCTATCTCACTTTCCCTCTCCATCACTCTCTCTCCCTTTTCCTCCCCACCTGCCTATCTCCCTTTCCATCCCCAACTGTCTATCTGCCTTTCCCTCCCCATCTGTCTATCTCCCTTTCCCTCCCCATCTGTCTAGCTCCCTTTCACTCCCCCTCAGTCTATCGTTCTTCCCTCCATCTGTCTATCACCCTTCCCCACTATTGCCCTCCCTCCCTATCTGACTATCGCCCTCCCCATCTGACTATCGCACTCCCTCCCTATCAGCCTTTCGCCCTCCATCCCTATCTGCCTATCTCCCAATCCCTCGCCATCTGTCCAACTCCCTTTCCCGCCCCATCTGTATCTCTCCCTTTCCCTCCCCATCAGTCTCTGTCCCTTTGCCTCCCCATCTGCCTATCTCCCTTTCCATCCCCAACTGTCTCTCTCCGTTTTCCTCCCCATCTGTCTATCTCCCTTTCCCTCCCCATCTGTCTATCTCCCTTTCCCTCCCAATCTGTGTATCACCCTTCCCCCCATCGCCCTCCCTCCCCATCTGTCTATCTCCTTTTCCTTCCCCATCTCTCTATATCCCTTTCCCTCCCAATCTGTGTTTCACCCTTCCCCCCATCCCCTCCCTCCCTGTCTGTCTATCGCCCTCCCTGACTATGTCAATTGCCTTCCCTCTCTATCTGACTAACACTCTCCCTCCATACCTGTCTATCGCCCTCCCTCTCTATCTGTCTACCTACGTTTCCCTCCCCATCTGTCTATCGCCCTTTCCCTCCCCCTCTGTCTATCTCCCTTTCCCCTGCTCTGTCTATCTCCCTTTCCCGCCCCATCTGTATCTCTCCCTTTCCCTCCCCATCTGTCTCTCTCCCTTTCCCTCCCCATCTGCCTATCTCCCTTTCCCTCCTCAACTGTCTATCTCCGTTTTCCTCCCCATCTGTCTAGCTCCCTTTTCTTCCCCATCTGTCCATCTCCCTTTCCCTCCCCATCTGTCTATCTCCCTTTCCCCCAATCTGAATATCGCAGTTTCCCAGCCCATCTGTATAGCTCCCTTTCCTTCATCATCTGCCTAGCTCCCTTTTCCTACACACCTGTCTATCTCGTTTTCCCTCCATATCTGTCTATCGCCCTCCCTCGCATTTTGTCTATCTCCGTTTCCCTCCCTGTCTATCGGCCTCTCTCCATATTTGTCTATAGCCCTCCCTGCCTATCTGTCTTTCGCCCTCCATCCCTATCCGTATATCTCGCTGTCTCGCGCCATCTATCACCCTTTCCCTCCCCATCTGTCTATCTCCCTTTCCCTCCCCATCTGTCTATCTCCTTTTCCCTCCCCATCTGTCTATCTCCCTTTCCTTCCCCCTCATTCTATCTTTCTTCCCCCCATCGGTCTATCACCCTTCCCCACAATTGCCCTCCCACCCTATCTGACTATCGCCCTCCCCATCTGACTATCGCACTCCCTCCCTATCTGCCTATCACCCAATCCCTCGCCATCTGTCTATCACCCTTTCCCTCCCGATCTGTCTATCTCCATTTCCCTCTCCATCTGAGTATCTCCTTTTCCCTCCCCATCTCTCTATATCCCTTTCCCTCCCAATCTGTGTATCACCCTTACCACATCACCCTCCCTCCCTATCTGTCTATCGCCCTGCCTGACTATGTCTATTGCCTGCCTTCCCTCCCTATCTGACTATCACTCTCCCTCCATACCTGTCTATCTCCCTCCCTCTCTATCAGTCTATCTGCCTTTCCCTCCCTATCTGTCTAATGACCCTTCCCTCCCCTTCTGTCTATCTCCCTTTCCCTCCCCCTCTGTCTATCTCGCTTTTCATCCCCCTCATTCTATCGCCCTTTCGCTCCCCCGCAGTCTATTGCCCTTTCCCTCACCCTCTGTCTATCTCCCTTCCCCGCCATCTGTCTATCTCCCTTTCCTTCCGCATCTGTCTATCTCCCTTTCCCTCCCCCTCAGTCTATCTCCCTTTCCCTACCCCTCAGTCTATCGTTCTTCCCCCCATCTGTCTTTCACCCTTCCCCCCTATTGCCCTCACTCCCTATCTGACTATCGCCCTCCCCATCTGACTATCGCACACCCTCCCTATCTGTCTTTCACCCTCCATCCCTATCTGCCTATCTCCCAATCCCTCGCCATCTGTCTATCACCCTTTCCCTCCCGATCTGTCTATCTCCCTTTCCCTCTCCATCTGCCTATCTCCTTTTCCCTCCCCATCTCTCTATATCCCTTTCCCTCCCAATCTGTGTATCACCCTTACCCCATCACCCTCCCTCCCTCTCTGTCTATCGCCCTTCCTGACTATGTCTATTGCCTTCCCTCCCTATCTGACTATCACTCTCCCTCCAAACCTGTCTATCTCCCTCCCTCTCTATCGGTCTATCTGCCTTTCCCTCCCCATCTGTCTATTGACCCTTCCCTCCCCTTCTGTCTATCTCCCTTTCCCTCCCCCTCTGTCTGTCTAGCTTTTCATCCCCCTCATTCTATCGCCCTTTCGCTCCCCCACAGTCTATCTCCCTTCCCCCGCCATCTGTCTATCTCCCATTCCCTCCCCATCTGTCTATCTCCCTTTCCCTCTCCATCTGTCTATCTCCCTTTCCCTCTCCATCTGTCTATCTCCCTTTCCCTCTCCATCTGTCTATCTCCCTTTCCCTCTCCATCTGTCTATCTCCCTTTCCCTCTCCATCTGTCTATCTCCCTTTCCCTCCCCATCTGTCTATCTCCCTTCCCCTCCCTATCTGTCTATCTCATTTTCCCTCCCCTTCTGTCTATCTCCCTTTCCCTCACCATCTGTCTATTGCCCTTTCTCTCCCAATCTGTCTATTGCCCTTTCCCTCCCTTTCTGTCTATTGCCTTTTCTCTTCCAATCTGTCTATTGCCCTTTCCCTCCACACCTGTCTGTCTCCATTTCCATCCCCTTCTGTCTATTGCCCTTCTTCCCTATTGCCCTCGCAGTCTATCTCCCTCCCTCTCGATCTGTCTAACTCCCTTTCCCTCCCCATCTGTCTATCTCCCTTTCCCTCCCTATCTGTCTATCTCGTTTTCCCTCCCCTTCTGTCTATCTCCCTTTCTCTCCCAATCTGTCTATCTCCCTCTCCCTCCCCAGCTGTCTATCACCCGTTCCCTACCCTTATGTCAATCTCTCTCCCTCTCGATCTGTCAATCTCCAAATCCCTCCCCCTCAGAATATCGCCCTTTCTGCCCATCTGTCTATCTCGCTTTCCCTCCCCATCTGCCTATCTCCCTTTCTCTCCCCATTTGTTTATATCCGTTTCCCTCCCCATCTGTCTAGCTCCCTTTCCTTCCCTATCTTTCTATCTCACTTTCCTTCCCCATCTGCCTATCTCCCTTTTCCTACCCGTCTATCTCCTTTTCCTTCCCTATCTGTCTATCGCCCTCCCTCGCTTTTTGTCTATCTCCCTTTCCCTCCCTGTCTATCCCCCACTCTCCATATTTTTCTATCGCCCTCCCTCCATATTTACCGATCTCCCTACCTCTCGATCTGTATATCTCCCTTTCCCTCCGCATCTGTCTAGCGCTTTTTTCCTACCCTTCTGTCTATCTCCCATTCCCTACCCTTCTATCTCCCTTTTCCTCCCCATCTGTCTATCTCCATTTCCCTCCCAATCTGTCTATCACCCTTTCCCCCAATGCCCTCCCTCTCTATCTGTCTATCACCCTTTCCCTCCCCATCTGTCTATCTCCCTATCCCTCCCCATCTGTCTATCTCCCTTTCCCTCCCCCTCAGTCTATCTCCCTTTCCCTCCCCCTCAGTCTATCGTTCTTCCCCCCATCTGTCTTTCACCCTTCCCCCCTATTGCCCTCACTCCCTATCTGACTATCGCCCTCCCCATCCTACTATCGCACTCCCTCCCTATCTGTCTTTCACCCTCCATCCCTATCTGCCTATCTCCCAATCCCTCGCCATCTGTCTATCACCCTTTCCCTCCCAATCTGTCTATCTCCCTTTCCCTCTCCATCTGCCTATCTCCTTTTCCCTCCCCATCTCTCTATCTCCCTTTCCCTCCCCATCTGTCTATCTCCCTTCCCCTTCCCTATCTGTCTATCTCATTTTCCCTTCCCTTCTGTCTATTGCCCTTTCTCTCCCAATCTGTCTATTGCCCTTTCCCTCCCCTTCTGTCTATTGCCTTTTCTCTTCCAATCTGTCTATTGCCCTTTCCCTCCACACCTGTCTATCTCCATTTCCATCCCCTTCTGTCTATCGCCCTTCCTCCCTATTGCCCTCGCTGTCTATCTCCCTCTCTCTCGATCTGTCTAACTCCCTTTCCCTCCCCATCTGTCTATCTCCCTTTCCCTCCCTATCTGTCTATCTCGTTTTCCCTTCCCTTCTGTCTATCTCCCTTTCTCTCCCAATCTGTCTATCTCCCTTTCCCTCCCCATCTGTCCATCTCCCTTCCCCCATCTGCATCTCTCCCTTTCCCTCCCCATCTGTCTATCTCCCTTTCCTGCCCCATCTGCATCGCTCCCTTTCCCTCCCCATCTGTCTCTCTCCCTTTCCCTCCCCATCTGTCTAGCTCCGTTTCCTTCCCCATCTGTCTATGTCCCTTTCCCTCCTCATCGGTTTAGCTCCCTTTCCTTCCCCATCTGTCTATCTCCCTTTCCTTCCTCATCTGCCTATCTTCCTTTTCCTACACATCTGTCTATCTCCTTTTCCCTCCTTGTCTGTCTATCGCCCTCCCTCGCTTTTTGTCTATCTCCCTTTCCCTCCCTGTCTATCGGCCTCTCTCCATATTTGTCTATAGCCCTCCCTCCCTGTCTGTCTTTCGCCCTCCCCATCTGTCTATCGCGCTCCCTCCCTATCTGTCTTTCGCTCTCCACCCCTATCCGTATATCTCCCTGTCTCGCGCCATCTGTCTTTCTCCCTTTCCCGCCCCATCTGTATCTCTCCCTTTCCCTCCCCATCTGTCTAGCTCCCTTTCCCTCCCCATCTGCCTATCTCCCTTTCCCTCCCCAACTGTCTATCTTCGTTTTCCTCCCCATCTGTCTAGCTCCCTTTCCTTCCCCATCTGTCCATCTCCCTTTCCCTCCCCATCTGTCTATCTCCCTTTCCCCCAATCTGAATATCGCAGTTTCCCACCCCATCTGCCTAGCTCCCTTTCCTTCCTCATCTGCCTATCTCCCTTTTCCTACACATCTGTCTATCTCCTTTTCCCTCCCTATCTGTCTATCGCCCTCCCTTGCTTTTTGTCTATCTCGGTTTCCCTCCCTGTCTATCGGCCTCTCTCCATATTTGTCTATAGCCCTCCCTCCCTGTCTGTCTTTCGCCCTCCCCACCTGTCTATCGCGCTCCCTCCCTATCTGTCTTTCGCCCTCCATCCCTATCCGTATATCTCCCTGTCTGGCGCCATCTGTCTATCACCCTTTCCCTCCCCATCTGTCTATCTCCCTTTCCTTCCGCATCTGTCTATCTCCCATTCCCTCCCCATCTGTCTATCTCCCTTTCCCTCCTCATCTCTCTATCTCCCTTTCCCTCCCTATCTGTCTATCTCGTTTTCCCTTCTGTCTATCTCCCTTTCTCTCCCAATCTGTCTATCTCCCTTTCCCTCCCCATCTGTCTATCTCCCTTCCCCCATCTGCATCTCTCCCTTTCCCTCCCCATCTGTCTATCTCCCTTTCCTGCCCCTTCTGCATCGCTCCCTTTCTCTCCCCATCTGTCTCTCTCCCTTTCCCTCCCCATCTGTCTAGCTCCGTTTCCTTCCCCATCTGTCTATGTGCCTTTCCCTCCTCATCTGTTTAGCTCCCTTTCCTTCCCCATCTGTCTATCTCCCTTTCCTTCCCCATCTGTCTATCTCCCTTTCCCCCAATCTGAATATCGCAGTTTCAAACCCCATCTGGCTAGCTCCCTTTCCGTCCCCATCTGCCTATCTCCCTTTTCCTACACATTTGTCTATCTCCTTTTCCCTACCTATCTGTCTATCACCCTCCCTCACTTTTTGTCTATCTCCCTTTCCCTCCCTGTCTATCATCCTCTCTCCATATTTGTCTATCGCCCTCCCTCCCTGTCTGTCTTTCGCCCTCCCCATCTGTCTATCGTGCTCCCTCCCTATCTGTCTTTCACCCTCCATCCCCATCTGTCTATCTCCCTTTCAGTCCCCATCTGTCTATCACCCTTTCCCTCCCCATCTGTCTATTGCCCCTTCCCTCCCCATCTGTCTATCTCCCTTTCCCTCCCCATCTGTCTATCTCCCTTTCCCTCCCCCTCAGTCTATCTCGCTTTCCCTTCCCCTCAGGCTATCGCCCTTTCCCTTGCCCTCTGTCTATCTCCCTTCTCCCCTCTGTCTATCTCCCTTTCTCCCCTATCTGTCTATCTCCCTTTCCATCCCCAACTGTCTATCTCCGTTTTCCTCCCCATCTGCCTATCTCCCTTTCACTCCCCATCTCTCTATATCCCTTTCCCTCCCAATCTGTGTATGACCCTTCCACCCATTGCCCTCCCTCCCTATCTGTCTATCGCCCTCTCTATGTCAATTGCCTTCCCTCCCTATCTGACTATCATTATCCCTTCATACCTGTCTATCTCCCTCCCTCTCTATCTGTCTATCGCCCTCCTTGCTTTTTGTCTATCTCCGTTTCCCTCCCTATCGGCCTCTCTCCATATTTGTCTATAGCCCTCCCTCCTTGTCTGTCTTTCGCCCTCCCCATCTGTCTATCGCGCTCCCTCCCTATCTGTCTTTCGCCCTCCATCCCTATCCGTATATCTCCCTGTCTGGCGCCATCTGTCTATCACCCTTTCCCTCCCCATCTGTCTATCTCCCTATCCCTCCCCATCTGTCTATCTCCCTTTCCCTCCCCCTCAGTCTATCTCCCTTTCCCTCCCCCTCAGTCTATCGTTCTTCCCCCCATCTGTCTTTCACCCTTCCCCCCTATTGCCCTCACTCCCTATCTGACTATCGCCCTCCCCATCCTACTATCGCACTCCCTCCCTATCTGTCTTTCACCCTCCATCCCTATCTGCCTATCTCCCAATCCCTCGCCATCTGTCTATCACCCTTTCCCTCCCGATCTGTCTATCTCCCTTTCCCTCTCCATCTGCCTATCTCCTTTTCCCTCCCCATCTCTCTATCTCCCTTTCCCTCCCCATCTGTCTATCTCCCTTCCCCTTCCCTATCTGTCTATTGCCCTTTCCCTCCCCTTCTGTCTATTGCCTTTTCTCTTCCAATCTGTCTATTGCCCTTTCCCTCCACACCTGTCTATCTCCATTTCCATCCCCTTCTGTCTATCGCCCTTCCTCCCTATTGCCCTCGCTGTCTATCTCCCTCCCTCTCGATCTGTCTAACTCCCTTTCCCTCCCCATCTGTCTATCTCCCTTTCCCTCCCTATCTGTCTATCTCGTTTTCCCTTCCCTTCTGTCTATCTCCCTTTCTCTCCCAATCTGTCTATCTCCCTTTCCCTCCCCATCTGTCCATCTCCCTTCCCCCATCTGCATCTCTCCCTTTCCCTCCCCATCTGTCTATCTCCCTTTCCTGCCCCATCTGCATCGCTCCCTTTCCCTCCCCATCTGTCTCTCTCCCTTTCCCTCCCCATCTATCTAGCTCCGTTTCCTTCCCCATCTGTCTATGTCCCTTTCCCTCCTCATCTGTTTAGCTCCCTTTCCTTCCCCATCTGTCTATCTCCCTTTCCTTCCTCATCTGCCTATCTCCCTTTTCCTACACATCTGTCTATCTCCTTTTCCCTCCTTGTCTGTCTATCGCCCTCCCTCGCTTTTTGTCTATCTCCCTTTCCCTCTCTGTCTATCGGCCTCTCTCCATATTTGTCTATAGTCCTCCCTCCCTGTCTGTCTTTCGCCCTCCACATCTGTCTATCGCGCTCCCTCCCTATCTGTCTTTCGCTCTCCATCCCTATCCGTATATCTCCCTGTCTCGCGCCATCTGTCTTTCTCCCTTTCTCGCCCCATCTGTATCTCTCCCTTTCCCTCCCCATCTGTCTAGCTCCCTTTCCCTCCCCATCTGCCTATCTCCCTTTCCCTCCCCAACTGTCTATCTCCATTTTCCTCCCCATCTGTCTAGCTCCCTTTCCTTCCCCATCTGTCCATCTCCCTTTCCCTCCCCATCTGTCTATCTCCCTTTCCCCCAATCTGAATATCGCAGTTTCCCACCCCATCTGTCTAGCTCCCTTTCCTTCCTCATCTGCCTATCTCCCTTTTCCTACACATCTGTCTATCTCCTTTTCCCTCCCTATCTGTCTATCGCCCTCCCTTGCTTTTTGTCTATCTCGGTTTCCCTCCCTGTCTATCGGCCTCTCTCCATATTTGTCTATAGCCCTCCCTCCCTGTCTGTCTTTCGCCCTCCCCACCTGTCTATCGCGCTCCATCCCTATCTGTATTTCGCCCTCCATCCCTATCCGTATATCTCCCTGTCTGGCGCCATCTATCTATCACCCTTTCCCTCCCCATCTGTCTATCTCCCTTTCCTTCCGCATCTGTCTATCTCCCATTCCCTCCCCATCTGTCTATCTCCCTTTCCCTCCTCATCTGTCTATCTCCCTTTCCCTCCCTATCTGTCTATCTCGTTTTCTCTTCTGTCTATCTCCCTTTCTCTCCCAATCTGTCTATCTCCCTTTCCCTCCCCATCTGTCTATCTCCCTTCCCCCATCTGCATCTCTCCCTTTCCCTCCCCATCTGTCTATCTCCCTTTCCTGCCCCATCTGCATCGCTCCCTTTCTCTCCCCATCTGTCTCTCTCCCTTTCCCTCCCCATCTGTCTAGCTCCGTTTCCTTCCCCATCTGTCTATGTGCCTTTCCCTACTCATCTGTTTAGCTCCCTTTCCTTCCCCATCTGTCTATCTCCATTTCCTTCCCCATCTGTCTATCTCCCTTTCCCCCAATCTGAATATCGCAGTTTCAAACCCCATCTGTCTAGCTCCCTTTCTGTCCCCATCTGCCTATCTCCCTTTTCCTACACATTTGTCTATCTCCTTTTTCCTACCTTTCTGTCTATCACCCTCCCTCACTTTTTGTCTATCTCCCTTTCCCTCCCTGTCTATCATCCTCTCTCCATATTTGTCTATCGCCCTCCCTCCCTATCTGTCTTTCGCCCTCCATCCCCATCTGTCTATCTCCCTTTCAGTCCCCACTGTCTATCACCCTTTCCCTCCCCATCTGTCTCTCCCTTTCCCTCCCCCTCAGTCTATCGCCCTTACCCCCATCTGTCTATCGCCCTTTCCCCCATCTGTCTATCGCCCTGTCTCCCTATTGCCCTCCCTCCCTATCTGACTATCGCACTCCCCATCTGTCCATCGCACTCCCTCCCTATCTGTCTTTTGCCCTCCATCGCTATCTGCCTATCTCCCAATCCCTTGCCTTCTGTTTATCACCCTTTCCCTCCCGATCTGTCTATCTTCCTTTCCCTCTCCATCTGCCTATCTCCTTTTCGCTCCCCATCTCTCTATATCCCTTTCGCTCCCAATCTGTGTATGACCCTTCCACACATTGCCCTCCCTCCCTATCTGTCTATCGCCCTCTCTATGTCAATTGCCTTCCCTCCCTATCTGACTATCATTCTCCCTCCATACCTGTCTATCTCCCTCCCTCTCTATCTGTCTATCGCCCTCCCTTGCTTTTTGTCTATCTCCGTTTCCCTCCCTGTCTATCGGCCTCTCTCCATATTTGTCTATAGCCCTCCCTCCCTGTCTGTCTTTCGCCCTCCCCATCTGTCTATCGCGCTCCCTCCATATCTGTCTTTCGCCCTCCATCCCTATCCGTATATCTCCCTGTCTGGCGCCATCTGTCTATCACCCTTTCCCTCCCGATCGTTCTATCTCCCTTTCCCTCCCCATCTGTCTATCGCCCTTTCCCTCCCCATCTGTCTATCTCCCTTTCCCTCCCCCTCAGTCTATCTCCCTTTCCCTCCCCCTCTGTCTATCGTTCTTCCCCCCATCTGTCTATCACCCTTCCCCCCTATTGCCCTAACTCCCTATCTGACTATCGCCCTCCCCATCTGACTATCGCACTCCCTCCCTATCTGTCTTTCACTCTCCATCCCTATCTGCCTAAATCCCAATCCCTCGCCATCTGTCTATCACCCTTTCCCTCCCGATCTGTCTATCTCCCTTTCCCTCTCCATCTGCCTATCTCCTTTTCCCTCCCCATCTCGCTATATCCCTTTCCCTCCCAATCTGTGTATCACCCTAACCCCATCACCCTCCCTCCCTCTCTGTCTATCGCCGTCCCTGACTATGTCTATTGCCTTCCCTCCCTATCTGACTATCACTCTCCCTCCATACCTGTCTATCTCCCTCCCTCTCTATCGGTCTATCTGCCTTTCCCTCCCCATCTGTCTATTGACCCTTCCCTCCCCTTCTGTCTATCTCCCTTTCCCTCCCCATCTGTCTATCTCCCTTTCCCTCCCCATCTGTCTATCTCCCTTCCCCTTCCCTATCTGTCTATCTCATTTTCCCTCCCCTTCTGTCTATCTCCCTTTCTCTCCCAATCTGTCTATTGCCCTTTCCCTCCCCTTCTGTCTATTGCCTTTTCTCTTCCAATCTGTCTACTGCCCTTTCCCTCCACGCCTGTCTATCTCCATTTCCATCCCCTTCTGTCTATCGCCCTTCCTCCCTATTGCCCTCGCTGTCTATCTCCCTCCCTCTCGATCTGTCTAACTCCCTTTCCCTCCCCATCTGTCTATCTCCCTTTCCCTCCCTATCTGTCTATCTTGTTTTCCCTTCCCTTCTGTCTATCTCCCTTTCTCTCCCAATCTGTCTATCTCCCTCTCCCTCCCCAGCTGTCTATCGCCCGTTCCCTACCCTTATGTCAATCTCGCTCTCCCTCTCGATCTGTCAATCTCCCTTTCCCTCCCCCTCAGTCTATCGCCCTTTCCGCCCATCTGTCTATCTCGCTTTCCCTCCCCATCTGCCTATCTCCCTTTCGCTCCCATCTGTCTATCTCCCTTTCTCTCCCCATTTGTTTATATCCGTTTCCCTCCCCATCTGTCTAGCTCCCTTTCCTTCCCTATCTTTCTATCTCACTTTCCTTCCCCATCTGCCTATCTCCCTTTTCCTACCCGTCTATCTCCTTTTCCTTCCCTATCTCTCTATCGCCCTCCCTCGCTTTTTGTCTATCTCCCTTTCCCTCCCTGTCTATCCCCCACTCTCCATATTTGTCTATCGCCCTCCCTCCATATTTACCGATCTCCCTACCTCTCGATCCGTATATCTCCCTTTCCCTCCGCATCTGTCTAGCGCCTTTTCCCTACCCTTCTGTCTATCTCCCTTTCCCTACCCTTCTATCTCCCTTTTCCTCCCCATCTGTCTATCTCCATTTCCCTCCCAATCTGTCTTTCACCCTTCCCCCCAATGCCCTCCCTCCCTATCTGTCTATCGCCCCTTCCCTCCCCATCTGTCTATTGCCCTTTCCATCCCCAACTGTCTATCTCCATTTTCCTCCCCATCTGCCTATCTCCCTTTCCATCCCCAACTGTGTATCTCCCTTTCCTTCCCCATCTGTCTATCTCCCTTTCCCCCAATCTGAATATCGCAGTTTCCCACCCCATCTGTCTAGCTCCCTTTCCTTCCTCATCTGCCTATCTCCCTTTTCCTCCACATCTGTCTATCACCTTTTCCCTCCTTGTCTGTCTATCGCCCTCCCTCGCTTTTTGTCTATCTCCCTTTCCCTCCCTGTCTATCGGCCTCTCTCCATATTTGTCTATAGCCCTCCCTCCCTGTCTGTCTTTCGCCCTCCCCATCTGTCTATCGCGCTCCCTCCCTATCTGTCTTTCGCCCTCCATCCCTATCTGTATATCTCCCTGTCTCGCGCCATCTGTCTATCTCCCTTTCCCTCCCCATCTGCCTATCTCCCTTTCCCTCCCCAACTGTCTATCTCCGTTTTCCTCCCCATCTGTCTAGCTCCCTTTCCTTCCCCATCTGTCCATCTCCCTTTCCCTTCCCTTCTGTCTATCTCCCTTTCCCCCAATCTGAATATCGCAGTTTCCCACCCCATCTGCCTAGCTCCCTTTCCTTTCTCATCTGCCTATCTCCCTTTTCCTACACATCTGTCTATCTCCTTTTCCCTCCCTATCTGTCTATCGTCCTCCCTTGCTTTTTGTCTATCTCGGTTTCCCTCCCTGTCTATCGGCCTCTCTCCATATTTGTCTATAGCCCTCCCTCCCTATCAGTCTTTCGCCCTCCATCCCTATCCGTATATCTCCCTGTCTGGCGCCATCTGTCTATCACCCTTTCCCTCCCCATCTGTCTATCTCCCTTTCCTTCCGCATCTGTCTATCTCCCATTCCCTCCTCATCTGTCTATCTCCCTTTCCCTCCTGATCCGTCTATCTCGTTTTCCCTTCCCTTCTGTCTATCTCCCTTTCTCTCCCAATCTGTCTATCTCCCTTTCCCTCCGCATCTGTCTATCTCCCTTCCCCCATCTGCATCTCTCCCTTTCCCTCCCCATCTGTCTATCTCCCTTTCCTGCCCCATCTGCATCGCTCCCTTTCCCTCCCCATCTGTCTATCTCCCTTTCCCTCCCCATCTGTCTAGCTCTGTTTCCTTCCCCATCTGTCTATGTCCCTTTCCCTCCTCATCTGTTTAGCTCCCTTTCCTTCCCCATCTGTCTATCTCCCTTTCCTTCCCCATCTGTCTATCTCCCTTTCCCCCAATCTGAATATCGCTGTTTCCCACCCCATCTGTCTAGCTCCCTTTCCGTCCCCATCTGCCTATCTCCCTTTACCTACACATTTGTCTATCTCCTTTTCCCTATCTGTCTATCGCCCTCCCTCACTTTTTGTCTATCTCCCTTTCCCTCCCTGTCTATCATCCTCTCTCCATATTTGTCTATCGCCCTCCCTCCCTGTCTGTCTTTCGCCCTCCCCATCTGTCTATCGTGCTCCCTCCTTATCTGTCTTTCGCCCTCCACCCCATCTGTCTATCTCCCTTTCAGTCCCCATCTGTCTATCACCCTTTCTCTCCCCCTCTGTCTATCTCCCTTTCCCTCCCCAACTGTCTATCTCCCTTTCCCTCCCCATCTGTCTCTCCCTTTCCCTCCCCCTCAGTCTATCGCCCTTACCCCCATCTGTCTATCGCCCTTTCCCCCATCTGCATCTCTCCCTTTAGCTCCCCATCTGTCTATCTCCCTTTCCTGCCCCATCTGCATCGCTCCCTTTCCCTCCCCATCTGTCTCTCTCCCTTTCCCTCCCCATCTGTCTAGCTCCCTTTCCCTCCCCATCTGCCTATCTCCCTTTCCCTCCCCAACTGTCTATCTCCGTTTTCCTCCCCATCTGTCTAGCTCCCTTTCCTTCCCCATCTGTCCATCTCCCTTTCCCTCCCCATCTGTCTATCTCCCTTTCCCCCAATCTGAATATCGCAGTTTCCCACCCCATCTGTCTAGCTCCCTTTCCTTCCTCATCTGCCTATCTCCCTTTTCCTACACATCTGTCTATCTCCTTTTCCCTCCCTATCTGTCTATCGCCCTCCCTTGCTTTTTGTCTATCTCGGTTTCCCTCCCTGTCTATCGGCCTCTCTCCATATTTGTCTATAGCCCTCCCTCCCTGTCTGTCTTTCGTCCTCCCCACCTGTCTATCGCGCTCCCTCCCTATCTGTCTTTCGCCCTCCATCCCTATCCGTATATCTCCCTGTCTGGCGCCATCTATCTATCACCCTTTCCCTCCCCATCTGTCTATCTCCCTTTCCTTCCGCATCTGTCTATCTCCCATTCCCTCCCCATCTGTCTATCTCCCTTTCCCTCCTCATCTGTCTATCTCCCTTTCCCTCCCTATCTGTCTATCTCGTTTTCCCTTCTGTCTATCTCCCTTTCTCTCCCAATCTGTCTATCTCCCTTTCCCTCCCCATCTGTCTATCTCCCTTCCCCCATCTGCATCTCTCCCTTTCCCTCCCCATCTGTCTATCTCCCTTTCCTGCCCCATCTGCATCGCTCCCTTTCTCTCCCCATCTGTCTCTCTCCCTTTCCCTCCCCATCTGTCTAGCTCCGTTTCCTTCCCCATCTGTCTATGTGCCTTTCCCTCCTCATCTGTTTAGCTCCCTTTCCTTCCCCATCTGTCTATCTCCCTTTCCTTCCCCATCTGTCTATCTCCCTTTCCTTCCCCATCTGTCTATCTCCCTTTCCCCCAATCTGAATATCGCAGTTTCAAACCCCATCTGTCTAGCTCCCTTTCTGTCCCCATCTGCCTATCTCCCTTTTCCTACACATTTGTCTATCTCCTTTTCCCTACCTATCTGTCTATCGCCCTCCCTCACTTTTTGTCTATCTCCCTTTCCCTCCCTGTCTATCATCCTCTCTCCATATTTGTCTATCTCCCTCCCTCCCTGTCTGTCTTTCGCCCTCCACCCCATCTGTCTATCTCCCTTTCAGTCCCCATCTGTCTATCACCCTTTCTCTCCCCCTCTGTCTATCTCCCTTTCCCTCCCCAACTGTCTATCTCCCTTTCCCTCCCCATTTGTCTCTCCCTTTCCCTCCCCCTCAGTCTATCGCCCTTACCCACATCTGTCTATCGCCCTTTCCCCCATCTGTCTATCTCCCTTTCTCTCCCAATCTGTCTATCTCCCTTCCCCCATCTGCATCTCTCCCTTTCCCTCCCCATCTGTCTATCTCCCTTTCCTGCCCCATCTGCATCGCTCCCTTTCCCTCCCCATCTGTCTCTCTCCCTTTCCCTCCCCATCTGTCTAGCTCCGTTTCCTTCCCCATCTGTCTATGTCCCTTTCCCTCCTCATCTGTTTAGCTCCCTTTCCGTCCCCATCTGTCTATCTCCCTTTCCCTCCCCATCTGTCTATCTCCCTTTCCCCCAATCTGAATATCGCAGTTTCCCTCCCCATCTGCCTATCTCCCTTTTCCTACACATTTGTCTATCTCCTTTTCCCTCCCTATCTGTCTGTCGCCCTCCCTCGCTTTTTGTCTATCTCCCTTTCCCTCTCTGTCTATCGTCCTCTCTCCATATTTGTCTATCGCCCTCCCTCCCTGTCTGTCTTTCGCCCTCCCCATCTGTCTATCGTGCTCCCTCCCTATCTGTCTTTCGCTCTCCATCCCCATCTGTCTATCTCCCTTTCCCTCCCCATCTGTCTCTCCCTTTCCCTCCCCCTCAGTCTATCGCCCTTACCCCCATCTGTCTATCGCCCTTTCCCCCATCTGTCTATCGCCCTTCCTCCCTATTGCCCTCCCTCCCTATCTGACTATCGCACTCCCCATCTGTCCATCGCACTCCCTCCCTATCTGTCTTTTGCCCTCCATCGCTATCTGCCTATCTCCCAATCCCTTGCCTTCTGTCGATCACCCTTTCCCTCCCGATCTGTCTATCTCCCTTTCCCTCTCCATCTGCCTATCTCCTTTTCCCTCCCCATCTCTCTATATCACTTTCCCTCCCAATCTGTGTATGACCCTTCCACCCATTGCCCTCGCTCCATATCTGTCTATCGCCCTCTCTATGTCAATTGCCTTCCCTCCCTATCTGACTATCATTCTCCCTCCATACCTGTCTATCTCCCTCCCTCTCTATCTGTCTATCTCCCTTTTCCTCCCCAACTGTCTATCTCCCTTTCCCTGCCAATCTGTCTATCACCCTTCCCCCCAATGCCCTCCCTCCCTATCTGTCTATCGCCCCTTCCCTCCCCATCTGTCTACTGCCCCTTCCCTCCCCATCTGTCTATCTCCGTTTTCCTCCCCATCTGTCTAGCTCCCTTTCCGTCCCCATCTGCCTATCTCCCTTTTCCTACACATTTGTCTATCTCCATTTCCCTCCCTGTCTATCGTCCTCTCTCCATATTTGTCTATCGCCCTCCCTCCCTGTCTGTCTTTCGCCCTCCCCATCTGTCTATCGTGCTCCCTCCCTATCTGTCTTTCGCTCTCCATCCCTATCTGTATCTCTCCCTGTCTCTAGCCATCTGTCTATCACCCTTTCCCTCCCCATCAGTCTATCTCCCTTTCCCTCCCCATCTGTCTATCTCCCTTTCCCTCCCCATCTGTATATCTCCCTTTCCCTCCCCATCTGCCTATCTCCTTTTCCCTCCCCATCACTCTATATCCCTTTCCCTCCCAATCTGTGCATCAACCTTACCCCATCACCCTCCCTCCCTATCTGTCTATCGCCCTCCCTGACTATGTCTATTGCCTGCCTTCCCTCCCTATCTGACTATCACTCTCCCTCCATACCTGTCTATCTCCCTCCCTCTCTATCGGTCTATCTGCCTTTCCCTCCCCATCTGTCTATTGACCCTTCCCTCCCCTTCTGTCTATCTCCCTTTCCCTCCCCCTCTGTCTATCTCGCTTTTCATCCCCCTCATTCTTTCACCCTTTCGCTCCCCCGCAGTCTATTGCCCTTTCCCTCACCCTCTGTCTATCTCCCTTCCCCCGCCATCTGTCTATCTCCCTTTCCTTCCGCATCTGTCTATCTCCCATTCCCTCCCCATCTGTCTATCTCCCTTTCCCTCCCCATCTGTCTATCTCCCTTTCCCTCCCTATTTGTCTATCTCGTTTTCCCTCCCCTTCTGTCTATCTCCCTTTCCCTCCCCATCTGTCTATTGCCCTTTCTCTCCCAATCTGTCTATTGCCCTTTCCCTCCCCTTCTGTCTATTGCCCTTTCTCTCCCAATCTGTCTATTGCCCTTTCCCTCCACACCTGTCTATCTCCATTTCCATCCCCTTCTGTCTATAGCCCTTCCTCCCTATTGCCCTCGCTGTCTATCTCCCCCCCTCTCGATCTGTCTAATTCCCTTTCCCTCCCCATCTGTCTATCTCCCTTTCCCTCCCTGTCTATCTCGTTTTCCCTCCCCTTCTGTCTATCCCCCTTTCTCTCCCAATCTGTCTATCTCCCTTTCCCTCCCCAGCTGTCTATCGCCCGTTCCCTACCCTTATGCCAATCGCCCTTTCCGTCTCGATCTGTCAACCTCCCTTTCCCTCCCCCTCAGTCTATCGCCCTTTCCGCCCATCTGTCTATCTCCCTTTCCCTCCCCATCTGTCTATCTTACTTCTCCCATCTGTATATCTCTGTTTCCCTCCACATCTGTCTAGCTCCCATTCCTTCCCCATCTGCCTATCTACCTTTTCCTACCTGTCTATCTCCATTTCCATCCCCTTCTGTCTATCACCCTTCCTCTCTATTGCCCTCGTTGTCTATCTCCCTCCCTCTCGATCTGTCTAACTCCCTTTCCCTCCCCATCTGTCTATCTCCCTTTCCCTCCCTATCTGTCTATCTCGTTTTCCCTCCCCTTCTGTCTATCTCCCTTTCTCTCCCAATCTGTCTATCTCCCTTTCCCTCCCCAGCTGTCTATCGCCCGTTCCCTACCCTTATGTCAATCTCCCTTTCCCTCTCGATCTGTCAATCTCCCTTTCCCTCCCCCTCAGTCTATCACCCTTTCTGCCCATGTGTCTATCTCGTTTTCCCTCCCCATCTGTCTATCTCCCTTTCGCTCCCATCTGTCTATCTCCCTTTCCCTCCGCATCTGTCTATCTCCCTTCCCCCATCTGTATATCTTTGTTTCCCTCCACATCTGTCTAGCTCCCATTCCTTCCCCATCTGCCTATCTCCCTTTTCCTACCCGTCTATCTCCTTTTCCTTCCCTGTCTATCGCCCTCCCTCGATTGTTGTCTGTCTCCCTTTCCCTCCCTGTCTATCCCCCACTCTCCGTATTTGTCTATCGCCCTACCTCTCGATCCGTATATCTACCTTTCCCTCCGCATCTGTCTAGCGCCTTTTCACTACCCTTCTGTCTATCTCCCTTTCCCTATCCTTCTATCTCCCTTTTCCTCCCCATCTGTCTATCTCCATTTCCCTCCCAATCTGTCTATCACCCTTCCCCCCATGCCCTCCCTCCCCATCTGTCTATCGCCCCTTCCCTCCCCATCTGTCTATTGCCCCTTCCCTCCCCATCTGTCTATCTCCCTTTCCCTCCCCATCTGTCTAGCTCCCTTTCCCTCCCCCTCAGTCTATCTCGCTTTCCCTTCCCCTCAGGCTATCGCCCTTTCCCTTGCCCTCTGTCTATCTCCCTTCCCCCCTCTGTCTATCTCCCTTTCCCCCCTATCTGTCTATCTCCCTTTCCCCCCTATCTGTCTATCTCCCTGTACATCCCCATCTGTCTATCTCCCTTTCCCTCCTCATCTGTCGATCTCCCTTTCCCTCCTCATCCGTCGATCTCCCATTCCCTCCCCATTTGTCTATCGCCATTTCCCACCCTATCTATCTCCCTCCCTCTGTAGCTGTCTATCTCCCTTTCCCTCCCCCTCTGTCCATCGCACTTTCCCTGCCCCTCAGTCTATCGCCTTTTCCCTCCCCCTCAGCCCATCGCCCTTTCCCTCCCCCTCTGTCTATCTCCCTTTCCCCCGCTCTGTCTATCTCCCTTTCCCGCCCCATCCGCATCTCTCCCTTTACCTCCCCATCAGTCTATCTCCCTTTCCCTCCCCATCTCTCTATATCCCTTTCCCTCCCAATCTGTGTATCACCCTTCCCCCCATCGCCCTCCCTCCCTATCTGTCTATCGCCCTCCCTGACTATGCCAATTGCCTTCCCTCCCTATCTGACTATCACTCTTCCTCCATACCTGTCTATCTCCCTCCCTCTCTATCTGTCTATCTCCCTTTCCCTCCCCATCTGTCTATCTCCCTTTCCTTCCCCATCTGTCTAGCTCGCTTTCCATCCCCCTCAGTCTATCGTTCTTCCCCCCATCTGTCTATCACCCTTCCCCACTATTGCCCTCCCTCCCTATCTGACTATCGCCCTCCCCATCTGACTATCGCACACCCTCCCTTTTGTCTTTTGCCCTCCATCCCTATCTGCCTATCTCCCAATCCCTCGCCATCTGTCTATCACCCTTTCCCTCCCGATCTGTCTATCTCCCTTTCCCTCTCCATCTGCCTATCTCCTTTTCCCTCCCCATCTCTCTATATCCCTTTCCCTCCCAATCTGTGTATCACCCTTACCCCATCACCCTCCCTCGCCATCTGTCTATCTCCCTTTCCCTCCCCCTCAGTCTATCGCTCTTCCCCAATCTGTCTATCGCCCTTCCCCCCTATTGCCCTCCCTCCCTATCTGACTATCGCTCTCCCCATCTGACTATCGCACTCCCACCCTATCTGCCTTTCGCCCTCCATCCCTATCTGCCTATCTCCCAATCCCTCGCCAACTGTCCAACTCCCTTTCCCGCCCCATCTGTATCTCTCCCTTTCCCTCCCCATCATTCACTCTCCCTTTCCCTCTCCATCTGTCTATCTCCCTTTCCCTCCCCATCTGTCTATTGCCCTTTCTCTCCCAATCTGTCTATTGCCCTTTCCCTCCCCTTCTGTCTATTGCCCTTTCTCTTCCAATCTGTCTATTGCCCTTTCCCTCCACACCTGTCTATCTCCATTTACATCCCCTTCTGTCTATCACCCTTCCTCCCTATTGCCCTCGCTGTCCATCTCCTTCCCTCTCGATCTGTCTAACTCCCTTTCCCTCCCCATCTGTCTATCTCCCTTTCCCTCCCTATCTGTCTATCTCCCTTTCCCTGCCCAGCTGTCTATCGCCCGTTCCCTTCCCTTATGTCAATCTCCCTTTCCCTCTCGATCTGTCAACCTCCCTTTCCCTCCCCCTCAGTCTATCGCCCTTTCCGCCCATCTGTCTATCTCGCTTTCTCTCCCCATCTGCCTATCTCCCTTTCGCTCCCTTCTGTCTATCTCCCTTTCTCTCCCCATCTGTTTATATCTGTATCCCTCCCCATCTGTCTAACTCCCTTTCTTTCCCTATCTGTCCATCTCCCTTTCCCTCCCCATCTGTCTATCTTACTTCTCCCATCTGTATATCTCTGTTTCCCTCCACATCTGTCTAGCTCCCATTCCTTCCCCATCTGCCTATCTACCTTTTCCTACCCGTCTATCTCCTTTTCCTTCCCTATCTGTCTATCGCCCTCCCTCGCTTTTTGTCTATCTCCCTTTCCCTCCCTGTCTATCCTCCACTCTCCGTATTTGTCTATCGCCCTCCCTCCATATTTGTCTATCTCCCTACCTCTCGATCCGTATATCTCCCCTTCCCTCCGCATCTGTCTAGCGCCTTTTCCCTTCCCTTCTGTCTATTTCCCTTTCCCTACCCTTCTATCTCCCTTTTCCTCCTCATCTGTCTATCTCCATTTCCCTCCCAATCTGTCTATCACCCTTCCCCCCAATGCACTCCCTCCCTATCTGTCTATCGCCCCTTCCCTCCCCATCTGTCTACTGCCCGTTCCCTCCCCATCTGTCTATCTCCGTTTTCCTCCCCATCTGTCTAGCTCCCTTTCCGTCCCCATCTGCCTATCTCCCTTTTCCTACACATTTGTCTATCTCCATTTCCCTCCCTGTCTATCGTCCTCTCTCCATATTTGTCTATCGCCCTCCCTCCCTGTCTGTCTTTCGCCCTCCCCATCTGTCTATCGTGCTCCCTCCCTATCTGTCTTTCGCTCTCCATCCCTATCTGTATCTCTCCCTGTCTCTAGCCATCTGTCTATCACCCTTTCCCTCCCCATCAGTCTATCTCCCTTTCCCTCCCCATCTGTCTATCTCCCTTTCCTCCCCATCTGTCTATCTCCCTTTCCCTCCCCATCTGTCTATCTCCCTTTCCCTCCCCATCTGTCTATCTCCTTTTCCCTCCACATCTCTCTATATCCCTTTCCCTCCCAATCTGTGTATCACCCTTGCCCCCATCGCCCTCCCTCCCTATCTGTCTATCGCCCTCCCTGACTATGTCAATTGCCTTCCCTCCATATCAGACTATCACTGTCCCTCCATACCTGTCTATCTCCCTCCCTCTCTATCTGTCTATCTCCCTTTCCCTCCCCATCTGTCTATCTCCCTTTCCCTCCCCATCTATCTATCTCCCTTTCCCTCTCCATGTCTATCTCCCTTTCCCTCCCCATCTTTCTCCCTTTCCCTCCCCCTCATTCTATCGCTCTTCCCCCCATCTGTCTATCGCCCTTCCCCCTATTGCACTCCCTCCGTATCTGACTATCGCCCTCCCCATCTGACTATCGCACTCCCTCCCTATCTGTCTTTTGCCCTCAATCCCTATCTGCCTATCTCCCAATCCCTCGCCTTCTGTCTATCACCCTTTCCCTCCCGATCTGTCTATCTCCCTTTCCCTCTCCATCTGCCTATCTCCTTTTCCCTCCCCATCTCTCTATATCCCTTTCCCTCCCAATCTGTGTATCACCCTTCCACCCATCGCCCTCCCTCCCTATCTGTCTATCTCCCTCCCTGACTATGTCAATTGCCTTCCCTCCCTATCTGACTATCACTCTCCCTCCATACCAGTCTATCTCCCTCCCTCTCTATCTGTCTATCTACCTTTCCCTCCCCATCTGTCTATCGCCCTTTCCCTCCCCCTCTGTCTATCTCCCTTTCCCCTGCTCTGTCTATCTCCCTTTCCCGCCCCATCTGTCTCTCTCCCTTTCCCTCCCCATCTGCCTATCTCCCTTTCCCTCCCCAACTGTCTATCTCCGTTTTCCTCCCCATCTGTCTAGCTCCCTTTCCTTCCCCATCTGTCTATCTCCCATTCCCCCAATCTGAATATCGCAGTTTCCCACCCCATCTGTCTGGCTCCCTTTCCTTCCTCATCTGCCTATCTCCCTTTTCCTACACATCTGTCTATCTCCTTTTCCCTCCCTATCTGTCTATCGCCCTCCCTCGCTTTTTGTCTATCTCCGTTGCCATCCCTGTCTATCGTCCTCTCTCCATAATTGTCTATAGCCCTCCCTCCCTGTCTGTCTTTCGCCCTCCCCATCTGTCTATCGCGCTCCCTCCCTATTTGTCTTTCGCCCTCCAACCCTATCCGTATATCTCCCTGTCTGGCGCCATCTGTCTATCACCTTTTCCCTCCCCATCTGTCTATCTCCCTTTCCCTCCCCATCTGTCTATCTCCCTTTCCCTCCCCATCTGTCTATCTCCCTTTCCCTCCCCCGCAGTCTATCTCCCTTTCCCTCCCCCGCAGTCTATCGCTCTTCACCCCATCTGTCTATCACCCTTCCCCACATTGCCCTCCCTCCCCATCTGACTATCGCACTCCCTCCCTATCTGTCTATCTCGTTTTCCCTCCCCTTCTGTCTATCCCCCTTTCTCTCCCAATCTGTCTATCTCCCTTTGCCTCCCCAGCTGTCTATCAACCGTTCCCTACCCTTATGTCAATCTCCCTTTCCCTCTCGATCTGTCAACCTCCCTTTCCCTCCCCCTCAGTCTATCGCCCTTTCCGCCCATCTGTCTATCTCCCTTTCCCTCCCCATCTGTCTATCTTACTTCCCCCATCTGTATATCTCTGTTTCCCTCCACATCTGTCTAGCTCCCATTCCTTCCCCATCTGCCTATCTCCCTTTTCCTACCCGTCTATCTCCTTTTCCTTCCCTATCTGTCTATCGCCCTCCCTCGCTTTTTGTCTATCTCCCTTTCCCTCCCTGTCTATCCTCCACTCTCCGTATTTGTCTATCGCCCTCCCTCCATATTTATCTATCTCCCTACCTCTCGATCCATATATCTCCCTTCCCCTCCACATCTGTCTAGCGCCTTTTCCCTTCCCTTCTGTCTATCTCCCTTTCCCTACCCTTCTATCTCCCTTTTCCTCCCCATCTGTCTATCTCCATTTCCCTGCCAATCTGTCTATCACCCTTCCCCCCAATGCCCTCCCTCCCTATCTGTCTATCGCCCCTTCCCTACCCATCTGTCTACTGCCCCTTCCCTCCCCATCTGTCTATCTCCGTTTTCCTCCCCATCTGTCTAGCTCCCTTTCCGCCCCCATCAGCCTATCTCCCTTTTCCTACACATTTGTCTATCTCCATTTCCCTCCCTGTCTATCGTCCTCTCTCCATATTTGTCTATCGCCCTCCCTCCCTGTCTGTCTTTCGCCCTCCCCATCTGTCTATCGTGCTCCCTCCCTATCTGTCTTTCGCTCTCCATCCCTATCTGTATCTCTCCCTGTCTCTAGCCATCTGTCTATCACCCTTTCCCTCCCCATCAGTCTATCTGCCTTTCCCTCCCCATCTGTCTATCTCCCTTTCCCTCCCCATCTGTCTATCTCCCTTTCCCTCCCCATCTGTCTATCTCCTTTTCCCTCAACATCTCTCTATATCCCTTTCCCTCCCAATCTGTGTATCACCCTTCCCCCCATCGCCCTCCCTCCCTATCTGTCTATCGCCCTCCCTGACTATGTCAATTGCCTTCCCTCCATATCTGACTATCACTGTCCCTCCATACCAGTCTATCTCCCTCCCTCTCTATCTGTCTATCAACCTTTCCCTCCCCATCTGTCTATCGCCCTTTCCCTCCCCCTCTGTCTATCTCCCTTTCCCCTGCTCTGCCTATCTCCCTTTCCCTCCCCAACTGTCTATCTCCATTTTCCTCCCCATCTGTCTAGCTCCCTTTCCTTCCCCATCTGTCTATCTCCCTTTCCCCCAATCTGAATATCGCAGTTTCCCACCCATCTGTCTAGCTCCCTTTCCTTCCTCATCTGCCTATCTCCCTTTTCCTACACATCTGTCGATCTCCTTTTCCCTCCCTATCTGTCTATCGCCCTCCCTTGCTTTTTGTCTATCTCCGTTGCCCTCCCTGTCTATCGTCCTCTCTCCATAATTGTCTATAGCCCTCCCTCCCTGTCTGTCTTTCGCCCTCCCCATCTGTCTATCGCGCTCCCTCCCTATTTGTCTTTCGCCCTCCAACCCTATCCGTATATCTCCGTGTCTGGCGCCATCTGTCTATCACCTTTTCCCTCCCCCGCAGTCTATCTCCCTTTCCCTCCCCCTCAGTCTATCTCCCTTTCCCTCCCCCTCAGTCTATCGCTCTTCACCCCATCTGTCTATCACCCTTCCCCACATTGCCCTCCCTCCCCATCTGACTATCGCACTCCCTCCCTATCTGTCTTTCGCCCTCCATCCCTATCTGCCTAACTCCCAATCCCTCGCCATCTGTCTATCACCCTTTTTCTCCCGATCTTTCTATCTCCCTTTCCCTCCCCATCTGTCTATCTCCCTTTCCCTCCCCATCTGTCTATCTCCCTTTCCCTCTCTATCTGTCTATCTCGTTTTCCCTCCCCTTCTGCCTATCTCCCTTTCCCTCCCCATCTGTCTATTGCCCTTTCTCTCCCAATCTGTCTATTGCCCTTTCTCTCCCAATCTGTCGATTGCCCTTTCCCTCCACACCTGTCTATCTCCATTTCCATCCCCTTCTGTCTATCGCCCTTCCTCTCTATTGCCCTCGTTGTCTATCTCCCTCCCTCTCGATCTGTCTAACTCCCTTTCCCTCCCCATCTGTCTATCTCCCTTTCCCTCCCTATCTGTCTATCTCGTTTTCCCTCCCCTTCTGTCTATCTCCCTTTCTCTCCCAATCTGTCTATCTCCCTTTCCCTCCCCAGCTGTCTATCGCCCGTTCCCTACCCTTATGTCAATCTCCCTTTCCCTCTCGATCTGTCAATCTCCCTTTCCCTCCCCCTCAGTCTATCACCCTTTCTGCCCATGTGTCTATCTCGTTTTCCCTCCCCATCTGCCTATCTCCCTTTCTCTCCCCATCTGTTTATATCCGTTTCCCTCCCCATCTGTCTAGCTCCCATTCCTTCCCTATCTGTCTATCTCCCTTTCCCTCCCCATCTGTCTATCTCCCTTTCGCTCCCATCTGTCTATCTCCCTTTCCCTCCCCATCTGTCTATCTCCCTTCCCCCATCTGTATATCTTTGTTTCCCTCCACATCTGTCTAACTCCCATTCCTTCCCCATCTGCCTATCTCCCTTTTCCTACCCGTCTATCTCCTTTTCTTTCCCTATCTGTCTATCGCCCTCCCTCGATTGTTGTCTGTCTCCCTTTCCCTCCCTGTCTATCCCCCACTCTCCGTATTTGTCTATCGCCCTACCTCTCGATCCGTATATCTACCTTTCCCTCCGCATCTGTCTAGCGCCTTTTCACTACCCTTCTGTCTATCTCCCTTTCCCTATCCTTCTATCTCCCTTTTCCTCCCCATCTGTCTATCTCCATTTCCCTCCCAATCTGTCTATCACCCTTCCCCCCATGCCCTCCCTCCCCATCTGTCTATCGCCCCTTCCCTCCCCATCTGTCTATTGCCCCTTCCCTCCCCATCTGTCTAGCTCCCTTTCCCTCCCACTCAGTCTATCTCGCTTTCCCTTCCCCTCAGGCTATCGCCCTTTCCCTTGCCCTCTGTCTATCTCCCTTCCCCCCTCTGTCTATCTCCCTTTCCCCCCTATCTGTCTATCTCCCTTTCCCCCCTATCTGTCTATCTCCCTGTACATCCCCATCTGTCTATCTCCCTTTCCCTCCTCATCTGTCGATCTCCCTTTCCCTCCTCATCTGTCGATCTCCGATTCCCTCCCCATTTGTCTATCGCCATTTCCCACCCTATCTATCTCCCTCCCTCTGTGGCTGTCTATCTCCCTTTCCCTCCCCCTCTGTCCATCGCACTTTCCCTGCCCCTCAGTCTATCGCCTTTTCCCTCCCCCTCAGCCCATCGCCCTTTCCCTCCCCCTCTGTCTATCTCCCTTTCCCCCGCTCTGTCTATCTCCCTTTCCCGCCCCATCCGCATCTCTCCCTTTACCTCCCCATCAGTCTATCTCCCTTTCCCTCCCCATCTCTCTATATCCCTTTCCCTCCCAATCTGTGTATCACCCTTCCCCCCATCGCCCTCCCTCCCTATCTGTCTATCGCCCTCCCTGACTATGCCAATTGCCTTCCCTCCCTATCTGACTATCACTCTTCCTCCATACCTGTCTATCTCCCTCCCTCTCTATCTGTCTATCTCCCTTTCCCTCCCCATCTGTCTATCTCCCTTTCCTTCCCCATCTGTCTAGCTCGCTTTCCATCCCCCTCAGTCTATCGTTCTTCCCCCCATCTGTCTATCACCCTTCCCCACTATTGCCCTCCCTCCCTATCTGACTATCGCCCTCCCCATCTGACTATCGCACACCCTCCCTTTTGTCTTTTGCCCTCCATCCCTATCTGCCTATCTCCCAATCCCTCGCCATCTGTCTATCACCCTTTCCCTCCCGATCTGTCTATCTCCCTTTCCCTCTCCATCTGCCTATCTCCTTTTCCCTCCCCATCTCTCTATATCCCTTTCCCTCCCAGTCTGTGTATCACCCTTACCCCATCACCCTCCCTCGCCATCTGTCTATCTCCCTTTCCCTCCCCCTCAGTCTATCGCTCTTCCCCAATCTGTCTATCGCCCTTCCCCCCTATTGCCCTCCCTCCCTATCTGACTATCGCTCTCCCCATCTGACTATCGCACTCCCACCCTATCTGCCTTTCGCCCTCCATCCCTATCTGCCTATCTCCCAATCCCTCGCCATCTGTCCAACTCCCTTTCCCGCCCCATCTGTATCTCTCCCTTTCCCTCCCCATCATTCACTCTCCCTTTCCCTCTCCATCTGTCTATCTCCCTTTCCCTCCCCATCTGTCTATTGCCCTTTCTCTCCCAATCTGTCTATTGCCCTTTCCCTCCCCTTCTGTCTATTGCCCTTTCTCTTCCAATCTGTCTATCTCCCTTTCCCTCCCTATCTGTCTATCTCGTTTTCCCTCCCCTTCTGTCTATTGCCCTTTCTCTTCCAATCTGTCTATCTCCCTTTCCCTCCCTTCTGTCTATCTCCCTTTCCCTCCCCTTCTGTCTATTGCCCTTTCTCTCCCAATCTGTCTATTGCCCTTTCCCTCCACACCTGTCTATCGCCATTTCCATCCCCTTCTGTCTATCGCCCTTCCTCCCTATTGCCCTCGTTGTCTATCTCCCTCCCTCTCGATCTGTCTAACTCCCTTTCCCTCCCTATCTGTCTATCTCGTTTTCCCTCCCCTTCTGTCTATCTCCCTTTCTCTCCCAATCTGTCTATCTCCCTTTCCCTCCCCAGCTGTCTATCACCCGTTCCCTTCCCTTATGTCAATCTCCCTTTCCCTCTCGATCTGTCAACCTCCCTTTCCCTCCCCCTCAGTCTATCGCCCTTTCCGCCCATCTGTCTATCTCGCTTTCTCTCCCCATCTGCCTATCTCCCTTTCGCTCCCTTCTGTCTATCTCCCTTTCTCTCCCCATCTGTTTATATCTGTATCCCTCCCCATCTGTCTAACTCCCTTTCTTTCCCTATCTGTCTATCTCCCTTTCCCTCCCCATCTGTCTATCTCCCTTCCCCCATCTGTATATCATTGTTTCCCTCCACATCTGTCTAGCTCCCATTCCTTCCCCATCTGCCTATCTCGCTTTTCCTACCCGTCTATCTCCTTTTCCTTCCCTATCAGTCTATCGCCCTCCCTCGCTTTTTGTCTATCTCCCTTTCCCTCCCTGTCTATCCCCCACTCTCCGTATTTGTCTATTGCCCTCCCTCCATATTTGTCTATCTCTCTACCTCTCGATCCGTATATCTATCTTTCCCTCTGCATCTGTCTAGCGCCTTTTCCCTACCCTTCTGTCTATCTCCCTTTCCCTACCGTTCCATCTCCCTTTTCCTCCCCATCTGTCTATCTCCATTTCCCTCCCAATCTGTCTATCACCCTTCCCCCCAATCTGAATATCGCAGTTTCCCACCCCATCTGTCTAGCTCCCTTTCCCTCCCCATCTGCCTATCTCCCTTTTCCTACACATTGGTCTATCTCCTTTTCCCTCCCTATCTGTCCATCGCCCTCCCTCGCTTTTTGTCTATCTCCGTTTCCCTCCCTGTCTATCGTCCTCTCTCCATATTTGTCTATCTCCCTCCCACGGTCTGTCTTTCACCCTCCCCATCTGTCTATCGTGCTCCCTCCTTATCTGTCTTTCGCCCTCCATCCCTATCTGTATCTCTCCCTGTCTCTCGCCATCTGTCTATCACCCTTTCCCTCCCCATCTCTCTATATCCCTTTCCCTCCCAATCTGTTTATCACCCTTCCCCCCATCGCCCTTCCTCCCTATCTGTCTGTCGCCCTCCCTGACTATGTCAATTGCCTTCCCTCCCTATCTGACTATCACTCTTCCTCCATACCTGTCTATCTCCCTCCCTCTCTATCTGTCTATCTCCCTTTCCCTCCCCATCTGTCTATCTCCCTTTCCCTCCCCATCTGTCAATCTCCCTTTCCCTCCCCATCTGTCTAGCTCGCTTTCCATCCCCCTCAGTCTATCGTTCTTCCCCCCATCTGTCTATCACCCTTCCCCACTATTGCCCTCCCTCCCTATCTGACTATCGCCCTCCCCGTCTGACAATCGCACACCCTCCCTATCTCTTTTGCCCTCCATCCCTATCTGCCTAACTCCCAATCCCTCGCCATCTGTCTATCACCCTTTCCCTCCCGATATGTCTATCTCCCTTTCCCTCTCCATCTGCCTATCTCCTTTTCCCTCCCCATCTCTCTATATCCCTTTCCCTCCCAGTCTGTGTATCACCCTTACCCCATCACCCTCCTCCCCATCTGTCTATCTCCCTTTCCCTCCCCCTCAGTCTATCGCTCTTCCCCAATCTGTCTATCGCCCTTCCCCCCTATTGCCCTCCCTCCCTGTCTGACTATCGCTCTCCCCATCTGACTATCGCACTCCCTCCCTATCTGCCTTTCGCCCTCCATCCCTATCCGCCTATCTCCTAATCCCTCGCCATCTGTCCAACTCCCTTTCCCGCCCCATCTGTATCTCTCCCTTTCCCTCCCCATCATTCACTCTCCCTTTTCCTCCCCATCTGCCTATCTCCCTTTCCATCCCCAACTGTCTATCTCCATTTTCCTCCCCATCTGTCTAGCTCCCTTTCCTTCCCCATCTGTCGATCTCCCTTTCCCTACCCATCTGTCTATCTCCCCTTCCCTCCCCATTTGTCTATCTCCCTTTCCCTCCCAATCTGTGTATCACCCTTCCCCCCATTGCCCTCCCTCCCCATCTGTCTATCTCCTTTTCCTTCCCCATCTCTCTATATCCCTTTCCCTCCCAATCTGTGTATCACCCTTCCCCCCATCGCCCTCCATCCCTATCTGTCTATCGCCCTCCCTGACTATGTCAATTGCCTTCCCTCCCTATCTGACTATCACTCTCCCTCCATTCCTGTCTATCTCCCTCCCTCTCTATCTGTCTACCTACGTTTCCCTCCCCATCTGTCTATCTCCCTCTCCCTCCCCATCTGTGTATCTCCCTTTCCCTCCCCATCTGTCTATCTCCTTTTCCCTCCCCATCTCTCTATATCCCTTTCCCTCCCAATCTGTGTAGCAACGTTCCCCCCATCGCCCTCCCTCCCTATCTGTCTATCGCCCTCCCTGACTATGTCAATTGCCTTCCCTCCCTATCTGACTATCACTCTCCCTCCATACCTGTCTACCTCCCTCCCTCTCTATCTGTCTATCTAACTTTCCTTCCCCATCTGTCTATCTCCCTTTCCCCCAATCTCAATATCGCAGTTTCCCACCCCATCTGTCTAGCTCCCTTTCTTTCCTCATCTGCCTATCTCCCTTTTCCTACACATCTGTCTATCTCCTTTTCCCTCCATATCTGTCTATCGCCCTCCCTCGCATTTTGTCTATCCCCGTTCCCTCCCTGTCTATCGGCCTCTCTCCATATTTGTCTATAGCGCTCCCTCCCTGTCTGTCTTTCGCCCTCCCCATCTGTCTATCGCGCTCCATCCCTATCTGTCTTTCGCCCTCCATCCCTGTCCTTATATCTCCCTGTCTCGCACCATCTGTCTATCACCTTTTCCCTCCCCATCTATCTCCCTTTCCCTCCCAATCTGTCTATCTCCTTTTCCCTCCCCCTCAGTCTATCTTTCTTCCCCCCATCTGTCTATCACCCTTCCCCACTATTGCCCTCCCTCCCTACCTGACTATCGCCCTCCCCATCTGACTATCGCACTACCTCCCTATCTGTCTTTCGCCCTCCATCGCTATCTGCCTATCTCCCAATCCCTCGCCATCTGTCTATCACCCTTTCCCTCCCGATCTGTCTATCTCCCTTTCCCTCTCCATCTGCCTATCTCCTTTTCCCTCCCCATCTCTCTATATCCCTTTCGCTCCCAATTTGTGTATCACACTTACCCCATCACCCTCCCTCCCTATCTGTCTATCGCCCTCCCTGACTATTTCTATTGCCTTCCCTCCCTATGTGACTATCACTCTCCCTCCATACCTGTCTATCTCCCTCCCTCTCTATCGGTCTATCTGCCTTTCCCTCCCCATCTGTCTATTGACCCTTCCCTCCCCTTCTGTCTATCTCCCTTTCCCTCCCCCTCTGTCTATCTCACTTTTCATCCCCCTCATTCTATCACCCTTTCGCTCCCCCGCAGTCTATTGCCCTTTCCCTCACCCTCTATCTCCCTTCCCCCGCCATCTGTCTATCACCTTTTCCCTCCCCATCTGTCTATCTCCCTTTCCCTCCCCATCTGTCTATCTCCCTTTCCCTCCCCATCTGTCTATCTCCCTTTCCCTCCCCCTCAGTCTATCTCCCTTTCCCTCCCCCTCGGTCTATCGCTCTTCACCCCATCTGTCTATCACCCTTCCCCCCATTGCCCTCTCTCCCCATCTGACTATCGCACTCCCTCCCTATCTGTCTCTCGCCCTCCATCCCTATCTGCCTATCTCCCAATCCCTCGCCATCTGTCTATCACCCTTTCCCTCCCCATCTGTCTATCTCCCTTTCCCTCCCCATCTGTCTATCTCCCTTTCCCTCCCTATCTGTCTATCTCGTTTTCCCTCCCTTCTGTCTATCTCCCTTTCCCTCCCCTTCTGTCTATTGACCTTTCTCTCCCAATCTGTCTATTGCCCTTTCCCTCCACACCTGTCTATCTCCATTTCCATCCCCTTCTGTCTATCGCCCTTCCTCCCTATTGCCCTCGCTGTCTATCTCCCCCCCTCTCGATCTGTCTAATTCCCTTTCCCTCCCTATCTGTCTATCTTGTTATTCCTTCCCTTCTGTCTATCTCCCTTTCTCTCCCAATCTATCTATCTCCCTTTCCCTCCCCAGCTGTCTATCGCCCGTTCCCTACCCTTATGTCAAACTCCCTTTCCCTCTCGATCTGTCAATCTCCCTTTTCCTCCCCCTCAGTCTATCACCCTTTCTGCCCATGTGTCTATCTCGCTTTCCCTCCCCATCTGCCTATCACCCTTTCTCTCCCCATCTGTTTATATCCGTTTCCCTCCCCATCTGTCTAGCTCCCTTTCCTTCCCTATCTGTCTATCTCCCTTTCCCTCCCCATCTGTCTATCTCCCTTTCGCTCCCAGCTGTCTATCTCCCTTTCTCTCCCTATCTGTTTATATCCGTTTCCATCCCCATCTGTCTAGCTCCCTTTCCTTCCCTATCTGTCTATCTCCCTTTCCCTCCCCATCTGTCTATCTCCCTTCCCCCATCTGTATATCTTTGTTTCCCTCCACATCTGTCTAGCTCCCATTCCTTCCCCATCTGCCTATCTCCCTTTTCTTACCCGTCTATCTCCTTTTCCTTCCCTATCTGTCTATCGCCCTCCCTCGATTTTTGTCTATCTCCCTTTCCCTCCCTGTCTATCCCCCACTCTCCGTATTTGTCTATCGCCCTACCTCTTGATCCGTATATCTACCTTTCCCTCCGCATCTGTCTAGCGCCTTTTCACTACCCTTCTGTCTATCTCCCTTTCCCTACCCTTCTATCTCCCTTTTCCTCCCCATCTGTCTATCTCCATTTCCCTCCCAATCTGTCTATCACCCTTCCCCCCAATGCCCTCCCTCCCCATCTGTCTATCACCCCTTCCCTCCCCATCTGTGTACTGTCCCTTCCCTCCCCATCTGTCTATCTCCCTTTCCCTCCCCATCTGTCTAGCTCCCTTTCCCTCCCCCTCAGTCTATCTCGCTTTCCCTTCCCCTCAGGCTATCGCCCTTTCCCTTGCCCTCTGTCTATCTCCCTTCCCCCCTCTGTCTATCTCCCTTTCCCCCCTATCTGTCTATCTCCCTTTCCCCCCTATCTGTCTATCTCCCTTTCCCCCCTATCTGTCTATCTCCCTTTACATCCCCATCTGTCTATCTCCCTTTCCCTCCTCATCTGTCGATCTCCCTTTCCCTCCTCATCTGTCGATCTCCCTTTCCCTCCTCATCCGTCGATCTCCCATTCCCTCCCCATTTTTCTATCGCCATTTCCCTCCCTATCTATCTATCTCCCTCCCTCTGTATCTGTCTATCTCCCTTTTCCTCCCCCTCTGTCCATCGCACTTTCCCTCCCCCTCAGTCTATCGCCTTTTCCCTCCCCCTCAGCCCATCGCCCTTTCCCTCCGCCTCTGTCTATCTCCCTTTCCCCCGCTCTCTATCTCCCTTTCCTGCCCCATCTGCATCGCTCCCTTTCCCTCCCCATCTGTCTCTCTCCCTTTCCCTCACCATCTGTCTAGCTCCCTTTCCTTCCCCATCTGTCTTTGTCCCTTTCCCTCCTCATCTGTCTATCTCCGTTTTCCTCCCCATCTGTCTAGCTCCCTTTCCTTCCCCATCTGTCTATCACCCTTTCCCTCCCGATCTGTCTATCTCCCTTTCCCCCAATCTCAATATCGCAGTTTCCCACCCCATTTGTCTAGCTCCCTTTCCGTCCCCATCTGCCTATCTCCCTTTTCCTACACATTTGTCTATCTCCTTTTCCCTCCCTAACTGTCTATCGCCCTCCCTCGCTTTTTGTCTATCTCTGTTTCCCTCCCTGTCTATCGTCCTCTCTCCATATTTTTCTATCGCCCTCCCTCCCTGTCTGTCTTTCACCCTCCCCATCTGTCTATCGTGCTCCCTCCCTATCTGTCTTTCGCCCTCCATCCCTATCTGTATCTCTCCCTGACTCTCGCCATCTGTCCATCACCCTTTCCCTCCCCATCAGTCTATCTCCCTTTCCCTCCCCATCTCTCTATATCCCTTTCCCTCCCAATCTTTGTATCACCCTTCCCCCATCGCCCTCCCTCCCTATCTGTCTATCGCCCTCCCTGACTATGTCAATTGCCTTCCCTCCCTATCTGACTATCACACTTCCCCCATACCTGTCTATCTCCCTCCCTCTCTATCTGTCTATCTACCTTTCCCTCCCCATCTGTCTATCTCCCTTTCCCGCCCCATCTGTATCTCTCCCTTTCCCTCCCCATCTGTCTCTCTCCCTTTTCCTCCCCATCTGCCTACCTCCCTTTCCATCCCCAACTGTCTATCTCTGTTTTCGTCCCCATCTGTCTAGCTCCCTTTCCTTCCCCATCTGTCTATCTCCCTTTCCCTCCCCATCTGTCTATCTCCCTTTCCCTCCCCGTCTGTCTATCTCCCTTTCCCTCCCCATCTGTCTATTGCCCTTTCCCCTAATCTGAATATCGCAGTTTCTCACCCCATCTGTCTATCTCCCTTTCCCTCCCCCTCAGTCTATCGCTCTTCCCCAATCTGTCTATCGCTCTTCCCCCCATTGCCCTCCCTCCCTATCTGATTATCGCTCTCCCCATCTGACTATCGCACTCCCTCCCTATCTGCCTTTCACCCTCCATCCCTATCTGCCTATCTCCCAATCCCTCACCATCTGTCCAACTCCCTTTCCCGCCCCATCTGTATCTCTCCCTTTCCCTCCCCATCAGTCTCTCTCCCTTTTCCTCCCCATCTGCCTATCTCCCTTTCCATCCCCAACTGTCTATCTCCGTTTTCCTCCCCATCTGTCTAGCTCCCTTTCCTTCCCCAACTGTCTATCTCCCTTTCCCTACCCATCTGTCTATCTCCCTTTCCCTCCCCATCTGTCTATCTCCCTTTCCCTCCCAATCTGTGTATCACCCTTCCCCCCATCGCCCTCCCTCCCCATCTGTCTATCTCCTTTTCCTTCCCCATCTCTCTATATCCCTTTCCCTCCCAATCTGTGTATCACCCTTCCCCCTATCCCCTCCCTCCCTATCTGTCTATCGCCCTCCCTGACTATGTCAATTGCCTTCCCTCCCTATCTGACTAACACTCTCCCTCCATACCTGTCTATCACCCTCTCTCCCTATCTGTCTATCGCCCTGCCTGACTATGTCTATTGCCTGCCTTCCCTCCCTATCTGACTATCACTCTCCCTCCATACCTGTCTCTCTCCCTCCCTCTCTATCGGTCTATCTGCCTTTCCCTCCCTATCTGTCTAATGACCTTTCCCTCCCCTTCTGTCTATCTCCCTTGCCCTCCCCCTCTGTCTATCTCGCTTTTCATCCCCCTCATTCTATCGCCCTTTCGCTCCCCCGCAGTCTATTTCCCTTTCCCTCACCCTCTGTCTATCTCCCTTCCCCCGCCATCTGTCTATCTCCCTTTCCTTCCGCATCTGTCTATCTCCCATTCCCTCCCCATCTGTCTATCTCCCTTTCCCTCCCCATCTGTCTATTGCCCTTTCTCTCCCAATCTGTCCATTGCCCTTTCCCTCCCCTTCTGTCTATTGCCCTTTCTCTTCCAATCTGTCTATTGCCCTTTCCCTCCACACCTGTCTATCTCCATTTACATCCCCTTCTGTCTATCACCCTTCCTCCCTATTGCCCTCGCTGTCCATCTCCCTCCCTCTCGATCTGTCTAACTCCCTTTCCCTCCCCATCTGTCTATCTCCCTTTCCCTCCCTATCTGTCTATCTCGTTTTCCCTCCCCTTCTGTCTATCTCCCTTTCTCTCCCAATCTGTCTATCTCCCTTTCCCTCCCCAGCTGTCTATCGCCCGTTCCCTACCCATATGTCAATCTCCCTTTCCCTCTCGATCTGTCAATCTCCCTTTCCCTCTCGATCTGTCAATCTCCCTTTCCCTCTCGATCTGTCAATCTCCCTTTCCCTCCCCCTCAGTCTATCGCCCTTTCCGCCCATCTGTCTATCTCGCTTTCTCTCCCCATCTGCCTATCTCCCTTTCGCTCCCTTCTGTCTATCTCCCTTTCTCTCCCCATCTGTTTATATATGTATCCCTCCCCATCTGTCTAACTCCCTTTCTTTCCCTATCTGTCTATCTCCCTTTCCCTCCCCATCTGTCTATCTCCCTTCCCCCATCTGTATATCATTGTTTCCCTCCACATCTGTCTAGCTCCCATTCCTTCCCCATCTGCCTATCTCGCTTTTCCTACCCGTCTATCTCCTTTTCCTTCCCTATCAGTCTATCGCCCTCCCTCGATTTTTGTCTATCTCCCTTTCCCTCCCTGTCTATCCCCCACTCTCCGTATTTGTCTATTGCCCTCCCTCCATATTTGTCTATCTCTCTACCTCTTGATCCGTATATCTACCTTTCCCTCTGCATCTGTCTAGCGCCTTTTCCCTACCCTTCTGTCTATCTCCCTTTCCCTACCGTTCTATCTCCCTTTTCCTCCCCATCTGTCTATCTCCATTTCCCTCCCAATCTGTATATCACCCTTCCCCCCAATCTGAATATCGCAGTTTCCCACCCCATCTGTCTAGCTCCCTTTCCCTCCCCATCTGCCTATCTCCCTTTTCCTACACATTGGTCTATCTCCTTTTCCCTCCCTATCTGTCCATCGCCCTCCCTCGCTTTTTGTCTATCTCCGTTTCCCTCCCTGTCTATCGTCCTCTCTCCATATTTGTCTATCTCCCTCCCACGGTCTGTCTTTCACCCTCCCCATCTGTCTATCGTGCTCCCTCCCTATCTGTCTTTCGCCCCCCATCCCTATCTGTATTTCTCCCTGTCTCTCGCCATCTGTCTATCACCCTTTCCCTCCCCATCAGTCTATGTCCCTTTCCCTCCCCATCTGTCAATCTCCCTTTTCCTCCCCATCTGTCTATTTCCTTTTCCTTCCCCATCTCTCTATATCCCTTTCCCTCCCAATTTGTGTATCACCCTTCCCCCCATCGCCCTCCCTCCCTATCTGTCTATCGCCCTCCCTGACTATGTCAATTGCCTTCCCTCCCAATCTGACTATCACTCTCCCTCCATACCTGTCTATCTCACTCCCTCTTTATCTGTCTATCACCCTTTCCCTCCCCATCTGTCTGTCTCACTTTCCCTCCCCATCTGTCTATCTCCCTTTACCTCCCCAGCTGTCTATCTCCCTTTCCCTCCCCATCTATCTCCCTTTCCCTCCCCCTCAGTCTATCGCTCTTCCCCCCATCTGTCTATCGCCCTTCCCCACACTGCCCTCCCTCCCTATCTGACTATCGCCCTCCCCATCTGTCTATCACGCTCCCTCCCTATCTGTCTTTCGCCCTCCATCCCTATCCGTATATCTCCCTGTCTGGCGCCATCTGTCTATCACCCTTTCCTTCCCGATCTGTCTATCTCCATTTCCCTCCCCATCTGTCTATCTCCCTTTCCCTCCCCATCTGTCTATCCCCCTTTCCCTCCCCCTCAGTCTATCTCCCTTTCCCTCCCCCTCAGTCTATCGCTCTTCCCCCCATCTGTCTATCACCCTTCCCCACTATTGACCTCACTCCCTATCTGACTATCGCCCTCCCCATCTGACTATCGCACTCCCTCCCTATCTGTCTTTCACCCTCCATCCCTATCTGCCTATCGCCCAATCCCTCGCCATCTGTCTATCACCCTTTCCCTCCCGATCTGTCTATCTCCCTTTCCCTCTCCATCTGCCTATCTCCTTTTCCCTCCCCATCTCTCTATATCCCTTTCCCTCCCAATCTGTGTATCACCCTTACCCCATCACCCTCCCTCCCTCTCTGTCTATCGCCGTCCCTGACTATGTCTATTGCCTTCCCTCCCTATCTGACTATCACTCTCCCTCCATACCTGTCTATCTCCCTCCCTCTCTATTGGTCTATCTGCCTTTCCCTCCCCATCTGTCTATTGACCCTTCCCTCCCCTTCTGTCTATCTCCCTTTCACTCCCCCTCTGTCTATCTAGCTTTTCATCCCCATCTGTCTATCTCCCTTTCCCTCCCCATCTGTCTATTGCCCTTTCTCTCCCAATCTGTCTATTGCCCTTTCCCTCCCCATCTGTCTATTGCCTTTTCTCTTCCAATCTGTCTATTGCCCTTTCCCTCCACACCTGTCTGTCTCCATTTCCATCCCCTTCTGTCTATCGCCCTTCCTCCCTATTGCCCTCGCTGTCCATCTCCCTCCCTCTCGATCTGTCTAACTCCCTTTCCCTCCCCATCTGTCTATCTCCCTTTCCCTCCCTATCTGTCTATCTCGTTTTCCCTCCCCTTCTGTCTATCTCCCTTTCTCTCCCAATCTGTCTATCTCCCTTTCCCTCCTCAGCTGTCTATCGCCCGTTCCCTACCCTTATGTCAATGTCCCTTTCCCTCTCGATCTGTCAATCTCCCTTTCCCTCCCCCTCAGTCATCACCCTTTCCGCCCATCTGTCTATCTCGCTTTCCCTCCCCATCTGCATATCTCCCTTTCGCTCCCATCTGTCTATCTCCCTTTCTCTCCCCATTTGTTTATATCCGTTTCCCTCCCCATCTGTCTAGCTCCCTTTCCTTCTCTATCTTTCTATCTCACTTTCCTTCCCCATCTGCCTATCTCCCTTTTCCTACCAGTCTATCTCCTTTTCCTTCCCTATCTGTCTATCGCCCTCCCTCGCTTTTTGTCTATCTCCCTTTCCCTCCCTGTCTATCCCCCACTCTCCATATATGTCTATCGCCCTCCCTCCATATTTACCGATCTCCCTACCTCTCGATCCGTATATCTCCCTTTTCCTCCCCATCTGTCTATCTCCATTTCCCTCCCAATCTGTCTATCACCCTTCCCCCCAATGCCCTCCCTCCCTATCTGTCTATCGCCCCTTCCCTCCCCATCTGTCTATTGCCCCTTCCCTCCCCATCTATCTATCTCCCTTTCCCTCCCCATCTGTCTATCTCCCTTTCCCTCCCCCTCAGTCTAACTCGCTTTCCCTTACCCTCAGGCTATCGCCCTTTCCCTTGCCCTCTGTCTATCTCCCGTCCCCCCTCTGTCTATCTCCCTTTCCCCTCTATCTGTCTATCTCCCTTTCCATCCCCAACTGTCTATCTCCATTTTCCTCCCCATCTGCCTATCTCCCTTTCCCCCAATCTGAATATCGCAGTTTCCCACCCCATCTGTCTAGCTCCGTTTCCTTCCTCATCTGCCTATCTCCCTTTTCCGACACATCTGTCTATCTCCTTTTCCCTCCTTGTCTGTCTATCGCCCTCCCTCGCTTTTTGTCTATCTCCCTTTCCCTCCCTGGCTATCGGCCTCTCTCCATATTTGTCTATAGCCCTCCCTGCCTATCTGTCTTTCGCCCTCCCCATCTGTCTATCGTCCTCCCTCCCTATCTGTCTTTCGCCCTCCATCCCTATCCGTATATCTCCCTATCTCGCGCCATCTGTCTATCTCCCTTTCCCGCCCCATCTGTATCTCTCCCTTTCCCTCCCCAACTGTCTATCTCCGTTTTCCTCCCCATCTGTCTAGCTCCCTTTCCATCCCCAACTGTCTATCTCCCTTTCCTTCCCCATCTGTCTATCTCCCTTCCCCCCAATCTGAATATCGTACTTTCCCACCCCATCTGTCTAGCTTCCTTTCCTTCCTCATCGGCCTATCTACCTTTTCCTACACATCTGTCTATCTCCTTTTCCCTCCCTATCTGTCTATTGCCCTCCCTTGCTTTTTGTCTATCTCCCTTTCCCTCCCTGTCTATCGCCCTCTCTCCATATTTGTCTATAGCCCTCCCTCCCTCCCTGTCTTTCGCCCACCCCATCTGTCTATCGCGCTCCCTCCTTATCTGTCTTTCGCCTTCCATCCCTATCCGTACATCTCCCTGTCTGGCGCCATCTGTCTATCACCCTTTCCCTCCCCATCTGTCTATCTCCCTTTCCTTCCGCATCTGTCTATCTCCCATTCCCTCCCCATCTGTCTATCTCCCTTTCCCTCCTCATCAGTCTATCTCCCTTTCCCTCCCTATCTGTCTATCTCGTTTTCTCTCCCCTTCTGTCTATCTCCCTTTCTCTCCCAATCTGTCTATCTCCCTTTCCCTCCCCATCTGTCTATCTCCCTTCCCCCATCTGCATCTCTCCCTTTCCCTCCCCATCTGTCTATCTCCCTTTCCTGCCCCATCTGCATCGCTCCCTTTCTCTCCCCATCTGTCTATCTCCCTTCCCCCATCTGCATCTCTCCCTTTCCCTCCCCATCTGTCTATCTCCCTTCCCCCATCTGCATCTCTCCCGTTCCCTCCCCATCTGTCTATGTCCCTTTCCTGCCCCATCTTCATCGCTCCCATTCCCTCCCCATCTGTCTCTCTCCCTTTCCCTCCCCATCAGTTTAGCTCTGTTTCCTTCCCCATCTGTCTATGTCCCTTTCCCTCATCTGTCTATCTCCCTTTCCTTCCCCATCTGTCTATCTCCCTTTCCCCCAATCTGAATATCGCAGTTTCCCACCCCATCTGTCTAGCTCCCTTTCCCTCCCCATCTGCCTATCTCCCTTTTCCTACACATTTGTCTATCTCCTTTTCCCTCCCTATCTGTCTATCGCCCTCCCTCGCTTTTTGTCTATCTCCCTTTCCCTCCCTGTCTATCGTCCTCTCTCCATATTTGTCTATCGCCCTCCCGCCCTGTCTGTCTTTCGCCCTCCCCATCTGTCTATCGTGCTCCCTCATTATCTGTCTTTCGCTCTCCATCCCCGTCTGTCTATCTCCCATTCCGTCCCCATTTGTCTCTCCCTTTCCCTCCCCCTCAGTCTATCGCCCTTACCCCCATCTGTCTATCGCCCTTTCCCCCATCTGTCTATCGCCCTTTCCCCATCTGTCTATCGCCCTTCCTCCCTATTGCCCTCCCTCCCTATCTGACTATCGCACTCCCCATCTGTCCATCGCACTCCCTCCCTATCTGTCTTTCGCCCTCCATCCCTATCTGCCTATCTCCCTGTCCCTCGCCATCTGTCTATCACCCTTTCCCTCCCAATCTGTCTACCTCCCTTTCCCTCTCCATCTGCCTATCTCCTTTTCACTCCCCATCTCTCTATATCCCTTCCCTCCCAATCTGTGTATGACCCTTCATACCCATTGCCCTCCCTCCCTATCTGTCTATCGCCCTCTCTTTGTCAATTGCCTTCCCTCCCTATCTGACTATCATTCTCCCTCCATAGCTGTCTATATCCCTCCCTCTCTATCTGTCTATCGCCCACCCTTGCTTTTTGTCTATCTCCGTTTCCCTCCCTGTCTATCGGCCTCTCTCCATATTTGTCTATAGCCCTCCCTCCCTGTCTGTCTTTCGCCCTCCCCATCTGTCTATCGCGCTCCCTCCATATCTGTCTTTCGCCCTCCATCCCTATCCGTATATCTCCCTGTCTGGCGCCATCTGTCTATCACCCTTTCCCTCCCGATCGTTCTATCTCCCTTTCCCTCCCCATCTGTCTATCTCCCTTTCCCTCCCCATCTGTCTATCTCCCTTTCCCTCCCCCTCTGTCTATCATTCTTCCCCCCATCTGTCTATCACCCTTCCCCACTATTGCCCTAACTCCCTATCTGACTATCGCCCTCCCCATCTGACTATCGCACTCCCTCCCTATCTGTCTTTCACTCTCCATCCCTATCTGCCTATCTCCCAATCCCTCGCCATCTGTCTATCACCCTTTACCTCCCAATCTGTCTATCTCCCTTTCCCTCTCCATGTGCCTATCTCCTTTTCCCTCCCCATCTCGCTATATCCCTTTCCCTCCCAATCTGTGTATCACCCTAAACCCATCACTCTCCCTCCCTCTCTGTCTATCGCCGTCCCTGACTATGTCTATTGCCTTCCCTCCCTATCTGACTATCAATCTCCCTCCATACCTGTCTATCTCCCTCCCTCTCTATCGGTCTATCTGCCTTTCCCTCCCCATCTGTCTATTGACCCTTCCCTCCCCTTCTGTCTATCTCCCTTCCCCTTCCCTATCTGTCTATCTCATTTTCCCTCCCCTTCTGTCTATCTGCTTTCCCTCCCCATCTGTCTATTGCCCTTTCTCTCCCAATCTGTCTATTGCCCTTTCCCTCCCCTTCTGTCTATTGCCTTTTCTCTTCCAATCTGTCTATTGCCCTTTCCCTCCACACGTGTCTATCTCCATTTCCATCCCCTTCTGTCTATCGCCCTTCCTCCCTATTGCCCTCGCTGTCTATCTCCCTCCCACTCGATCTGTCTAACTCCCTTTCCCTCCCCAACTGTCTATTTCCCTTTCCCTCCCTATCTGTCTATCTTGTTTTCCCTTCCCTTCTGTCTATCTCCCTTTCTCTCCCAATCTGTCTATCTCCCTCTCCCTCCCCAGCTGTCTATCGCCCGTTCCCTACCCTTATGTCAATCTCCCTCTCCCTCTCGATCTGTCAATCTCCCTTTCCCTCCCCCTCAGTCTATCGCCCTTTCCGCCCATCTGTCTATCTCGCTTTCCCTCCCCATCTACCTATCTCCCTTTCGCTCCCATCTGTCTATCTCCCTTTCTCTCCCCATTTGTTTATATCCGTTTCCCTCCCCATCTGTCTAGCTCCCTTTCCTTCCCTATCTTTCTATCTCACTTTCCTTCCCCATCTGCCTATCTCCCTTTTCCTACCCGTCTATCTCCTTTTCCTTCCCTATCTCTCTATCGCCATCCCTCGCCTTTTGTCTATCTCCCTTTCCCTCCCTGTCTATCCCCCACTCTCCATATTTGTCTATCGCCCTCCCTCTATATTTACCGATCTCCCTACCTCTCGATCCGTATATCTCCCTTTCCCTCCGCATCTGTCTAGCGCCTTTTCCCTACCCTTCTGTCTATCTCCCTTTCCCTACCCTTCTATCTCCCTTTTCCTCCCAATCTGTCTATCTCCATTTCCCTCCCAATCTGTCTATCACCTTCCCCCCAATGCCCTCCCTCCCTATCTGTCTATCGCCCCTTCCCTCCCCATCTGTCTATTGCCCTTTCCATCCCCAACTGTCTATCTCCATTTTCCTCCCCATCTGCCTATCTCCCTTTCCATCCCCAACTGTCTATCTCCCTTTCCTTCCCCATCGGTCTATCTCCCTTTCCCCCAATCTGAATATGGCAGTTTCCCACCCCATCTGTCTAGCTCCCTTTCCTTCCTCATCTGCCTATCTCTCTTTTCCTCCACATCTGTCTATCTCCTTTTCCCTCCTTGTCTGTCTATCGCCCTCCCTCGCTTTTTGTCTATCTCCCTTTCCCTCCCTGTCTATCGGCCTCTCTCCATATTTGTCTATAGCCCTCCCTCCCTGTCTGTCTTTCGCCCTCCCCATCTGTCTATCGCGCTCCCTCCCTATCTGTCTTTCGCCCTCCATCCCTATCTGTATATCTCCCTGTCTCGCGCCATCTGTCTATCTCCCTTTCCCGCCCCATCTGTATCTCTCACTTTCCCTCCCCATCTGTCTAGCTCCCTTTCCCTCCCCATCTGCCTATCTCCCTTTCCCTCCCCAACTGTCTATCTCCGTTTTCCTCCCCATCTGTCTAGCTCCCTTTCCTTCCCCATCTGTCCATCTCCCTTTCCCTTCCCTACTGTCTATCTCCCTTTCCCCCAATCTGAATATCGCAGTTTCCCACCCCATCTGCCTAGCTCCCTTTCCTTCCTCATCTGCCTATCTACCTTTTCCTACACATCTGTCTATCTCCTTTTCCCTCCCTATCTGTCTATCGCCCTCCCTTGCTTTTTGTCTATCTCGGTTTCCCTCCCTGTCTATCGGCCTCTCTCCATATTTGTCTATAGCCCTCCCTCCCTATCTGTCTTTCGCCCTCCATCCCTATCCGTATATCTCCCTGTCTGGCGCCATCTGTCTATCACCCTTTCCCTCCCCATCTGTCTATCTCCCTTTCCTTCCGCATCTGTCTATCTCCCATTCCCTCCTCATCTGTCTATATCCCTTTCCCTCCCTATCCGTCTATCTCGTTTTCCCTTCCCTTCTGTCTATCTCCATTTCTCTCCCAATCTGTCTATCTCCCTTTCCCTCCCCATCTGTCTATCTCCCTTCCCCCATCTGCATCTCTCCCTTTCCCTCCCCATCTGTCTATCTCCCTTTCCTGCCCCATCTGCATCGCTCCCTTTCCCTCCCCATCTGTCTCTCTCCGTTTCCCTCCCCATCTGTCTAGCTCTATTTCCTTCCCCATCTGTCTATGTCCCTTTCCCTCCTCATCTGTTTAGCTCCCTTTCCTTCCCCATCTGTCTATCTCCCTTTCCTTCCGCATCTGTCTATCTCCCATTCCCTCCTCATCTGTCTATCTCCCTTTCCCTCCCTATCCGTCTATCTCGTTTTCCCTTCTCTTCTGTCTATCTCCATTTCTCTCCCAATCTGTCTATCTCCCTTTCCCTCCCCATCTGTCTATCTCCCTTCCCCCATCTGCATCTCTCCCTTTCCCTCCCCATCTGTGTATCTCCCTTTCCTGCCCCATCTGCATCGCTCCCTTTACCTCCCCATCTGTCTATTGCCCCTTCCCTCCCCATCTATCTATCTCGCTTTCCCTCCCCATCTGTCTATCTCCCTTTCCCTCCCCCTCAGTCTAACTCGCTTTCCCTTACCCTCAGGCTATCGCCCTTTCCCTTGCCCTCTGTCTATCTCCCTTCCCCCCTCTGTCTAGCTCCCTTTCCCTCCCCATCTGCCTATCTCCCTTTCCCTCCCCAACTGTCTATCTCCGTTTTCCTCCCCATCTGTCTCGCTCCCTTTCCTTCCCCATCTGTCCATCTCCCTTTCCCTTCCCTTCTGTCTATCTCCCTTTCCCCCAATCTGAATATCGCAGTTTCCCACCCCATCTGTCTAGCTCCCTGTCCTTCCTCATCTGCCTATCTCCCTTTTCCTACACATCTGTCTATCTCCTTTTCGCTCCCTATCTGTGTATCGCCCTCCCTTGCTTTTTGTCTATCTCCGTTTCCCTCCCTGTCTATCGGCCTCTCTCCATATTTGTCTTTAGCCCTCCCTCCCTGTCTGTCTTTCGCCCTCCCCATCTGTCTATCGCGCTCCCTCCCTATCTGTCTTTTGCCCTCCATCCCTATCCGTATATCTCCCAGTCTGGTGCCATCTGTCTATCACCCTTTCCCTCCCCATCTGTCTATCTCCCTTTCCTTCCGCATCTGTTTATCTCCCATTCCCTCCCCATCTGTCTATCTCCCTTTCCCTCCTCATCTGTCTATCTCCCTTTCCCTCCCTATCCGTCTATCTCGTTTTCCCTTCCCTTCTGTCTATCTCCCTTTCTCTCCCAATCTGTCCCTCTCCCTTTCCCTCCCCATCTGTCTATCTCCCTTCCCCCATCTGCATCTCTCCCTTTCCCTCCCCATCTGTCTATCTCCCTTTCCTGCCCCATCTGCATCGCTCCCTTTCCCTCCCCATCTGTCTCTCTCCCTTTCCCTCCCCATCTGTCTAGCTCCATTTCCTTCACCATCTGTCTATGTCCCTTTCCCTCCTCATCTGTTTAGCTCCCTTTCCTTCCCCATCTGTCTATCTCCCTTTCCTTCCCCATCTGTCTATCTCCCTTTCCCCCAGTCTGAATATCGCAGTTTCCCACCCCATCTGTCTAGGTCCCTTTCCGTCCCCATCTGCCTATCTCCCTTTTCCTACACATTTGTCTATCTCCTTTTCCCTACCTATCTGTCTATCGCCCTCCCTCACTTTTTGTCTATTTCCCTTTCCCTCCCTGTCTATCATCCTCACTCCATATTTGTCTATCGCCCTCCCTCACTGTCTGTCTTTCGCCCTCCCCATCTGTCTATCGTGCTCCCTCCTTATCTGTCTTTCGCCCTCCATCCCCATCTGTCTACCCCGCTTTCAGTCCCCATCTGTCTATCACCCTTTCTCTCCCCCTCTGTCTATCACCCTTTCCCTCCCCAACTGTCTATCTCCCTTTCCGTCCCCATCTGTCTCTCCCTTTCCCTACCCCTCAGTCTATCGCTCTTACCCCCATCTGTCTATCGCCCTTTCCCCCATCTGTCTATCGCCCTTCCTCCCTATTGCCCTCCCTCCCTATCTGACTATCGCACTCCCCATCTGTCCATCGCACTCCCTCCCTATCTGTCTTTTGCCCTCCATCGCTATCTGCCTATCTCCCTTTCCCCCAATCTGAATATCGCATTTTCCCAGCCCATCTGTCTAGCTCTGTTTCCTTCCTCATCTGCCTATCTCCCTTTTCCGACACATCTGTCTATCTCCTTTTCCCTCCTTGTCTGTCTATCGCCCTCCCTCGCTTTTTGTCTATCTCCTTTTCCCTCCCTGGCTATCGGCCTCTCTCCATATTTGTCTAAAGCCCTCCCTGCCTATCTGTCTTTCGCCCTCCCCATCTGTCTATCGTCCTCCCTCCCTATCTGTCTTTCGGCCTCCATCCCTATCCGTATATCTCCCTATCTCGCGCCATCTGCCTATCTCCCTTTCCCTCCCCATCTGCCTATCTCCCTTTCCCTCCCCAACTGTCTATCTCCCTTTCCCTCCCCATCTGCCTATCTCCCTTTCCCTCCCCAACTGTCTATCTCCGTTTTCCTCCCCATCTGTCTAGCTCCCTTTCCTTCCCCATCTGTTTATCTCCCTTTCCCTCCCCATCTGTCTATCTCCCTTTCCCCCAATCTGAATATCGTAGTTTCCCACCCCATCAGTCTGGCTCCCTTTCCTTCCTCATCTGCCTACCTCCCTTTTCCTACACATCTGTCTATCTCCTTTTCCCTCCCTATCTGTCTATTGCCCTCCCTTGCTTTTTGTCTATCTCCGTTTCCCTCCCTGTCAATCGGCCTCTCTCCATATTTGTCTATAGCCCTCCCTCCCTGTCTGTCTTTCGCCCTCCCCATCTGTCTATCGCGCTCCCTCCCTATCTGTCTTTCGCCCTCCTTCCCTATCCATACATCTCCCTGTCTGGCGCCATCTGTCTATCACCCTTTCCCTCCCCATCTGTCTATCTCCCTTTCCTTCCGCATCTGTCTATCTCCCTTTCCCTCCTCATCTGTCTATCTCCCTTTCCCTCCCTATCCGTCTATCTCGTTTTCCCTTCCCTTCTGTCTATCTCCCTTTCTCTCCCAATCTGTCTATCTCCCTTTCCCTCCCCATCTGTCTATCTCCCTTCCCCCATCTGCATCTCTCCCTTTCCCTCCCCATCTGTCTATCTCCCTTTCCTGCCCCATCTGCATCTCTCCCTTTCCCTCCCCATCTGTCTAGCTCCGTTTTCTTCCCCATCTGTCTATGTCCCTTTCGCTCCTCATCTGTTTAGCTCCCTTTCCTTCCCCATCTGTCTGTCTCCCTTTCCCTCCCCATCTGTCTAGCTCCCTTTCCCTCCCCCTCAGTCTATCGTTCTTCCCCCCATCTGTCTATCACCCTTCCCCACTATTGCCCTCCCTCCCTAACTGACTATCGCCCTCCCCATCTGACTATCGCACACCCTCCCTATCTGTCTTTTGCCCTCCATCCCTATCTGCCTAATTCCCAATCCCTCGCCATCTGTCTATCACCCTTTCCCTCCTGATCTGTCTATCTCCCATTCCCTCTCCATCTGCCTATCTCCTTTTCCCTCCCCATCTCTCTATATCCCTTTCCCTCCCAATCTGTGTATCACCGTTACCCCATCACCCTCCCTCCCCATCTGTCTCTCTCCCTTTCCCTCCCCATCTGCCTATCTCCCTTTCCCTCCCCAACTCTCTATCTCCGTTTTCCTCCCCATCTGTATAGCTCCCTTTCCTTCCCTATCTGTCGATCTCCCTTTCCCTCCCCATCTGTCTATCTCCCTTTACCCCAATCTGAATATCGCAGTTTCCCACCCCATCTGTCTAGCTCCCTTTCCTTCCTCATTTGCCTATCTCCCTTTTCCTACACATCTGTCTATCTCCTTTTCCCTCCTTATCTGTCTATCTCCCTTTCCCTCCCCCTCAGTCTATCTCCCTTTCCCTCCCCCTCAGTCTATCGCTCTTCACCCCATCTGTCTATCACCCTTCCCCCCATTGCCCTCCCTCCCCATCTGACTATCGCACTCCCTCCTTAGCTGTCTTTCGCCCTCCATCCCTATCCGTATATCTCCCTGTCTCGCACCATCTGTCTGTCTCCCTTTCCCTCCCCATCTGTCTAGCTCCCTTTCCCTCCCCCTCAGTCTATCGTTCTTCCCCCCATCTGTCTATCACCCTTCCCCACTATTGCCCTCCCTCCCTAACTGACTATCGCCCTCCCCATCTGACTATCGCACAGCCTCCCTATCTGTCTTTTGCCCTCCATCCCTATCTGCCTATCTCCCAATCCCTCGCCATCTGTCTATCACCCTTTCCCTCCTGATCTGTCTATCTCCCATTCCCTCTCCATCTGCCTATCTCCTTTTACCTCCCCATCTCTCTATATCCCTTTCCCTCCCAATCTGTGTATCACCGTTACCCCATCACCCTCCCTCCCCATCTGTCTCTCTCCCTTTCCCTCCCCATCTGCCTATCTCCCTTTCCCTCCCCAACTCTCTATCTCCATTTTCCTCCCCATCTGTATAGCTCCCTTTCCTTCCCTATCTGTCGATCTCCCTTTCCCTCCCCATCTGTCTATCTCCCTTTCCCCCAATCTGAATATCGCAGTTTCCCACCCCATCTGTCTATCACCGTTCCCCCCATTGCCCTCCCCCCCCATCTGACTATCGCACTCCCTCCCTATCTGTCTTTCGCCCTCCATCCCTATCTGCCTATCTCCCAATCCCTCGCCATCTGTCTATCACCCATTCCCTCCCGATCTTTCTATCTCCCTTTCCCTCCCCATCTGTCTATCTCCCTTTCCCTCCCCATCTGTCTATCTCCCTTTCCCTCCCTATCTGTCTATCTTGTTTTCCCTCCCCTTCTGTCTATCTCCCTTTCCCTCCCCATCTGTCTATTGCCCTTTTTCTCCCAATCTGTCTATTGCCCTTTCCCTCCCCTTCTGTCTATTGCCCTTTTTCTCCCAATCTGTCGATTGCCCTTTCCCTCCACACCTGTCTATCTCCATTTCCATCCCCTTCTGTCTATCGCCCTTCCTCCCCATTGCCCTCGTTGTCTATCTCCCTCCCTCTCGATCTGTCTAACACCCTTTCCCTCCCCATCTGTCTATCTCCCTTTCCCTCCCTATCTGTCTATCTCGTTTTCCCTCCCCTTCTGTCTATCTCTCTTTCTCTCCCAATCTGTCTATCTCCCTTTCCCTCCCCAGCTGTCTATCGCCCGTTCCCTACCCTTATGTGAATCTCCCTTTCCCTCTCGATCTGTCAATCTCCCTTTCCCTACCCCTCAGTCTATCACCCTTTCTGCCCATGTGTCTATCTCGCTTTCCCTCCCCATCTGCCTATCTCCCTTTGTCTCCCCATCTGTTTATATCCGTTTCCCTCCCCATCTGTCTAGCTCCCTTTCCTTCCCTCTCTATCTCCCTTTCCCTCCCCATCTGTCAATCTCCCTTTCGCTCCCATCTGTCTATCTCCCTTTCTCTCCCCATCTGTTTATATCCGTTTCCATCCCCATCTGTCTAGCTCCCTTTCCCTCCCCATCTGTCTATCTCCCTTCCCCCATCTGAAAATCTTTGTTTCCCTCCACATCTGTCTAGCTCCCATTCCTTCCCCATCTGCCTATCTCCCTTTTCCTACCCGTCTATCTCCTTTTCCTTCCCTATCTGTCTATCGCCCTCCCTCGATTTTTGTCTATCTCCCTTTCACTCCCTGTCTATCCCCCACTCTCCGTATTTGTCTATCGCTCTACCTCTCGATCCGTATATCTACCTTTCCCTCCGCATCTGTCTAGCGCCTTTTCACTACTCTTCTGTCTATCTTCCTTTCCCTACCCTTCTATCTCCCTTTTCCTCCCCATCTGTCTATCTCCATTTCCCTCCCAATCTGTCTATCACCCTTCCCCCCATGCCCTCCCTCCCCATCTGTCTATCGCCCCTTCCCTCCCCATCTGTCTATTGCCCCTTCCCTCCCCATCTGTCTATCTCCCTTGCCCTCCCCATCTGTCTAGCTCCCTTTCCCTCCCCCTCAGTCAATCTCGCTTTCCCTCCCCCTCAGTCTATCGCTCTTCCCCCCCATCTGTCTATCACTCTTCCCCCCTATTGCCCTCACTCCCTATCTGACTATCGCCCTCCCCATCTGACTGTCGCACTCCCTCCCTATCTGTCTTTCACCCTCCATCCCTATCTGCCTATTGCCCAAACCCTCGCCATCTGTCTATCACCCTTTCCCTCCCGATCTGTCTATCTCCCCTTCCCTCTCCATCTGCCTATCTCCTTTTCCCTCCCCATCTCTCTATATCCCTTTCCCTCCCAATCTGTGTATCACGCTTACCCCATCACCCTCCCTCCCTCTCTGTCTATCGCAGTCCCTGACTATGTCTATTGCCTTCCCTCCCTATGTGACTATCACTCTCCCTCCATACCTGTCTATCTCCCTCCCTCTCTATTGGTTATCTGCCTTTCCCTCCCCAGCTGTCTATTGACCCTTCCCTCCCCTTCTGTCTATCTCCCTTTCCCTCCCCCTCTGTCTATCTAGCTTTTCATCCCCCTCATTCTATCGCCCTTTCGCTCCCCCGCAGTCTATTGCCATTTCCCTCACCCTCTGTCTATCTCCCTTCCCCCGCCATCTGTCTATCTCCCTTTCCCTCTCCATCTGTCTATCTCCCTTTCCCTCCCCATCTGTCTATTGCCCTTTCTCTCCCAATCTGTCTATTGCCCTTTCCCTCCACACCTGTCTATCTCCATTTCCATCCCCTTCTGTCTATCGCCCTTCCTCCCTATTGCCCTCGTTGTCTATCTCCCTCCCTCTCGATCTGTCTAACTCCCTTTCCCTCCCCATCTGTCTATCTCCCTTTCCCTCCCTATCTGTCTATCTCGTTTTCCCTCCCCTTCTGTCTATCTCCCTTTCCCTCCCCATCTGTCTATCTCCCTTTCCCTCCCCATCTGTCTATCTCCCTTTCCCTCCCTATCTGTCTATCTCGTTTTCCCTCCCCTTCTGTCTATCTCCCTTTCTCTCCCAAACTGTCTATCTCCCTTTCCCTCCCCAGCTGTCTATCTCCCTTTCCCTCCCTATCTGTCTATCTCGTTTTCCCTCCCCTTCTGTCTATCTCTCTTTCTCTCCCAAACTGTCTATCTCCCTTTCCCTCCCCAGCTGTCTATCACCCGTTCCCTACCCTTATGTCAATCTCCCTTTCCCTCTCGATCTGTCAATCTCCAAATCCCTCCTCCTCAGTCTATCACCCTTTCTGCCCATGTGTCTATCTCGCTTTCCCTCCCCATCTGCCTATCTCCCTTTCTCTCCCCATCTGTTTATATCCGTTTCCATCCCCATCTGTCTAGCTCCCTTTCCTTCCCTATCTGTCTACCTCCCTTTCCCTCCCCATCTGTCTATCTCCCTTCCCCCATCTGTATATCTTTGTTTCCCTCCACATCTGTCTAGCTCCCATTCCTTCCCCATCTGCCTATCTCCCTTTTCCTACCCGTCTATCTCCTTTTCCTTCCCTATCTGTCTATCGCCCTCCCTCGATTTTTGTCTGTCTCCCTTTCCCTCCCTGTCTATCCCCCACTCTCCGTATTTGTCTATCGCCCTACCTCTCGATCCATATATCTACCTTTCCCTCCACATCTGTCTAGCGCCTTTTCACTACCCTTCTGTCTATCTCCCTTTCCCTACCCTTCTATCTCCCTTTTCCTCCCCATCTGTCTATCTCCATTTCCCTCCCAATCTGTCTATCACCCTTCCCCCCAATGCCCCCCCTCCCCATCTGTCTATCGCCCCTTCCCTCCCCATCTGTCTATTGCCCCTTCCCTCCCCATCTGTCTATCTCCCTTTCCCTCCCCATCTGTCTAGCTCCCTTTCCCTCCCCCTCAGTCTATCTCGCTTTCCCTTCCCCTCAGGCTATCGCCCTTTCCCTTGCCCTCTGTCTATCTCCCTTCCCCCCTCTGTCTATCTCCCTTTCCCCCCTATCTGTCTATCTCCCTTTCCCCCCTATCTGTCTATCTCCCTTTCCCCCCTCTGTCTATCTCCCTTTCCCCCCTATCTGTCTATCTCCCTTTACATTCCCATCTGTCGATCTCCCTTTCCCTCCTCATCTGTAGATCTCCCATTCCCTCCCCATTTGTCTATCGCCATTTCCCTCCCTATCTATCTATCTCCCTCCCTCTGTATCTGTCTATCTCCCTTTCCCTCCCCCTCTGTCTATCGCACTTTCCCTCCCCCTTTGTCTATCGCACTTTCCCTCCCCCTCTTCTATCGCACTTTCCCTCCCCCTCAGCCCATTGCCCTTTCCCTCCCCCTCTGTCTATCTCCCTTTCCCCCGCTCTGTCGCTCTCCCTTTCCCGCCCCCTCTGCATCTCTCCCTTTCCCTCCCCATCTGTCTATCTCCCTTTCCTGCCCCATCTGCATCGCTCCCTTTCCCTCCCCATCTGTCTCTCTCCCTTTCCCTCCCCAACTGTCTCTCTCCCTTTCCCTCCCCATCTGTCTAGCTCCCTTTCCTTCCCCATCTGTCTTTGTCCCTTTCCCTCCTCATCTGTCTATCTCCGTTTTCCTCCCCATCTGTCTAGCTCCCTTTCCTTCCCCATCTGTCTATCACCCTTTCCCTCCCGATCTGTCTATCTCGCTTTTCCCCAATCTCAATATTGCAGTTTCCCACCCCATCTGTCTAGCTCCCTTTCCGTCCCCATCTGCATATCTCCCTTTTCCTACACATTTGTCTATCTCCTTTTCCCTCCCTAAGTGTCTATCGCCCTCCCTCGCTTTTTGTCTATCTTTGTTTCCCTCCCTGTCTATCGTCCTCTCTCCATATTTGTCTATCGCCCTCCCTCCCTGTCTGTCTTTCGCCCTCCCCATCTGTCTATCATGCTCCCTCCCTATCTGTTTTTCGCCCTCCATCCCTATCTGTATCTCTCCCTGACTCTCGCCATCTGTCCATCACCCTTTCCCTCCCCATCAGTCTATCTCCCTTTCCCTCCCCATCTCTCTATATCCCTTTCCCTCCCAATCTGTGTATCTCCCTTCCCCCCATCGCCCTCCCTCCCTATCTGTCTATCGCCATCCCTGACTATGTCAATTGCCTTCCCTCCCTATCTGACTATCACTCTTCCTCCATACCTGTCTATCTCCCTCCCTCTCTATCTGTCTATCTACCTTTCCCTCCCCATCTGTCTATCTCCCTTTCCCGCCCCATCTGTATCTCTCACTTTCCCTCCCCATCTGTCTCTCTCCCTTTTCCTCCCCATCTGCCTATCTCCCTTTCCATCCCCAACTGTCTATCTCTGTTTTCGTCCCCATCTGTCTAGCACCCTTTCCTTCCCCATCTGTCTAGCTCCCTTTCCTTCTCCCTCTGTCTATCTCCCTTTCCCTCCCCATCTGTCTATCTCCCTTTCCCTCCCCATCTGTCTATCTCCCTTTCCCTCCCCATCTGTCTATCTCCCTTTCCCTCCCCATCTGTCTATCTCCCTTTCCCTCCCCATCTGTCTATCTCCCTTTCCCCCAATCTGAATATCGCAGTTTCCCACCCCATCTGTCTAGCTCCCTTTCCTTCCTCATCTGCCTATCTCCCTTTTCCTGCACGTGTCTATCTCCTATTCCAACCGTTTCTGTCTATCGCCCTCCCTCGCTTTCTGTCTATTTCCCTTTCCCTCCCTGTCTATCGGCCTCTCTGCATATTTGTCTATAGCCCTCCCTCCCTGTCTGTCTTTTGCCCTCCCCATCTGCCTATCGCGCTGCCTCCCTATCTGTCTTTCGCCCTCCATCCCTATCCGTATATCTCCCTGTCTCGCGCCATCTGTCTATCTCCCTTTCCCGCCCCATCTGTCTATCTCCCTTTCCCTCCCCATCTGTCTATCTCCCTTTCCCTCTCCATCTGTCTAGCTCCCTTTCCCTCCCCCTCAGTCTATCGTTCTTCCCTCCATCTGTCTATCAGCCTTCCCCACTATTGCCCTCCCTCCCTATCTGACTATCGCCCTCCCCATCTGACTATCGCACACCCTCCCTATCTGTCTTTTGCCCTCCATCCCTATCTGCCTATCTCCCAATCCCTCGCCATCTGTCTATCACCCTTTCCCTCCCGATATGTCTATCTCCCTTTGCCTCTCCATCTGCCTATCTCCTTTTCCCTCCCCATCTCTCTATATCCCTTTCCCTCCCAATCTGTGTATCACCCTTACACCATCACCCTCCCTCCCCATCTGTCTATCTCCCTTTCCCTCCCCCTCAGTCTATCGCTCTTCCCCAATCTGTCTATCGCCCGTCCCCCCTATTGCCCTCCCTCCCTATCTGCCTTTCGCCCTCCATCCCTATCTGCCTATCTCCCAATCCCTCGCCATCTGTCCAACTCACTTTCCCGCCCCATCTGTATCTCTCCCTTTCCCACCCATCACTCTCTCTCCCTTTTCCTCCCCATCTGCCTATCTCCCTTTCCATCCCCAACTGTCTATCTCCGTTTTCCTCCCCATCTGTCTAGCTCCCTTTCCTTCCCCAACTGTCTATCTCCCTTTCCCTCCCCATCTGTCTATCTCCCTTTCCCTCCCCATCTGTCTATCTCCCTTTCCCTCCCCATCTGTCTATCTCCCTTTCCCTCCCAATCTGTGTATCACCCTTCCCCCCATCGCCCTCCCTCCCCATCTGTCTATCTCCTTTTCCTTCCCCATGTGTCTATCTCCCTTTCCCTCCCCATTTGTCTATCTCCCTTTCCCTCCCCATCTGTCTATCTCCCTTTCCCTCCCCATCTGTCTATCTCCTTTTCCTTCCCCATGTGTCTAGCTCCCTTTCCTTCCCCATCTGTCTAGCTCCCTTTCCCTCCCCATCTGTCTATCTCCCTTTCCCCCAATCTGAATATCGCAGTTTCCCACCCCATCTGTCTATCTCCCTTTCCCTCCCCCTCAGTCTATCGCTCTTCCCCAATCTGTCTATCGCCCTTCCCCCCTATTGCCCTCCCTCCCTATCTGACTATCGCTCTCCCCATCTGACTATCGCACTCCCTCCCTATCTGCCTTTCGCCCTCCATCCCTATCTGCCTATCTCCCAATCCCTCGCCATGTGTCCAACTCCCTTTCCCGCCCCATCTGTATCTCTCCCTTTCCCTCCCCATCAGTCTCTCTCCCTTTTCCTCCCCATCTGCCTATCTCCCTTTCCATCCCCAACTGTCTATCTCCGTTTTCCTCCCCATCTGTCTAGCTCCCTTTCCTTCCCCAAATGTCTATCTCCCCTTCCCTACCCATCTGTCTATCTCCCTTTCCTTCCGCATCTGTCTATCTCCCATTCCCTCCCCATCTGTCTATCTCCCTTTCCCTCCTCATCTCTCTATCTCCCTTTCCCTCCCTATCTGTCTATCTCGTTTTCCCTCCCCTTCTGTCTATCTCCCTTTCTCTCCCAATCTGTCTATCTCCCTTTCCCTCCCCATCTGTCTATCTCCCCTCCCCCATCTGCATCTCTCCCTTTCCCTCCCCATCTGTCTATCTCCCTTTCCTGCCCCATCTGCATCACTCCCTTTCCCTCCCCATCTGTCTCTCTCCCTTTCCCTCCCCATCTGTCTAGCTCCGTTTCCTTCCCCATCTGTCTATGTCCCTTTCCCTCCTTATCTGTTTATCTCCCTTTCCTTCCACATCTGTCTATCTCCCTTTCCCTCCCCATCTGTCTATCTCCCTTTCCCCCAATCTGAATATCGCAGTTTCCCACCCCATCTGTCTAGGTCCCTTTCCGTCCCCATCTGCCTATCTCCCTTTTCCTACACATTTGTCTATCTCCTTTTCCCTCCCTATCTGTCTATCGCCCTCCCTCGCTTTTTGTCTATCTCCCTTTCCCTCCCTGTCTATCGTCCTCTCTCCATATTTGTCTATCGCCCTCCCTCCCTGTCTGTCTTTCGCCCTCCCCATCTGTCTATCGTGCTCCCTCCCTATCTGTCTATCGCCCTCTCTATGTCAATTGCCTTCCCTCCCTATCTGACTATCATTCTCCCTCCATACCTGTCTATATCCCTCCCTCTCTATCTGTCTATCGCCCTCCCTTGCTTTTTGTCTATCTCCGTTTCCCTCCCTGTCTATCGGCCTCTCTCCATATTTGTCTATAGCCCTCCCTCCCTGTCTGTTTTTCGCCCTCCCCATCCGTTTATCGCGCTCCCTCCCTATCTGTCTTTCGCCCTCCATCCCTATCCGTATATCTCCCTGTCTGGTGCCATCTGTCTATCACCCTTTCCCTCCCCATCTGTCTATCTCCCTTTCCCTCCCCCTCAGTCTATCTCCCTTTCCCTCCCCCTCAGTCTATCGTTCTTCCCCCCATCTGTCTTTCACCCTTCCCCCCTATTGCCCTCACTCCCTATCTGACTATCGCCCTCCCCATCTGACTATCGCACTCCCTCCCTATCTGTCTTTCACCCTCCATCCCTATCTGCCTATCTCCCAATCCCTCACCATCTGTCTATACACTTTCCCTCCCGATCTGTCTTTCTCCCTTTCCCTCTCCATCTGCCTATCTCCTTTTCCCTCCCCATCTCTCTATATCCCTTTCCCTCCCAATCTGTGTATCACCCTAACCCCATCACCCTCCCTCCCTATCTGTCTATCGCCATCCCTGACTATGTCTATTGCCTTCCCTCCCTATCTATCACTCTCCCTCCATACCTGTCTATCTCCCTCCCTCTCTATCGGTCTATCTGCCTTTCCCTCCCCATCTGTCTATTGACCCTTCCCTCCCCTTCTGTCTATCTCCCTTTCCCTCCCCATCTGTCTATCTCCCTTTCCCTCCCCATCTGTCCATCTCCCTTCCCCTTCCCTATCTGTCTATCTCAGTTTCCCTCCCCTTCTGTCTATCTCCCTTTCCCTCCCCATCTGTCTATTGCCCTTTCTCTCCCAATCTGTCTATTGCCCTTTCCCTCCCCTTCTGTCTATTGCCCTTTCTCTTCCAATCTGTCTATTGCCCTTTCCCTCCACACCTGTCTATCTCCATTTCCATCCCCTTCTGTCTATCGCCCTTCCTCCCTATTGCCCTCGCTGTCTATCTCCCTCCCTCTTGATCTGTCTAACTCCCTTTCCCTCCCCATCCGTCTCTCTCCCTTTCCCTCCCTATCTGTCTATCTTGTTTTCCCTTCCCTTCTGTCTATCTCCCTTTCTCTCCCAATCTGTCTATCTCCCTTTCCCTCCCCAGCAGTCTATCGCCCGTTCCCTACCCTTATGTCAATCTCCCTCTCCCTCTCGATCTGTCAATCTCCCTTTCCCTCCCCCTCAGTCTATCGCCCTTTCCGCCCATCTGTCTATCTCGCTTTCCCTCCCCATCTGCCTATCTCCCTTTCGCTCCCATCTGTCTATCTCCCTTTCTCTCCCCATTTGTTTATATCCGTTTCCCTCCCCATCTGTCTAGCTCCCTTTCCTTCCCTATCTTTCTATCTCACTTTCCTTCCCCATCTGCCTATCTCCCTTTTCCTACCCGTCTATCTCCTTTTCCTTCCCTATCTCTCTATCGCCCTCCCTCGCTTTTTGTCTATCTCCCTTTCCCTCCCTGTCTATCCCCCACTCTCCATATTTGTCTATCGCCCTCCCTCCATATTTACCGATCTCCCTACCTCTCGATCCGTATATCTCCCTTTCCCTCCGCAACTGTCTAGCGCCTTTTCCCTACCCTTCTGTCTATCTCCCTTTCCCTACCCTTCTATCTCCCTTTTCCTCCCCATCTGTCTATCTCCATTTCCCTCCCAATCTGTCTATCACCCTTCCCCCCAATGCCGTCCCTCCCTATCTGTCTATCGCCCCTTCCCTCCCCATCTGTCTATTGCCCCTTCCCTCCCCATCTGTCTATCTCCCTTTCCCTCCCCATCTGTCTATCTCCCTTTCCCTCCCCATCTGTCTATCTCCCTTTCCCTCCCCCTCAGTCTATCTCGCTTTCCCTTAGCCTCAGGCTATCGCCCTTTCCCTTGCCCTCTGTCTATCTCCCTTCCCCCCTCTGTCTATCTCCCTTTCCCCGCCAACTGTCTATCTCCCTTTCCATCCCCAACTGTCTATCTCCATTTTCCTCCCCATCTGCCTATCTCCCTTTCCATCCCCAACTGTCTATCTCCCTTTCCTTCCCCAACTGTCTATCTCCCTTTCCCCCAATCTGAATATCGCAGTTTCCCACCCCATCTGTCTGGCTCCCTTTCCTTCCTCATCTGCCTATCTCCCTTTTCCTACACATCTGTCTATCTCCTTTTCCCTCCATATTTGTCTATAGCCCTCCCTCCCTGTCTGTCTTTCGCCCTCCCCATCTGTCTATCGTGCTCCCTCCCTATCTGTCTTTCGCCCTCCATCCCTATCCGTATATCTCCCTGTCTCGCGCCATCTGTCTATCTCCCTTTCCCGCCCCATCTGTATCTCTCCCTTTCCCTCCCCATCTGTCTAGCTCCCTTTCCCTCCCCATCTGCCTATCTCCCTTTCCCTCCCCAACTGTCTATCTCCGTTTTCCTCCCCATCTGTCTAGCTCCCTTTCCTTCCCCATCTGTCCATCTCCCTTTCCCTTCCCTTCTGTCTATCTCCCTTTCCCCCAATCTGAATATCGCAGTTTCCCACCCCATCTGTCTAGCTCCCTTTACTTCCTCATCTGCCTATCTCCCTTTTCCTACACATCTGTCTATCTCCTTTTCCCTCCCTATCTGTCTATCGCCCTCCCTTGCTTTTTGTCTATCTCGGTTTCCCTCCCTGTCTATCGGCCTCTCTCCATATTTGTCTATAGCCCTCCCTCCCTGTCTGTGTTTCGCCCTCCCCATCTGTCTATCGCGCTCCCTCCCTATCTGTCTTTCGCCCTCCATCCCTATCCGTATATCTCCCTGTCTGGCGCCATCTGTCTATCACCCTTTCCCTCCCCATCTGTCTATCTCACTTTCCTTCTGCATCTGTCTATCTCCCATTCCCTCCCCATCTGTCTATCTCCCTTTCCCTCCTCATCTGTCTATCTCCCTTTCCCTCCCTATCCGTCTATCTCGTTTTCCCTTCCCTTCTGTCTATCTCCCTTTCTCTCCCAATCTGTCTATCTCCCTTTCCCTCCCCATCTGTCTATCTCCCTTCCCCCATCTGCATCTCTCCCTTTCCCTCCCCATCTGTCTATCTCCCTTTCCTGCCCCATCTGCATCGCTCCCTTTCCCTCCCCATCTGTCTCTCTCCCTTTCCCTCCCCATCTGTCTAGCTCCGTTTCCTTCCCCATCTGTCTATGTCCCTTTCCCTCCTCATCTGTTTAGCTCCCTTTCCTTCCCCATCTGTCTATCTCCCTTTCCTTCCCCATCTGTCTATCTCCCTTTCCCCCAATCTGAGTATCGCAGTTTCCCACCCCATCTGTCTAGCTCCCTTTCCGTCCCCATCTGCCTATCTCACTTTTCCTACACATTTGTCTATCTCCTTTTCCCTACCTATCTGTCTATCGCCCTCCCTCAATTTTTGTCTATCTCCCTTTCCCTCCTTGTCTATCATCCTCTCTCCATATTTGTCTATCGCCCTCCCTCCCTGTCTGTCTTTCGCCCTCCCCATCTGTCTATCGTGCTCCGTCCCTATCTGTCTTTCGCTCTCCATCCCCATCTGTCTATCTCCCTTTCCCTCCCCATCTGTCTCTCCCTTTCCCTCCCCACCAGTCTATCACCCTTACCCCCATCTGTCTATCGCCCTTTCCCCCAGCTGTCTATCGCCCTTCCTCCCTATTGCCCTCCCTCCCTATCTGACTATCGCACTCCCCATCTGTGCATCGCACTCCCTCCCTATCTGTCTTTCGCCCTCCATCCCTATCTGCCTATCTCCCTGTCCCTCGCCATCTGTCTACCACCCTTTCCCTCCCGATCTGTCTACCTCCCTTTCCCTCTCCATCTGCCTATCTCCTTTTCACTCCCCATCTCTCTATATCCCTTTCCCTCCCAATCTGTGTATGACCCTTCCACCCATTGCCCTCCCTCCCAATCTGTCTATCGCCCTCTCTATGTCAATTGCCTTCCCTCCCTATCTGACTATCATTCACCCTCCAAACCTGTCTATCTCCCTCCTTCTCTATCTGTCTATCGCCCTCCCTTGCTTTTTGTCTATCTCCGTTTCCCTCCCTGTCTATCGGCCTCTCTCCATATTTGTCTATCGCCCTCCCTCCCTGTCTGTCTTTCGCCCACCCCATCTGTCTCTCGTGCTCCCTCCTTATCTGTCTTTCGCCCTCCATCCCCATCAATCTATCTCCCTTTCAGTCCCCATCTGTCTATCACCCGTTCTCTCCCCCTCTGTCTATCTCCCTTTCCCTCCCCAACTGTCTATCTCCCTTTCCCTCCCCATCTGTCTCTCCCTTTCCCTCCCCCTCAGTCTATCGCCCTTACGCCCATCTGTCCTTCGCCCTTTCCCCCATCTGTCTATCGCCCTTCCTCCCTATTGCCATCCCTCCCTATCTGACTATCGCACTCCCCATCTGTCCATCGCACTCCCTCCCTATCTGTCTTTTGTCCTCCATCGCTATCTGCCTATCTCCCAATCCCTTGCCTTCTGTTTATCACCCTTTCCCTCCCGATCTGTCTATCTTCCTTTCCCTCTCCATCTGCCTATCTCCTTTACGCTCCCCATCTCTCTATACCCCTTTCCCTCCCAATCTGTGTATGACCCTTCCACACATTGCCCTCCCTCCCTATCTGTCTATCGCCCTCTCTATGTCAATTGCCTTCCCTCCCTATCTGACTATCATTCTCCCTCCATACCTGTCTATCTCCCTCCCTCTCTATCTGTCTATCTCCCTTTCCCTACCCATCTGTCTATCTCCCATTCCCTCCCCATCTGTCTATCTCCCTATCCCTCCTCATCTGTCTATCTCCCTTTCCCTCCCTATCCGTCTATCTCGTTTTCCCTTCCCTTCTGTCTATCTCCCTTTCTCTCCCAATCTGTCTATCTCCCTTTCCCTCCCCATCTGTCTATCTCCCTTCCCCCATCTGCATCTCTCCCTTTCCCTCCCCATCTGTCTATCTCCCTTTCCTGCCCCATCTGCATCGCTCCCTTTCCCTCCCCATCTGTCTAGCTCCGTTTCCTTCCCCATCTGTCTATGTCCCTTTCCCTCCTCATCTGTTTAGCTCCCTTTCCTTCCCCATCTGTCTATCTCCCTTTCCTTCCCCATCTGTCTATCTCCCTTTGCCCCAATCTGAATATCGCAGTTTCCCACCCCATCTGTCTAGCTCCCTTTCCGTCCCCATCTGCCTATCTCCCTTTTCCTACACATTTGTCTATCTCCTTTTCCCTACCTATCTGTCTATCGCCCTCCCTCACTTTTTGTCTATCTCCCTTTCCCTCCCTGTCTATCATCCTCTCTCCATATTTGTCTATCGCCCTCCCTCCCTGTCTGTCTTTCGCCTTCCCCATCTGTCTATCGTGCTCCCTGCCTATCTGTCTTTCGCCCTCCATCCCCATCTGTCTATCTCCCTTTCAGTCCCCATCTGTCTATCACCCTTTCTCTCCCCCTCTGTCTATCTCCCTTTCCCTCCCCATCTGTCTATCTCCCTTTCCCTCCCCATCTGTCTCTCCCTTTCCCTCCCCCTCAGTCTATCGCCCTTACCCCCATCTGTCTATCGCCCTTTCACCCTTCTGTCTATCGCCCTTCCTCCCTATTGCCCTCCCTCCCTATCTGACTATCGCACTCCCCATCTGTCCATCGCACTCCCTCCCTATCTGTCTTTTGCCCTCCATCGCTATCTGCCTATCTCCCAATCCCTCGCCTTCTGTCTATCACCCTTTCCCTCCCGATCTGTCTATCTTCCTTTCCCTCTCCATCTGCCTATCTCCTTTTCCCTCCCCATCTCTCTATATCACTTTCCCTCCCAATCTGTGTATCACCCTTCCACCCATTGCCCTCCCTCCCTATCTGTCTATTGCCCTCTCTATGTCAATTGCCTTCCCTCCCTATCTGACTATCATTCTCCCTCCATACCTGTCTATCTCCCTCCCTCTCTATCTGTCTATCTACCTTTCCCTCCCCAACTGTCTATCTCCCTTTCCCTCCCCATCTGTCTCGCTCCGTTTCCTTCCCCATCTGTCTATGTCCCTTTCCCTCCTCATCTGTTTAGCTCCCTTTCCTTCCCCATCTGTCTATCTCCCTTTCCTTCCCCATCTGTCTATCTCCCTTTCCCCCAATCTGAATATCGCAGTTTCCCACCCCATCTGTCTAGCTCCCTTTCCGTCCCCATCTGCCTATCTCCCTTTTCCTACACATTTGTCTATCTCCTTTTCCCTACCTATCTGTCTATCGCCCTCCCTCACTTTTTGTCTATCTCCCTTTCCCTCCCTGTCTATCATCCTCTCTCCATATTTGTCTATCGCCCTCCCTCCCTGTCTGACTTTCGCCTTCCCGATCTGTCTATCATGCTCCCTCCCTATCTGTCTTTTGCCCTCCATCCCCATCTGTCTATCTCCCTTTCAGACCCCATCTGTCTATCACCCTTTCTCTCCCCCTCTGTCTATCTCCCTTTCCCTCCCCATCTGTCTATCTCCCTTTCCCTCCCCATCTGTCTCTCCCTTTCCCTCCCCCTCAGTCTATCGCCCTTACCCCCATCTGTCTATCGCCCTTTCACCCTTCTGTCTATCGCCCTTCCTCCCTATTGCCCTCCCTCCCTATCTGACTATCGCACTCCCCATCTGTCCATCGCACTCCCTCCCTATCTGTCTTTTGCCCTCCATCGCTATCTGCCTATCTCCCAATCCCTCGCCTTCTGTCTATCACCCTTTCCCTCCCGATCTGTCTATCTTCCTTTCCCTCTCCATCTGCGTATCTCCTTTTCCCTCCCCATCTCTCTATATCACTTTCCCTCCCAATCTGTGTATCACCCTTCCACCCATTGCCCTCCCTCCCTATCTGTCTATTGCCCTCTCTATGTCAATTGCCTTCCCTCACTATCTGACTATCATTCTCCCTCCATACCTGTCTATCTCCCTCCCTCTCTATCTGTCTATCTACCTTTCCCTCCCCAACTGTCTATCTCCGTTTTCCTCCCCATGTGTCTAGCTCCCTTTCCCTCCCCATCAGTCTATCTCCCTTTCCCTCCCCATCTGCCTATCTCCCTTTCCCTCCCCATCTGTCTATCTCCCTTTCCCCCAATCTGAATATCAGTTTCCCACCCCATCTGTCTAGCTCCCTTTCTTTCCTCATCTGCCTATTTCCCTTTTCCTACACATCTGTCTATCTCCTTTTCCCTGCCTATCTGTCTATCGCCCTCCCTCGCTTTTTGTCTGTCTCCCTTTCCCTCCCTGTCTATCGCCCTCTCTCCATATTTGTCTATAGCCCTCCCTCCCTGTCTGTCTTTCGGCCTCCCCATCTGTCTATCGCGCTCCCTCCCTAGCTGTCTTTCGCCCTCCATCCCTATCCGTATATCTCCCTGTCTCGCACCATCTGTCTATCTCCCTTTCCCTCCCCATCTGTCTAGCTCCCTTTCCCTCCCCCTCAGTCTATCGTTCTTCCCCCCATCTGTCTATCACCCTTCCCCACTATTGCCCTCCCTCCCTAACTGACTATCGCCCTCCCCATCTGACTATCGCACACCCTCCCTATCTGTCTTTTGCCCTCCATCCCTATCTGCCTATCTCCCAATCCCTCGCCATCTGTCTATCACCCTTTCCCTCCTGATCTGTCTATCTCCCATTCCCTCTCCATCTGCCTATCTCCTTTTCCCTCCCCATCTCTCTATATCCCTTTCCCTCCCAATCTGTGTATCACCGTTACCCCATCACCCTCCCTCCCCATCTGTCTCTCTCCCTTTCCCTCCCCATCTGCCTATCTCCCTTTCCCTCCCCAACTCTCTATCTCCGTTTTCCTCCCCATCTGTATAGCTCCCTTTCCTTCCCTATCTGTCGATCTCCCTTTCCCTCCCCATCTGTCTATCTCCCTTTCCCCCAATCTGAATATCGCAGTTTCCCACCCCATCTGTCTAGCTCCCTTTCCTTCCTCATTTGCCTATCTCCCTTTTCCTACACATCTGTCTATCTCCTTTTCCCTCCTTATCTGTCTATCTCCCTTCCCCTCCCCCTCAGTCTTTCTCCCTTTCCCTCCCCCTCAGTCTATCGCTCTTCACCCCATCTGTCTATCACCCTTCCCCCCATTGCCCTCCCTCCCCATCTGACTATCGCACTCCCTCCCTATCTGTCTTTCGCCCTCCATCCCTATCTGCCTATCTCCCAATCCCTCGCCATCTGTCTATCACCCTTTCCCTCCCGATCTTTCTATCTCCCTTTCCCTCCCCATCTGTCTATCTCCCTTTCCCTCCCGATCTGTCTATCTCCCTTTCCCTCCCTATCTGTCTATCTTGTTTTCCCTCCCCTTCTGTCTATCTCCCTTTCCCTCCCCATCTGTCTATTGCCCTTTTTCTCCCAATCTGTCTATTGCCCTTTCTCTCCCAATCTGTCTATTGCCCTTTCCCTCCACACCTGTCTATCTCCATTTCCATCCCCTTCTGTCTATCGCCCTTCCTCCCCATTGCCCTCGTTGTCTATCTCCCTCCCTCTCGATCTGTCTAACACCCTTTCCCTCCCCATCTGTCTATCTCCCTTTCCCTCCCTATCTGTCTATCTCGTTTTCCCTCCCCTTCTGTCTATCACTCTTTCTCTCCCAATCTGTCTATCTCCCTTTCCCTCCCCAGCTATCTATCGCCCGTTCCCTACCCTTATGTCAATCTCCCTTTCCCTCTCGATCTGTCAATCTCCCTTTCCCTACCCCTCAGTCTATCACCCTTTCTGCCCATGTGTCTATCTCGCTTTCCATCCCCATCTGCCTATCTCCCTTTCTCTCCCCATCTGTTTATATCCGTTTCCCTCCCCATCTGTCTAGCTCCCTTTCCTTCCCTCTCTATCTCCCTTTCCCTCCCCATCTGTCAATCTCCCTTTCGCTCCCATCTGTCTATCTCCCTTTCTCTCCCCATCTGTTTATATCCGTTTCCATCCCCATCTGTCTAGCTCCCTTTCCTTCCCTATCTGTCTATCTCCCTTTCCCTCCCCATCTGTCTATCTCCCTTCCCCATCTGTATATCTTTGTTTCCCTCCACATCTGTCTAGCTCCCATTCCTTCCCCATCTGCCTATCTCCCTTTTCCTACCCGTCTATCTCCTTTTCCTTCCCTATCTGTCTATCGCCCTCCCTCGATTTTTGTGTATCTCCCTTTCCCTCCCTGTCTATCCCCCACTCTCCGTATTTGTCTATCGCCCTACCTCTCGATCCGTATATCTACCTTTCCCTCCGCATCTGTCTAGCGCCTTTTCACTACCCTTCTGTCTATCTCCCTTTCCCTACCCTTCTATCTCCCTTTTCCTCCCCATCTGTCTATCTCCATTTCCCTCCCAATCTGTCTATCACCCTTCCCCCCATGCCCTCCCTCCCCATCTGTCTATCGCCCCTTCCCTCCTCATCTGTCTATTGCCCTTTCCCTCCCCATCTGTCTATCTCCCTTTCCCTCCCCATCTGTCTAGCTCCCTTTCCCTCCCCCTCAGTCAATCTCGCTTTCCCTCCCCCTCAGTCTATCGCTCTTCCCCCCCATCTGTCTATCACCCTTCCCCCCTATTGCCCTCACTCCCTATCTGACTATCGCCCTCCCCATCTGACTATCGCACTCCCTCCCTATCTGTCTTTCACCCTCCATCCCTATCTGCCTATCTCCCAATCCCTCGCCATCTGTCTATCACCCTTTCCCTCCCGATCTGTCTATCTCCCTTTCCCTCTCCATCTGCCTATCTCCTTTTCCCTCCCCATCTCTCTATATCCCTTTCCCTCCCAATCTGTGTATCACGCTTACCCCATCACCCTCCCTCCCTCTCTGTCTATCGCCGTCCCTGACTATGTCTATTGCCTTCCCTCCCTATCTGACTATCACTCTCCCTCCATACCTGTCTATCTCCCTCCCTCTCTATTGGTCTATCTGCCTTTCCCTCCCCAGCTGTCTATTGACCCTTCCCTCCCCTTCTGTCTATCTCCCTTTCCCTCCCCCTCTGTCTATCTAGCTTTTCATCCCCCTCATTCTATCGCCCTTTCGCTCTCCCGCAGTCTATTGCCATTTCCCTCACCCTCTGTCTATCTCCCTTCCCCCGCCATCTGTCTATCTCCCTTTCCCTCTCCATCTGTCTATCTCCCTTTCCCTCCCCATCTGTCTATTGCCCTTTTTGTCCCAATCTGTCTATTGCCCTTTCCCTCCACACCTGTCTATCTCCATTTCCATCCCCTTCTGTCTATCGCCCTTCCTCCCTATTGCCCTCGTTGTCTATCTCCCTCCCTCTCAATCTGTCTAACTCCCTTTCCCTCCCCATCTGTCTATCTCCCTTTCCCTCCCTATCTGTCTATCTCGTTTTCCCTCCCCTTCTGTCTATCTCCCTTTCTCTCCCAATCTGTCTATCTCCCTTTCCCTCCCCAGCTGTCTATCACCCGTTCCCTACCCTTATGTCAATCTCCCTTTCCCTCTCGATCTGACAATCTCCCAATCCCTCCTCCTCAGTCTATCACCCTTTCTGCCCATGTGTCTATCTCGCTTTCCCTCCCCATCTGCCTATCTCCCTTTCTCTCCCCATCTGTTTATATCCGTTTCCCTCCCCATCTGTCTAGCTCCCTTTCCTTCCCTATCTATCTCCCTTTCCCTCCCCATCTGTCAATTTCCCTTTCACTCCCATCTGTCTATCTCCCTTTCTCTCCCCATCTGTTAATATCCGTTTCCATCCCCATCTGTCTAGCTCCCTTTCCCTCCCCATCTGTCTATCTCCCTTCCCCCATCTGTATATCTTTGTTTCCCTCCACATCTGTCTAGCTCCCATTCCTTCCCCATCTGACTATCTCCCTTTTCCTACCCGTCTATCTCCTTTTCCTTACCTATCTGTCTATCGCCCTCCCTCGATTTTTGTCTGTCTCCCTTTCCTTCCCTGTCTATCCCCCACTCTCCGTATTTGTCTATCGCCCTACCTCTCGATCCGTATATCTACCTTTCCCTCCACATCTGTCTAGCGCCTTTTCACTACCCTTCTGTCTATCTCCCTTTCCCTACCCTTCTATCTCCCTTTTCCTCCCCATCTGTCTATCTCCATTTCCCTCCCAATCTGTCTATCACCATTCCCCCCAATGCCCTCCCTCCCCATCTGTCTATCGCCCCTTCCCTCCCCATCTGTCTATTGCCCCTTCCCTCCCCATCTGTCTATCTCCCTTTCCCTCCCCATCTGTCTAGCTGCCTTTCCACCCCCCTCAGTCTATCTCGCTTTCCCTTCCCCTCAGGCTATCGCCCTTTCCCTTGCCCTCTGTCTATCTCCCTTCCCCCCTCTGTCTATCTCCCTTTCCCCCCTATCTGTCTATCTCCCTTTCCCCCCTATCTGTCTATCTCCCTTTCCCCCCGCTGTCTATCTCCCTTTCCCCCCTATCTGTCTATCTCCCTTTCCCCCCTATCTGTCTATCTCCCTTTCCCCCCTATCTGTCTATCTCCCTTTCCCCCCTATCTGTCTATCTCCCTTTACATCCCCATCTGTCGATCTCCCTTTCCCTCCTCATCTGTAGATCTCCCATTCCCTCCCCATTTGTCTATCGCCATTTCCCTCCCTATCTATCTCCCTCCCTCTGTATCTGTCTATCTCCCTTTCCCTCCCCCACTGTCTATCGCACTTTCCCTCCCCCTCTGTCTATCGCACTTTCCCTCCCCCTCTTCTATCGCACTTTCCCTCCCCCTCTTCTATCGCACTTTCCCTCCCCCTCTTCTATCGCACTTTCCCTCCCCCTCAGCCCATTGCCCTTTCCCTCCCCCTCTATCTCCCTTTCCCCCGCTCTGTCGCTCTCCCTTTCCCGCCCCATCTGCATCTCTCCCTTTCCCTCCCCATCTGTCTATCTCCCTTTCCTGCCCCATCTGCATCGCTCCCTTTCCCTCCCCATCTGTCTCTCTCCCTTTCCCTCCCCATCTGTCTCTCTCCCTTTCCCTCCCCATCTGTCTAGCTCCCTTTCCTTCCCCATCTGTCTTTGACCCTTTCCCTCCTCATCTGTCTATCTCCGTTTTCCTCCCCATCTGTCTAGCTCCCTTTCCTTCCCCATCTGTCTCTCACCCTTTCCCTCCCGATCTGTCTATCTCGCTTTCCCCCAATCTCAATATTGCAGTTTCCCACCCCATCTGTCTAGCTCCCTTTCCGTCCCCATCTGCATATCTCCCTTTTCCTACACATTTGTCTATCTCATTTTCCCTCCCTAACTGTCTATCGCCCTCCCTCGCTTTTTGTCTATCTCTGTTTCCCTCCCTGTCTATCGTCCTCTCTCCATATTTGTCTATCGCCCTCCCTCCCTGTCTGTCTTTCGCCCTCCCCATCTGTCTATCATGCTCCCTCCCTATCTGTTTTTCGCCCTCCATCCCTATCTGTATCTCTACCTGACTCTCGCCATCTGTCCATCACCCTTTCCCTCCCCATCAGTCTATCTCCCTTTCCCTCCCCATCTGTCTATCTCCCTTTCCCTCCCCATCTGTCTATCTCCCTTTCCCCCAATCTCAATATCGCAGTTTCCCACCCCATCTGTCTAGCTCCCATTCCTTCCTCATCTGCCTATCTCCCTTTTCCTGCACATGTGTCTATCTCCTATTCCATCCGTTTCTGTCTATCGCCCTCCCTCGCTTTTTGTCTATTTCCCTTTCCCTCCCTGTCTATCGCCCTCTCTGCATATTTGTCTATAGCCCTCCCTCCCTGTCTGTCTTTTGCCCTCCCCATCTGCCTATCGCGCTGCCTCCCTATCTGTCTTTTGCCCTCCATCCCTATCCGTATATCTCCCTGTCTCGCGCCATCTGTCTATCTCCCTTTCGCTCCCCATCTGTCTATCTCCCTTTCCCTCCCCATCTGTCTATCTCCCTTTCCCTCTCCATCTGTCCAGCTCCCTTTCCCTCCCCCTCAGTCTATCGTTCTTCCCTCCATCTGTCTATCAGCCTTCCCCACTATTGCCCTCCCTCCCTATCTGACTATCGCCCTCCCCATCTGACTATCGCACACCCTCCCTATCTGTCTTTTGCCCTCCATCCCTATCTGCCTATCTCCCAATCCCTCGCCATCTGTCTATCACCCTTTCCCTCCCGATATGTCTATCTCCCTTTGCCTCTCCATCTGCCTATCTCCTTTTCCCTCCCCATCTCTCTATATCCCTTTCCCTCCCAATCTGTGTATCACCCTTACACCATCACCCTCCCTCCCCATCTGTCTATCTCCCTTTCCCTCCCCCTCAGTCTATCGTTCTTCCCCAATCTGTCTATCGCCCTTCCCCCCTTTGCCCTCCCTCCCTATCTGCCTTTCGCCCTCCATCCCTATCTGTCTATCTCCCAATCCCTCGCCATCTGTCCAACTCACTTTCCCGCCCCATCTGTATCTCTCCCTTTTCCTCCCCATCTGCCTATCTCCCTTTCCATCCCCAACTGTCTATCTCCGTTTCCCTCCCCATCTGTCTATCTCACTTTCCCTCCCCATCTGTCAATCTCCCTTTCGCTCCCATCTGTCTATCTCCCTTTCTCTCCCCATCTGTTTATATCCGTTTCCATCCCCATCTGTCTAGCTCCCTTTCCTTCCCTATCTGTCTATCTCCCTTTCCTTCCCCATCTGTCTATCTCCCTTCCCCCATCTGTATATCTTTGTTTCCCTCCACATCTGTCTAGCTCCCATTCCTTCCCCATCTGCCTATATCCCTTTTCCTACCCGTCTATCTCCTTTTCCTTCCCTATCTGTCTATCGCTCTCCCTCGATTTTTGTGTATCTCCCTTTCCCTCCCTGTCAATCCCCCACTCTCCGTATTTGTCTATCGCCCTACCTCTCGATCCGTATATCTACCTTTCCCTCCGCATCTGTCTAGCGCCTTTTCCCTCCCCTTCTGTCTCTCTCCCTTTCCCTCCCCATCTGTCTAGCTCCCTTTCCTTCCCCATCTGTCTTTGTCCCTTTCCCTCCCCATCTGTCTATCTCCGTTTCCATCCCCATCTGTCTAGCTCCCTTTCTTTCCCTATCTGTCTATCTCCCTTTCCCTCCCCATCTGTCTATCTCCCTTCCCCCATCTGTATATCTTTGTTTCCCTCCACATCTGTCTAGCTCCCATTCCTTCCCCATCTGCCTATCTCCCTTTTCCTACCCGTCTATCTCCTTTTCCTTCCCTATCTGTCTATCGCCCTCCCTCGATTTTTGTCTATCTCCCTTTCCCTCCCTGTCTATCCCCAACTCTCCGTATTTGTCTATTGCCCTACCTCTCGATCCGTATATCTACCTTTCCCTCCGCATCTGTCTAGCGCCTTTTCACTACCCTTCTGTCTATCTCCCTTTCCCTACCCTTCTATCTCCCTTTTCCTCCCCATCTGTCTATCTCCATTTCCCTCCCAATCTGTCTATCACCCTTCCCCCCAATGCCCTCCCTCCCCATCTGTCTATCGCCCCTTCCCTCCCCATCTGTATATTGCCCCTTCCCTCCCCATCTGTCTATCTCCCTTTCCCTCCCCATCTGTCTAGCTCCCTTTCCCTCCCCCTCAGTCTATCTCGCTTTCCCTTCCCCTCAGGCTATCGCCCTTTCCCTTGCCCTCTGTCTATCTCCCTTCCCCCCTCTGTCTATCTCCCTTTCCCCCCTATCTGTCTATCTCCCTTTCCCCCCTATCTGTCTATCTCCCTTTCCCCCCTATCTGTCTATCTCCCTTTCCCTCCTCATCTTTCGATCTCCCTTTCCCTCCTCATCTGTCGATCTCCCATTCCCTCCCCATTTGTCTATCGCCATTTCCCTCCCTATCTATCTATCTCCCTCCCTCTGTATCTGTCTATCTCCCTTTCCCTCCCCTCTGTCTATCGCACTTTCCCTCCTCCTCAGTCTATCGCCCTTTCCCTCCCCCTCAGCCCATCGCCCTTTCCCTCCCCCTCAGCCCATCGCCCTTTCCCTCCCCCTCTGTCTATCTCCCTTTCCCCCGCTCTGTCTATCTCCCTTTCCCTCCCCATCTGTCTAGCTCCCTTTCCTTCCCCATCTGTCTTTGTCCCTTTCCCTCCTCAGCTGTCTATCTCCGTTTTCCTCCCCATCTGTCTAGCTCCCTTTCCGTCCCCATCTGCCTATCTACCTTTTCCTACACATTTGTCTATCTCCTTTTCCCTCCCTAACTGTCTATCGCCCTCCCTCGCTTTTTGTCTATCTCTGTTTCCCTCCCTGTCTATCGTCCTCTCTCCATATTTGTCTATCGCTCCCCCTCCCTGCCTGTCTTTCACCCTCCCCATCTGTCTATCGTGCTCGCTCCCTATCTGTCTTTCGCCCTCCATCCCTATCTGTATCTCTCCCTGACTCTCGCCATCTGTCCATCACCCTTTCCCTCCCCATCAGTCTATCTCCCTTTCCCTCCCCATCTCTCTATATCCCTTTCCCTCCCAATCTGTGTATCACCCTTCCCCCCATCGCCCTCCCTCCCTATCTGTCTATCGCCCTCCCTGACTATGTCAATTGCCTTCCCTCCCTATCTGACTATTACTCTTCCTCCATACCTGTCTATCTCCCTCCCTCTCTATCTGTCTATCTACCTTTCCCTCCCCATCTGTCTATCTCCCTTTCCCGCCCCATCTGTATCTCTCCCTTTCCCTCCCCATCTGTCTCTCTCCCTTTTCCTCCCCATCTGCCTATCTCCCTTTCTATCCCCAACTGTCTATCTGCGTTTTCCTCCCCATCTGTCTAGCTCCCTTTCCTTCCCCATCTGTCTAGCTCCCTTTCCTTCCCCATCTGTCTATCTCCCTTTCCCTCCCCATCTGTCTATCTCCCTTTCCCTCACCATCTGTCTATCTCCCTTTCCCCCAATCTGAATATCGCAGTTTCCCACCCCATCTGTCTAGCTCCCTTTCCATCCTAATCTGCCTATCTCCCTTTTCCTACACATGTGTCTATCTCCTTTTCCATCCGTTTCTGTCTATCGCCCTCCCTCGCTTTTTGTCTATCTCCCTTTCCCTCCCTGTCTATCGCCCTCTCTGCATATTTGTCTATAGCCCTCCCTCCCTGTCTGACTTTTGCCCTCCCCATCTGCCTATCGCGCTGCCTCCCTATCTGTCTTTCGCCCTCCATCCCTATCCATATATCTCCCTGTCTCACGCCATCTGTCTATCTCCCTTTCCCTCCCCATCTGTCTAACTCCCTTTCCCTCCCCATCTGTCTATCTCCCTTTCCCTCCCCCTCTGTCTATCTAGCTTTTCATCCCCCTCATTCTATCGCCCTTTCGCTCCCCCGCAGTCTATTGCCCTTTCCCTCACCCTCTGTCTATCTCCCTTCCCCCGCCATCTGTCTATCTTCCTTTCCATCCGCATCTGTCTATCTCCCATTCCCTCCCCAGCAGTCTATCTCCCTTTCCCTCTCCATCTGTCTATCTCCCTTTCCCTCCCCATCTGTCTATTGCCCTTTCTCTCCCAATCTGTCTATTGCCCTTTCCCTCCCCTTCTGTCTATTGCCCTTTCTCTCCCAATCTGTCTATTGCCCTTTCCCTCCACACCTGTCTATATCCATTTCCATCCCCTTCTGTCTATCGCCCTTCCTCCCTATTGCCCTCATTGTCTATCTCCCTCCCTCTCGATCTGTCTAACTCCCTTTCCCTCCCCATCTGTCCATCTCCCTTTCCGTCCCTATCTGTCCATCTCGTTTTCCCTCCTCTTCTGTCTATCTCCCTTTCCCTCCCCATCTGTCTATCTCCCTTTCCCCCAATCTGAATATCGCAGTTTCCCACCCCATCTGTCTAGCTCCCTTTCCATCCTCATCTGCTTATCTCCCTTTTCCTACACATGTGTCTATTTCCTTTTCCATCCGTTTCTGTCTATCGCCCTCCCTCGCTTTTTGTCTATCTCCCTTTCCCTCCCTGTCTATCGCCCTCTCTGCATATTTGTCTATAGCCCTCCCTCCCTGTCTGACTTATGCCCTCCCCATCTGCCTATCGCGCTGCCTCCCTGTCTGTCTTTCGCCCTCCATCCCTATCCGTATATCTCCCTGTCTCGCGCCATCTGTCTATCTCCCTTTCCCTCCCCATCTGTCTATCTCCCTTTCCCTCCCCCTCTGTCTATCTAGCTTTTCAACCCCCTCATTCTATCGCCCTTTCGCTCCCCCGCAGTCTATTGCCCTTTCCCTCACCCTCTGTCTATCTCCCTTCCCCCGCCATCTGTCTATCTTCCTTTCCTTCCGCATCTGTCTATCTCCCATTCCCTCCCCAGCTGTCTATTTCCCTTTCCCTCTCCATCTGTCTATCTCCCTTTCCCTCCCCTTCTGTCTATTGCCCTTTCTCTCCCAATCTGTCTTTTGCCCTTTCCCTCCACACCTGTCTATCGCCATTTCCATCCCCTTCTGTCTATCGCCCTTCCTCCCTATTGCCCTCGTTGTCTATCTCCCTCCCTCTCGATCTGTCTAACTCCCTTTCCCTCCCTATCTGTCTATCTCGTTTTCCCTCCCCTTCTGTCTATCTCCCTTTCTCTCCCAATCTGTCTATCTCCCTTTCCCTCCCCAGCTGTCTATCGCCTGTTCCCTACCCTTATGTCAATCTCCCTTTCCCTCTCGATCTGTCAATCTCCCTTTCCCTCCCCCTCAGTCTATCGCCCTTTCCGCCCATCTGTCTATCTCGCTTTCTCTCCCCATCTGCCTATCTCCCTTTCGCTCCCTTCTGTCTATCTCCCTTTCTCTCCCCATCTGTTTATATCTGTATCCCTCCCCATCTGCATAACTCCCTTTCTTTCCCTATCTGTCTATCTCCCTTTCCCTCCCCATCTGTCTATCTCCCTTCCCCCATCTGTATATCTCTGTTTCCCTCCACATCTGTCTAGCTCCCATTCCTTCCCCATCTGCCTATCTCGCTTTTCCTACCCGTCTATCTCCTTTTCCTTCCCTATCTGTCTATCGCCCTCCCTCGCTTTTTGTCTATCTCCCTTTCCCTCCCTGTCTATCCCCCACTCTCCGTATTTGTCTATTGCCCTCCCTCCATATTTGTCTATCTCCCTACCTCTCGATCCGTATATCTACCTTTCCCTCTGCATCTGTCCAGCACCTTTTCCCTCCCCTTCTGTCTATCTCCCTTTCTCTCCCAATCTGTCTATCTCCCTTTCCCTCCCCAGCTGTCTATCGCCCGTTCCCTACCCTTATGTCAATCTCCCTTTCCCTCTCGATCTGTCAATCTCCCTTTCCCTCCCCCTCAGTCTATCACCCTTTCTGCCCATGTGTCTATCTCGCTTTCCATGCCCATCTGCCTATCTCCCTTTCTCTCCCCATCTGTTTATATCCGTTTCCCTCCCCATCTGTCTAGCTCCCATTTCCTTCCTTATCTGTCTATCTCCCTTTCCCTCCCCATCTGTCTATCTCCCTTTCGCTCCCATCTGTCTATCTCCCATTCTCTCCCTATCTGTTTATATCCGTTTCCATCCCCATCTGTCTAGCTCCCTTTCCTTCCCTATCTGTCTATCTCCCTTTCCCTCCCCATCTGTCTATCTCCCTTCCCCCATCTGTATATCTTTGTTTCCCTCCACATCTGTCTAGCTCCCATTCCTTCCCCATCTGCCTATCTCCCTTTTCCTACCCGTCTATCTCCTTTTCCTTCCCTATCTGTCTATCGCCCTCCCTCGATTTTTGTCTAACTCCCTTTCCCTCCCTGTCTATCCCCCACTCTCCGTATTTGTCTATCGCCCTACCTCTCGATCCTTATATCTACCTTTCCCTCCGCATCTGTCTAGCGCCTTTTCACTACCCTTCTGTCTATCTCCCTTTCCCTACCCTTCTATCTCCCTTTTCCTCCCCATCTGTCTATCTCCATTTCCCTCCCAATCTGTCTATCACCCTTCCCCCCAATGCCCTCCCTCCCCATCTGTCTATCGCCCTTCCCTCCCCATCTGTCTATTGCCCCTTCCCTCCCCATCTGTCTATCTCCCTTTCCCGCCCCATCTGTCTAGCTCCCTTTCCATCCCCCTCAGTCTATCTCGCTTTCCCTTCCCCTCAGGCTATCGCCCTTTCCCTTGCCCTCTGTCTATCTCCCTTCCCCCCTCTGTCTATCTCCCTTTCCCCCCTATCTGTCTATCTCCCTTACCCTCCCCATCTGTCTATCTCCCTTTCCCTCCCCATCTGTCTATCTCCCTTTCCCTCCCCATCTGTCTAGCTCCCTTTAACTCCCCCTCAGTCTATCGTTCTTCCCTCCATCTGTCTATCACCCTTCCCCACTATTGCCCTCCCTCCCTATCTGACTATCGCCCTCCCCATCTGACTATCGCACACCCTCCCTATCTGTCTTTTGCCCTCCATCCCTATCTGCCTATCTCCCAATCCCTCGCCATCTATCAACCTTTCCCTCCCGATATGTCTATCTCACTTTCCCTCTCCATCACTCTCTCTCCCTTTTCCTCCCCACCTGCCTATCTCCCTTTCCATCCCCAACTGTCTATCTCCCTTTCCCTCCCCATCTGTCTATCTCCCTTTCCCTCCCCATCTGTCTAGCTCCCTTTCACTCCCCCTCAGTCTATCGTTCTTCCCTCCATCTGTCTATCACCCTTCCCCACTATTGCCCTCCCTCCCTATCTGACTATCGCCCTCCCCATCTGACTATCGCACTCCCTCCCTATCAGCCTTTCGCCCTCCATCCCTATCTGCCTATCTCCCAATCCCTCGCCATCTGTCCAACTCCCTTTCCCGCCCCATCTGTATCTCTCCCTTTCCCTCCCCATCAGTCTCTGTCCCTTTGCCTCCCCATCTGCCTATCTCCCTTTCCATCCCCAACTGTCTCTCTCCGTTTTCCTCCCCATCTGTCTATCTCCCTTTCCCTCCCCATCTGTCTATCTCCCTTTCCCTCCCAATCTGTGTATCACCCTTCCCCCCATCGCCCTCCCTCCCCATCTGTCTATCTCCTTTTCCTTCCCCATCTCTCTATATCCCTTTCCCTCCCAATCTGTGTTTCACCCTTCCCCCCATCCCCTCCCTCCCTGTCTGTCTATCGCCCTCCCTGACTATGTCAATTGCCTTCCCTCTCTATCTGACTAACACTCTCCCTCCATACCTGTCTATCGCCCTCCCTCTCTATCTGTCTACCTACGTTTCCCTCCCCATCTGTCTATCGCCCTTTCCCTCCCCCTCTGTCTATCTCCCTTTCCCCTGCTCTGTCTATCTCCCTTTCCCGCCCCATCTGTATCTCTCCCTTTCCCTCCCCATCTGTCTCTCTCCCTTTCCCTCCCCATCTGCCTATCTCCCTTTCCCTCCTCAACTGTCTATCTCCGTTTTCCTCCCCATCTGTCTAGCTCCCTTTTCTTCCCCATCTGTCCATCTCCCTTTCCCTCCCCATCTGTCTATCTCCCTTTCCCCCAATCTGAATATCGCAGTTTCCCAGCCCATCTGTATAGCTCCCTTTCCTTCATCATCTGCCTAGCTCCCTTTTCCTACACACCTGTCTATCTCGTTTTCCCTCCATATCTGTCTATCGCCCTCCCTCGCATTTTGTCTATCTCCGTTTCCCTCCCTGTCTATCGGCCTCTCTCCATATTTGTCTATAGCCCTCCCTGCCTATCTGTCTTTCGCCCTCCATCCCTATCCGTATATCTCGCTGTCTCGCGCCATCTATCACCCTTTCCCTCCCCATCTGTCTATCTCCCTTTCCCTCCCCATCTGTCTATCTCCTTTTCCCTCCCCATCTGTCTATCTCCCTTTCCTTCCCCCTCATTCTATCTTTCTTCCCCCCATCGGTCTATCACCCTTCCCCACAATTGCCCTCCCACCCTATCTGACTATCGCCCTCCCCATCTGACTATCGCACTCCCTCCCTATCTGCCTATCACCCAATCCCTCGCCATCTGTCTATCTCCATTTCCCTCTCCATCTGAGTATCTCCTTTTCCCTCCCCATCTCTCTATATCCCTTTCCCTCCCAATCTGTGTATCACCCTTACCACATCACCCTCCCTCCCTATCTGTCTATCGCCCTGCCTGACTATGTCTATTGCCTGCCTTCCCTCCCTATCTGACTATCACTCTCCCTCCATACCTGTCTATCTCCCTCCCTCTCTATCAGTCTATCTGCCTTTCCCTCCCTATCTGTCTAATGACCCTTCCCTCCCCTTCTGTCTATCTCCCTTTCCCTCCCCCTCTGTCTATCTCGCTTTTCATCCCCCTCATTCTATCGCCCTTTCGCTCCCCCGCAGTCTATTGCCCTTTCCCTCACCCTCTGTCTATCTCCCTTCCCCGCCATCTGTCTATCTCCCTTTCCTTCCGCATCTGTCTATCTCCCATTCCCTCTCCATCTGTCTATCTCCCTTTCCCTCCCCATCTGTCTATCTCCCTTTCCCTCCCCATCTGTCTATCTCCCTTTCCCTCCCTATCTGTCTATCGCCCTTTCCGCCCATCTGTCTAACTCCCTTTCTTCCCCTATCTGTCTATCTCCCTTTCTCTCCCCATCTGTCTATCTCCCTTCCCCCATCTGTATATCTCTGTTTCCCTCCACATCTGTCTAGCTCCCATTCCTTCCCCATCTGCCTATCTTGCTTTTCCTACCCGTCTATCTCCTTTTCCTTCCCTATCTGTCTATCGCCCTCCCTCGCTTTTTGTCTATCTCCCTTTCCCTCCCTGTCTATCCCCCACTCTCCGTATTTGTCTATTGCCCTCCCTCCATATTTGTCTCTCACCCTACCTCTCGATCCGTATATCTACCTTTCCCTCTGCATCTGTCTAGCACCTTTTCCTACCCTTCTATCTATTTCCCTTTCCCTACCGTTCTATCTCCCTTTTCCTCCCCATCTGTCTATCTCCATTTCCCTCCCAATCTGTCTATCACCCTTCCCCCCAATCTGAATATCGCAGTTTCCCACCCCATCTGTCTAGCTCCCTTTCCCTCCCCATCTGCCTATCTCCCTTTTCCTACACATTGGTCTATCTCCTTTTCCCTCCCTATCTGTCTATCGCCCTCCCTCGCTTTTTGTCTATCTCCGTTTCCCTCCCTGTCTATCGTCCTCTCTCCATATTTGTCTATCTCCCTCCCTCTGTCCGTCTTTCACCCTCCCCATCTGTCTATTGTGCTCCCTCCCTATCTGTCTTTCGCCCTCCATCCCTATCTGTATCTCTCCCTGTCTCTCGCCATCTGTCTATCACCCTTTCCCTCCCCATCAGTCTATCTCCCTTTCCCTCCCCATCTGTCTATCTCCCTTTCCCTCCCCATCTGTCTATCTCCTTTTCCTTCCCCATCTCTCTATATCCCTTTCCCTCCCAATCTGTGTATCACCCTTCCTCCCATCGCCCTCCCTCCCTATCTGTCTATCGCCCTTCCTGACTATGTCAATTGCCTTCCCTCCCAATCTGACTATCACTCTCCCTCCATACCTGTCTATCTCCCTCCCTCTCTATCTGACTATCTCCCTTTCCTTCCCCATCTGTCTATCTCGCTTTCCCTCCCCATCTGTCTATCTCCCTTTACCTCCACAGCTGTCTATCTCCCTTTACCTCCACAGCTGTCTATCTCCCTTTACCTCCCCATCTATCTCCCTTTCCCTCCCCCTCAGTCTATCGCTCTCCCCCCATCTGTCTATCGCCCTTCCCCCCATTGCCCTCCCTCCCTATCTGACTATCGCCCTGCCCATCTGTCTATTGCGCTCCCTCCCTATCTGTCTTTCGCCCTCCATCCCTATCCTTATATCTCCCTGTCTGGCGCCATCTGTCTATCACCCTTTCCCTCCCAATTGGTCTATCGCCCTTTCCCTCCCCAACTGTCTATCTCCCTTTCCCTCCCCCTCATTCTATCTCTCTTTCCCTACCCCTCTGTCTATCGTTCTTCCCCCCATCTGTCTATCACCCTTCCCCCCTATTGCCCTCACTCCCTATCTGACTATCGCCCTCCCCATCTGACTATCGCACTCCCTCCCTATCTGTCTTTCACCCTCCATCCCTATCTGCCTATCTCCCAATCCCTCGCCATCTGTCTATCACCCTTTCCCTCCCGATCTGTCTATCTCCCTTTCCCTCTCCATCTGCCTATCTCCTTTTCCCTCCCCATCTCGCTATATCCCTTTCCCTCCCAATCTGTGTATCACCCTAACCCCATCACCCTCCCTCCCTCTCTGTCTATCGCCCTTCCTGACTATGTCTATTGCCTTCCCTCCCTATCTGACTATCACTCTCCCTCCATACCTGTCTATCTCCCTCCCTCTCTATCGGTCTATCTGCCTTTCCCTCCCCTTCTGTCCATTGACCCTTCCCTCCCCTTCTGTCTATCTCCCTTTCCCTCCCCATCTGTCTGTCTAGCTTTTCATCCCCCTCATTCTATCGCCCTTTCGCTCCCCCACAGTCTATCTCCCTTCCCCCGCCATCTGTCTATCTTCCTTTCCTTCCGCATCTGTCTATCTCCCATTCCCTCCCCATCTGTCTATCTCCCTTTCCCTCTCCATCTGTCTATCTCCCTTTCCCTCCCCATCTGTCTATCTCCCTTCCCCTCCCTATCTGTCTATCTCATTTTCCCTCCCCTTCTGTCTATCTCCCTTTCCCTCACCATCTGTCTATTGCCCTTTCTCTCCCAATCTGTCTATTGCCCTTTCCCTCCCTTTCTGTCTATTGCCTTTTCTCTTCCAATCTGTCTATTGCCCTTTCCCTCCACACCTGTCTGTCTCCATTTCCATCCCCTTCTGTCTATTGCCCTTCTTCCCTATTGCCCTCGCAGTCTATCTCCCTCCCTCTCGATCTGTCTAACTCCCTTTCCCTCCCCATCTGTCTATCTCCCTTTCCCTCCCTATCTGTCTATCTCATTTTCCCTCCCTATCTGTCTATATCATTTTCCCTCCCCTTCTGTCTATCTCCCTTTCTCTCCCAATCTGTCTATCTCCCTTTCCCTCCCCAGCTGTCTATCGCCCGTTCCCTACCCTTATGTCAATCTCCCTCTCCCTCTCGATCTGTCAATCTCCCTTTCCCTCCCCCTCAGTCTATCGCCCTTTCCGCCCATCTGTCTATCTCGCTTTCCCTCCCCATCTGCCTATCTCCCTTTCGCTCCCATCTGTCTATCTCCCTTTCTCTCCCCATTTGTTTATATCCGTTTCCCTCCCCATCTGTCTAGCTCCCTTTCCTTCCCTATCTTTCTATCTCACTTTCCTTCCCCATCTGCCTATCTCCCTTTTCCTACCCGTCTATCTCCTTTTCCTTCCCTATCTGTCTATCGCCCTCCCTCGCTTTTTGTCTATCTCCCTTTCATTCCCTGTGTATCCCCCACTCTCCATATTTTTCTATCGCCCTCCCTCCATATTTACTGATCTCCCTACCTCTCGATCCGTATATCTCCCTTTCCCTCCGCATCTGTCTAGCGCCTTTTTCCTACCCTTCTGTCTATCTCCCATTCCCTACACTTCTATCTCCCTTTTCCTCCCCATCTGTCTATCTCCATTTCCCTCCCAATCTGTCTATCACCCTTTCCCCCAATGCCCTCCCTATCTGTCTATCGCCCCTTCCCTCCCCATCTGTCTATCACCCTTTCCCTCCCCATCTGTCTATCTCCCTTTCCCTCCCCATCTGTCTATCTCCCTTTCCCTCCCCCTCAGTCTATCTCCCTTTCCCTACCCCTCAGTCTATCGTTCTTCCCCCCATCTGTCTTTCACCCTTCCCCCCTATTGCCCTCACTCCCTATCTGACTATCGCCCTCCCCATCTGACTATCGCACACCCTCCCTATCTGTCTTTCACCCTCCATCCCTATCTGCCTATCTCCCAATCCCTCGCCATCTGTCTATCACCCTTTCCCTCCCGATCTGTCTATCTCCCTTTCCCTCTCCATCTGCCTATCTCCTTTTCCCTCCCCATCTCTCTATATCCCTTTCCCTCCCAATCTGTGTATCACCCTTACCCCATCACCCTCCCTCCCTCTCTGTCTATCGCCCTTCCTGACTATGTCTATTGCCTTCCCTCCCTATCTGACTATCACTCTCCCTCCAAACCTGTCTATCTCCCTCCCTCTCTATCGGTCTATCTGCCTTTCCCTCCCCATCTGTCTATTGACCCTTCCCTCCCCTTCTGTCTATCTCCCTTTCCCTCCCCCTCTGTCTGTCTAGCTTTTCATCCCCCTCATTCTATCGCCCTTTCGCTCCCCCACAGTCTATCTCCCTTCCCCCGCCATCTGTCTATCTTCCTTTCCTTCCGCATCTGTCTATCTCCCATTCCCTCCCCATCTGTCTATCTCCCTTTCCCTCTCCATCTGTCTATCTCCCTTTCCCTCTCCATCTGTCTATCTCCCTTTCCCTCTCCATCTGTCTATCTCCCTTTCCCTCCCCATCTGTCTATCTCCCTTCCCCTCCCTATCTGTCTATCTCATTTTCCCTCCCCTTCTGTCTATCACCCTTTCCCTCACCATCTGTCTATTGCCCTTTCTCTCCCAATCTGTCTATTGCCCTTTCCCTCCCCTTCTGTCTATTGCCTTTTCAATTCCAATCTGTCTATTGCCCTTTCCCTCCACACCTGTCTGTCTCCATTTCCATCCCCTTCTGTCTATTGCCCTTCTTCCCTATTGCCCTCGCAGTCTATCTCCCTCCCTCTCGATCTGTCTAACTCCCTTTCCCTCCCCATCTGTCTATCTCCCTTTCCCTCCCTATCTGTCTATCTCGTTTTCCCTCCCCTTCTGTCTATCTCCCTTTCTCTCCCAATCTGTCTATCTCCCTCTCCCTCCCCAGCTGTCTATCACCCGTTCCCTACCCTTATGTCAATCTCTCTCCCTCTCGATCTGTCAATCTCCAAATCCCTCCCCCTCAGAATATCGCCCTTTCTGCCCATCTGTCTATCTCGCTTTCCCTCCCCATCTGCCTATCTCCCTTTCGCTCCCATCTGTCTATCTCCCTTTCTCTCCCCATTTGTTTATATCCGTTTCCCTCCCCATCTGTCTAGCTCCCTTTCCTTCCCTATCTTTCTATCTCACTTTCCTTCCCCATCTGCCTATCTCCCTTTTCCTACCCGTCTATCTCCTTTTCCTTCCCTATCTGTCTATCGCCCTCCCTCGCTTTTTGTCTATCTCCCTTTCCCTCCCTGTCTATCCCCCACTCTCCATATTTTTCTATCGCCCTCCCTCCATATTTACCGATCTCCCTACCTCTCGATCTGTATATCTCCCTTTCCCTCCGCATCTGTCTAGCGCTTTTTTCCTACCCTTCTGTCTATCTCCCATTCCCTACCCTTCTATCTCCCTTTTCCTCCCCATCTGTCTATCTCCATTTCCCTCCCAATCTGTCTATCACCCTTTCCCCCAATGCCCTCCCTCTCTATCTGTCTATCGCCCCTTCCCTCCCCATCTGTCTATTGCCCCTTCCCTCCCCATCTGTCTATCTCCCTTTCCCTCCCCATCTGTCTATCTCCCTTTCCCTCCCCCTCAGTCCATCTCGCTTTCCCTTCCCCTCAGGCTATCGCCCTTTCCCTTGCCCTCTGTCTATCTCCCTTCTCCCCTCTGTCTATCTCCCTTTCTCCCCTATCTGTCTATCTCCCTTTCCATCCCCAACTGTCTATCTCCGTTTTCCTCCCCATCTGCCTATCTCCCTTTCACTCCCCATCTCTCTATATCCCTTTCCCTCCCAATCTGTGTATGACCCTTCCACCCATTGCCCTCCCTCCCTATCTGTCTATCGCCCTCTCTATGTCAATTGCCTTCCCTCCCTATCTGACTATCATTATCCCTCCATACCTGTCTATCTCCCTCCCTCTCTATCTGTCTATCGCCCTCCTTGCTTTTTGTCTATCTCCGTTTCCCTCCCTATCGGCCTCTCTCCATATTTGTCTACAGCCCTCCCTCCCTGTCTGTCTTTCGCCCTCCCCATCTGTCTATCGCTCTCCCTCCCTATCTGTCTTTCGCCCTCCATCCCTATCCGTATATCTCCCTGTCTGGCGCCATCTGTCTATCACCCTTTCCTTCCCCATCTGTCTATCTCCCTATCCCTCCCCATCTGTCTATCTCCCTTTCCCTCCCCCTCAGTCTATCTCCCTTTCCCTCCCCCTCAGTCTATCGTTCTTCCCCCCATCTGTCTTTCACCCTTCCCCCCTATTGCCCTCACTCCCTATCTGACTATCGCCCTCCCCATCCTACTATCGCACTCCCTCCCTATCTGTCTTTCACCCTCCATCCCTATCTGCCTATCTCCCAATCCCTCGCCATCTGTCTATCACCCTTTCCCTCCCGATCTGTCTATCTCCCTTTCCCTCTCCATCTGCCTATCTCCTTTTCCCTCCCCATCTCTCTATCTCCCTTTCCCTCCCCATCTGTCTATCTCCCTTCCCCTTCCCTATCTGTCTATCTCATTTTCCCTCCCCTTCTGTCTATTGCCCTTTCTCTCCCAATCTGTCTATTGCCCTTTCCCTCCCCTTCTGTCTATTGCCTTTTCTCTTCCAATCTGTCTATTGCCCTTTCCCTCCACACCTGTCTATCTCCATTTCCATCCCCTTCTGTCTATCGCCCTTCCTCCCTATTGCCCTCGCTGTCTATCTCCCTCTCTCTCGATCTGTCTAACTCCCTTTCCCTCCCCATCTGTCTATCTCCCTTTCCCTCCCTATCTGTCTATCTCGTTTTCCCTTCCCTTCTGTCTATCTCCCTTTCTCTCCCAATCTGTCTATCTCCCTTTCCCTCCCCATCTGTCCATCTCCCTTCCCCCATCTGCATCTCTCCCTTTCCCTCCCCATCTGTCTATCTCCCTTTCCTGCCCCATCTGCATCGCTCCCTTTCCCTCCCCATCTGTCTCTCTCCCTTTCCCTCCCCATCTGTCTAGCTCCGTTTCCTTCCCCATCTGTCTATGTCCCTTTCCCTCCTCATCGGTTTAGCTCCCTTTCCTTCCCCATCTGTCTATCTCCCTTTCCTTCCTCATCTGCCTATCTTCCTTTTCCTACACATCTGTCTATCTCCTTTTCCCTCCTTGTCTGTCTATCGCCCTCCCTCGCTTTTTGTCTATCTCCCTTTCCCTCCCTGTCTATCGGCCTCTCTCCATATTTGTCTATAGCCCTCCCTCCCTGTCTGTCTTTCGCCCTCCCCATCTGTCTATCGCGCTCCCTCCCTATCTGTCTTTCGCTCTCCACCCCTATCCGTATATCTCCCTGTCTCGCGCCATCTGTCTTTCTCCCTTTCCCGCCCCATCTGTATCTCTCCCTTTCCCTCCCCATTTGTCTAGCTCCCTTTCCCTCCCCATCTGCCTATCTCCCTTTCCCTCCCCAACTGTCTATCTTCGTTTTCCTCCCCATCTGTCTAGCTCCCTTTCCTTCCCCATCTGTCCATCTCCCTTTCCCTCCCCATCTGTCTATCTCCCTTTCCCCCAATCTGAATATCGCAGTTTCCCACCCCATCTGCCTAGCTCCCTTTCCTTCCTCATCTGCCTATCTCCCTTTTCCTACACATCTGTCTATCTCCTTTTCCCTCCCTATCTGTCTATCGCCCTCCCTTGCTTTTTGTCTATCTCGGTTTCCCTCCCTGTCTATCGGCCTCTCTCCATATTTGTCTATAGCCCTCCCTCCCTGTCTGTCTTTCGCCCTCCCCACCTGTCTATCGCGCTCCCTCCCTATCTGTCTTTCGCCCTCCATCCCTATCCGTATATCTCCCTGTCTGGCGCCATCTGTCTATCACCCTTTCCCTCCCCATCTGTCTATCTCCCTTTCCTTCCGCATCTGTCTATCTCCCATTCCCTCCCCATCTGTCTATCTCCCTTTCCCTCCTCATCTCTCTATCTCCCTTTCCCTCCCTATCTGTCTATCTTGTTTTCCCTTCTGTCTATCTCCCTTTCTCTCCCAATCTGTCTATCTCCCTTTCCCTCCCCATCTGTCTATCTCCCTTCCCCCATCTGCATCTCTCCCTTTCCCTCCCCATCTGTCTATCTCCCTTTCCTGCCCCTTCTGCATCGCTCCCTTTCTCTCCCCATCTGTCTCTCTCCCTTTCCCTCCCCATCTGTCTAGCTCCGTTTCCTTCCCCATCTGTCTATGTGCCTTTCCCTCCTCATCTGTTTAGCTCCCTTTCCTTCCCCATCTGTCTATCTCCCTTTCCTTCCCCATCTGTCTATCTCCCTTTCCCCCAATCTGAATATCGCAGTTTCAAACCCCATCTGGCTAGCTCCCTTTCCGTCCCCATCTGCCTATCTCCCTTTTCCTACACATTTGTCTATCTCCTTTTCCCTACCTATCTGTCTATCACCCTCCCTCACTTTTTGTCTATCTCCCTTTCCCTCCCTGTCTATCATCCTCTCTCCATATTTGTCTATCGCCCTCCCTCCCTGTCTGTCTTTCGCCCTCCCCATCTGTCTATCGTGCTCCCTCCCTATCTGTCTTTCACCCTCCATCCCCATCTGTCTATCTCCCTTTCAGTCCCCATCTGTCTATCACCCTTTCCCTCCCCATCTGTCTATTGCCCCTTCCCTCCCCATCTGTCTATCTCCCTTTCCCTCCCCATCTGTCTATCTCCCTTTCCCTCCCCCTCAGTCTATCTCGCTTTCCCTTCCCCTCAGGCTATCGCCCTTTCCCTTGCCCTCTGTCTATCTCCCTTCTCCCCTCTGTCTATCTCCCTTTCTCCCCTATCTGTCTATCTCCCTTTCCATCCCCAACTGTCTATCTCCGTTTTCCTCCCCATCTGCCTATCTCCCTTTCACTCCCCATCTCTCTATATCCCTTTCCCTCCCAATCTGTGTATGACCCTTCCACCCATTGCCCTCCCTCCCTATCTGTCTATCGCCCTCTCTATGTCAATTGCCTTCCCTCCCTATCTGACTATCATTATCCCTCCATACCTGTCTATCTCCCTCCCTCTCTATCTGTCTATCGCCCTCCTTGCTTTTTGTCTATCTCCGTTTCCCTCCCTATCGGCCTCTCTCCATATTTGTCTATAGCCCTCCCTCCCTGTCTGTCTTTCGCCCTCCCCATCTGTCTATCGCGCTCCCTCCCTATCTGTCTTTCGCCCTCCATCCCTATCCGTATATCTCCCTGTCTGGCGCCATCTGTCTATCTCCCTATCCCTCCCCATCTGTCTATCTCCCTTTCCCTCCCCCTCAGTCTATCTCCCTTTCCCTCCCCCTCAGTCTATCGTTCTTCCCCCCATCTGTCTTTCACCCTTCCCCCCTATTGCCCTCACTCCCTATCTGACTATCGCCCTCCCCATCCTACTATCGCACTCCCTCCCTATCTGTCTTTCACCCTCCATCCCTATCTGCCTATCTCCCAATCCCTCGCCATCTGTCTATCACCCTTTCCCTCCCAATCTGTCTATCTCCCTTTCCCTCTCCATCTGCCTATCTCCTTTTCCCTCCCCATCTCTCTATCTCCCTTTCCCTCCCCATCTGTCTATCTCCCTTCCCCTTCCCTATCTCTCATTCCCTCCCTCTGTCTATTGCCCTTTCTCCCAATCTATTCCCTCCCCCTTCTGTCTATTGCCTTTTCTCTTCCAATCTGTCTATTGCCCTTTCCCTCCACACCTGTCTATCTCCATTTCCATCCCCTTCTGTCTATCGCCCTTCCTCCCTATTGCCCTCGCTGTCTATCTCCCTCCCTCTCGATCTGTCTAACTCCCTTTCCCTCCCCATCTGTCTATCTCCCTTTCCCTCCCTATCTGTCTATCTCGTTTTCCCTTCCCTTCTGTCTATCTCCCTTTCTCTCCCAATCTGTCTATCTCCCTTTCCCTCCCCATCTGTCCATCTCCCTTCCCCCATCTGCATCTCTCCCTTTCCCTCCCCATCTGTCTATCTCCCTTTCCTGCCCCATCTGCATCGCTCCCTTTCCCTCCCCATCTGTCTCTCTCCCTTTCCCTCCCCATCTGTCTAGCTCCGTTTCCTTCCCCATCTGTCTATGTCCCTTTCCCTCCTCATCTGTTTAGCTCCCTTTCCTTCCCCATCTGTCTATCTCCCTTTCCTTCCTCATCTGCCTATCTCCCTTTTCCTACACATCTGTCTATCTCCTTTTCCCTCCTTGTCTGTCTATCGCCCTCCCTCGCTTTTTGTCTATCTCCCTTTCCCTCTCTGTCTATCGGCCTCTCTCCATATTTGTCTATAGCCCTCCCTCCCTGTCTGTCTTTCGCCCTCCCCATCTGTCTATCGCGCTCCCTCCCTATCTGTCTTTCGCTCTCCATCCCCTATCCGTATATCTCCCTGTCTCGCGCCATCTGTCTTTCTCCCTTTCTCGCCCCATCTGTATCTCTCCCTTTCCCTCCCCATCTGTCTAGCTCCCTTTCCCTCCCCATCTGCCTATCTCCCTTTCCCTCCCCAACTGTCTATCTCCGTTTTCCTCCCCATCTGTCTAGCTTCCTTTCCTTCCCCATCTGTCCATCTCCCTTTCCCTCCCCATCTGTCTATCTCCCTTTCCCCCAATCTGAATATCGCAGTTTCCCACCCCATCTGTCTAGCTCCCTTTCCTTCCTCATCTGCCTATCTCCCTTTTCCTACACATCTGTCTATCTCCTTTTCCCTCCCTATCTGTCTATCGCCCTCCCTTGCTTTTTGTCTATCTCGGTTTCCCTCCCTGTCTATCGGCCTCTCTCCATATTTGTCTATAGCCCTCCCTCCCTGTCTGTCTTTCGCCCTCCCCACCTGTCTATCGCGCTCCATCCCTATCTGTATTTCGCCCTCCATCCCTATCCGTATATCTCCCTGTCTGGCGCCATCTATCTATCACCCTTTCCCTCCCCATCTGTCTATCTCCCTTTCCTTCCGCATCTGTCTATCTCCCATTCCCTCCCCATCTGTCTATCTCCCTTTCCCTCCTCATCTGTCTATCTCCCTTTCCCTCCCTATCTGTCTATCTCGTTTTCTCTTCTGTCTATCTCCCTTTCTCTCCCAATCTGTCTATCTCCCTTTCCCTCCCCATCTGTCTATCTCCCTTCCCCCATCTGCATCTCTCCCTTTCCCTCCCCATCTGTCTATCTCCCTTTCCTGCCCCATCTGCATCGCTCCCTTTCTCTCCCCATCTGTCTCTCTCCCTTTCCCTCCCCATCTGTCTAGCTCCGTTTCCTTCCCCATCTGTCTATGTGCCTTTCCCTACTCATCTGTTTAGCTCCCTTTCCTTCCCCATCTGTCTATCTCCATTTCCTTCCCCATCTGTCTATCTCCCTTTCCCCCAATCTGAATATCGCAGTTTCAAACCCCATCTGTCTAACTCCCTTTCTGTCCCCATCTGCCTATCTCCCTTTTCCTACACATTTGTCTATCTCCTTTTTCCTACCTTTCTGTCTATCACCCTCCCTCACTTTTTGTCTATCTCCCTTTCCCTCCCTGTCTATCATCCTCTCTCCATATTTGTCTATCGCCCTCCCTCCCTGTCTGTCTTTCGCCCTCCCCATCTGTCTATCGTGCTCCCTCCCTATCTGTCTTTCGCCCTCCATCCCCATCTGTCTATCTCCCTTTCAGTCCCCACTGTCTATCACCCTTTCCCTCCCCATCTGTCTCTCCCTTTCCCTCCCCCTCAGTCTATCGCCCTTACCCCCATCTGTCTATCGCCCTTTCCCCCATCTGTCTATCGCCCTGTCTCCCTATTGCCCTCCCTCCCTATCTGACTATCGCACTCCCCATCTGTCCATCGCACTCCCTCCCTATCTGTCTTTTGCCCTCCATCGCTATCTGCCTATCTCCCAATCCCTTGCCTTCTGTTTATCACCCTTTCCCTCCCGATCTGTCTATCTTCCTTTCCCTCTCCATCTGCCTATCTCCTTTTCGCTCCCCATCTCTCTGTATCCCTTTCCCTCCCAATCTGTGTATGACCCTTCCACACATTGCCCTCCCTCCCTATCTGTCTATCGCCCTCTCTATGTCAATTGCCTTCCCTCCCTATCTGACTATCATTCTCCCTCCATACCTGTCTATCTCCCTCCCTCTCTATCTGTCTATCGCCCTCCCTTGCTTTTTGTCTATCTCCGTTTCCCTCCCTGTCTATCGGCCTCTCTCCATATTTGTCTATAGCCCTCCCTCCCTGTCTGTCTTTCGCTCTCCCCATCTGTCTATCGCGCTCCCTCCATATCTGTCTTTCGCCCTCCATCCCTATCCGTATATCTCCCTGTCTGGCGCCATCTGTCTATCACCCTTTCCCTCCCGATCGTTCTATCTCCCTTTCCCTCCCCATCTGTCTATCGCCCTTTCCCTCCCCATCTGTCTATCTCCCTTTCCCTCCCCCTCAGTCTATCTCCCTTTCCCTCCCCCTCTGTCTATCGTTCTTCCCCCCATCTGTCTATCACCCTTCCCCCCTATTGCCCTAACTCCCTATCCGACTATCGCCCTCCCCATCTGACTATCGCACTCCCTCCCTATCTGTCTTTCACTCTCCATCCCTATCTGCCTAAATCCCAATCCCTCGCCATCTGTCTATCACCCTTTCCCTCCCGATCTGTCTATCTCCCTTTCCCTCTCCATCTGCCTATCTCCTTTTCCCTCCCCATCTCGCTATATCCCTTTCCCTCCCAATCTGTGTATCACCCTAACCCCATCACCCTCCCTCCCTCTCTGTCTATCGCCGTCCCTGACTATGTCTATTGCCTTCCCTCCCTATCTGACTATCACTCTCCCTCCATACCTGTCTATCTCCCTCCCTCTCTATCGGTCTATCTGCCTTTCCCTCCCCATCTGTCTATTGACCCTTCCCTCCCCTTCTGTCTATCTCCCTTTCCCTCCCCATCTGTCTATCTCCCTTTCCCTCCCCATCTGTCTATCTCCCTTCCCCTTCCCTATCTGTCTATCTCATTTTCCCTCCCCTTCTGTCTATCTCCCTTTCTCTCCCAATCTGTCTATTGCCCTTTCCCTCCCCTTCTGTCTATTGCCTTTTCTCTTCCAATCTGTCTACTGCCCTTTCCCTCCACGCCTGTCTATCTCCATTTCCATCCCCTTCTGTCTATCGCCCTTCCTCCCTATTGCCCTCGCTGTCTATCTCCCTCCCTCTCGATCTGTCTAACTCCCTTTCCCTCCCCATCTGTCTATCTCCCTTTCCCTCCCTATCTGTCTATCTTGTTTTCCCTTCCCTTCTGTCTATCTCCCTTTCTCTCCCAATCTGTCTATCTCCCTCTCCCTCCCCAGCTGTCTATCGCCCGTTCCCTACCCTTATGTCAATCTCGCTCTCCCTCTCGATCTGTCAATCTCCCTTTCCCTCCCCCTCAGTCTATCGCCCTTTCCGCCCATCTGTCTATCTCGCTTTCCCTCCCCATCTGCCTATCTCCCTTTCGCTCCCATCTGTCTATCTCCCTTTCTCTCCCCATTTGTTTATATCCGTTTCCCTCCCCATCTGTCTAGCTCCCTTTCCTTCCCTATCTTTCTATCTCACTTTCCTTCCCCATCTGCCTATCTCCCTTTTCCTACCCGTCTATCTCCTTTTCCTTCCCTATCTCTCTATCGCCCTCCCTCGCTTTTTGTCTATCTCCCTTTCCCTCCCTGTCTATCCCCCACTCTCCATATTTGTCTATCGCCCTCCCTCCATATTTACCGATCTCCCTACCTCTCGATCCGTATATCTCCCTTTCCCTCCGCATCTGTCTAGCGCCTTTTCCCTACCCTTCTGTCTATCTCCCTTTCCCTACCCTTCTATCTCCCTTTTCCTCCCCATCTGTCTATCTCCATTTCCCTCCCAATCTGTCTTTCACCCTTCCCCCCAATGCCCTCCCTCCCTATCTGTCTATCGCCCCTTCCCTCCCCATCTGTCTATTGCCCTTTCCATCCCCAACTGTCTATCTCCATTTTCCTCCCCATCTGCCTATCTCCCTTTCCATCCCCAACTGTCTATCTCCCTTTCCTTCCCCATCTGTCTATCTCCCTTTCCCCCAATCTGAATATCGCAGTTTCCCACCCCATCTGTCTAGCTCCCTTTCCTTCCTCATCTGCCTATCTCCCTTTTCCTCCACATCTGTCTATCACCTTTTCCCTCCTTGTCTGTCTATCGCCCTCCCTCGCTTTTTGTCTATCTCCCTTTCCCTCCCTGTCTATCGGCCTCTCTCCATATTTGTCTATAGCCCTCCCTCCCTGTCTGTCTTTCGCCCTCCCCATCTGTCTATCGCGCTCCCTCCCTATCTGTCTTTCGCCCTCCATCCCTATCTGTATATCTCCCTGTCTCGCGCCATCTGTCTATCTCCCTTTCCCTCCCCATCTGCCTATCTCCCTTTCCCTCCCCAACTGTCTATCTCCGTTTTCCTCCCCATCTGTCTAGCTCCCTTTCCTTCCCCATCTGTCCATCTCCCTTTCCCTTCCCTTCTGTCTATCTCCCTTTCCCCCAATCTGAATATCGCAGTTTCCCACCCCATCTGCCTAGCTCCCTTTCCTTCCTCATCTGCCTATCTCCCTTTTCCTACACATCTGTCTATCTCCTTTTCCCTCCCTATCTGTCTATCGTCCTCCCTTGCTTTTTGTCTATCTCGGTTTCCCTCCCTGTCTATCGGCCTCTCTCCATATTTGTCTATAGCCCTCCCTCCCTATCTGTCTTTCGCCCTCCATCCCTATCCGTATATCTCCCTGTCTGGCGCCATCTGTCTATCACCCTTTCCCTCCCCATCTGTCTATCTCCCTTTCCTTCCGCATCTGTCTATCTCCCATTCCCTCCTCATCTGTCTATCTCCCTTTCCCTCCTGATCCGTCTATCTCGTTTTCCCTTCCCTTCTGTCTATCTCCCTTTCTCTCCCAATCTGTCTATCTCCCTTTCCCTCCGCATCTGTCTATCTCCCTTCCCCCATCTGCATCTCTCCCTTTCCCTCCACATCTGTCTATCTCCCTTTCCTGCCCCATCTGCATCGCTCCCTTTCCCTCCCCATCTGTCTATCTCCCTTTCCCTCCCCATCTGTCTAGCTCTGTTTCCTTCCCCATCTGTCTATGTCCCTTTCCCTCCTCATCTGTTTAGCTCCCTTTCCTTCCCCATCTGTCTATCTCCCTTTCCTTCCCCATCTGTCTATCTCCCTTTCCCCCAATCTGAATATCGCTGTTTCCCACCCCATCTGTCTAGCTCCCTTTCCGTCCCCATCTGCCTATCTCCCTTTTCCTACACATTTGTCTATCTCCTTTTCCCTACCTATCTGTCTATCGCCCTCCCTCACTTTTTGTCTATCTCCCTTTCCCTCCCTGTCTATCATCCTCTCTCCATATTTGTCTATCGCCCTCCCTCCCTGTCTGTCTTTCGCCCTCCCCATCTGTCTATCGTGCTCCCTCCTTATCTGTCTTTCGCCCTCCACCCCATCTGTCTATCTCCCTTTCAGTCCCCATCTGTCTATCACCCTTTCTCTCCCCCTCTGTCTATCTCCCTTTCCCTCCCCAACTGTCTATCTCCCTTTCCCTCCCCATCTGTCTCTCCCTTTCCCTCCCCCTCAGTCTATCGCCCTTACCCCCATCTGTCTATCGCCCTTTCCCCCATCTGTCTATCTCCCTTTCTCTCCCAATCTGTCTATCTCCCTTCCCCCATCTGCATCTCTCCCTTTCCCTCCCCATCTGTCTATCTCCCTTTCCTGCCCCATCTGCATCGCTCCCTTTCCCTCCCCATCTGTCTCTCTCCCTTTCCCTCCCCATCTGTCTAGCTCCCTTTCCCTCCCCATCTGCCTATCTCCCTTTCCCTCCCCAACTGTCTATCTCCGTTTTCCTCCCCATCTGTCTAGCTCCCTTTCCTTCCCCATCTGTCCATCTCCCTTTCCCTCCCCATCTGTCTATCTCCCTTTCCCCCAATCTGAATATCGCAGTTTCCCACCCCATCTGTCTAGCTCCCTTTCCTTCCTCATCTGCCTATCTCCCTTTTCCTACACATCTGTCTATCTCCTTTTCCCTCCCTATCTGTCTATCGCCCTCCCTTGCTTTTTGTCTATCTCGGTTTCCCTCCCTGTCTATCGGCCTCTCTCCATATTTGTCTATAGCCCTCCCTCCCTGTCTGTCTTTCGTCCTCCCCACCTGTCTATCGCGCTCCCTCCCTATCTGTCTTTCGCCCTCCATCCCTATCCGTATATCTCCCTGTCTGGCGCCATCTATCTATCACCCTTTCCCTCCCCATCTGTCTATCTCCCTTTCCTTCCGCATCTGTCTATCTCCCATTCCCTCCCCATCTGTCTATCTCCCTTTCCCTCCTCATCTGTCTATCTCCCTTTCCCTCCCTATCTGTCTATCTCGTTTTCTCTTCTGTCTATCTCCCTTTCTCTCCCAATCTGTCTATCTCCCTTTCCCTCCCCATCTGTCTATCTCCCTTCCCCCATCTGCATCTCTCCCTTTCCCTCCCCATCTGTCTATCTCCCTTTCCTGCCCCATCTGCATCGCTCCCTTTCTCTCCCCATCTGTCTCTCTCCCTTTCCCTCCCCATCTGTCTAGCTCCGTTTCCTTCCCCATCTGTCTATGTGCCTTTCCCTACTCATCTGTTTAGCTCCCTTTCCTTCCCCATCTGTCTATCTCCATTTCCTTCCCCATCTGTCTATCTCCCTTTCCCCCAATCTGAATATCGCAGTTTCAAACCCCATCTGTCTAGCTCCCTTTCTGTCCCCATCTGCCTATCTCCCTTTTCCTACACATTTGTCTATCTCCTTTTTCCTACCTTTCTGTCTATCACCCTCCCTCACTTTTTGTCTATCTCCCTTTCCCTCCCTGTCTATCATCCTCTCTCCATATTTGTCTATCGCCCTCCCTCCCTGTCTGTCTTTCGCCCTCCCCATCTGTCTATCGTGCTCCCTCCCTATCTGTCTTTCGCCCTCCATCCCCATCTGTCTATCTCCCTTTCAGTCCCCACTGTCTATCACCCTTTCCCTCCCCATCTGTCTCTCCCTTTCCCTCCCCCTCAGTCTATCGCCCTTACCCCCATCTGTCTATCGCCCTTTCCCCCATCTGTCTATCGCCCTGTCTCCCTATTGCCCTCCCTCCCTATCTGACTATCGCACTCCCCATCTGTCCATCGCACTCCCTCCCTATCTGTCTTTTGCCCTCCATCGCTATCTGCCTATCTCCCAATCCCTTGCCTTCTGTTTATCACCCTTTCCCTCCCGATCTGTCTATCTTCCTTTCCCTCTCCATCTGCCTATCTCCTTTACGCTCCCCATCTCTCTATATCCCTTTCCCTCCCAATCTGTGTATGACCCTTCCACACATTGCCCTCCCTCCCTATCTGTCTATCGCCCTCTCTATGTCAATTGCCTTCCCTCCCTATCTGACTATCATTCTCCCTCCATACCTGTCTATCTCCCTCCCTCTCTATCTGTCTATCGCCCTCCCTTGCTTTTTGTCTATCTCCGTTTCCCTCCCTGTCTATCGGCCTCTCTCCATATTTGTCTATAGCCCTCCCTCCCTGTCTGTCTTTCGCCCTCCCCATCTGTCTATCGCGCTCCCTCCATATCTGTCTTTCGCCCTCCATCCCTATCCGTATATCTCCCTGTCTGGCGCCATCTGTCTATCACCCTTTCCCTCCCGATCGTTCTATCTCCCTTTCCCTCCCCATCTGTCTATCGCCCTTTCCCTCCCCATCTGTCTATCTCCCTTTCCCTCCCCCTCAGTCTATCTCCCTTTCCCTCCCCCTCTGTCTATCGTTCTTCCCCCCATCTGTCTATCACCCTTCCCCCCTATTGCCCTAACTCCCTATCTGACTATCGCCCTCCCCATCTGACTATCGCACTCCCTCCCTATCTGTCTTTCACTCTCCATCCCTATCTGCCTAAATCCCAATCCCTCGCCATCTGTCTATCACCCTTTCCCTCCCGATCTGTCTATCTCCCTTTCCCTCTCCATCTGCCTATCTCCTTTTCCCTCCCCATCTCGCTATATCCCTTTCCCTCCCAATCTGTGTATCACCCTAACCCCATCACCCTCCCTCCCTCTCTGTCTATTGCCGTCCCTGACTATGTCTATTGCCTTCCCTCCCTATCTGACTATCACTCTCCCTCCATACCTGTCTATCTCCCTCCCTCTCTATCGGTCTATCTGCCTTTCCCTCCCCATCTGTCTATTGACCCTTCCCTCCCCTTCTGTCTATCTCCCTTTCCCTCCCCATCTGTCTATCTCCCTTCCCCTTCCCTATCTGTCTATCTCATTTTCCCTCCCCTTCTGTCTATCTCCCTTTCTCTCCCAATCTGTCTATTGCCCTTTCCCTCCCCTTCTGTCTATTGCCTTTTCTCTTCCAATCTGTCTACTGCCCTTTCCCTCCACGCCTGTCTATCTCCATTTCCATCCCCTTCTGTCTATCGCCCTTCCTCCCTATTGCCCTCGCTGTCTATCTCCCTCCCTCTCGATCTGTCTAACTCCCTTTCCCTCCCCATCTGTCTATCTCCCTTTCCCTCCCTATCTGTCTATCTTGTTTTCCCTTCCCTTCTGTCTATCTCCCTTTCTCTCCCAATCTGTCTATCTCCCTCTCCCTCCCCAGCTGTCTATCGCCCGTTCCCTACCCTTATGTCAATCTCGCTCTCCCTCTCGATCTGTCAATCTCCCTTTCCCTCCCCCTCAGTCTATCGCCCTTTCCGCCCATCTGTCTATCTCGCTTTCCCTCCCCATCTGCCTATCTCCCTTTCGCTCCCATCTGTCTATCTCCCTTTCTCTCCCCATTTGTTTATATCCGTTTCCCTCCCCATCTGTCTAGCTCCCTTTCCTTCCCTATCTTTCTATCTCACTTTCCTTCCCCATCTGCCTATCTCCCTTTTCCTACCCGTCTATCTCCTTTTCCTTCCCTATCTCTCTATCGCCCTCCCTCGCTTTTTGTCTATCTCCCTTTCCCTCCCTGTCTATCCCCCACTCTCCATATTTGTCTATCGCCCTCCCTCCATATTTACCGATCTCCCTACCTCTCGATCCGTATATCTCCCTTTCCCTCCGCATCTGTCTAGCGCCTTTTCCCTACCCTTCTGTCTATCTCCCTTTCCCTACCCTTCTATCTCCCTTTTCCTCCCCATCTGTCTATCTCCATTTCCCTCCCAATCTGTCTTTCACCCTTCCCCCCAATGCCCTCCCTCCCTATCTGTCTATCGCCCCTTCCCTCCCCATCTGTCTATTGCCCTTTCCATCCCCAACTGTCTATCTCCATTTTCCTCCCCATCTGCCTATCTCCCTTTCCATCCCCAACTGTCTATCTCCCTTTCCTTCCCCATCTGTCTATCTCCCTTTCCCCCAATCTGAATATCGCAGTTTCCCACCCCATCTGTCTAGCTCCCTTTCCTTCCTCATCTGCCTATCTCCCTTTTCCTCCACATCTGTCTATCACCTTTTCCCTCCTTGTCTGTCTATCGCCCTCCCTCGCTTTTTGTCTATCTCCCTTTCCCTCCCTGTCTATCGGCCTCTCTCCATATTTGTCTATAGCCCTCCCTCCCTGTCTGTCTTTCGCCCTCCCCATCTGTCTATCGCGCTCCCTCCCTATCTGTCTTTCACCCTCCATCCCTATCTGTATATCTCCCTGTCTCGCGCCATCTGTCTATCTCCCTTTCCCTCCCCATCTGCCTATCTCCCTTTCCCTCCCCAACTGTCTATCTCCGTTTTCCTCCCCATCTGTCTAGCTCCCTTTCCTTCCCCATCTGTCCATCTCCCTTTCCCTTCCCTTCTGTCTATCTCCCTTTCCCCCAATCTGAATATCGCAGTTTCCCACCCCATCTGCCTAGCTCCCTTTCCTTCCTCATCTGCCTATCTCCCTTTTCCTACACATCTGTCTATCTCCTTTTCCCTCCCTATCTGTCTATCGTCCTCCCTTGCTTTTTGTCTATCTCGGTTTCCCTCCCTGTCTATCGGCCTCTCTCCATATTTGTCTATAGCCCTCCCTCCCTATCTGTCTTTCGCCCTCCATCCCTATCCGTATATCTCCCTGTCTGGCGCCATCTGTCTATCACCCTTTCCCTCCCCATCTGTCTATCTCCCTTTCCTTCTGCATCTGTCTATCTCCCATTCCCTCCTCATCTGTCTATCTCCCTTTCCCTCCTGATCCGTCTATCTCGTTTTCCCTTCCCTTCTGTCTATCTCCCTTTCTCTCCCAATCTGTCTATCTCCCTTTGCCTCCGCATCTGTCTATCTCCCTTCCCCCATCTGCATCTCTCCCTTTCCCTCCCCATCTGTCTATCTCCCTTTCCTGCCCCATCTGCATCGCTCCCTTTCCCTCCCCATCTGTCTATCTCCCTTTCCCTCCCCATCTGTCTAGCTCTGTTTCCTTCCCCATCTGTCTATGTCCCTTTCCCTCCTCATCTGTTTAGCTCCCTTTCCTTCCCCATCTGTCTATCTCCCTTTCCTTCCCCATCTGTCTATCTCCCTTTCCCCCAATCTGAATATCGCTGTTTCCCACCCCATCTGTCTAGCTCCCTTTCCGTCCCCATCTGCCTATCTCCCTTTTCCTACACATTTGTCTATCTCCTTTTCCCTACCTATCTGTCTATCGCCCTCCCTCACTTTTTGTCTATCTCCCTTTCCCTCCCTGTCTATCATCCTCTCTCCATATTTGTCTATCGCCCTCCCTCCCTGTCTGTCTTTCGCCCTCCCCATCTGTCTATCGTGCTCCCTCCTTATCTGTCTTTCGCCCTCCACCCCATCTGTCTATCTCCCTTTCAGTCCCCATCTGTCTATCACCCTTTCTCTCCCCCTCTGTCTATCTCCCTTTCCCTCCCCAACTGTCTATCTCCCTTTCCCTCCCCATCTGTCTCTCCCTTTCCCACCCCCTCAGTCTATCGCCCTTACCCCCATCTGTCTATCGCCCTTTCCCCCATCTGTCTATCTCCCTTTCTCTCCCAATCTGTCTATCTCCCTTCCCCCATCTGCATCTCTCCCTTTCCCTCCCCATCTGTCTATCTCCCTTTCCTGCCCCATCTGCATCGCTCCCTTTCCCTCCCCATCTGTCTCTCTCCCTTTCCCTCCCCATCTGTCTAGCTCCCTTTCCCTCCCCATCTGCCTATCTCCCTTTCCCTCCCCAACTGTCTATCTCCGTTTTCCTCCCCATCTGTCTAGCTCCCTTTCCTTCCCCATCTGTCCATCTCCCTTTCCCTCCCCATCTGTCTATCTCCCTTTCCCCCAATCTGAATATCGCAGTTTCCCACCCCATCTGTCTAGCTCCCTTTCCTTCCTCATCTGCCTATCTCCCTTTTCCTACACATCTGTCTATCTCCTTTTCCCTCCCTATCTGTCTATCGCCCTCCCTTGCTTTTTGTCTATCTCGGTTTCTCTCCCTGTCTATCGGCCTCTCTCCATATTTGTCTATAGCCCTCCCTCCCTGTCTGTCTTTCGTCCTCCCCACCTGTCTATCGCGCTCCCTCCCTATCTGTCTTTCGCCCTCCATCCCTATCCGTATATCTCCCTGTCTGGCGCCATCTATCTATCACCCTTTCCCTCCCCATCTGTCTATCTCCCTTTCCTTCCGCATCTGTCTATCTCCCATTCCCTCCCCATCTGTCTATCTCCCTTTCCCTCCTCATCTGTCTATCTCCCTTTCCCTCCCTATCTGTCTATCTCGTTTTCCCTTCTGTCTATCTCCCTTTCTCTCCCAATCTGTCTATCTCCCTTTCCCTCCCCATCTGTCTATCTCCCTTCCCCCATCTGCATCTCTCCCTTTCCCTCCCCATCTGTCTATCTCCCTTTCCTGCCCCATCTGCATCGCTCCCTTTCTCTCCCCATCTGTCTCTCTCCCTTTCCCTCCCCATCTGTCTAGCTCCGTTTCCTTCCCCATCTGTCTATGTGCCTTTCCCTCCTCATCTGTTTAGCTCCCTTTCCTTCCCCATCTGTCTATCTCCCTTTCCTTCCCCATCTGTCTATCTCCATTTCCTTCCCCATCTGTCTATCTCCCTTTCCCCCAATCTGAATATCGCAGTTTCAAACCCCATCTGTCTAGCTCCCTTTCTGTCCCCATCTGCCTATCTCCCTTTTCCTACACATTTGTCTATCTCCTTTTCCCTACCTATCTGTCTATCGCCCTCCCTCACTTTTTGTCTATCTCCCTTTCCCTCCCTGTCTATCATCCTCTCTCCATATTTGTCTATCTCCCTCCCTCCCTGTCTGTCTTTCGCCCTCCACCCCATCTGTCTATCTCCCTTTCAGTCCCCATCTGTCTATCACCCTTTCTCTCCCCCTCTGTCTATCTCCCTTTCCCTCCCCAACTGTCTATCTCCCTTTCCCTCCCCATTTGTCTCTCCCTTTCCCTCCCCCTCAGTCTACCGCCCTTACCCCCATCTGTCTATCGCCCTTTCCCCCATCTGTCTATCTCCCTTTCTCTCCCAATCTGTCTATCTCCCTTCCCCCATCTGCATCTCTCCCTTTCCCTCCCCATCTGTCTATCTCCCTTTCCTGCCCCATCTGCATCGCTCCCTTTCCCTCCCCATCTGTCTCTCTCCCTTTCCCTCCCCATCTGTCTAGCTCCGTTTCCTTCCCCATCTGTCTATGTCCCTTTCCCTCCTCATCTGTTTAGCTCCCTTTCCTTCCCCATCTGTCTATCTCCCTTTCCCTCCCCATCTGTCTATCTCCCTTTCCCCCAATCTGAATATCGCAGTTTCCCTCCCCATCTGCCTATCTCCCTTTTCCTACACATTTGTCTATCTCCTTTTCCCTCCCTATCTGTCTGTCGCCCTCCCTCGCTTTTTGTCTATCTCCCTTTCCCTCTCTGTCTATCGTCCTCTCTCCATATTTGTCTATCGCCCTCCCTCCCTGTCTGTCTTTCGCCCTCCCCATCTGTCTATCGTGCTCCCTCCCTATCTGTCTTTCGCTCTCCATCCCCATCTGTCTATCTCCCTTTCCCTCCCCATCTGTCTCTCCCTTTCCCTCCCCCTCAGTCTATCGCCCTTACCCCCATCTGTCTATCGCCCTTTCCCCCATCTGTCTATCGCCCTTCCTCCCTATTGCCCTCCCTCCCTATCTGACTATCGCACTCCCCATCTGTCCATCGCACTCCCTCCCTATCTGTCTTTTGCCCTCCATCGCTATCTGCCTATCTCCCAATCCCTTGCCTTCTGTCGATCACCCTTTCCCTCCCGATCTGTCTATCTCCCTTTCCCTCTCCATCTGCCTATCTCCTTTTCCCTCCCCATCTCTCTATATCACTTTCCCTCCCAATCTGTGTATGACCCTTCCACCCATTGCCCTCGCTCCATATCTGTCTATCGCCCTCTCTATGTCAATTGCCTTCCCTCCCTATCTGACTATCATTCTCCCTCCATACCTGTCTATCTCCCTCCCTCTCTATCTGTCTATCTCCCTTTTCCTCCCCAACTGTCTATCTCCCTTTCCCTGCCAATCTGTCTATCACCCTTCCCCCCAATGCCCTCCCTCCCTATCTGTCTATCGCCCCTTCCCTCCCCATCTGTCTACTGCCCCTTCCCTCCCCATCTGTCTATCTCCGTTTTCCTCCCCATCTGTCTAGCTCCCTTTCCGTCCCCATCTGCCTATCTCCCTTTTCCTACACATTTGTCTATCTCCATTTCCCTCCCTGTCTATCGTCCTCTCTCCATATTTGTCTATCGCCCTCCCTCCCTGTCTGTCTTTCGCCCTCCCCATCTGTCTATCGTGCTCCCTCCCTATCTGTCTTTCGCTCTCCATCCCTATCTGTATCTCTCCCTGTCTCTAGCCATCTGTCTATCACCCTTTCCCTCCCCATCAGTCTATCTCCCTTTCCCTCCCCATCTGTCTATCTCCCTTTCCCTCCCCATCTGTATATCTCCCTTTCCCTCCCCATCTGCCTATCTCCTTTTCCCTCCCCATCACTCTATATCCCTTTCCCTCCCAATCTGTGCATCAACCTTACCCCATCACCCTCCCTCCCTATCTGTCTATCGCCCTCCCTATGTCTATTGCCTGCCTTCCCTCCCTATCTGACTATCACTCTCCCTCCATACCTGTCTATCTCCCTCCCTCCCTATCGGTCTATCTGCCTTTCCCTCCCCATCTGTCTATTGACCCTTCCCTCCCCTTCTGTCTATCTCCCTTTCCCTCCCCCTCTGTCTATCTCGCTTTTCATCCCCCTCATTCTTTCACCCTTTCGCTCCCCCGCAGTCTATTGCCCTTTCCCTCACCCTCTGTCTATCTCCCTTCCCCCGCCATCTGTCTATCTCCCTTTCCTTCCGCATCTGTCTATCTCCCATTCCCTCCCCATCTGTCTATCTCCCTTTCCCTCCCCATCTGTCTATCTCCCTTTCCCTCCCTATTTGTCTATCTCGTTTTCCCTCCCCTTCTGTCTATCTCCCTTTCCCTCCCCATCTGTCTATTGCCCTTTCTCTCCCAATCTGTCTATTGCCCTTTCCCTCCCCTTCTGTCTATTGCCCTTTCTCTCCCAATCTGTCTATTGCCCTTTCCCTCCACACCTGTCTATCTCCATTTCCATCCCCTTCTGTCTATAGCCCTTCCTCCCTATTGCCCTCGCTGTCTATCTCCCCCCCTCTCGATCTGTCTAATTCCCTTTCCCTCCCCATCTGTCTATCTCCCTTTCCCTCCCTGTCTATCTCGTTTTCCCTCCCCTTCTGTCTATCCCCCTTTCTCTCCCAATCTGTCTATCTCCCTTTCCCTCCCCAGCTGTCTATCGCCCGTTCCCTACCCTTATGCCAATCGCCCTTTCCGTCTCGATCTGTCAACCTCCCTTTCCCTCCCCCTCAGTCTATCGCCCTTTCCGCCCATCTGTCTATCTCCCTTTCCCTCCCCATCTGTCTATCTTACTTCTCCCATCTGTATATCTCTGTTTCCCTCCACATCTGTCTAGCTCCCATTCCTTCCCCATCTGCCTATCTACCTTTTCCTACCTGTCTATCTCCTTTTCCTTCCCTATCTGTCTATTGCCCTCCCTCGCTTTTTGTCTATCTCCCTTTCCCTCCCTGTCTATCCTCCACTCTCCGTATTTGTCTATCGCCCTCCCTCCATATTTGTCTATCTCCCTACCTCTCGATCCGTATATCTCCCCTTCCCTCCGCATCTGTCTAGCGCCTTTTCCCTTCCCTTCTGTCTATCTCCCTTTCCCTACCCTTCTATCTCCCTTTTCCTCCTCATCTGTCTATCTCCCTTTCCTTCCGCATCTGTCTATCTCCCATTCCCTCCCCATCTGTCTATCTCCCTTTCAGTCCCCATCTGTCTATCACCCTTTCTCTCCCCCTCTGTCTATCTCCCTTTCCCTCCGCAACTGTCTATCTCCCTTTCCCTCCCCATTTGTCTCTCCCTTTCCCTCCCCCTCAGTCTATCGCCCTTACCCCCATCTGTCTATCGCCCTTTCCCCCATCTGTCTATCTCCCTTTCTCTCCCAATCTGTCTATCTCCCTTCCCCCATCTGCATCTCTCCCTTTCCCTCCCCATCTGTCTATCTCCCTTTCCTGCCCCATCTGCATCGCTCCCTTTCCCTCCCCATCTGTCTCTCTCCCTTTCCCTCCCCATCTGTCTAGCTCCGTTTCCTTCCCCATCTGTCTATGTCCCTTTCCCTCCTCATCTGTTTAGCTCCCTTTCCTTCCCCATCTGTCTATCTCCCTTTCCCTCCCCATCTGTCTATCTCCCTTTCCCCCAATCTGAATATCGCAGTTTCCCTCCCCATCTGCCTATCTCCCTTTTCCTACACATTTGTCTATCTCCTTTTCCCTCCCTATCTGTCTGTCGCCCTCCCTCGCTTTTTGTCTATCTCCCTTTCCCTCTCTGTCTATCGTCCTCTCTCCATATTTGTCTATCGCCCTCCCTCCCTGTCTGTCTTTCGCCCTCCCCATCTGTCTATCGTGCTCCCTCCCTATCTGTCTTTCGCTCTCCATCCCCATCTGTCTATCTCCCTTTCCCTCCCCATCTGTCTCTCCCTTTCCCTCCCCCTCAGTCTATCGCCCTTACCCCCATCTGTCTATCGCCCTTTCCCCCATCTGTCTATCGCCCTTCCTCCCTATTGCCCTCCCTCCCTATCTGACTATCGCACTCCCCATCTGTCCATCGCACTCCCGCCCTATCTGTCTTTTGCCCTCCATCGCTATCTGCCTATCTCCCAATCCCTTGCCTTCTGTCGATCACCCTTTCCCTCCCGATCTGTCTATCTCCCTTTCCCTCTCCATCTGCCTATCTCCTTTTCCCTCCCCATCTCTCTATATCACTTTCCCTCCCAATCTGTGTATGACCCTTCCACCCATTGCCCTCGCTCCATATCTGTCTATCGCCCTCTCTATGTCAATTGCCTTCCCTCCCTATCTGACTATCATTCTCCCTCCATACCTGTCTATCTCCCTCCCTCTCTATCTGTCTATCTCCCTTTCCCTCCCCAACTGTCTATCTCCCTTTCCCTCCCCATTTGTCTCTCCCTTTCCCTCCCCCTCAGTCTATCGCCCTTACCCCTATCTGTCTATCGCCCTTTCCCCCATCTGTCTATCTCCCTTTCTCTCCCAATCTGTCTATCTCCCTTCCCCCATCTGCATCTCTCCCTTTCCCTCCCCATCTGTCTATCTCCCTTTCCTGCCCCATCTGCATCGCTCCCTTTCCCTCCCCATCTGTCTCTCTCCCTTTCCCTCCCCATCTGTCTAGCTCCGTTTCCTTCCCCATCTGTCTATGTCCCTTTCCCTCCTCATCTGTTTAGCTCCCTTTCCTTCCCCATCTGTCTATCTCCCTTTCCCTCCCCATCTGTCTATCTCCCTTTCCCCCAATCTGAATATCGCAGTTTCCCTCCCCATCTGCCTATCTCCCTTTTCCTACACATTTGTCTATCTCCTTTTCCCTCCCTATCTGTCTGTCGCCCTCCCTCGCTTTTTGTCTATCTCCCTTTCCCTCTCTGTCTATCGTCCTCTCTCCATATTTGTCTATCGCCCTCCCTCCCTGTCTGTCTTTCGCCCTCCCCATCTGTCTATCGTGCTCCCTCCCTATCTGTCTTTCGCTCTCCATCCCCATCTGTCTATCTCCCTTTCCCTCCCCATCTGTCTCTCCCTTTCCCTCCCCCTCAGTCTATCGCCCTTACCCCCATCTGTCTATCGCCCTTTCCCCCATCTGTCTATCGCCCTTCCTCCCTATTGCCCTCCCTCCCTATCTGACTATCGCACTCCCCATCTGTCCATCGCACTCCCGCCCTATCTGTCTTTTGCCCTCCATCGCTATCTGCCTATCTCCCAATCCCTTGCCTTCTGTCGATCACCCTTTCCCTCCCGATCTGTCTATCTCCCTTTCCCTCTCCATCTGCCTATCTCCTTTTCCCTCCCCATCTCTCTATATCACTTTCCCTCCCAATCTGTGTATGACCCTTCCACCCATTGCCCTCGCTCCATATCTGTCTATCGCCCTCTCTATGTCAATTGCCTTCCCTCCCTATCTGACTATCATTCTCCCTCCATACCTGTCTATCTCCCTCCCTCTCTATCTGTCTATCTACCATTCCCTCCCCATCTGTCTATCACCCTTTCCCTCCCCAACTGTCTCTCTCCCATTCCCTCCCCATCTCTCTATCTCCCTTTCCCTCCCCAACTGTCTATCTCCGCTTTCCTCCCCATGTGTCTAGCTCCCTTTCCCTCCCCATCTGTCTATCTCCCTTTCCCTCCCCATCTGTCTATCTCCCTTTCCCTCCCCATCTGTCTATCTCCCTTTCCTTCCCATCTGTCTATCTCCCTTTCCCCCAATCTGAATATCACAGTTTCCCACCCCATCTGTCTAGCTCCCTTTCTTTCCTCCTCTGCCTATCTCCCTTTTCCTACACATCTGTCTATCTCCTTTTCCCTCCCTATCTGTCTATCACCCTTCCTCGCTTTTTGTCTATCTCCCTTTCCCTCCCTGTCTATCGCCCTCTCTCCATATTTGTCTATAGCCCTCCCTCCCTGTCTGTCTTTCGGCCTCCCCATCTGTCTATCACGCTCCCTCCCTATCTGTCTTTTGCCCTCCATCCCTATCCGCATATCTCCCTGTCTCGCACCATCTGTCTGTCTTCCTTTCCCTCCCCATCTGTCTATCTCCCTTTCCCTCCCCATCTGTCTATCTCCCTTTCCCTCCCTATCTGTCTATCTCGTTTTCCCTCCCCTTCTGTCTATCTCCCTTTCCCTCCCCATCTGTCTAGCTCCCTTTCCCTCACCCTCAGTCTATCGTTCTTCCCCCCATCTGTCTATTACCCTTCCCCACTATTGCCCTCCCTCCCTAACTGACTATCGCCCTCCCCATCTGACTATCGCACACCCTCCCTATCTGTCTTTTGCCCTCCATCCCTATCTGCCTATCTCCCAATCCCTCGCCATCTGTCTATCACCCTTTCCCTCCTGATCTGTCTATCTCCCTTTCCCTCTCCATCTGCCTATCTCCTTTTCCCTCCCCATCTCTCTATATCCCTTTCCCTCCCAATCTGTGTATCACCCTTACCCCATCACCCTCCCTCCCCATCTGTCTATCTCCCTTTCCCTCCCCCTCAGTCTATCGCTCTTCCCCAATCTGTCTATCGCCCTTCCCCCCTATTGCACTCCCTCCCTATCTGCCTTTCGCCCTCCATCCCTATCTGCCTATCTCCCAATCCCTCGCCATCTGTCCAACTCCCTTTCCTGCACCATCTGTATCTCTCCCTTTCCCTCCCCATCTGTCTCTCTCCCTTTTCCTCCCCATCTGCCTCTCTCCCTTTTCCTCCCCATCTGCCTATCTCCCTTTCTATCCCCAACTGTCTATCAGCCTTTCTCTCCCCATCTGTCTATTCCCTTTCCCTCCCCATCTGTCTATCTCACTTTTCATCCCCCTCAGTCTATCGCCCTTTCGGTCCCCTGCAGTCTATTGCCCTCTGTCTATGTCCCTTCCCTCGCCCTCTGTCTATCTCCCTTCCCTCGCCCTCTGTCTATCTCCCTTCCCTCGCCCTCTGTCTATCTCCCTTCCCTCGCCCTCTGTCTATCTCCCTTCCCTCGCCCTCTGTCTATCTCCCTTCCCTCGCCCTCTGTCTATCTCCCTTCTCCCCATCTGTCTATCTCCCTTCTCCCCATCTGTCTATCTCCCTTCTCCCCATCTGTCTATCTCCCTTCTCCCCATCTGTCTGTCTCCTTTTCCATCCACATGTCTATCTCCCATTCCTTCCCCATCTGTCTATCTTCCCTTCCCTCCCCATCTGTCTATCTACCTTTCCCTCCCTCTCTGTCTATCTCCCTTTCCCTCCCTATCTGGGTATCTCGCTTTCCCTCCCCATCTATCTATTTCCCTTTCCCTCCCCATCTGTCTATTGCCCTTTCTCTCCCAATCTGTTTATCGCTCTTTCCCTCCCCATTTGTCTATCTCCATTTCCATCCCCATCTGTCTATCGCCTTTCCTCCCTACTGCCCTCCCTCCCCATCTGTCTATCGCCCTTTCCCTCCCCCTCTGTCTATCGCCCTTTCCCTCCCCCTCTGTCTATCGCCCTTTCCCTTCCCCTCAGTCTATCGCCCTTTCCCTCCCCCTCAGTCTATCGCCCTTTCCCTCCCCTCAGTCTATCGCCCTTTCCCTCCCCCTCAGTCTATCGCCCTTTCCCTCTCCCTCAGTCTATCTCCCATTCCACCCAGCTCTCTATCTCACTTTCACTCCCCATCTGTCTATCGCCCTCACTCCTTATCTCCCTCCCTTTCTGTCTATCGACCTCCCTCGCCATCTGTGGATCACCCGCCAACCCTCCATATTTCCCTCCATCCCTGTCTATCACCCACCCTCCCTATCTGTATATCTCCCTTTCCTCCAATTTGTCTATCTCCATTTCCCTTGCCCTCTGTCTATCTCCCTTTACCTTCCCCTCTGTCTATCTCCCTTTCCCCACATCATCTGTCTCTCTTCCTTTCCATACCCATCTGTTTATCTCCCTTTCCCTCCTCTGTCTATCTCCCTTTCCATCCCCATCTGTCTATCGCCCTTCCTCCCTATTGCCCTCCCTCCCTATCTGTCTATCTCCCTTTCCCTCTGCATCTGTCTATTGCCCTTTCTCTCCCAATCTGTCTATCGCTCTTTCCCTCCCTATTTGTCTATCGACCTTGCACCCTCTCTATCGCCCTCTCTCCCTATCTGACATTTGCCCTCCATATCTATCTCCCACTCTCTGTCATTCGCCCTTTCCTCCAATTTGTCTATCTCCATTTCCATTGCCCTCTGTCTATCTCCCTTTCCCCACATCATCTGTATCTCTTCTTTTCCATACCCATCTGTTTATCTCCCTTTCCCTCCTCATCTGTCGATCTCCCTTTCCCTCCCGATCAGTCTATCTCCATTTCACTCCCCACCTATCTCTCTCTCTTTCCCTCCCCATCCGTCAGTCTCCCTTGCCCTCCCCGTCTGGCTATCGCCCAATCACGCCACTTCTATCTCCCTTTCCCTCCCCAACTGTCTATCTCTCCTTCCCTCCCCATCTGTCTATCTCCCTTTCCCTACCCATCTGTCTATCTCCCTTTCCCTCCCCATCTGTCTATCTCCCTTTCCCTCCACATCTGTCTATCTCCCTTTCCCTCCACATCTGTCTATCTCCCTTTCCCTACCCATCTGTCTATCTCCCTTTCCCTACCCATCTGTCTATCTCCCTTTCCTACCCATCTGTCTATCTCCCTTTCCCTACCCTTCTTTCCATCTCCCTTTCCCTCCCCAGCTGTCTATCTCCCTTTCCCTCCCCATCAATCTATTGCCCTTTCAACCCCATCTGACTATCTCCCTTTCCGTCCCCGTCTGTCTATCTCCCTTTCCCTCCCTATATGTCTATCGCCCTCCATCCCTATCTGTGTATTGCCCTCCCTCACTTTTCGTCTATCTCCCTTTCCCTTCCTGTCTATTGCCCTCACTCCATATTTGTCTTGCACCCTCTCTCCCTATCGGTCTTTCACCATCCCCATCTGTCGATCGCCCACCATCCCTATCTGTCTTTCGCCCTCCATCCCGATCTATATATCTCCCTGCCCTCACCATCTGTCCCTTTCCCTCCCCATCTCTTTATCTCTCTTTCCCTCTCCATCTGTCTCCCTTCCTTTCCCTCCCCATCTGTCTATCTCCCTTTCAGTCCCCATCTGTCTATCGGCCTTTCTCTCCCCATCTGTCTATCTCCCTTTCCCTCCTCATCTGTCTATCTCCCTTTCCCTGTCTATCTGCCTATCTTCCTTTCCCTCCCCATCTGCCTGTCTCCCTTTCCCTCCCCATCTGTCTATCTCCCTTTCCTGCCCCATCTGCATCGCTCCCTTTCCCTCCCCATCTGTCTCTCTCCCTTTCCCTCCCCATCTGTCTAGCTCCCTTTCCCTCCCCATCTGCCTATCTCCCTTTCCCTCCCCAACTGTCTATCTCCGTTTTCCTCCCCATCTGTCTAGCTCCCTTTCCTTCCCCATCTGTCCATCTCCCTTTCCCTCCCCATCTGTCTATCTCCCTTTCCCCCAATCTGAATATCGCAGTTTCCCACCCCATCTGTCTAGCTCCCTTTCCTTCCTCATCTGCCTATCTCCCTTTTCCTACACATCTGTCTATCTCCTTTTCCCTCCCTATCTGTCTATCGCCCTCCCTTGCTTTTTGTCTATCTCGGTTTCTCTCCCTGTCTATCGGCCTCTCTCCATATTTGTCTATAGCCCTCCCTCCCTGTCTGTCTTTCGTCCTCCCCACCTGTCTATCGCGCTCCCTCCCTATCTGTCTTTCGCCCTCCATCCCTATCCGTATATCTCCCTGTCTGGCGCCATCTATCTATCACCCTTTCCCTCCCCATCTGTCTATCTCCCTTTCCTTCCGCATCTGTCTATCTCCCATTCCCTCCCCATCTGTCTATCTCCCTTTCCCTCCTCATCTGTCTATCTCCCTTTCCCTCCCTATCTGTCTATCTCGTTTTCCCTTCTGTCTATCTCCCTTTCTCTCCCAATCTGTCTATCTCCCTTTCCCTCCCCATCTGTCTATCTCCCTTCCCCCATCTGCATCTCTCCCTTTCCCTCCCCATCTGTCTATCTCCCTTTCCTGCCCCATCTGCATCGCTCCCTTTCTCTCCCCATCTGTCTCTCTCCCTTTCCCTCCCCATCTGTCTAGCTCCGTTTCCTTCCCCATCTGTCTATGTGCCTTTCCCTCCTCATCTGTTTAGCTCCCTTTCCTTCCCCATCTGTCTATCTCCCTTTCCTTCCCCATCTGTCTATCTCCATTTCCTTCCCCATCTGTCTATCTCCCTTTCCCCCAATCTGAATATCGCAGTTTCAAACCCCATCTGTCTAGCTCCCTTTCTGTCCCCATCTGCCTATCTCCCTTTTCCTACACATTTGTCTATCTCCTTTTCCCTACCTATCTGTCTATCGCCCTCCCTCACTTTTTGTCTATCTCCCTTTCCCTCCCTGTCTATCATCCTCTCTCCATATTTGTCTATCTCCCTCCCTCCCTGTCTGTCTTTCGCCCTCCACCCCATCTGTCTATCTCCCTTTCAGTCCCCATCTGTCTATCACCCTTTCTCTCCCCCTCTGTCTATCTCCCTTTCCCTCCCCAACTGTCTATCTCCCTTTCCCTCCCCATTTGTCTCTCCCTTTCCCTCCCCCTCAGTCTACCGCCCTTACCCCCATCTGTCTATCGCCCTTTCCCCCATCTGTCTATCTCCCTTTCTCTCCCAATCTGTCTATCTCCCTTCCCCCATCTGCATCTCTCCCTTTCCCTCCCCATCTGTCTATCTCCCTTTCCTGCCCCATCTGCATCGCTCCCTTTCCCTCCCCATCTGTCTCTCTCCCTTTCCCTCCCCATCTGTCTAGCTCCGTTTCCTTCCCCATCTGTCTATGTCCCTTTCCCTCCTCATCTGTTTAGCTCCCTTTCCTTCCCCATCTGTCTATCTCCCTTTCCCTCCCCATCTGTCTATCTCCCTTTCCCCCAATCTGAATATCGCAGTTTCCCTCCCCATCTGCCTATCTCCCTTTTCCTACACATTTGTCTATCTCCTTTTCCCTCCCTATCTGTCTGTCGCCCTCCCTCGCTTTTTGTCTATCTCCCTTTCCCTCTCTGTCTATCGTCCTCTCTCCATATTTGTCTATCGCCCTCCCTCCCTGTCTGTCTTTCGCCCTCCCCATCTGTCTATCGTGCTCCCTCCCTATCTGTCTTTCGCTCTCCATCCCCATCTGTCTATCTCCCTTTCCCTCCCCATCTGTCTCTCCCTTTCCCTCCCCCTCAGTCTATCGCCCTTACCCCCATCTGTCTATCGCCCTTTCCCCCATCTGTCTATCGCCCTTCCTCCCTATTGCCCTCCCTCCCTATCTGACTATCGCACTCCCCATCTGTCCATCGCACTCCCTCCCTATCTGTCTTTTGCCCTCCATCGCTATCTGCCTATCTCCCAATCCCTTGCCTTCTGTCGATCACCCTTTCCCTCCCGATCTGTCTATCTCCCTTTCCCTCTCCATCTGCCTATCTCCTTTTCCCTCCCCATCTCTCTATATCACTTTCCCTCCCAATCTGTGTATGACCCTTCCACCCATTGCCCTCGCTCCATATCTGTCTATCGCCCTCTCTATGTCAATTGCCTTCCCTCCCTATCTGACTATCATTCTCCCTCCATACCTGTCTATCTCCCTCCCTCTCTATCTGTCTATCTCCCTTTTCCTCCCCAACTGTCTATCTCCCTTTCCCTGCCAATCTGTCTATCACCCTTCCCCCCAATGCCCTCCCTCCCTATCTGTCTATCGCCCCTTCCCTCCCCATCTGTCTACTGCCCCTTCCCTCCCCATCTGTCTATCTCCGTTTTCCTCCCCATCTGTCTAGCTCCCTTTCCGTCCCCATCTGCCTATCTCCCTTTTCCTACACATTTGTCTATCTCCATTTCCCTCCCTGTCTATCGTCCTCTCTCCATATTTGTCTATCGCCCTCCCTCCCTGTCTGTCTTTCGCCCTCCCCATCTGTCTATCGTGCTCCCTCCCTATCTGTCTTTCGCTCTCCATCCCTATCTGTATCTCTCCCTGTCTCTAGCCATCTGTCTATCACCCTTTCCCTCCCCATCAGTCTATCTCCCTTTCCCTCCCCATCTGTCTATCTCCCTTTCCCTCCCCATCTGTATATCTCCCTTTCCCTCCCCATCTGCCTATCTCCTTTTCCCTCCCCATCACTCTATATCCCTTTCCCTCCCAATCTGTGCATCAACCTTACCCCATCACCCTCCCTCCCTATCTGTCTATCGCCCTCCCTATGTCTATTGCCTGCCTTCCCTCCCTATCTGACTATCACTCTCCCTCCATACCTGTCTATCTCCCTCCCTCTCTATCGGTCTATCTGCCTTTCCCTCCCCATCTGTCTATTGACCCTTCCCTCCCCTTCTGTCTATCTCCCTTTCCCTCCCCCTCTGTCTATCTCGCTTTTCATCCCCCTCATTCTTTCACCCTTTCGCTCCCCCGCAGTCTATTGCCCTTTCCCTCACCCTCTGTCTATCTCCCTTCCCCCGCCATCTGTCTATCTCCCTTTCCTTCCGCATCTGTCTATCTCCCATTCCCTCCCCATCTGTCTATCTCCCTTTCCCTCCCCATCTGTCTATCTCCCTTTCCCTCCCTATTTGTCTATCTCGTTTTCCCTCCCCTTCTGTCTATCTCCCTTTCCCTCCCCATCTGTCTATTGCCCTTTCTCTCCCAATCTGTCTATTGCCCTTTCCCTCCCCTTCTGTCTATTGCCCTTTCTCTCCCAATCTGTCTATTGCCCTTTCCCTCCACACCTGTCTATCTCCATTTCCATCCCCTTCTGTCTATAGCCCTTCCTCCCTATTGCCCTCGCTGTCTATCTCCCCCCCTCTCGATCTGTCTAATTCCCTTTCCCTCCCCATCTGTCTATCTCCCTTTCCCTCCCTGTCTATCTCGTTTTCCCTCCCCTTCTGTCTATCCCCCTTTCTCTCCCAATCTGTCTATCTCCCTTTCCCTCCCCAGCTGTCTATCGCCCGTTCCCTACCCTTATGCCAATCGGCCTTTCCGTCTCGATCTGTCAACCTCCCTTTCCCTCCCCCTCAGTCTATCGCCCTTTCCGCCCATCTGTCTATCTCCCTTTCCCTCCCCATCTGTCTATCTTACTTCTCCCATCTGTATATCTCTGTTTCCCTCCACATCTGTCTAGCTCCCATTCCTTCCCCATCTGCCTATCTACCTTTTCCTACCTGTCTATCTCCTTTTCCTTCCCTATCTGTCTATTGCCCTCCCTCGCTTTTTGTCTATCTCCCTTTCCCTCCCTGTCTATCCTCCACTCTCCGTATTTGTCTATCGCCCTCCCTCCATATTTGTCTATCTCCCTACCTCTCGATCCGTATATCTCCCCTTCCCTCCGCATCTGTCTAGCGCCTTTTCCCTTCCCTTCTGTCTATCTCCCTTTCCCTACCCTTCTATCTCCCTTTTCCTCCTCATCTGTCTATCTCCCTTTCCTTCCGCATCTGTCTATCTCCCATTCCCTCCCCATCTGTCTATCTCCCTTTCAGTCCCCATCTGTCTATCACCCTTTCTCTCCCCCTCTGTCTATCTCCCTTTCCCTCCGCAACTGTCTATCTCCCTTTCCCTCCCCATTTGTCTCTCCCTTTCCCTCCCCCTCAGTCTATCGCCCTTACCCCCATCTGTCTATCGCCCTTTCCCCCATCTGTCTATCTCCCTTTCTCTCCCAATCTGTCTATCTCCCTTCCCCCATCTGCATCTCTCCCTTTCCCTCCCCATCTGTCTATCTCCCTTTCCTGCCCCATCTGCATCGCTCCCTTTCCCTCCCCATCTGTCTCTCTCCCTTTCCCTCCCCATCTGTCTAGCTCCGTTTCCTTCCCCATCTGTCTATGTCCCTTTCCCTCCTCATCTGTTTAGCTCCCTTTCCTTCCCCATCTGTCTATCTCCCTTTCCCTCCCCATCTGTCTATCTCCCTTTCCCCCAATCTGAATATCGCAGTTTCCCTCCCCATCTGCCTATCTCCCTTTTCCTACACATTTGTCTATCTCCTTTTCCCTCCCTATCTGTCTGTCGCCCTCCCTCGCTTTTTGTCTATCTCCCTTTCCCTCTCTGTCTATCGTCCTCTCTCCATATTTGTCTATCGCCCTCCCTCCCTGTCTGTCTTTCGCCCTCCCCATCTGTCTATCGTGCTCCCTCCCTATCTGTCTTTCGCTCTCCATCCCCATCTGTCTATCTCCCTTTCCCTCCCCATCTGTCTCTCCCTTTCCCTCCCCCTCAGTCTATCGCCCTTACCCCCATCTGTCTATCGCCCTTTCCCCCATCTGTCTATCGCCCTTCCTCCCTATTGCCCTCCCTCCCTATCTGACTATCGCACTCCCCATCTGTCCATCGCACTCCCGCCCTATCTGTCTTTTGCCCTCCATCGCTATCTGCCTATCTCCCAATCCCTTGCCTTCTGTCGATCACCCTTTCCCTCCCGATCTGTCTATCTCCCTTTCCCTCTCCATCTGCCTATCTCCTTTTCCCTCCCCATCTCTCTATATCACTTTCCCTCCCAATCTGTGTATGACCCTTCCACCCATTGCCCTCGCTCCATATCTGTCTATCGCCCTCTCTATGTCAATTGCCTTCCCTCCCTATCTGACTATCATTCTCCCTCCATACCTGTCTATCTCCCTCCCTCTCTATCTGTCTATCTACCATTCCCTCCCCATCTGTCTATCACCCTTTCCCTCCCCAACTGTCTCTCTCCCATTCCCTCCCCATCTCTCTATTTCCCTTTCCCTCCCCAACTGTCTATCTCCGCTTTCCTCCCCATGTGTCTAGCTCCCTTTCCCTCCCCATCTGTCTATCTCCCTTTCCCTCCCCATCTGTCTATCTCCCTTTCCCTCCCCATCTGTCTATCTCCCTTTCCTTCCCATCTGTCTATCTCCCTTTCCCCCAATCTGAATATCACAGTTTCCCACCCCATCTGTCTAGCTCCCTTTCTTTCCTCCTCTGCCTATCTCCCTTTTCCTACACATCTGTCTATCTCCTTTTCCCTCCCTATCTGTCTATCACCCTTCCTCGCTTTTTGTCTATCTCCCTTTCCCTCCCTGTCTATCGCCCTCTCTCCATATTTGTCTATAGCCCTCCCTCCCTGTCTGTCTTTCGGCCTCCCCATCTGTCTATCACGCTCCCTCCCTATCTGTCTTTTGCCCTCCATCCCTATCCGCATATCTCCCTGTCTCGCACCATCTGTCTGTCTTCCTTTCCCTCCCCATCTGTCTATCTCCCTTTCCCTCCCCATCTGTCTATCTCCCTTTCCCTCCCTATCTGTCTATCTCGTTTTCCCTCCCCTTCTGTCTATCTCCCTTTCCCTCCCCATCTGTCTAGCTCCCTTTCCCTCACCCTCAGTCTATCGTTCTTCCCCCCATCTGTCTATTACCCTTCCCCACTATTGCCCTCCCTCCCTAACTGACTATCGCCCTCCCCATCTGACTATCGCACACCCTCCCTATCTGTCTTTTGCCCTCCATCCCTATCTGCCTATCTCCCAATCCCTCGCCATCTGTCTATCACCCTTTCCCTCCTGATCTGTCTATCTCCCTTTCCCTCTCCATCTGCCTATCTCCTTTTCCCTCCCCATCTCTCTATATCCCTTTCCCTCCCAATCTGTGTATCACCCTTACCCCATCACCCTCCCTCCCCATCTGTCTATCTCCCTTTCCCTCCCCCTCAGTCTATCGCTCTTCCCCAATCTGTCTATCGCCCTTCCCCCCTATTGCACTCCCTCCCTATCTGCCTTTCGCCCTCCATCCCTATCTGCCTATCTCCCAATCCCTCGCCATCTGTCCAACTCCCTTTCCTGCACCATCTGTATCTCTCCCTTTCCCTCCCCATCTGTCTCTCTCCCTTTTCCTCCCCATCTGCCTCTCTCCCTTTTCCTCCCCATCTGCCTATCTCCCTTTCTATCCCCAACTGTCTATCAGCCTTTCTCTCCCCATCTGTCTATTCCCTTTCCCTCCCCATCTGTCTATCTCACTTTTCATCCCCCTCAGTCTATCGCCCTTTCGGTCCCCTGCAGTCTATTGCCCTCTGTCTATGTCCCTTCCCTCGCCCTCTGTCTATCTCCCTTCCCTCGCCCTCTGTCTATCTCCCTTCCCTCGCCCTCTGTCTATCTCCCTTCCCTCGCCCTCTGTCTATCTCCCTTCCCTCGCCCTCTGTCTATCTCCCTTCCCTCGCCCTCTGTCTATCTCCCTTCCCTCGCCCTCTGTCTATCTCCCTTCTCCCCATCTGTCTATCTCCCTTCTCCCCATCTGTCTATCTCCCTTCTCCCCATCTGTCTATCTCCCTTCTCCCCATCTGTCTGTCTCCTTTTCCATCCACATGTCTATCTCCCATTCCTTCCCCATCTGTCTATCTTCCCTTCCCTCCCCATCTGTCTATCTACCTTTCCCTCCCTCTCTGTCTATCTCCCTTTCCCTCCCTATCTGGGTATCTCGCTTTCCCTCCCCATCTATCTATTTCCCTTTCCCTCCCCATCTGTCTATTGCCCTTTCTCTCCCAATCTGTTTATCGCTCTTTCCCTCCCCATTTGTCTATCTCCATTTCCATCCCCATCTGTCTATCGCCTTTCCTCCCTACTGCCCTCCCTCCCCATCTGTCTATCGCCCTTTCCCTCCCCCTCTGTCTATCGCCCTTTCCCTCCCCCTCTGTCTATCGCCCTTTCCCTTCCCCTCAGTCTATCGCCCTTTCCCTCCCCCTCAGTCTATCGCCCTTTCCCTCCCCTCAGTCTATCGCCCTTTCCCTCCCCCTCAGTCTATCGCCCTTTCCCTCTCCCTCAGTCTATCTCCCATTCCACCCAGCTCTCTATCTCACTTTCACTCCCCATCTGTCTATCGCCCTCACTCCTTATCTCCCTCCCTTTCTGTCTATCGACCTCCCTCGCCATCTGTGGATCACCCGCCAACCCTCCATATTTCCCTCCATCCCTGTCTATCACCCACCCTCCCTATCTGTATATCTCCCTTTCCTCCAATTTGTCTATCTCCATTTCCCTTGCCCTCTGTCTATCTCCCTTTACCTTCCCCTCTGTCTATCTCCCTTTCCCCACATCATCTGTCTCTCTTCCTTTCCATACCCATCTGTTTATCTCCCTTTCCCTCCTCTGTCTATCTCCCTTTCCATCCCCATCTGTCTATCGCCCTTCCTCCCTATTGCCCTCCCTCCCTATCTGTCTATCTCCCTTTCCCTCTGCATCTGTCTATTGCCCTTTCTCTCCCAATCTGTCTATCGCTCTTTCCCTCCCTATTTGTCTATCGACCTTGCACCCTCTCTATCGCCCTCTCTCCCTATCTGACATTTGCCCTCCATATCTATCTCCCACTCTCTGTCATTCGCCCTTTCCTCCAATTTGTCTATCTCCATTTCCATTGCCCTCTGTCTATCTCCCTTTCCCCACATCATCTGTATCTCTTCTTTTCCATACCCATCTGTTTATCTCCCTTTCCCTCCTCATCTGTCGATCTCCCTTTCCCTCCCGATCAGTCTATCTCCATTTCACTCCCCACCTATCTCTCTCTCTTTCCCTCCCCATCCGTCAGTCTCCCTTGCCCTCCCCGTCTGGCTATCGCCCAATCACGCCACTTCTATCTCCCTTTCCCTCCCCAACTGTCTATCTCTCTTTCCCTCCCCATCTGTCTATCTCCCTTTCCCTACCCATCTGTCTATCTCCCTTTCCCTCCCCATCTGTCTATCTCCCTTTCCCTCCACATCTGTCTATCTCCCTTTCCCTCCACATCTGTCTATCTCCCTTTCCCTACCCATCTGTCTATCTCCCTTTCCCTACCCATCTGTCTATCTCCCTTTCCTACCCATCTGTCTATCTCCCTTTCCCTACCCTTCTTTCCATCTCCCTTTCCCTCCCCAGCTGTCTATCTCCCTTTCCCTCCCCATCAATCTATTGCCCTTTCAACCCCATCTGACTATCTCCCTTTCCGTCCCCGTCTGTCTATCTCCCTTTCCCTCCCTATATGTCTATCGCCCTCCATCCCTATCTGTGTATTGCCCTCCCTCACTTTTCGTCTATCTCCCTTTCCCTTCCTGTCTATTGCCCTCACTCCATATTTGTCTTGCACCCTCTCTCCCTATCGGTCTTTCACCATCCCCATCTGTCGATCGCCCACCATCCCTATCTGTCTTTCGCCCTCCATCCCGATCTATATATCTCCCTGCCCTCACCATCTGTCCCTTTCCCTCCCCATCTCTTTATCTCTCTTTCCCTCTCCATCTGTCTCCCTTCCTTTCCCTCCCCATCTGTCTATCTCCCTTTCAGTCCCCATCTGTCTATCGGCCTTTCTCTCCCCATCTGTCTATCTCCCTTTCCCTCCTCATCTGTCTATCTCCCTTTCCCTGTCTATCTGCCTATCTTCCTTTCCCTCCCCATCTGCCTGTCTCCCTTTCCCTCCCCATCTGCCTCTCTCCCTTTCCCTCCCCATCTGCCTAGCTCCCTTTCAGTCCCCGTCTGTCTATCTTCATTTCCCTCCCCATCCGTCTATCTCCCTTTCCCTACCCATCTGTCTATCTTCTTTTCCCTCCCTATTTGTCTATCGACCTCTCACCCTCTCTATCGCCCTCTCTCCCTATCTGACATTTGCCCTTCATATCTATCACCCACTCTCCCTTTCTGTCATTCGCCCTCCCTCTCTATCTGTATCTCTCCCTTTCCCTCACCACCTGTCTATCTCCCTTTCCATCCCCATCTGTCTATCTCCCTTTCACAGTCACTCTGTCTATCACCATTCTCCCATCGCCTTCCTTCCCTATCTGTCTATCACCCCTCCCGTGATTGCCATCCCTCCTACTCGGTCTATCGCCCTGAGCCCCCATCTCTCTATCGACCTGCCTCCCCATCTGTCTATCGCCCACCCTCCCTATTTGTCTATCGGCCTCCCTGTCTATTGATCGCCCTCCCTACCTATCTGTCTCACGACCTCCCTCCCTATCTGTCTTTCGCCCTCCCTCCCGATCAGTCTATCTCCATTTCACTCCCCACCTATCTCTCTCTCTTTCCCTCCCCATCTGTCAATCTCCCTTGCCCTCCCCATCTGGCTATTGCCCAATCCCGCCACTTCTGTCTATCTCCCTTTCCATACCCATCTGTTTATCTCCCTTTCCCTCCCCATCTGTCTATCTCCCTTTGCCTCCCCATCTGGCTATCTCGCTTTCCCTCCCCCTCAGTCTAATTTCCTTTCCCCCCATCTGTCTATTTCCATTTCCCCCCCATCTGTCTATCACCCTTCCTCCATATTGCGCTCCCTCCCTATCTGACTGTTGCCTCCCTCCATATCTGTCTATCTCCCGACCTCTCTATCTGTATATCTCCCTTTTGCTCCCCATCTGTCTATCTCCCTTTCCCTTACCATCTGTCTATCTCCCTTTCCCTCCCCATCTGTCTATCTCACTTTCCCCCTTTCCCTCCCCATCTGTCTATCTCCCTTTCCCTCCCCATCTGTCTATCTCCCATTCCCTCCCCATCAGTCTATTGCCCTTTCGCTCCCCCTCAGAAATCGCACTTTCACCCCCCATCTGCCGATCTGCCTTTCCCTCCCGTCTGACCATCTCCCTTTCCGTCCCCATGGGTCTATCTCCCTTTCCCTCCCTATATGTCTATCGCCCTCCATTGCTATCTGACTATTGCCATTCCTCGCTTTTCATTTATCCACCTTTCCCTCCCTGTCTATTGCCCTCCCTCCATATAGGTCCTTCACCCTCTCTCCCTATCGGTCTTTCGCCATCCCCATCTGTCGATCGCACTCCCTCCCTATCTGTCTTTTGCCTTCCATCCTGATCTGTATATCTCCCTGTCGCTCGCCATCTGTCCCTTTCCCTCCCCATCTGTCTATCTCCCTTTCCCTCCCCATCTGTCTATCTCCCTTTCCCTCCCCATCTGTCTATCTCCCTTTCCCTCCCCATCTGTGTATCATCCTTCCCCACATCGCCCTCCCTCCTTATCTGTCTATCGCCCTCCCTGACTATGTCTATTGCCCTCCCTCCCTATCTGACTATCACTCTCCCTCCATATCTGTCTATCTCCCTCCCCGTCGACCTGCCTTTCCCTCCCAATCTGTCTTTTGCCCCTACCCCCCCTTCTGCTTATCTCACTTTTCATTCCCCTCAGTCTATCGCCCTTTCGCTCCCCCGCAGTCTATTGCCCTTTCCCTCGCCCTCTGTCTATCTCCCTTCCCTCATCCGCTGTCTATCTCCCTTCCCCCCCATCTGTCTATCTCCCTTTCCTTCCGCATCTGTCTATCTCCCTTTCTCTCCCCATCTGTCAATCTCCCTTTCCCTCCCCATCTGTCTATCTCCCTTTCCCTCCCCATCTGTCTATCTCCCTTTCCCTCCCCATCTGTCTATCTCCCTTTCCCTCCCCATCTGTCTATCTCCATTTCCCTCCCTATCTGTCTATCTCCCTTTCCCTCCCTATCTGTGTATCTCGCTTTCCCTCCCCATCTATCTATCTCCCTTTCCCTCCCCTTCAGTCTATTGCCCTTCCTCTCCCAATCTGTCTATCGTTCTTTCCCTCCCCATCTGCCTATCGCCCTTTACCTCCCCCTCAGTCTATCGCCCTTTCCCTCTCCCTCAGTCTATCTCCCATTCCACCCAGCTATCTATCTCACTTTCACTCCCCATCTGTCTATCTCCCTTTCCCTCCCCATCCGTCTATCGCCCTCACTCCTTATCTCCCTCCCTTTCTGTCTAGCGCCCTCCCTCCAGATCTGTCTATCTACCCCCCTCCCGATCTGTCTATCTCCCTTTCTCACCCCATTTCGCTTTCTCTATTTCCCTCCCCATCTGTCTAGCTCCCTTTCCTTCCCCATCGATCTCCCTATCCCTCCCCATCTGTCTATTGCCCTTTCTCTCCCAATCTGTCTATCGGTCTTTCCCTCCCCATCTGTCTATCTCCCATTCCCTCCCCATCTGTCTATCAGCCTTTCACTCCCCATCTGTCTATCTCCCTTTCCCTCCCCATCTACCTATCTCCCTTTCAGTCCCCATCTGTCTATCTTCCTTTCACCACCCATCTGTCTATCTCCCTTTCCCTCCCCATCTGTCTATCTCCTTCTCCCTCCCCATCTGTGTATCATCCTTCCCCACATCGCCCTCGCTCCCTATCTGTCTATCGCCCTCCCTCCCTATCTGACTATCACTCTCCCTCCATATCTGTCTATCTCCCTCCCACCTGTCTATCTGCCTTTCCCTCCCCATCTGTCTATCGCCCCTGCCCTCCCCTTCTGTCTATCTCCCTATCCCTCCCCATCCGTCTATCGCCCAATCCCGCCACTTCTATCTATCTCCCTTTCTATACCCATCTGTTTATCTCCCTTTCTCTCCTCATCTGAATATCTCCCTTTCCCTCCCCATCTGCCTATCTCCGTTTCATTCCCCCATCTGTCTAACTTCGTTTCTCTCCCCATCTGTCTATCTCCCTTTCCCTACCCATCTTTTCCCTCCCTATTTGTCTATCGACCTCGCACCCTCTCTATCGCCCACTCTCCATCTGACTTTTGCCCTCCATATCTATCTCCCTCTCTGTCATTCGCCCTCCCTATCTATCTGTATCTCTCCCTTTCCCTCACCACCTGTCTATCTCCCTTTCCATCCCCATCTGTCTATCTCCCTTTCACAGCCTCTCTGCCTATCACCATTCTCCCATCGCCTTCCTTCCCTATCTGTCTATCACCCATCCCGTAATCGACATCCCTCCCAATCGGTCTATCGTCCTGAGCCCCCTCTGTCTATCGACCTGCCTCCCCATCGGTCCATCGCCCACCCTCCCTATTTGTCTATCGGCCTCCCTGACTATTGATCGCCCTCCCTACCTATCTGTCTCACGACGTCCCTCCCTATCTGTCTTTCGCCCTCCCTCCCGATCAGTCTATCTCTCTTTCCCTCCCCACCTGGCTATCGCCCAATCCCACCACTTCTATCTATCTCCCTTTCCATCCCCATCTATCTATCTCCCTTTCTCTCCTCATCTGAATATCGCCCTTTCCCTCCCCATCTGTCTATCTCCATTTGCCTCCCCATCTAGCTATCTCGCTTTCCCTCCCCCTCAGTTTATCTTCCTTTCCCCCTATCTGTCTATTTCCATTTCCCCCCCATCTGTCTATCACCTTTCCTCCCTATTGCCCTCCCTCCCTATCTGACTATCGCCTCCCTCCATATCTGTCTCTCTCCCTACCTCTCTATCTGTATATCTCCCTTTTGCTCCCCATCTGTCTATCTCCCTTTCCCTACCCAACTGTCTATATCCCGTTCCCTCCCCATCTGCTGATCTCCCTTTCCCTCCCGTCTGACTATCTCCCTTTCCATCCCCATCGGTCTATCTCCCTTTCCCTCCCTATATGTCCAACACCCTCCATCCCTATCTGTCTATCGCCCTCCCTCGCTTTTCATCTATCTCCCTTTCCCTCCCTGTCTATTGTCCTCTCTCCATATATCTTCTTCACCCTCTCTCCCTATTGGTCTTTCGCCAACCCCATCCGTCAATCGCGCTCCCTCCCTATCTTTTTCTCGCCCTCCATCCTGATCTGTATATCTCACTGTCCCTTGCCATCTGTCCCTTTCCCGCCCCATCTGTCTATCTCTCTTTCCCTCCCCATCTGTCTATCTTACTTTCCATCCCCATCTGTCTATCTCCCTTTGCCTCCCCATCTGTCTATCTCCCTCTCCCTCCCAATCTGTGTATCATTCTTCCCGACATCGCCCTCCCTCCCTATCTGTCTATCGCCCTCCCTGACTAGGTCTATTGCCCTCCCTCCCTATCTGACTATCACTCTCTCTCCATATCTGTCTATCTCCCTCCCTATCTGTCTATCTGCCTTTCCCTCCCCATCTGTCCATCGTCCCTCCCCTCCCCTTCTGTCTATCTCCCTTTTCCTCCCCATCTGTGTATCACCCTTTCCCTCCCTATCTGTGTATCTCGCTTTCACTCCCCATCTATCTATCTCCCTTTCCCTCCACATCTGTCTATTGCCCTTTCTCTCCCAATCTGTCTATCACTCTTTCCCTCCCTATCTGTCTATCACCCCTCCCGTAATCGCCTTCCCTCCCAATCAGTCTATCGACCTGCGCGCCCATCTGTCTATCGATCTGCCTCCCCATCTGTCTATCGCCCACCCTCCCTATTTGATAATCGCCCTCCCTGACTATCGATCGCCCTCACTAACTATCTGTCTCACGACCTCCCCAACTGTCTATCTCCCTTTCCCTCCCCATCTGTCTATCTCCCTGTCCCTCGCCATCTGTCCCTTTCCTTCTCCTCCCCATCTGTCTATCTCCCTTTCCCTCCCCATCTGTCTATCTCCCTTTCACTCCCCATCTGTCTATCTCCCTTTCCCTCCCCATCTGTCTATCTCCCTTTCCCTACCCTTCTGTCTATCTCCCTTTCCCTACCCTTCTGTTTATCTCCCTTTCCCTACCCTTCTGCTTATCTCCCTTTCCCTAACTTCTGTCTATCTCCCTTTCACTCCCCATCAGACTATTTCCCTTTCACCCACCATCTGCCTATCTCCTTTTCCCTCCCGTCTGACTATCTCCCTTTCCGTCCCCATCTGTCTATCTCCCTTTCCCTCCCTATATGTCTATCGCCCTCCATCCCTATCTGTCAATCGGCTTCCCTTGCTTTTCGTCTATCTCCCTTTCCCTCCCTGTCTATTGCCTTCTCTCCATATTTGTCTTGCACCCTCTCTCCCTATCGGTCTTTCAACATCACCATCTGTCGATTGCGCTCCCTCCCTATCTGTCTTTCGCCCTCCATCCCTATCTGCATATCTCCCTGTCCCTCACCATCTGTCCCTTTCCCTCCCCATCTCTCTATCTCTCTTTCCCTCCCCATCTGTCTCTCTTCATTTCCCTCCCCATCTGTCTATCTCCCATTCCCTCCCCATCTGTCTATCTCCCATTCCCTCCCCATCTGTCTATCTCCCTTTCCCTCCCCATCTGTCTATCTCCCTTTCCCTCCCCATCTGTCTATCTTCCTTCCCCCACCTATCTGTCTATCTCCCTCTCCCTCCCAATCTGTGTATCATCCTTCCCCACATTGCCCTCCTTCCCTATCTGTCTATCGCCCTCCCTGACTATGTCTATTGCCCTCCCTCCCTATCTGACTATCACTCTCCCTCCATATCTGTCTATCACCCTCCCTATCTGTCTATCTGCCTTTCCCTCCCCATCTGTCTATCGCCCCTGCCCTCCCTTTCTGTCTATCTCCCTTTCCCTCCCCATCTGTCTATCGCCCAATCCCGCCACTTCTATCTATCTTCTTTTCCATACCCATCTGTTTATCTCCCTTTCTCTCCTCATCTGAATATCTCCCTTTCCCTCCCCATCTGTCTATCTCCCTTTGCCTCCCCATCTGGCTATCTCGCTTTCCCTCCCCCTCAGTCTATCTTCCTTTCCCCCCATCTGTCTATTTCCATTTCCCCCCCATCTGTCTATCGCCCTTCCTCCATATTGTCCTCCCTCCCTATCTGACTGTCGCCTCCCTCCATATCTGTCTATCTCCCGACCTCTCTATCTGTATATCTCCCTTTTGCTCCCCATCTGTCTATCTCCCTTTCCCTCCCCATCTGTCTATCTCCCTTTCCCTCCCCATCTGTCTATCGCCCTTTCGCTCCCCCTCAGTAAGTTGCAATTTAACCCCCCATCTGCTGATCTCCCTTTCCCTCACGTCTGACTATCTCCCGTTCTGTCCCCATTGTTCTACCTCCCTTTACCCCCCGATATGTCTATCGCCCTCCATCGCTATATGTCTATCCCCTTGCCTCGCTTTTCATCTATCTACTTTTCCCTCCCTGTCTATTGCCCTCTCTCCATATATGTAAATCATCCTCTCTCCCTATCGGTCTTTCACCATCCCCATCTGTCAATCGCGATCCCTCCCTATCTGTCTTTCGCCCTCCATCCTGACCTGTATAACTCCCTGTCCCTCGCCATCTGTCCCTTTCCTTCTCCTCCCCATCTGTCTATCTCCCTTTCCCTCCCCATCTGTCTATCTCCCTTTCACTCCCCATCTGTCTATCACCCTTTCAGTCCCCATCTGTCTATCGCCCTTTCAGTCCCCATCTGTCTATCGCCCTTTCAGTCCCCATCTGTCTACCTTCGTTTCCCTCACCATCTGTCTATCTCCCTTTCCCTCCCCATCTGTCTATCTCCCCTTCCTTCCCCATCTGTCTATCTCCCTTTCCCTTCCCATCTGTCTATCTCCCTCATTTCCTATCTGCCTATCATCTTCCCTCCCTATCTGCCTCTCGTCCTCCCTCCCTATCTGCCTATCATCCTCCCTCCCCATCTGTCATTGGCTCTCCTTCCTAACTGTATCTCTCCCTTTCCCTCACCATCTGTCTATCTCCCTTTCCCTCCCCCTCTGTCTATCGCCCTCATTTCCTATCTCCCTCCCTCCCTTTCTGTCTATCGTCCTGCCTCCCGATCTGTCTATCATCCTGCCTCCCGATCTGTCTATCACCCTGCCTCCCTATCTGTCTCTTGCCCTCCCTCCCTATCTGTCAATCACTATTTCCCTCCCCACTTGTCTCTCGCCCTTTCCCTCCCCATCTGTCTATTGCCCTTGACCTCCCCATGTGTCTATTGCCCAATCCTGCCCCTTCTGTCCATCTCCATTTCCATACCCATCTGTTTATCTCCCTTTCCCACCCCATCTGTCTATCTCCCTTTCTCACCCCATCTGTCTATCTCCCTTTCTCACCCCATCTGTCTATCTCCCTTTCCCACCCCATTTGTCTATCTCCCTTTCCCTCCCCATCTGTCTATCTCCCTTTCCCTCCCCATCTGTCTATCTCCCTTTCCCTCCCCATCTGTCTATCTCTCATCTTCCCTCCCCATTTGTCTATCACCCTCATTTCCTATCCCCCTTCCTCCCTTTCTGTCTATCGCCCTCCCTCCACATCTGTCTATCTACCTCCCTCTCTGTCCAAATCACCTTCCCACTCCACTTGTCCATCTCCCTTTCTCCCCCCATCTCTCTTCTTCCGTTTCCCTCCCGGCCTGTCGATCGCCCTCTCTCCCTATCTCCCTCCCTCCCTTTCTGTCTATCACCCTCCCTCCCTAACTGTCCACCTCCCTCCCTATCTGCCTTTGGCTCTCCCTCCCTATCTGTCTATTTCCCTTCCCTCCCCCTCTGTCTATTTCCCTTTCCCTCCCCATCTGTCTATTTGCCTTTCCCTCCCCATCTGTCTATTTGCCTTTCCCTCCCACTCTGTCCTTCTCAGTTTCCCTCCTCATCTGTCTATCTCCATTTCCCTGCCTATCTGTCAATCGTACTCCCTCGCTTTCTGTCTATCTCCCTTTCACTCTATGTATCGCCCTCCCTCCCTATCTATCTTTTGTCCACCCTATCTGTCTTTCGCCCTCCCTCCCCCTCTGTCTATCTCCCTTTCCCTCCCCATCTGTCTATCTCCCTTCCCCTCCCCATCTGTCTCTCTCTCCCTTTCCCTCCCCATCTGTCTCTTTCCCTTCCCCTCCCCATCTGTCTCTCTCCCTTTCCCTCCCCATCTGTCTCTTTCCCTTTCACTCCCCATCTCTCTCTCTCCCTTTCCCTCCACACCAGTCTAACCCCCTTGCCCTCCCCATGTGTCTATCGACCATTCCTGCCCCTTCTGTCTATCTCCCTTTTCCTCCCCATCTGTCTATCTCGCTTTCCCTCCCCATCTGTCTATCTCGCTTTCCCTCCCCATCTGGCTATCTCGCTTTCCCTCCCCATCTGTCTATCTCGCTTTCCCTCCCCATCTGTCTATCTCGCTTTCCCTCCCCATCTGTCTATCTCCATTTCCATCCCCATATGTCTTTGGCCCTTCGTCCCTATTGCCCTCCCTCCCTATCTGACTATCGCACTCCCTCCATATCTGTCTATCTCCCTCCCTCTCTATCGGTATATCTCCCTTTACCTCCCCATCTGTCTATCACCCTCATTTCCTATCTGCCTATCGTGCTCCCTCCCAATCTGCCTCCCGTCCTCCCTCCATATCTGCCTATCGCCCTCCCTCCCCATCTGTCATTTGCTCTCCTTCCTAACTGTATCTCTCCCTTTCCCTCACCATCTGTCTATCTCCCTTTCCCTCACCATCTGTCTATCTCCCTTTCCCTCCCCATCTGTCTATTGCCCTTTCCCTATCCTTCTGTCCATTGCACTTTCCCTACCCTTCTGTCCATTGCCCTTTCCTTACCCTTCTGTCCATTGCCCTGTCCCTACCCTTCTGTCCATTGCCCTGTCCCTACCCTTCTGTCCATTGCCCTGTCCCTACCCTTCTGTCTAACGCCCTTTCCCTCCCCATCTGTCTATCTCCCTTTCCCTCCTGGTCAGTCTATCTCCCTTTCCCTCCCATCTGTCTATCTCCCTTTCCCTCCCCATCCGTCTATCTCCTTCTCTCCGCATCTGTCAATCGCCCTCTCTTCCTTTCTGTGTATCGCCCTCCCTCCAGATCTGTCTATCTACCTCCAACTCAGTCTGTCCATCTCCCCTTCCCTCTCCACTTGTTTATCTCCCTTTCTCTCCCCATCTGCCTTTCTCCATTTCCCTCCCCATCTGTCTAGCTCCCTTTCCTTCCCCATCTTTCTATCTCCCTTTCCCTCCCACTCTGTCTTTCTCCCTTTCCCTCCCTATCTCTCGATCGCCCTCCCTCCCTATCTCCTTCCTTTTCTGTCCATCACCCTCCCTCCCTAACTGTCCATCTCCCTCCCTAACTGTCTTTCGCACTCTCTCCCCCTCTGTCTATATCCGTTTCCCTCCCCACCTGTCTCTCTGCCTTGCCCTCCCACTCTGTCTATCTCCCTTTCTGTATCCATCTGTCTATCTCCTTTTCCCTCCCCATCTGTCTATCTCCGTTTCCCTCCCCATCTGTCTATCTCCCTTTCCCTACCTATCTGTCTATCTCCTTTTCATGTCTATTGCCTTTTCCCTACTCTTCTGTCTTATCTCTCTTTCCCTCTCCACTTGTCTATCTCCCTTTCTCTCCCCATCTCTCTTTCACCGTTTCCCTCCCCGTCTGTCGATCGCCCTCCCTATCTCCCACCCTACCTTTCTGTCTATCACCCTCCCTCCCTAACTGTCCACCTCCCTCCCTATCTGCCTTTGGCTCTCCCTCCCTATCAGTCTATGTCCCTTCCCTCCCCCTCTGTCTATTTTCCTTTCCCTCCACATCCGTCTATCTGCCTTTCCCTCCCTATCTGTATTTGACCCTTCGCCCCATCGCCCTGCCTACCGATCTGTCTATCGCCCTGCCTCCCGATCTGTCTATACCCCTGCCTCCCTATCTGTCTATCGCCCTGCCTCCCTATCTGTCTATCGCCCGCCCTCCCTGATTATCGAATGCCCTCCCTCCCTGTCTTTCGCCCTCCCTCCCTATCTGCCTTTCGCCCTCCCTCCCTATCTGTCTTTCACCCTCCCTCCCTATCTGTCTCTCGCCCTTTCCCTCCCCATCTGCTTATCTCCATTTCCATCCCCATATGTCTTTGGCTCTTCGTCCCTATTGCCCTCCTTCCCTATCTGACTATCGCACTCCCTCCATATCTGTCTATCTCCCTCCCTCTCTATCGGTATATCTCCCTTTACCTCCCCATCTGTCTATCACCCTCATTTCCTATCTGCCTATCACCCTCCCTCTCCATCTGTCATTTGCTCTCCTTCCTAACTGTATCTCTCCCTTTCCTTCCCCATCTGTCTATATCCCATTCCCACCCCCTTTGTCTTTCTCCCTTTCCCTCCGCGGCTGTCGATGGCCCTCCCTCCCTATCTCCCTCCCTTTCTGTCTATCACACTCACTCCCTCCCTAACTAGCCATCTCTCTCCCTATCATTCTTTCGCACTCCCTTCCTATCTGTCTATTTCCCTTTCCCTCCCATCTGTCTATCTGCCATTCCCTCCCACTCTGTCTATTTCCCTTTCTGTATCCATCTGTCTATCTCCTTTTCCCTGCCTGTCAATTGCACTCCCTCGCTTTCTGTCTCTCGCTTTCACTCTATGCATCGCCCTCCCTTCCTATCTATCTTTTCCCCACACTATCTGTCTTTTGCCCTCCCTCCCTACCTGTCTATCTCCCTTTCCCTCCCCATCTGTCTATCTGCTTTTCCCTCCACCTCAGTCGATCGCCCTTTCCCCCCAACTCAGTCGATCGCCCTTTCCCTCCACCTCACTCTATCGCTGTTTCCCTCCCCCTCAGTCTATCTCCCTTTCACCCATCTGTCTATCTCCCTTTCCCACCCCATCTGTCTATCGCTCCATATCTCCCTCCCTCCCTTTTTGTCTATCTCCCTCCCGCCAGATCTGTCAATCTACCTCCCTTTCAACTGTCGATCGCTCCTTCCCAACTCCACTTGTCAATCTCCCTTTCTCTTCCCAAGTCTCTTTGTCCCTTTCCCTCTCCATCTGTCTATCTCCTTCTCCCTCCCTATCTGTCTATCACCCTTCACCCATCGCCTTCCCTCCCTATGTCTTTCACCCTTCCCCCCATCGCCTTCCCTCCCTGTCTGTCAATCGCCCTGCCTATCTGTCTATCGTCCTGCCTCCCTATCTGTCTAACCCATGCCTCCCGATCTGTCTATTGCCCTCCCTCCCCATCTGTCTTTCGCCCTCCCTCCCTATCTGTCTCTCGCCCTGCCTCCCTATCTATCTTTCGCCCTCCCTCCCTATCTATCTATCTTTCACCCTCCATCCCTATCTGTCAATCTCCATTTCCCTCCCCACCTGTCACTCGCCCTTTCCCTCCCCATCTGTCTGTCTCCCTTGACTCCCCCATGTGTCTATCACCCAATCCCGCCCTTTTTGTCTATCTCCCTTTCCATACCCATCTGTTTATCTCCCTTTCCCTCCCCATCTGTCTATCTCCCTGTCACTCCCTCTCTGTCTATCGAACTCCCTCCCTATTTGTCTATCACCCTCCCTGACTATCGAATGCCCTCCTTACCCATCTGTCTTTTGCCCTCCCTCCCTATCTGTCTTTCGCCATGCCTATCTATCTACCTTTCGCTCTCTCTATCTGTCAATTTCCATTTCCCTCCCCACCTGTCTCTCGTCCTTTCCATCCCCATCTGTCTGTCTCCCTTGACCTCCCCATGTATCTATCACCTAATCCCGCCCTTTTTGTCTATCTCCCTTTCCATACACATCAGTTTATCTCCCATTCCCTCCCCATCTGTCTATCTCCCTTTCCTGCCCCATCTGCATCGCTCCCTTTCCCTCCCCATCTGTCTATCTCCCTTACCCTCCCCAAATGTCTATCTCCTTTTCCCTCCCCATCCGTCTATCCCCCTTTCCCTCCCCATCTGTCTATCTCCCCTTCCCTCCCCATCTGTCTATCTCCCTTTCCCTTCCCATCTGTCTATCACCCTCATTTCCTATCTGCCTATCGTCCTCCCTCCCCATCTGTCATTCGCTCTCCTTCCTAACTGTATCTCTCCCTTTCCCTCACCATCTGTCTATCTCACTTTCCCTCCCCATCTGTCTATCACCCTCATTTCCTATCTCCCTCCCTCCCTTTCTGTCTATCACCCTGCCTCCCCATCTGTCTCTTGCCCTCCCTCCCTATCTGTCTTTCCTATCTGTCAATCACTATTTCCCTCCCCACCTGTCTCTCGCCCTTTCCCTCCCCATGTGTCGATCGCCCAATCCCGCCCCTTCGGTCCATCTCCCTTTCCATACCCATCTGTTTATCTTCCTTTCCCACCCCATCTGTCTATCTCCCTTTCCCATCCCATCTGTCTATCTCCCTTTCCCTCTCCATCAGTCTATCTCCCATCTTCCCTCCCCATCTATCTTTCACCCTCTTTCCCTATCTCCCTCCCTCCCTTTCTAACTATCGCCCTCCCTCCAGATCTGTCTATCTACCTCCATCACCATCTGTCTATCTCCCCTTCCTTCTCCTCTTGTCTATCTCCCTTTGTCTCCCCATCTCTCTTACTCTGTTTCCTTCGCCATCTTACAATCTCCCTCTCCCTCCCCATCTGTCTATCCCCCTCTCCCTCCCCATCCGTCTCTCCCTTTCCCTCCCCATCTGTCTATCTCCTTTGCCCTCCCTATCTGTCTATCTCCTTTGCCCTCCCTTGCTTTCGGTCTATCTCCATTTCCCCCTGTCTATTGCCCTCCCTCCCCATCTGTCATTCGCCTGCCCTCCCTATCTGTATCTCCACTTTCCCTCACCATTTGTCTATCTCCCTTTCCCTCCCTATCTGTCTTTGAACCTTCGCCCCATCGCCCTGCCTCCCTATCTGTCTATCGCGCTGCCTCCCGATCTGTCTATCGCTCTGCCTCCCTATCTGTCTATCGCCCTGCCTCCCGATTTGTCTATACCCCTGCCTCCCGATCTGTCTATACCCCTGCCTCCCGATCTGTCTATCACCCGCCCTCCCTGATTATCGAAAGCCCTCCCTCCCTATCTGTCTTTCGCCCTCCCTCCCTATCTGTCTTCCGCTCTCCCTCCCTATCTGTCTTCCGCCCTCCCTCCCTATCTGTCTTCCACCCTCCCTCCCTATCTGTCTTTCGCCCTCCCTCCCTATCTGTCTTACGCCCTCCCTCCCTATCTGTCTTACGCCCTCCCTCCCTATCTGTCTTACGCCCTCCCTCCCTATCTGTCTTACGCCCTCCCTCCCTATCTGTCTTACGCCCTCCCTCCCTATCTGTCTTACGCCCTCCCTCCCTATCTGTCTTTCGCCCTCCCTCCCTATCTGTCTTTCGCCCTCCCTCCCTATCTGTCTTTCGCCCTCCCTCCCTATCTGTCTTTCGCCCTCCCTCCCTATCTGTCTTTCGCCCTCCCTACCTATCTGTCTCTTGCCCTTTCCCTCCCCATCTGTCTATCTCCCTTGACCTCTCCATGTGTATATCGCACAACCCCGCCCCTTCTGTCTATCTCCCTTTCCATAGCGATTTGTTTATCTCCTTTTCCCTCCCCATCTGTCTATCGCCCCTTCCCTCTCCACGTCCATCTCCCCTTCTCTCCCCATCTCTCTTTCTCAATTTCCCTCCCTATCTGTCTAGCTCCCTTTCCTTCCCCATCTGTCTATATCCCATTCCCACCCCCTTTGTCTTTCTCCCTTTCCCTCCCCGGCTGTCGATCGCCCTCCCTCCCTATCTCCCTCCCTTTCTGTCTATCACCGTCCCTCCCTAACTATCCATCTCCCTCCCGATCTGTCTTTCGCACTCCATCCCTATCTGTCTATTTCCCTTTCCCTCCCATCTGTCTATCTGCCATTCCCTCCCACTCTGTCTATCTCCCTTTCCCTCCCCATCTGTCTATCTCCCTTTCCCTCCCCATCTGTCTATCTCCCTTTCCCTCCCCATCTATCTCCCTTTCCCTTCCCATCTGTCTATCATCCTCATTTCCTATCTGCCTATCGTCGTCCCTCCCTATCTGCCTATTGTCCTCCCTCCCCATCTGTCATTCGCTCTCCTTCCTAACTGTATCTCTCCCTTTCCCTCCCCAACTGTCTATCGCCCTCATTTCCTATCTCCCTCCCTCCCTTTCTGTCTATCACCCTGCCTCCCCATCTGTCTCTTGTCCTCCCTCCCTATCTGTCTTTCGCCCTCCCTCCCTATCTGTCAATCACTATTTCCCTCCCCACCTGTCTCTCGCCCTTTCCCTTCCCATCTGTCTATCTCCCTTGACCTCCCCATGTGTCGATCGCCCAATCCCGCCCCTTCTGTCCATCTCCCTTTCCATACCCATCTGTTTATCTTCCTTTCCCACCCCATCTGTCTATCTCCCTTTCCCACCCCATCTGTCTATCTCCCTTTCCCTCCCCACCTGTCCACCTCCCATCTTCCCTCCCCATCTATCTTTCACCCTCTTTCCCTAACTCCCTCCCTCCCTATCTGTCTTTCGCACTCCCTCCCTATCTGTCTTTTGCCCTGCCTCCCTATCTGTCTATCATCCTGCCTCCCTATCTGTCTAACCCATGCCTCCCGATCTGTCTATCGCCCTGCCTCCCTATCTGTCTATCACCCTCCCTCCTTATTTGTCTATCGCACTCCCTGACTATCAAATGCCCTCCCTACCCATCTGTCTTTCGCCCTCCCTACCCATCTGTCTTTCGCCCTCCCTCCCTATCTGTCTCTCGCCCTGCCTCCCTATCTGTCTTTTGCCCTCCCTCCCTATCTATCTTTCACCCTCCATCCCTATCTGTCAATATCCATTTCCCTCCCCACCTGTCTCTCGCCCTTTCCCTCCCCATCTGTCTGTCTCCCTTGACCCCCCCCATGTGTCTATCACCCAATCCCACCCTTTTTGTCTATCTCCCTTTCCCACCCCATCTATCTATCTCTCAGCTTCCCTCCCCATTTGTCTATCACCCTCATTTCCTATCCCCCTCCCTCCCTTTCTGTCTATCGCCCTCCCTCCACATCTGTCTTTCTACCTCCCTCTCTATCTGTCCAAATCCCCTTCCCACTCCACTTGTCCATCTCCCTTTCTCTCCCCATCTCTCTTCCTCTATTTCCCTCCTGGCCTGTCTATCACCCTCCCTCCCTAACTGTCCACCTCCCTCCCTATCTGCCTTTGGCTCTCCCTCCCTATCTGGCTATGTCACTTCCCTCCCCCTCTGTCTATTTCCCTTTCCCTCCCCATCCATCTATCTGCCTGTCAATCGCACTCCCTCGCTTTCTGTCTATCTCCCTTTCACTCTATGTATCGCCCTCCCTCCCTATCTATCTTTTGTCCACCCTATCTGTCTTTCGCCCTCCCTCCCCCTCTGTCTATCTCCCTTTCCCTCCCCATCTGTCTATCTCCCTTCCCCTCCCCATCTATCTCTCTCCCTTTCCCTCCCCATCTGTCTCTTTCCCTTCCCCTCCCCATCTGTCTCTCTCCCTTTCCCTCCCCATCTGTCTCTTTCCCTTTCACTCCCCATCTCTCTCTCTCCCTTTCCCTCCCCATCTGTCTATCTTGCTTTCCCTCCCCATCTGTCTATCTCCATTTCCATCCCCATATGTCTTTGGCCCTTCATCCCTATTGTCCTCCCTCCCTGTCTGACTATCTGTCCATCTCCCTCCCTCTCTATCGGTATATCTCCCTTTACCTCCCCATGTCTATTGCCCTTTCCCTACCCTTCTGTCCATTGCCCTGTCCCTACCCTTCTGTCCATTGCCCTGTCCCTACCCTTCTGTCTAACGCCCTTTCCCTCCCCATCTGTCTATCTCCCTTTCCCTCCTGGTCAGTCTATCTCCCTTTCCCTCCCATCTGTCTATCTCCCTCTCCTTTCCCATCCGTCTATCTCCTTCCCTCCTCATCTGTCAATCGCCCTCATTCCCTGTCTCCCTCCCTCCCTTTCTGTGTATCGCCCTCGCTCCAGATCTGTCTATCTACCTCCAACTCAGTCTGTCCATCTCCCCTTCCCTCTCCACTTGTTTATCTCCCTTTCTCTCCCCATCTGCCTTTCTCCCTTTCCCTCCCCATCTGTCTATCTCCCTTTCCCTCCCCCTCTGTCTTTCTCCCTTTCCCTCCTTATCTCTCGATCGCCCTCCCTCCCTATCTCCTTCCTTTTCTGTCCATCACCCTCCCTCCCTAACTGTCCATCTCCCTCCCTATCTGTCTTTCGCACTCCCTCCCCCTCTGTCTATATCCATTTCCCTCCCCACCTGTCTCTCTGCCTTGCCCTCCCACTCTGTCTATCTCTCTTTCTGTATCCATCTGTCTATCTCCTTTTCCCTCCCCATCTGTCTATCTCCGTTTCCCTCCCCATCTGTCTATCTCCCTTTCCCTACCTATCTATCTATCTCCTTTTCATGTCTACCGCCCTTTCCCTACTCTTCTGTCTATCTCTCTTCCCCTCTCCACTTATCTATCTCCCTTTCTCTCCCCATCTCTCTTTCTCCATTTCCCTCCCCGTCTGTCGATCACCCTCCCTCCCTATCTCCCTCCCTCCCTTTCTGTCTATCAACCTCCCTCCCTAACTGTCCACCTCCCTCCCTATCTGCCTTTGGCTCTCCCTCCCTATCTGCCTTTGGCTGTCCCTCCCTATCTGTCTATGTCCCTTCCCTCCCCCTCTGTCTATTTCCCTTTCCCTCCACATCCGTCTATCTGCCTTTCCCTCCCATTCTCCCTATCTCTGTTTCCCTACCCATCTGTCTATCTCCTTTTCCCTGCCTATCTGTCAATCACTCTCCCTTGCTTTCTGTCTATCTCCCTTTCACTCTATGTATCGCCCTCCCTCCCTATCTATCTTTTGCCCACCCTATCTGTCTTTCGCCCTCCCTCCCTATCTGTCTATCTCCCTATCTCTCCCCATCTATCTCCCTTTCCCTCCCCATCTGTCTATCTCCCTTTCCCTCCACCTCAGTTGATCGTCCTTTCCCTCCCCATCTGTCTCTCTCCCTTTCCCTCACCCTCAGTCTATCTTCCTTTCACCCATCTGTCTATCTCCCTTTCCCTCCCCATCTGTCTATCACTCCCTATCTCCCTCCCTCCCTTTCTGTCTATCGCTCTCCCTCCAGATCTGTCAATCTACCTCCCTCTATATCTGTCTATCTCAGTCCCTCCAAACTGTCTATCGATACTTCCCATTCCAGTTGTCAATCTCCCTTTCTCTTCCCATCTCTCTTTGTCCCTTTCCCTCCCCATCTGTCTATCTCCTTTTCCCTCCCTATCTGTCTATCTCCTTTTCCCTCCTATCTGTCCACACCCCTCCCTTGCATTCTGTCTATCTCCATTTCGCCCCTGTCTTTCACCCTCCCTCTTTCTCCCTCCCTCTGTCATTCGCTCTCCCACCCTATCTGTATCTCTCCCTTTCCCTCACCATCTGTCTATCTCCCTTTCCCTCCCATCTGTCTATCACCCTTCACCCATCACCTTCCCTCCCGATCTGTCTATCGCCCTGCCTCCCGATCTGTCTTTCGCCCACCCTCCCTTCCTGTCTTTCGCCCACCCTCCTTATCTGTCTTTCGCCCTCCCTCCCTATCTGTCTTCCGCCCTCCCTCCTTATCTGTCTTCCGCTCTCCCTCCCTATCTGTCTTCCGCCCTCCCTCCCTATCTGTCTTCCGCCCTCCCTCCCTATCTGTCTTCCGCCCTCCCTCCCTATCTGTCTTTCGCCCTCCCTCCCTATCTGTCTTTCGCCCTCCCTCCCTATCTGTCTTTCGCCCTCCCTCCCTATCTGTCTTCCACCCTGCCCCCATAGCTGCCTTTCGCCCTCCCTCCCTATCTGTATATCTCCCTGACTCCCCATTTGTCTATCTCCATTTCTCTTGCCCTCTGTCTATCTCCATTTCCCTCCCCCTCTGTCTATCTCCCTTTCCCACCACCATCTGTCAAGAGCCCATTCCCGCCCCATCTGTCTATGTCCCTTTCCATCCCCATTTGTGTTTCGACCTTCCTCCCTATTGCCCTGCCTCCCTATCTGTCTATTGCCCTCCCTCCCTATTTGTCCATCGCCCTCCCTGACTATCAAATGCCCTCCCTACCCACCTGTCTTTCGCCCTCCCTCCCTATCTGTCTCTTGCTCTCCCTCCCAATCTGCCTTTTGGCCTCCCTCCCTATCTGTCAATCTCCATTTCCCTCCCCACCTGTCTCTCGCCCTTTCCCTCCCCATCTGTCCATCTCTCTTGACCTCCCAATGTGTCTATCGTACAATCCCGCCCTTTCTGTCTATCTGCCGTTCCATACCCATCTGTTTATCACCCATTCCCTCCCCATCTGTCTATCTCCCTTTCCCACCTTATCTGTCTATTTCCCTTTCCCTCCCCATCTGTCTATCTCCCTTTCCCTCCCCATCTGTCTATCGCCCTCATTTCCTATCTCCCTCCCTCCCTTTCTGTCTATCGCCCTTTCACTCCATGTATTGCCCTCCCTCCCTATCCATCTATCTATCTCCCTCCTTTTCCATCTATCTGTCTCCCTCCCTTTCCATCTGTCTGTCTTCCTCCCTTTCCATTTATCTACCTCCCTCCCTTTCCATCTATCTCATTCCCTTTCCATCTATTTATCTACCTCCTTTTCCATCTATCTCCCTCCCTATCGATCTATCTAACCTCCCTCCTTATTGATCTATCTATTTATCTCCCTCCTTATCCATCTATCTATCTAACTCCCTATCAATCAATCTATCTCGCTCCCTTTCCATCTATCTACCTCCATATCAATCAATCTATCTCCCTCCCTTTCAATCTATAGCCCTCCCTATCGATGTATCTATCTATCTCACTCCCTATCTCCCTCCCTTTCCAACTATCTATCTCCCACCTTATCCATTTATCTATCTCTCGCATTATCCATGTATCTATCTCCCTCCCTATCAATGTATCTACCTGCCTCCCTATCCACCTATCTATCTATCTCCCTCTCTATCCATCTATCTATTTATCTCCCTCCCCATTCATCTATCTCCCTCCCTATCCATCTCCCTCCCTATCCATCTATCTAACTCACTATCCATCTATCTACCTCACTATCCATTTATCTCCCTCTCTATCCATCTATCTCCCTCCCTATCCATCTCCCTCCCTATCCATCTATCTACCTCACTATCCATCTATCTATCTCCCTCCTTTTCCATCTATCTGTCTCCCTCCCTTTCCATCTATCTCTCTCCCTCCCTTTCCATCTATCTCTCTCCCTCCCTTTCCATCTATCTCTCTCCCTCCCTTTCCATCTATCTCTCTCCCTCCCTTTCCATCTATCTGTCTCCCTCCTTTTCCATCTATCTGTCTCCCTCCCTTTCCATCTATCTATCTCCCTCCCTTTCCATTTAACTACCTCCCTCCCTTTCCATCTATCTCATTCCCTTTCCATCTATCTATCTACCTCCTTTTCCATCTATCTCCCTCCCTATCGATCTATCTAACCTCCCTCCTTATTGATCTATCTATTTATCTCCCTTCTTATCCATCTATCTATCTACCTCCCTATCAATCAATCTATCTCCCTCCCTTTCAATCTATCTCCCTCCCTATCGATGTATCTATCTATCTCACTCCCTATCTCCTTCCCTTTCCAACTATCTATCTCCCACCTTATCCATTTATCTATCACTCGCACTATCCATGTATCTATCTCCCTCCCTATCAATGTATCTACCTGCCTCCCAATCCACCTATCTATCTCTCTCCCTATCCATCTATCTATTTATCTCCCTCCCCATTCATCTATCTATCTCCCTCCCTATCCATCTCCCTCCCTATCCATCTATCTAACTCACTATCCATCTATCTACCTCCCTATCCATCTCCCTCCCTATCCATCTATCTTCCTCACCATCCAATTATTTCCCTCTCTATCCATCTATCTCCCTCCCTATCCATCTCCCTCCCTATCCATCTAACTCCCTCCCTATCCATGTATCAATCTCCATCTCTATCCATCTATCTATACCTCTCCCTCCCTATCCATCTATCTGTCCATCTCCCTCCCTATCCACCTATCTACCTCATTATCCATCTATCTCCCTCGCTATCCATGTATCTCCCTCGCTATCCATATATCTCCCTCGCTATCCATATATCTCCCTCGCTACCCATGTATCTCCCTCGCTACCCATGTATCTCCCTCGCTACCCATGTATCTCCCACGCTATCCATCTATCTCCCTCCCTATCCATGTAGCAATCTACATCCATATCCATTTATTTATCTCCCTCCCTTTCCATCTGTCTCATTCCCACCCTATCCATCTAACTCCCTCCCTATCCATGTATCAATCTCCATCTCTATCCATCCATCTATACCTCTCCCTCCCTATCCATCTGTCTGTCCATCTCCCTCCCTATCCATCTAACTTTCAATCTTCCTCCCTTTCCATATAACTCTCTGTGCCTGCCCTATCCATCTATCTATCTCCCTCCCTATCCATCTATCTATCTCCATCCCTATCCATCTATCTATCTCCCTCCCTATATATCTATCTATCTCCCTCCCTATCCATCTATCTCCCTCCCTATCCAACTATCTATCTCCCACCTTATCCATCCATCTATCTCCCTCCCTATCAATTTATCTATCTCAGTCCCTTTCTCCCTCCCTGTCCATCTATCTCTCTCCTTCCCTATCCATCTATCTATCTCCCTCCCTATCCATCTATCTATCTCCCTCCCTATCCATCTCTCTATCTCCCTCCCTTTCCATCTATCTCCCTCCCTATCCAAGTATCTATATATCTCACTCCCTATCCATCTATCTATCTATCACCCTCCCTATCCATCTATCTATCTCCCTCGCTATCCATCTCCCTCCCCATCCATCTATCTATCTCTCTACCTGTCCGACTCACTCTCTATCCATCTATCTACCTCACTATCCATCTATCTCCCTCTCCAGCCATCTATCCCCCTCTCTGTCCATCTATCCCCCTCAATATCCATCTAACTCCCCCGCTATCCATCTATCTCCCCCGCGATCCATCTACCTCCCTCGCTATCCATCTACCTCCCTCGCTATCCATCTATCACCCTCCCTATACATTATCACCCTCCCTATACATTATCACCCTCCCTATACATTATCACCCTCCCTATACATTATCACCCTCCCTATCCATCTATCTCCCTCCCTATCCATCTATCTCCCTCCCTATACATGTATCTATTGACTTCCCTTTCCATCTGTCTCATTGCCTCCCTATTTATCTCGCTCCCTCCTTCGTTATCCATTTATCTCCCTCTCCATTTCTCTCTCTGTCTCTATCTCGCTCCCTATCCATCTATCTCACTCCCTAACCATGTATCAATCTCCCTCTCTATCCATCCATCTGGACATCTCCCTCCCGATCCATCTATCTGTCCATCTGCCTCCATATCCATCTGTCTTTCAATCTTCCTCCCTATCCATCTATCTATCTCCCTCCCTATCCATCTATCTATCTCCCTCCCTATCCATCTATCTATCTCGCTCCCTATCCATCTATCTATCTGCCTCCCTACGCATCGATCTATCTCCTTCTCCTTCCCATCTATCTATCTCCCATGCTATCCATCTATCACCCTCCCTATCCATTTATCTATCTCCCTTCCTATCCATCCAGCTATCTCCCTTCCAATCCATCTATCGATCCATCTCCCACCCTATACATCTATCTATCTCCCTCCCTATCCATCTATCAATCTCCCTCCCTATCCCTCGATCTATGTCCAACCCAATCCATCTATCTATCTCCCTCCCTATGCACCTATCTATCTCCCTTACCATCCATCTATCTATCACTGTCCATATCCATCTACCTATCTCCCTCCTTATCCAGCTGTCTATCTCCCTGCTTATCCATGTACCTATCTACCTCCCTATCCATTTATCTATCACACTCACTATCAGCGTCCCTGTCCATCTATCTATCTCCCTCCTTATCCAACTATCTGCCTCCCTTTCTATCCATCTATCCCCCCCTATCCATCTATGCATCTCCCTCCCAAACCATCTATCTCGCACCCACCCATCTATCTGTCTCCCTTTCTATCCATCTATCCCTCCCTATCCATCTATCTATCTCCCCACATCCATCCATCTATCTCCCTCCCTATCCATCGATCTATCCCCCTCCCTATCCATCGATCTATCTCCTTCCCCTTTCCATCTATCTCCCTCGCTATCCATCTATCTACCTCCTTCACTATCCATCTATCTATCTTGCACCCTATCCAGCTATCTATCTCCCGCACTATCCATCTATCTATCTCCCGCACTATCCATCTATCTATCTCCTGCACTATCCATCTATCTATCTCCCGCACTATCCATCTATCTATCTCCCGCCCTATCCATCTATCTAACTCCCGCCCTATCCATCTATCTCTCTCCCTCCCTATCCATCCATCTATCTCCCTCCCTATCCATCCATCTATCTACCTCCCTATACATCCATCTATCTCCCTCCCGATCCATCGATCTATCTCTGTCCGTATCCATCTATCTATAGCCCTCCTTATACATAAATCTATCTCTCTCCCTAACCATCTATTTATCTCACTCGCTATCTCCCACCCTAACCATGTATCTATCTCCCTCCCTATCAAAGTACCTATCTCCCTCCCTATCCCTGTACCTATCTCCCTCCCGGTCCATCTATCTATCTCCCTCCCTATCCATCTATCTATCTCCCTCCCTAACCGTCTATCTATCTCCCTCCCTATCCATCTATCTATCTCCCTCCCTATCCAGCTATCTATCTCCCTCCCTATCCAGCTATCTATCTCCCTCCCTATCCAATTATCTATCTCCATCCCTATCCATCTATCTATCTCCCACTCTATCCATTTATCTATCTCCCGCCCTATTATCCTCCCTGTCCATCTATCTCACTCACTGTCCATCTATCTCCCTCCCTGTCCATCTATCTATTACAATCCCTATCCATCTATCTACATCTCTCCCTATCGATCAATCTCCCTCCATATATATGTATCTATCTCCCTCCCTATCCATCCATCTATCTCCCTCCCTATCCATCCATCTATCTCCCTCCCTATCCATCCATCTATCTCCCTACCTATCCATCTACCTATATCCCTCCTTATACATTTATCTATCTCTCTCCCTATCCATCCATCTATCTCACTCACTATCTCCCACCCTAGCCATATATCTATCTCCCTCCCTATCCATCCATCTATCTCCCTCCCTATGCATCTATCTATCTCCCACCCTATCCATCTATCTATCTCCCTCCCTATCCATCTATCTATCTCCCTCCCTATCCATCTATCTATCTCCCTCCCTATCCATCTATCTATCTCCCTCCCTATCCATCTATCTATCTCCCTCCCTATCCATCTATCTATCTCGCTTCCTATCCATCTATCTATCTCCCTCCCTATCCATCTATCTATCTCCCCCCCATCCATCTATCTATCTCCCTCCCTATCCATCTATCTATCTCGCTTCCTATCCATCTATCTATCTCGCTCCCTATCCATCTATCTACCTGACTCCCTATCCATCTATCTATCTCGGTCCCTATCCATCTATCTATCTCGCTCCCTATCCATCTATCTATCTGACTCCCTATCCAGCTATCTATCTCCCTCCCCATCCATCTATCTATCACTGTCCATATCCATCTACCTATCTCCCTCCTTATCCATCTATCTATCTCCCTGCCTATCCATGTACCTATCTACTTCCCTATCCATTTATCTATCACACTCACTATCTCCCTCCCTGTCCATCTATCTATCTCCCTCCTTATCCAACTATCTGCCTCCCTTTCTATCCATCTATCCCCCCCTATCCATCTATGCATCTCCCTCCCAAACCATCTATCTCGCACCCTATCCATCTATCTGTCTCCCTTTCTATCCATCTATCCCTCCCTATCCATCTATATATCTCCCCGATCCATCTATCTATCTCCCTCCCTATCCATCGATCTATCCCCCTCCCTATCCATCGATCTATCTCCTTCCCCTTTCCATCTATCTATCTCCCTCGCTATCCATCTATCTAACTCCCGCACTATCCATCTATCTATCTCCCGCACTATCTATCTATCTCCCGCCCTATCCATCTATCTAACTCCCACCCTATCCATCTATCTCCCTCCCTATCCATCTATCTATCTCCCTCCCTATCCATCTATCTATATCCCTATCCATCTATCTATCTCCCCCCTATCCATCTATCGATCTCCCTCCCTATCCATCGATCCATCTCCTTCCCCTTTACATCTACCTATCTTACCTCGCTATCCATCTATCTATCTCCCGACCTATCCATGTAGCTAACTCCCTCCCTATCCAACTATCTATCTCCCTCCCTATCCATCTATCTATCTCCCTACCTATCCATCTATCTATCTCCCTACCTATCCATCTATCTATCTCCCTCCCTATCCATCTATCTATCTCCCTCCCTATCAATCTATCTATCTCCCTCCCTATCCATCTATCAATCTCCCTCCCTATCCATCTATCTATCTACCTCCCTATCCTTCCATCTCCCTCCCTCCGTATCCATCCATCTATCTCCCTCCCTATGCATCCATCTATCCACCTCCCTATACATCCATCTATCTCCTTCCCTATCCATCCATCTATCTCTGTCCGTATCCATCTATCTATAGCCCTCCTTATACATAAATCTATCTCTCTCCCTATCTATCTATCTTTCTCACTCACTATCTCCCACCCTAGCCATGTATCTATCTCCCTCCCTATCAATGTACCTATCTCCTTCCTTATCCCTGTACCTATCTCCCTCCCTGTCCATCTATCTATCTCCCGCCCTACCCGTCTATCCATCTCCCTCCCTATCCATCTATCTCCCTTCCTATCCATCTATCTCCCTCCCTATCCATCTATCTATCTACCTCCCTATCCATCTATCTATCTACCTCCCTATCCATCCATCTCTCTCCCTCCCTATCCATCCATCTCTCATCCTCCCTATCCATCCATCTAACTCCCTCCCTATCTATCCATCTATCTACCTCCCTATCCATCCATCTATCTCCCTCCCTATCCATCCATCTATCTCCGTCCATATCCATCTATCTATCTCCCTCACTATCCATCTATCTATCTCCCTCCCTATCCATCTATCTATCTCGCTTCCTATCCATCTGTCTATCTCCCTCCCTATCCATCCATCTACCTCCCTCGCTATCCATCTATTGCCCTCCCTATCCATTTATCTATCTCCCTCCCTATCCATCTATCTACCTCCCTATTCATTTGTCTAACTATCTCCTTCCCTATCCATCATTCTATCTCTCTCCCTCCCCATCCATCTATCGATCCATCTCCCTCCCTATCCATCCATCATTCTCCCGCCCTATCTATCTATCTCATTCCCTATCCATCTATCAATCTCCCACCCTATCCATCTATCTATCGCCCTCCCTATCCATCTATCTATCTCCCTATCCATCTATCTATCTCCCTCCCCATCCATCTATCTATCTCACACCCTATCCATCTATCTATCGCCCGCCCTATCCATCTATCTATTGCCCGCCCTATCCATCTATCTATCTCCCTCCCTATCCAACTATCTGTCTCCCTCTCTATCCATCTATCTCCCTCCCTAACCATCTCTCTAACTCCCCCCCTTTCCATCTATCTATCTCCCTCCCTATCCATCTATCTATCTCCCTCCCTATTCATCTATCTATCTCCCTCCCTATTCATCTATCTCCCTCATTATCCATCTATCTATCTCCCTATCCATCTCCCTCCCTATCCATCTATCTTCCTCACCATCCAATTATTTCCCTCTCTATCCATCTATCTCCCTCCCTATCCATCTCCCTCCCTATCCATCTAACTCCCTCCCTATCCATGTATCAATCTCCATCTCTATCCATCTATCTATACCTCTCCCTCCCTATCCATCTATCTGTCCATCTCCCTCCCTATCCACCTATCTACCTCATTATCCATCTATCTCCCTCGCTATCCATGTATCTCCCTCGCTATCCATATATCTCCCTCGCTATCCATATATCTCCCTCGCTACCCATGTATCTCCCTCGCTACCCATGTATCTCCCTCGCTACCCATGTATCTCCCACGCTATCCATCTATCTCCCTCCCTATCCATGTAGCAATCTACATCCATATCCATTTATTTATCTCCCTCCCTTTCCATCTGTCTCATTCCCACCCTATCCATCTAACTCCCTCCCTATCCATGTATCAATCTCCATCTCTATCCATCCATCTATACCTCTCCCTCCCTATCCATCTGTCTGTCCATCTCCCTCCCTATCCATCTAACTTTCAATCTTCCTCCCTTTCCATATAACTCTCTGTGCCTGCCCTATCCATCTATCTATCTCCCTCCCTATCCATCTATCTATCTCCATCCCTATCCATCTATCTATCTCCCTCCCTATATATCTATCTATCTCCCTCCCTATCCATCTATCTCCCTCCCTATCCAACTATCTATCTCCCACCTTATCCATCCATCTATCTCCCTCCCTATCAATTTATCTATCTCAGTCCCTTTCTCCCTCCCTGTCCATCTATCTCTCTCCTTCCCTATCCATCTATCTATCTCCCTCCCTATCCATCTATCTATCTCCCTCCCTATCCATCTCTCTATCTCCCTCCCTTTCCATCTATCTCCCTCCCTATCCAAGTATCTATATATCTCACTCCCTATCCATCTATCTATCTATCACCCTCCCTATCCATCTATCTATCTCCCTCGCTATCCATCTCCCTCCCCATCCATCTATCTATCTCTCTACCTGTCCGACTCACTCTCTATCCATCTATCTACCTCACTATCCATCTATCTCCCTCTCCAGCCATCTATCCCCCTCTCTGTCCATCTATCCCCCTCAATATCCATCTAACTCCCCCGCTATCCATCTATCTCCCCCGCGATCCATCTACCTCCCTCGCTATCCATCTACCTCCCTCGCTATCCATCTATCACCCTCCCTATACATTATCACCCTCCCTATACATTATCACCCTCCCTATACATTATCACCCTCCCTATACATTATCACCCTCCCTATCCATCTATCTCCCTCCCTATCCATCTATCTCCCTCCCTATACATGTATCTATTGACTTCCCTTTCCATCTGTCTCATTGCCTCCCTATTTATCTCGCTCCCTCCTTCGTTATCCATTTATCTCCCTCTCCATTTCTCTCTCTGTCTCTATCTCGCTCCCTATCCATCTATCTCACTCCCTAACCATGTATCAATCTCCCTCTCTATCCATCCATCTGGACATCTCCCTCCCGATCCATCTATCTGTCCATCTGCCTCCATATCCATCTGTCTTTCAATCTTCCTCCCTATCCATCTATCTATCTCCCTCCCTATCCATCTATCTATCTCCCTCCCTATCCATCTATCTATCTCGCTCCCTATCCATCTATCTATCTGCCTCCCTACGCATCGATCTATCTCCTTCTCCTTCCCATCTATCTATCTCCCATGCTATCCATCTATCACCCTCCCTATCCATTTATCTATCTCCCTTCCTATCCATCCAGCTATCTCCCTTCCAATCCATCTATCGATCCATCTCCCACCCTATACATCTATCTATCTCCCTCCCTATCCATCTATCAATCTCCCTCCCTATCCCTCGATCTATGTCCAACCCAATCCATCTATCTATCTCCCTCCCTATGCACCTATCTATCTCCCTTACCATCCATCTATCTATCACTGTCCATATCCATCTACCTATCTCCCTCCTTATCCAGCTGTCTATCTCCCTGCTTATCCATGTACCTATCTACCTCCCTATCCATTTATCTATCACACTCACTATCAGCGTCCCTGTCCATCTATCTATCTCCCTCCTTATCCAACTATCTGCCTCCCTTTCTATCCATCTATCCCCCCCTATCCATCTATGCATCTCCCTCCCAAACCATCTATCTCGCACCCACCCATCTATCTGTCTCCCTTTCTATCCATCTATCCCTCCCTATCCATCTATCTATCTCCCCACATCCATCCATCTATCTCCCTCCCTATCCATCGATCTATCCCCCTCCCTATCCATCGATCTATCTCCTTCCCCTTTCCATCTATCTCCCTCGCTATCCATCTATCTACCTCCTTCACTATCCATCTATCTATCTTGCACCCTATCCAGCTATCTATCTCCCGCACTATCCATCTATCTATCTCCCGCACTATCCATCTATCTATCTCCTGCACTATCCATCTATCTATCTCCCGCACTATCCATCTATCTATCTCCCGCCCTATCCATCTATCTAACTCCCGCCCTATCCATCTATCTCTCTCCCTCCCTATCCATCCATCTATCTCCCTCCCTATCCATCCATCTATCTACCTCCCTATACATCCATCTATCTCCCTCCCGATCCATCGATCTATCTCTGTCCGTATCCATCTATCTATAGCCCTCCTTATACATAAATCTATCTCTCTCCCTAACCATCTATTTATCTCACTCGCTATCTCCCACCCTAACCATGTATCTATCTCCCTCCCTATCAAAGTACCTATCTCCCTCCCTATCCCTGTACCTATCTCCCTCCCGGTCCATCTATCTATCTCCCTCCCTATCCATCTATCTATCTCCCTCCCTAACCGTCTATCTATCTCCCTCCCTATCCATCTATCTATCTCCCTCCCTATCCAGCTATCTATCTCCCTCCCTATCCAGCTATCTATCTCCCTCCCTATCCAATTATCTATCTCCATCCCTATCCATCTATCTATCTCCCACTCTATCCATTTATCTATCTCCCGCCCTATTATCCTCCCTGTCCATCTATCTCACTCACTGTCCATCTATCTCCCTCCCTGTCCATCTATCTATTACAATCCCTATCCATCTATCTACATCTCTCCCTATCGATCAATCTCCCTCCATATATATGTATCTATCTCCCTCCCTATCCATCCATCTATCTCCCTCCCTATCCATCCATCTATCTCCCTCCCTATCCATCCATCTATCTCCCTACCTATCCATCTACCTATATCCCTCCTTATACATTTATCTATCTCTCTCCCTATCCATCCATCTATCTCACTCACTATCTCCCACCCTAGCCATATATCTATCTCCCTCCCTATCCATCCATCTATCTCCCTCCCTATGCATCTATCTATCTCCCACCCTATCCATCTATCTATCTCCCTCCCTATCCATCTATCTATCTCCCTCCCTATCCATCTATCTATCTCCCTCCCTATCCATCTATCTATCTCCCTCCCTATCCATCTATCTATCTCCCTCCCTATCCATCTATCTATCTCGCTTCCTATCCATCTATCTATCTCCCTCCCTATCCATCTATCTATCTCCCCCCCATCCATCTATCTATCTCCCTCCCTATCCATCTATCTATCTCGCTTCCTATCCATCTATCTATCTCGCTCCCTATCCATCTATCTACCTGACTCCCTATCCATCTATCTATCTCGGTCCCTATCCATCTATCTATCTCGCTCCCTATCCATCTATCTATCTGACTCCCTATCCAGCTATCTATCTCCCTCCCCATCCATCTATCTATCACTGTCCATATCCATCTACCTATCTCCCTCCTTATCCATCTATCTATCTCCCTGCCTATCCATGTACCTATCTACTTCCCTATCCATTTATCTATCACACTCACTATCTCCCTCCCTGTCCATCTATCTATCTCCCTCCTTATCCAACTATCTGCCTCCCTTTCTATCCATCTATCCCCCCCTATCCATCTATGCATCTCCCTCCCAAACCATCTATCTCGCACCCTATCCATCTATCTGTCTCCCTTTCTATCCATCTATCCCTCCCTATCCATCTATATATCTCCCCGATCCATCTATCTATCTCCCTCCCTATCCATCGATCTATCCCCCTCCCTATCCATCGATCTATCTCCTTCCCCTTTCCATCTATCTATCTCCCTCGCTATCCATCTATCTAACTCCCGCACTATCCATCTATCTATCTCCCGCACTATCTATCTATCTCCCGCCCTATCCATCTATCTAACTCCCACCCTATCCATCTATCTCCCTCCCTATCCATCTATCTATCTCCCTCCCTATCCATCTATCTATATCCCTATCCATCTATCTATCTCCCCCCTATCCATCTATCGATCTCCCTCCCTATCCATCGATCCATCTCCTTCCCCTTTACATCTACCTATCTTACCTCGCTATCCATCTATCTATCTCCCGACCTATCCATGTAGCTAACTCCCTCCCTATCCAACTATCTATCTCCCTCCCTATCCATCTATCTATCTCCCTACCTATCCATCTATCTATCTCCCTACCTATCCATCTATCTATCTCCCTCCCTATCCATCTATCTATCTCCCTCCCTATCAATCTATCTATCTCCCTCCCTATCCATCTATCAATCTCCCTCCCTATCCATCTATCTATCTACCTCCCTATCCTTCCATCTCCCTCCCTCCGTATCCATCCATCTATCTCCCTCCCTATGCATCCATCTATCCACCTCCCTATACATCCATCTATCTCCTTCCCTATCCATCCATCTATCTCTGTCCGTATCCATCTATCTATAGCCCTCCTTATACATAAATCTATCTCTCTCCCTATCTATCTATCTTTCTCACTCACTATCTCCCACCCTAGCCATGTATCTATCTCCCTCCCTATCAATGTACCTATCTCCTTCCTTATCCCTGTACCTATCTCCCTCCCTGTCCATCTATCTATCTCCCGCCCTACCCGTCTATCCATCTCCCTCCCTATCCATCTATCTCCCTTCCTATCCATCTATCTCCCTCCCTATCCATCTATCTATCTACCTCCCTATCCATCTATCTATCTACCTCCCTATCCATCCATCTCTCTCCCTCCCTATCCATCCATCTCTCATCCTCCCTATCCATCCATCTAACTCCCTCCCTATCTATCCATCTATCTACCTCCCTATCCATCCATCTATCTCCCTCCCTATCCATCCATCTATCTCCGTCCATATCCATCTATCTATCTCCCTCACTATCCATCTATCTATCTCCCTCCCTATCCATCTATCTATCTCGCTTCCTATCCATCTGTCTATCTCCCTCCCTATCCATCCATCTACCTCCCTCGCTATCCATCTATTGCCCTCCCTATCCATTTATCTATCTCCCTCCCTATCCATCTATCTACCTCCCTATTCATTTGTCTAACTATCTCCTTCCCTATCCATCATTCTATCTATCTCCCTCCCCATCCATCTATCGATCCATCTCCCTCCCTATCCATCCATCATTCTCCCGCCCTATCTATCTATCTCATTCCCTATCCATCTATCAATCTCCCACCCTATCCATCTATCTATCGCCCTCCCTATCCATCTATCTATCTCCCTATCCATCTATCTATCTCCCTCCCCATCCATCTATCTATCTCACACCCTATCCATCTATCTATCGCCCGCCCTATCCATCTATCTATTGCCCGCCCTATCCATCTATCTATCTCCCTCCCTATCCAACTATCTGTCTCCCTCTCTATCCATCTATCTCCCTCCCTAACCATCTCTCTAACTCCCCCCCTTTCCATCTATCTATCTCCCTCCCTATCCATCTATCTATCTCCCTCCCTATTCATCTATCTATCTCCCTCCCTATTCATCTATCTCCCTCATTATCCATCTATCTATCTCCCTCCCTATCCATCTATCTACCTCCCTCGCTATTCATCTATTGCCCAGCCCTATCCATTTATCTATCTCCCTCCCTATCCATCTAACTATCAACCTCCCTATCCATCTATCTAACTATCTCCTTCCCTATCCATCATTTTATCTATCTCCCTCCCCTTCCATCTATCGATCCATCTCCCTCCCTATCCATTGACCTATCTCCCTATCCATCTACCTATCTCCCTCCCTCTCCAACTATCTCCCTATCCATCTATCTCCCTCCCTATCCATCCATCTATCTCCCTCCCTATCCAGCTAACCATCTCCCTCCATATGCATCATCTATCTCCCTCCCGATCTATTCATCCATCACACTCACTTAGTCCCTCCATGTCCATCTTTCTCCCTCCCGGTCCATCTATCTATCTCCCGCCCTATCCATCTATCCATGTCCCTCCCTATCCATCTATCTATTTCCCTCACTATCCATCTATATATCTATCTCCCTCCCTATCCATCTATCTACCTACCTCGCTATCCATTTATTGCCCTCCCTATCCATTTATCTATCTCCCTCCCTATCCACCTATCTACCTCCCTATCCATCTATCTATCTCCTTCACTATCCATCATTCTATCTATCTCCCTCCCCATCCATCTATCGATCCATCTCCCTCCCTATCCATCGATCTATCTCCCGCCCTATCTATCTATCTCACTCCCTATCCATCTATCAATCTCACTCCCTATCCATCTATCAAGCTCCCACCCTATCCATCTATCTATCTCCCTCCCTATCCATCTATCTTTCCAACACCCTATCCAACTATCTATCGCCCGCCCTATCCATCTATTTATCTCCCTCCCTATCCAACTATCTGTCTCCCTCTCTATCCATCTATCTCCCTCCCTATCCATCTCTCTAACTCCCCCCATCCATCTATCTATCTCACTCCCTATCCATCGATCTATCTCCTTCCCCTTTCCATCTATCTATCTCCCTCCCTATCCATCTATCTATCTCCCTCCCTATTCATCTATCTATCTCCCTCCCTATCCATCTATCTATCTACCTCCCTATCCATCTATCTATCTCCCTCGCTATCCTTCTATCTATCTCCCTCCTTATCCAACTATCTACCTCCCTATCCATCCATCCATCTCCCTCCCTCACTATCCATCCATCTCTCTCCCACACAATCCATCCATCTATCTCCCTCCCTATCCATCTATCTATCTCCCTCCCTAACCATCTAGCTAACTCCCTCCCTATCCATCTATATATCTCCGCCACATCCATCTATCCATCTCCCTCCATATCCATCAATCTATTGCCCTCCTTACCCATAAAGTTCACTCCCTATCCATCTTTCCAGCTATCTCCCTATCCAGCTATCCATCTATCTCCCTCCCTATTCATCTATCTCCCTCCCTTCCATTTATCTATCTCCCTCCCTATCCATCTATCTATCTCTCTGCCTATCCATCTATCTATCTCCCTGCCTATCCATGTATATATTTAACTCTCTCCGTGTATCCCTATCTCTCTATCTCGCTCCCTTTCCATCTGTGTACCTCCCTCACTATCCATCTATCTATCTACCTCCCTATCCATCTATCTAACTATCTCCTTCCCTATCCTTCTATCTATCTATTTCCCTCGATATCCTTCTATCGATCCATCTCCCTCCCTACCATCTTTCTATCTCCCTCCCTATCCATCTTTGAATCTCCCTCCCTATCCATCTATCTATCTCCCTCCCTACCCATCTATCTATCTCCCTCCCTAACCAACTATCTGTCACCCTCCCTATACATCTCGCTATCTCCCCCCCATCGATCTATCTATCTCCCTCCCATTGATCTATCTATCTCCCTCCCATCGATCAATCTATCTCCCTCCTTATCCATCGTTCAATCTCCTTCCCCTTTCTATCTATCTACCTCCCTCGCAATCCATCTATCCATCTCCCTTCCTATCCATCTATCTATCTCGCACCCTATCCATCTATCTATCGCCTGCCCTATCCATCTATCTATCTCCCTCCCTATCCAACTATCTGTCTCCCTCTCTATCCATCTATCTCCCTCCCTAACCATCTCTCTAACTCCCCGCCTATCCATCGATCTATCTCTGTCCCCTTTCTATCTATCTATCTCCCTCCCTATCCATCTATTTATCTCCTTCCCTATTCATCCAACTATCTCCCTCACTATCCATCTATCTATCTAGCTCCCTATCCATCTATCTATCTCCCTCACTATCCTTCTATCTATCTCCCTCCTTATCCATCTATCTACCTCCCTATCCATCCATCTCCCTCCCTCACTATCCATCCATCTCTCTCCCACCCAATCCATCCATCTATCTCCCTCCCTATCCATCCATCTATCTCCCTCCCTAACCATCTAGCTAACTCCCTCCCTATCCATCTATCTATCTCCCCCACATCCATCTATACATCTCCCTCCATATCCATCTATCTATTGCCCTCCTTATCCATCAATTTCACTCCCTATCCATCTTTCCAGCTATCTCCCTATCCAGCTATCCATCTATCTCCCTCCCTATCCACCTATCTCCCCCCCTATCCATCTATCAATCTCCCTGCCTATCCATCTATCTATCTCTCTGCCTATCCATCTATCTATCTCCCTGCCTATCCATGTATATATCTATCTCACTCCGTGTATCCCTCCCTATCCATCTATCTCTCTATCTCCCTCCCTATCCATCTGTATACCTCCCTCACTATCCATCTATCTATCTACCTCCCTATCCATCTATCTAACTATCTCGTTCCCTATCCATCCATCTATCTCCCACCCTATCTATCTACCTATCTCACTCCCTATCCATCTATCAATCTCCCACTCTATCCATCTATCTATCTCCCTCCCTATCCATCTATCTAGCTCCCTCCCTATCCATCTACCTATCTCCCTCCCTAACCATCTATCTATGTCCCTCCTTATCCATCTATCTATCTACCTCCCTATTCATTTATCTATCACACTCCCTATCTCCATCCCTGTCCATCCACCTACCTCCCTGTCCATCTATTTATCTCCCTCCTTATCCATCTCCCGCCCTATCCATCTATTCATCTCCCTCCCCATTCATCTATCTATCTCGCACCCTATCTATCTATCCATCTACCGCCCTATCCATCTATCTATCTCCCTCCCTCCCTCTCCATCGATCTAACTATCTCCTTCCCAATACATCTATCTATCAATCTCCCTCCCTATCCATCTATGGATCCATCTCCCTCCCTATCCATCTCTCCATCCATCTTCCTCCCTGTCCATCTATCTATCTCACTCCCTATCCATCTATCTCCCAACCTATCCATCTATGTATCTCCCTCCCTATCCATCTATCTATCTCCCTTCCTATCCATCTATCTATCTCCTTCACTATCCATCTATCTATCTCCCTCACTATCCATCTATCTATCTCCCTCACTATCCATCTATCTATCTCCCTCACTATCCATCTATCTATCTCCCTCACTATCCATCTATCTATCTCCTTCCCTATCCTTCTATCTATCTATTTCCCTCCATATCCTTCTATCGATCCACCTCCCACCCTATACATCTATTTATCTCCCTCGCTATCCATCTATCAATCTCCCTCCCTATCCCTCGATTATCTCCAACACTATCCATCTATCCATCTCCCTCCCTATCCATCCAACTATCTCCCTCCCTATCCATCTATCTATCTCCCTCCCTACCCATTTAACTATCTCCCTCCTTATCCATCTATATATCTCCCTGCTTATCCATCTATGTATCTACCTCCCTATCCATTTATCTATCACACTCGTTACCTCCCTCCCTTTCCATCTATCTCCCTCCCTGTCCATCTATCTCCCTCCCTGTCCATCAATCTATCTCCCTCCTTATCCATCTCCCTCGCTCTACATCTATCTATCTCACTCCCGAACCATCAATCTGTCTCGCACCCTAACTATCTATCTCCTGCCCTATCCATCTATCTATCTCCCTCCCTATCCAACTATCTGTCTCCCTCCCTGTCCATCTATCTCCCTCCCTATCCATCTATCCATCTCCCTCCCTATACATCTATCTATATCCCACCCTATCCATTTATCTATCTCCTGCCCTATCCATTTATCTATCTCGCTCCCTATCTAACTATCTATCTCCCTGCCTATCCAACTATCTATCTCCCTCACTATCCATCTATCTCCCTCCCTATCCATCTGTCTACCTCCCTCACTATTCATCTATTGTCCTCCCTATCCATTTATCTATCTCCCTCCCTATCCATCTAACTATCTACCTCCCTATCCATCTATCTAACTATCTCCTTCCCTATCCATTATTTTATCTATCTCCCTCCCATTCCATCTATTGAACCATCTCCCTCCCTATCCACTGATCTACCTCCCTATCCAACTATCTGTCTCCCTCTCTATCCATCTATCTCCCTCCCTATCCATCTCTCTAACTCCCCCCCATCCATCTATCTATCTCACTCCCTATCCATCTAACTATCTCCCTCCCCATCCATCTATCTATCTCACAGCCTATCCATCTATCTATCTCCCACCCTATCCATCTATCTATCTCCCTCCCTATCCATCTATCTATCTCCCTCCCTATCCATCTATCTATCTCCCTCCCTGTCCATCAATCTATCTCCCTCCTTATCCATCTCCCTCCCTATCCATCTATCTATCTCGCACCCTATCCATCTATCTATCGCCCGCCCTATCCATCTATCTATCTCCCTCCCTATCCAACTATCAGTCTCCCTCTCTATCCATCTATCTCCCTCCCTAACCATCTCTCTAACTCCCCCCCTATCCATCTATCTATCTCGCACCCTATCCATCGATCTATCTCCTTCCCCTTTCCATCTATTTATCTCCCTCCCTATCCATCTATCTATCTCCCTCCCTATCCATCTATCTACCTCCCTCGCTATTCATCTATTGCCCTCCCTATCCATTTATCTATCACCCTCCCTATCCATCTATCTAACTATATCCTTGCCTATCCATCATTTTATCTATCTCCCTCCCCTTCCATCTATCTATCCATCTCCCTCCCTATACATCTATCTATCTATCTCCCTCCCTATACATCTATCTATCCATCTCCCTCCCTATACATCTATCTATCCATCTCCCTCCCTATACATCTATCTATCCATCTCACTCCCTATTCATCTCTCCATCCATCTCCCTCCCTGTCCATCCATCAATCTATCTCCCTCCCAATCCATCTATCTATCTCCCTCCCTATCTATCTATCTATCACACTCCCTAAGTCCCTCCCTGTCCATCTTTCTCCCTCCCTGTCCATCTTTCTATCGCCCGCCCTATCCACCTATCCATCTCCCTCCCTATCCATCTATCTATCTCCCACCCTCCCTCTCCATCGATCTAACTATCTCCTTCCCTATACAACTATCTATCGATCTCCCTCCCTATCCATCTATGGATCCATCTCCCTCCCTATCCATCTCTCCATCCATCTTCCTCCCTGTCCATCTAACTATCTATCTCACTCCCTATCCATTTATCTATCTCCCTCCCTATACATCTATCGATCTCCCTCCCTATACATCTATCGATCTCCCTCCCTATACATCTATCTATCTCCCTCCCTATACATCTATCTATCTCCCTCACTATCCATCTATCTATCTTCCTCACTATCCATCTCTCTATCTCCCTCATTATCCATCTATCTAACTATCTCCTTCCCTATCCTTCTATCTATCTATTTCCCTCCATATCCTTCTATCGATCCATCTCCCTCCCTATCCATCCATCTATCTCCCTCCCTATCCATCTTTCTATCTCCCTCCCTATCCATCTTTGAATCTCCCTCCCTATCCATCTATCTATCTCGCTCCCTACCCATCTATCTATCTCCCTCCCTAACCAACTATCTGTCTCCCTCCCTATACATCTCTCTATCTCCCCCCCATCGATCTATCTATCTCCCTCCCATTGATCTATCTATCTCCCTCCCATCAATCTATCTATCTCCCTCCTTATCCATCGTTCAATCTCCTTCCCCCTTCTATCTATCTACCTCCCTCGCTATCCATCTATCCATCTCGCTCCCTATCCATCTATCTGTCTCGCACCCTATCCATCTATCTCCCTCCCTATCCACTGATCTATCTCCCTATCCAACTATCTGTCTCCCTCTCTATCCATCTATCTCCCTTCCTATCCATCTCTCTAAATCCCCCCCATATCCATCTATCTATCTTGCTCCCTATCCATTGATCTATCTCCTTCCCCTTTCCATCTATCTATCTCCCTCACTATTCATCTATCTATCTCCCTCACTATTCATCTATCTCCCTCACTATCCATCTATCTATCTCCCTCCCTATCCATCTGTCTACCTCCCTCGCTATTCATCTATTGCCCTCCCAATCCATTTATCTATCTCGCTCCCTATACAACTATCTATCTCCCTGCCTATCCAACTATCTATCTCCCTCACTATCCATCTATCTATCTCCCTCCCTATCCATCTGTCTACCTCCCTCACTATTCATCTATTGCCCTCCCTATCCATTTATCTATCTCCCTCCCTATCCATCTATCTAACTATCTCCTTCCCTATCCATCATTTTATCTATCTCCCTCCCATTCCATCTATCGAACCATCTCCCTCCCTATCCACTGATCTACCTCCCTATCCAACTATCTGTCTCCCTCTCTATCCATCTATCTCCCTCACTATCCATCTCACTAACTCCCCCCCATCCATCTATCTATCTCACTCCCTATCCATCTAACTATCTCCCTCCCCATCCATCTATCTATCTCACAGCCTATCCATCTATCTATCTCCCACCCTATCCATCTATCTATCTCCCTCCCTATCCATCTATCTATCTCCCTCCCTGTCCATCAATCTATCTCCCTCCTTATCCATCTCCCTCCCTATCCATCTATCTATCTCGCACCCTATCCATCTATCTATCGCCCGCCCTATCCATCTATCTATCTCCCTCCCTATCCACTATCAGTCTCCCTCTCTATCCATCTATCTCCCTCCCTAACCATCTCTCTAACTCCCCCCCTATCCATCTATCTATCTCGCACCCTATCCATCGATCTATCTCCTTCCCCTTTCCATCTATCTATCTCCCTCCCTATCCATCTATCTATCTCCCTCCCTATTCATCTATCTATCTCCCTCACTATCCATCTATCTATCTCCCTCCCTATCCATCTATCTACCTCCCTCGCTATTCATCTATTGCCCTCCCTATCCATTTATCTATCTCCCTCCCTATCCATCTATCTAACTCTATCCTTCCCTACCCATCATTTCATCTATCTCCCTCCCCTTCCATCTATCTATCCATCTCCCTCCCTATACATCTATCTATCTATCTCCCTCCCTATACATCTATCTATCCATCTCCCTCCCTATACATCTATCTATCCATCTCCCTCCCTATACATCTATCTATCCATCTCCCTCCCTATACATCTATCTATCCATCTCACTCCCTATTCATCTCTCCATCCATCTCCCTCCCTGTCCATCCATCAATCTATCTATCTATTGCCCGCCCTATCCATCTATCTATCTCCCTCCCTATCTATCTATCTATCACACTCCCTAAGTCCCTCCCTGTCCATCTTTCTCCCTCCCTGTCCATCTTTCTATCGCCCGCCCTATCCATCTATCCATCTCCCTCCCTATCCATCTATCTATCTCCCTCCCTCCCTCTCCATCGATCTAACTATCTCCTTCCCTATACAACTATCTATCGATCTCCCTCCCTATCCATCTATGGATCCATCTCCCTCCCTATCCATCTCTCCATCCATCTTCCTCCCTGTCCATCTATCTATCTATCTCACTCCCTATCCATCTATCTATCTCCCATCCTATCCATTTATCTATCTCCCTCCCTATACATCTATCTATCTCCCTCCCTATACATCTATCTATCTCCCTCCCTATACATCTATCTATCTCCCTCACTATCCATCTCTCTATCTCCCTCATTATCCATCTATCTAACTATCTCCTCCCTATCCTTCTATCTATCTATTTCCCTCCATATCCTTCTATCGATCCATCTCCCTCCCTATCCATCCATCTATCTCCCTCCCTATCCATCTTTCTATCTCCCTCCCTATCCATCTTTGAATCTCCCTCCCTATCCATCTATCTATCTCGCTCCCTACCCATCTATCTATCTCCCTCCCTAACCAACTATCTGTCTCCCTCCCTATACATCTCTCTATCTCCCCCCCATCGATCTATCTATCTCCCTCCCATTGATCTATCTATCTCCCTCCCATCAATCTATCTATCTCCCTCCTTATCCATCGTTCAATCTCCTTCCCCCTTCTATCTATCTACCTCCCTCGCTATCCATCTATCCATTTCGCTCCCTATCCATCTATCTGTCTCGCACCCTATCCATCTATCTATCTCCCTCCCTATCCACTGATCTATCTCCCTATCCAACTATCTGTCTCCCTCTCTATCCATCTATCTCCCTTCCTATCCATCTCTCTAAATCCCCCCCATATCCATCTATCTATCTTGCTCCCTATCCATTGATCTATCTCCTTCCCCTTTCCATCTATCTATCTCCCTCACGATTCATCTATCTATCTCCCTCACTATTCATCTATCTCCCTCACTATCCATCTATCTATCTCCCTCCCTATCCATCTGTCTACCTCCCTCGCTATTCATCTATTGCCCTCCCTATCCATTTATCTGTCTCCCTCCCTATCCATCTAACTATCTACCTCCCTATCCATCTATCTAACTATCTCCTTCCCTATCCATCATTTTATCTATCTCCCTCCCATTCCATCTATCGAACCACCTCCCTCCCTATCCACTGATCTACCTCCCTATCCAACTATCTGTCTCCCTCTCTATCCATCTATCTCCCTCCCTATCCATCTCTCTAATTCCCCCCATCCATCTATCTATCTCGCTCCCTATCCATCGATCTATCTCCTTCCCCTTTCCATCTATCTATCTCCCTCCTTATCCATCTATCTATCTCCCTCCCTATTCATCTATCTATCTCCCTCACAATCCATCTATCTATCTCCCTCCCTATCCATCTATCTATCTCCCTCGCTATCCATCTATCTAAATCCCTCTGTATCCATCTATCGACCTCCCTATCCATCCATCTCCCTCCCTCACTATCCATCCATCTCTCTCCCATCCAATCCATCCATCTATCTCCCTCCCTATCCATCTATCTATCTCCCTCCCTAACCATCTAGCTAACTCCCTCCCTATCCATCTATCTATCTTCCCCACATCAATCTATCCATCTCCCTCCATATCCATCTATCTATCGCCCTCCTTATCCATCAATTTCACTCCCTATCCCTTTTTCCAGCTATCTCCCTATCCAGCTATCCATCTATCTCCCAACCTATCCATCTATGTATCTCCCTTCCTATCCATCTATCTATCTCCCTCACTATCCATCTATCTATCTCCCTCACTATCCATCTATCTATCTCCCTCACTATCCATCTATCTATCTCCCTCACTATCCATCTATCTATCTCCCTCACTATCCATCTATCTATCTCCCCCACTGTCCATCTATCTAACTATCTCCTTCCCTATCCTTCTATCTATCTATCTCCCTCCCTATCCATCTATCAATCTCCCTCCCTATCCATTTATCTATCTCCCTCCCTATCCATCTATCTATCTCCCTGCCTACCCATCCATCTATCTCCCTGCCTATCCATGTATATATCTATCTCACTCCGTGTATCCCTCCCTATCCATCTATCTCTCTATCTCCCTCCCTATCCATCTGTGTACCTCCCTCACTATCCATCTATCTATCTACCTCCCTATCCATCTATCTATCTCCTTCCCTATCCATCCATCTATCTCCCACCCTATCTATCTACCTATCTCACTCCCTATCCATCTATCAATCTCCCACTCTATCCATCTATCTATCTCCCTCCCTATCCATCTATCTAGCTCCCTCTCTATCCGTCTACCTATCTCCCTCCCTAACCATCTATCTATGTCCCTCCTTATCCATCTATCTATCTACCTCCCTATCCATTTATCTATCACACTCCCTATCTCCATCCCTGTCCATCTATCTCCCTCCCTGTCCATCTATTTATCTCCCTCCTTATCCATCTCCCGCCCTATCCATCTATTCATCTCCCTCCCCATCCATCTATCTATCTCGCACCCTATCCATCTATCCATCTCCCGCCCTATCCATCTATCTATCTCCCTCCCTCCCTCTCCATCGATCTAACTATCTCCTTCCCTATACATCTATCTATCAATCTCCCTCCCTATCCATCTATGGATTCATCACCCTCCTTATCCATCTCTCCATCCATTTTCCTCCCTGTCCATCTATCTATCTCACTCCCTATCCATCTATCTCCCAACCTATCCATCTATGTATCTCCCTCCCTATCCATCTATCTATCTCCCTTCCTATCCATCTATCTATCTCCCTCACTATCCATCTATCTATCTCCCTCCCTATCCATCTATCAATCTCCCTCCCTATCCCTCGATCTATCTCCAACACTATCCATCTATCCATCTCCCTCCCTATCCATCCAACTATCTCCCTCCCTATCCATCCTTCTATCTCCCTCCCTATCCATCTATCTATCTCCCTCCCTACCCATCTAACTATCTCCCTGCTTATCCATCTATCTATCTCCCTGCTTATCCATCTATCTATCTACCTCCCTATCCATTTATCTATCACACTCACTATCTCCCTCCCTGTCCATCTATCTCCCTGCCTGTCCATCTATCTCCCTCCCTGTCCATCAATCTATCTCCCTCCTTATCCATCTCCCTCATTCTCCATCTATCCATCTCCCTCCCGAACCATCAATCTATCTCCCACCCTATCCATCTATCTCCCGCCCTATCCATCTATCTATCTCCCTCCCTATCCAACTATCTGTCTCCCTCCCTGTCCATCTATCTCCCTCCCTATCCATCTATCCATCTCCCTCCCTATACATCTATCTATATCCCACCTTATCCACTTATCTATCTCCTGCCCTTTCCATTTATCTATCTCGCTCCCTATCCAACTATCTATCTCCCTGCCTATCCAACTATCTATCTCCCTCCCTATCTATCAATCTATCTCCCTCTCCATCTATCTATCTGCCTCCCTATCCATCGATCTATCTGCTTCCCCTTTCCATATATCTATCTCCCTCGCTATCCATCTAACTATCTCCCTCCCCATCCATCTATCTATCTCACACCCTATCCATCTATCTATCTCCATCCCTATCCATCTATCTATCTCCCTCCTTATCCATCTATCTATCTACCTCCCTGTCCATCAATCTATCTCCCTCCTTATCCATCTCCATCCCTATCCATCTATCTATCTCGCACCCTATCCATCTATCTATCGCCCGCCCTATCCATCTATCTATCTCCCTCCCTATCCAACTATCTGTCTCCCTCTCTATCCATCTATCTCCCTCCCTAACCATCTCTCTAACTCCCCCCCATCCATCTATCTATCTCGCTCCCTATCCATCGATCTATCTCCTTCCCCTTTCCATCTATCTATCTCCCTCCCTATCCATCTACCTATCTCCCTCCCTATTCATCTATCTATCTCCCTCACTATCCATCTATCTATCTCCCTCCCTATCCATCTATCTACCTCCCTCGCTATTCATCTATTGCCCTCCCTATCCATTTATCTATCTCCCTCCCTATCCATCTAACTAACTACCTCCCTATCCATCTATCTAACTATCTCCTTCCCTATCCATCATTTTATCTATCTCCCTCCCCTTCCATCTATCGATCCATCTCCCTCCCTATCCATTGATCTATCTCCCTCCCTATCCATCTATCTCCCTATCCATCTATCTCCCTCCCTATCCATCCATCTATCTCCCTCCCTATACATCTATCTATATCCCACCCTATCCATTTATCTATCTCCTGCTCTATCCATTTATCTATCTCTCTCCCTATCCATCTATCTATCTGCCTCCCTATCCATCGATCTATCTCCTTCCCCTTTCCATCTATCTATCTCCCTCGCTATCCATCTAACTATCTCCCTCCCCATCCATCTATCTATCTCACACCCTATCCATCTATCTATCTCCCACCCTATCCATCTATCTATCTCCCTCCCTATCTATCTATCTATCTCGCACCCTATCCATCTATCTCTCTCCCGCACTATCAATCGATCTATCTCCCGCCCTATCCATCTATCTAACTCCCTCCCTATCCATCTATCTATACATCGATCTATATCCTTCCCCTTTCCATCTATCTATCTTCCACGCTATCCATCTATCACCCTCCCTATCCATTTTTCTATCTCCCTTCCTATCCATCCAGCTATCTCCCTTCCGATCCATCTGTCAATCCATCTCCCACCCTATACATCTATCTATCTCTCTCCCTATCCATCTATCAATCTCCCTCCCTATCCCTCGATCTATCTCCAACACTATCCATCTATCCATCTCCCTCCCTATCCATCCAACTATCTCCCTCCCTATCCATCTTTCTATCTCCCTCCCTATCCATCTATCTATCTCCCTCCCTACCCATCTAACTATCTCCCTCCTTATCCATCTATCTATCTCCCTGCTTATCCATCTATCTATCTACCTCCCTATCCATTTATCTATCACACTCACTATCTCCCTCCCTGTCCATCTATCTCCCTGCCTGTCCATCAATCTATCTCCCTCCTTATCCATCTCCCTCGCTCTCCATCTATCCATCTCCCTCCCGAACCATCAATCTGTCTCGCACCCTATCCATCTATCTCCCGCCCTATCCATCTATCTATCTCCCTCCCTATCCAACTATCTGTCTCCCTCCCTGTCCATCTATCTCCCTCCCTATCCATCTATCCATCTCCCTCCCTATAATCTATCTATATCCCACCTTATCCATTTATCTATCTCCTGCCCTTTCCATTTATCTATCTCGCTCCCTATCCAACTATCTATCTCCCTGCCTATCCAACTATCTATCTCCCTCCCTATCTATCAATCTATCTCCCTCTCCATCTATCTATCAGCCTCCCTATCCATCGATCTATCTGCTTCCCCTTTCCATATATCTATCTCCCTCACTATCCATCTAACTATCTCCCTCCCCATCCATCTATCTATCTCACACCCTATCCATCTATCTATCTCCATCCCTATCCATCTATCTATCTCCATCCCTATCCATCTATCTATCTCCATCCTTATCCATCTATCTATCTCCCTCCCTGTCCATCAATCTATCTCCCTCCTTATCCATCTCCATCCCTATCCATCTATCTATCTCGCACCCTATCGATCTATCTATCGCCCGCCCTATCCATCTATCTATCTCCCTCCCTATCCAACTATCTGTCTCCCTCTCTATCCATCTATCTCCCTCCCTAAACATCTCTCTAACTCCCCACCTATCCATTTATCTATCTCGCTCCCTATCCATCGATCTATCTCCTTCCCCTTTCCATCTATCTATCTCCCTCCCTATCCATCTACCTATCTCCCTCCCTATTCATCTATCTATCTCCCTCACTATCCATCTATCTATCTCCCTCCCTATCCATCTATCTACCTCCCTCGCTATTCATCTATTGCCCTCCCTATCCATTTATCTATCTCCCTCCCTATCCATCTAACTATCTACCTCCCTATCCATCTATCTAACTATCTCCTTCCTTATCCATCATTTTGTCTATCTCCCTCCCCTTCCATCTATCGATCCATCTCCCTCCCTATCCATTGATCTATCTCCCTATCCATCTACCTATCTCCCTCCCTATCCATCTATCTCCCTATCCATCTATCTCCCTCCCTATCCATCCATCTATCTCCCTCCCTATACATCTATCTATATCCCACCCTATCCATTTATCTATCTCCTGCCCTATCCATTTATCTATCTCTCTCCCTATCCATCTATCTATCTGCCTCCCTATCCATCGATCTATCTCCTTCCCCTTTCCATCTATCTATCTCCCTCGCTATCCATCTAACTATCTCCCTCCCCATCCATCTATCTATCTCCCACCCTATCCATCTATCTATCTCCCTCCCTAACCAACTATCTGTCTCCCTCCCTATCCATCTCTCTATCTCCCTCCCATCGATCTATCTATCTCCCTCCCTATCCATCATTCAATCTCCTTCCCCTTTCGATCTATCTACCTCCCTCGCTATCCATCTATCTATCTCCCTCCCTATCTATCTATCTATCTCGCACCCTATCCATCTATCTCTCTCCCGCACTATCAATCGATCTATCTCCCGCCCTATCCATCTATCTAACTCCCTCCCTATCCATCTATCTAACTCCCTCCCTATCCATCTATCTAACTCCCTCCCTATCCATCTATCTAACTCCCTCCCTATCCATCTATCTAACTCCCTCCCTATCCAACTCTCTATCTCTCTCCCTATCCATCAATCTATCTCCCTATCAATCAATCTACCTCACCCCTATCTATCTATCTATCTCCCTCCCTATCCATCGATCTATCTCCTTCCCCTATCCATCTATCTACATCCCTTTTCATCCATCTTCCTCCCTCATTATCCATCCATCTCTCTCCCACCCAATCCATCCATCTATCTCCCTCCCTATCCATTCATCGATTTCCCACTCTATCCATCTATCTATATCCCTCCTTATATATTTATCTATCTCTCTCCCTATCCATATATCTATCTCACTCCCTATCTCCCACCCTAGCCATGTACCTATCTCCCTCCCTGTCAATGTACCTATCTCCCTCCCGATCCCTGTACCTATCTCCCTCCCTAGCCATGTATCTATCTCCCTCCCTCGCCATGTATTTATCTCCCGCCCTAGCCATGTATCTATATCCCTCCCTATCCATCTATCTATCCATCTCCCTCCCTATACATCTATCTATCCATCTCCCTCCCTATACATCTATCTATCTCCCTCCCTATACATCTATCTATCCATCTCCCTCCCTATACATCTATCTATCCATCTCCCTCCCTATACATCTATCTATCCATCTCCCTCCCTATACATCTATCTATCCATCTCCCTCACTATTCATCTCTCCATCCATCTCCCTCCCTGTCCATCCATCAATCTATCTCCCTCCCAATCCATCTATATATCTCCCTCCCTATCTATCTATCTATCAAACTCCCTAAGTCCCTCCCTGTCCATCTATCTCCCTCCCTGTCCATCAATCTATCTCCCTCCTTATCCAATTATCTGTCTCCCTTTCTATCCATCTATCCCCCCCATCCATCTATCCATCTCCCTCCCAAACCATCTATCTCGCACCCTATCCATCTATCTATCTTGCACCCTATCCAGCTATCTATCTCCCGCACTATCCATCTATCTATCTCCCGCACTATCCATCTATGTATCTACCTCCCTATCCATCTATCTCCCTCACTATCCATCTGTCTATCTCCCTCCCTATCCATCTATCTACCTCCCTCGCTATCCATCTATTGCCCTCCCTATCCATTTATCTATCTCCTTCCCTATCCATCATTCTATCTATCTCCCTCCCCATCCATCTATCGATCCATCTCCCTCCCTATCCATCGATCTATCTCCCGCCCTATCTATCTATCTCATTCCCTATCCATCTATCAATCTCCCACCCTATCCATCTATCTATCGCCCTCCCTATCCATCTATCTATCTCCCTCCCTATCCATCTATCTATCTCCCTCCCTATCCATCTATCTATCTCCCTCCCTATCCATCTATCTATCTCCCTCCCTGTCCATCTATCTATCTCCCTCCCTGTCCATCAATCTATCTCCCTCCTTATCCATCTATCTATCTACCTCCCTATCCATTTATCTATCACACTCCCTATCTCCCTCCCTGTCCATCTATCTACCTCCCTCGCTATCCATCTATTGCCCTCCCTATCCATTTATCTATCTCCTTCCCTATCCATCATTCTATCTATCTCCCTCCCCATCCATCTATCGATCCATCTCCCTCCCTATCCATCGATCTATCTCCCGCCCTATCTATCTATCTCATTCCCTATCCATCTATCAATCTCCCACCCTATCCATCTATCTATCGCCCTCCCTATCCATCTATCTATCTCCCTCCCTATCCATCTATCTATCTCCCTCCCTATCCATCTATCTATCTCCCTCCCTATCCATCTATCTATCTCCCTCCCTGTCCATCTATCTATCTCCCTCCCTGTCCATCAATCTATCTCCCTCCTTATCCATCTATCTATCTACCTCCCTATCCATTTATCTATCACACTCCCTATCTCCCTCCCTGTCCATCTATCTATCTCCCTCCTTCTCTATCTCCTGCCCTATCCATTTATCTATCTCCCTCCCTATCCAACTATCTATCTCCCTCCCGATCCATCAATTTATTTCCCTATCCATCTATCTATCCTCCCTATCCATCTATCTATCTGCCTCCCTATGCATCGATCTATATCCTTCCCCTTTCCATCTCTCTATCTCCCACGCTATCCATCTATCACCCTCCCTATCCATTTTTCTATCTCCCTTCCTATCCATCCAGCTATCTCCCTTCCGATCCATCTATCAATCCATCTCCCACCCTATACATCTATCGATCTCCCTCCCTATCCATCTATCAATCTCCCTCCCTATCCCTCGATCTATGTCCAACCCTATCCATCTATCTATCTCCCTCCCTATGCATCTATCTATCTCCCTCCCCATCCAACTATCTATCACCGTCCCTATCCATCTATCTATCTCCCTCCTTATCCATCTATCTCCCTGCTTATCCATGTACCTATCTACCTCCCTATCCATTTATCTATCACACTCATTATCTCCCTCCCTGTCCATCTATCTCCTTCCCTGTCCATCTATCTCCCTCCCTGTCCATCAATCTATCTCCCTCCATATCCAACTATCTGTCTCCCTTTCTATCCATCTATCCCCCCCTATCCATCTATCCATCTCCCTCCCAAACCATCTATCTCGCACCCTATCCATCTATCGCTCCCTATCCATCTATCTATCTTCCCCGATCCATCTATCTATCTCCCTCCCTATCCATCGATCTATCCCCCTCCCTATACATCAATCTATCTCCTTCCCCTTTCCATCTATCTATCTCCCTCACTATCCATCTATCTACCTCTCTCACTATCCATCTATCTATCTTGCACCCTATCCAGCTATCTATCTCCCGCACTATCCATCTATCTATCTCCCGCACTATCCATCTATCTATCTCCCGACCTATCCGTGTAGCTAACTCCCTCCCTATCCAAATATCTATCTCCCACCCTATCCATCTATCTATCTCCTTCCATATCCTTCTATCTATCTCCCTCCCTATCCATCTATCTCTCTCCCTCCCTATCCATCCATCTATCTCCCTCCCTATCCATCCATCTATCTACCTCCCTATACATCCAACTATCTCCCTCCTGATCCATCGATCTATCTCCGTCCGTATCCATCTATCTATAGCCCTCCTTATACATAAATCTATCTCTCTCCCTAACCATCTATCTATCTCACTCGCTATCTCCCACCCTAGCCATGTATCTATCTCCCTCCCTATCAAAGTACCTATCTCCCTCCCTATCCCTGTACCTATCTCCCTCCCGGTCCATCTATCTATCTCCCGCCCTATCCATCTATCCATCTCCCTCCCTATCCATCTATCTATCTCCCTCCCTATACATCTATCTATCTCCCTCCCGATCCATCTATTTCCCTCCCTATCCATCTATCTCCCGCCCTATCCATCTATCTATCTACCTCCCTATCCATCCATCTCCCTCCCTCCGTATCCATCCATCTATCTCCCTCCCTATCCATCCATCTATCTACCTCCTTATACATCCATCTATCTCCCTCCCTATCCATCCATCTCTCACCCCCCGTATCCATCCATCTAACTCCCTCCCTATCCATCCATCTCCCTCCCTATCCATCCATCTATCTACCTCCCTATCCATCCATCTATCTCCGTCCGTATCCATCTATCTATAGCACTCCTTATACATAAATCTATCTCTCTCCCTATCCATCTATCTTTCTCACTCGCTATCTCCCACCCTAGCCATGTATCTATCTCCCTCCCTATCAATGTACCTATCTCCTTCCCTATCCCTGTACCTATCTCCCTCCCGGTCATTCTATCTATCTCCCGCCCTACCCGTCTATCCATCTCCCTTCCTATACATCTATCTATCTCCCTCCCTATCCATCTATCTCCCTTCCTATCCATCTATCTATCTCCCTCCATTTCCATCTATCTATCTACCTCCCTATCCATCCATCTCCCACCCTCCCTATCCATCCATCTCTCTCCCTCCCTATCCATCCATCTCTCTCCCTCCCTATCCATTCATCTCTCTCCCTCCCTATCCATCCATCTCTCTCCCTCCCTATCCATCCATCTCTCTCCCTCCCTATCCATCCATCTCTCACCCTCCCTATCCATCCATCTCTCACCCCCAGTATCCATCCATCTAACTCCCTCCCTATCCATCCATCTCCCTCCCTATCCATCCATCTATCTACCTCCCTATCCATCCATCTATCTCCGTCCGTATCCATCTATCTATAGCCCTCCTTATACATAAATCTATCTCTCTCCCTATCCATCTATCCTTCTCACTCGCTATCTCCCACCCGAGCCATGTATCTATCTCCCTCCCTATCAATGTACCTATCTCCCTCCCTATCCCTGTACCTATCTCCCACCCTGTCCATCTATGTATATCCCTCCCTATCCATCTATCTCCCTCCCTATCCATCTATCAATCTCACTCCCTATCCATTTATCCATCGCACTCCCTATCACCCTCCCTGTCCATCTATGTTTATCCCTCACTATCCATCTATCTATATCACTCCCTCCCTATCCAACCATCTCTCTATCTCCCTCCCTAAACATCTATCTGCCTATCTGCCTCCCTATCCATCTATCTGCCTATCTGCCTCCCTATCCATCTATCTATCTCCCTCCCTATCCATCTATCTATCTATCTCCCTCCCTATCCATCTATCTATCTATCTCCCTCCCTATCCATCTATCTATCTATCTCCCTCCCTATCCATCCATCTATCTCCCTCCCTATCCATCCATCTATCTCCCTCCCTATCCATCCATCTATCTGCCTCCCTATCCATCCATCTATCTGCCTCCCTATCCATCCATCTATCGCCCTCCCTATCCATCTATCTTTCATTGTTCCTCACTTTCCATCTATCTTACATTCTTCCTCCCTTTCCATCTATCTTTCATTCTTCCTCCCTTTCCATCTATCTCTCTATCTCCCTTCCTATCCATCTATCTATCTCACTCACTATCCAGCTATCTATCTGCCTCCCTACCCAGCTATCTATCACCCTCCCTATCCAGGTATCTATCTCCCTCCCTATCCAGCTATCTATCTCCCTCCCTATCCATCTATCTATCTCCCTCCCTATCCATCTATCTATCCCCATCCCTATCCATCTATCTATCTCCCTCGCTATCCTTCTATCTTCCTTCCTATCCATCTATCTATTTCCCTTCCTATCCATCTATCTATCTACCTTCCTATCCATCTATCTCTCTCCTTATCCATCTATCTAACTCCCTCCCTATCCAGCTATCTGACTCCCTACCCAGCTATCTATCTACCTCCCTATCCAGCTATCTATCTCCCTCCCTATCCATCCATCTATCTCCCTCCCTATCCATCCATCTATCTCCCTCCCTATCCATCCATCTATCTCCCTCCCTATCCATCTATCTATCTCCCTCCCTATCCATCTATCTGTCCATCTCCCTCCCTATCCGTCTATCTGTCCATCTCCCTCCCTATCCATCTATCTTTCATTCTCCTCCCTATCCATCTATCTCTGTGTCTCCCTCCCTATCCAGGTATCTATCTCCCTCCTTATCCATCTATCTATCTGCCTCCCTATCCATCTATCTCCCTCGCTATCCTTCTATCTATCTCCCTCCCTATCCGTCTATCTATCCCCCTCCCTATCCTTCTATTAATCCCCCTCCCTATCCATTTATCTATCTCTCTCCCTATCCATCTATCTATCTCACTCCCTATCTCCCACCCTATCCATGTATCTGCCTAATACCCTATCTATGTATATTTCTATCTCCCTATCCATGTATCTAACCATCTCCCTCCCTATCCATCTATCTATCCATCTCCCTCCCTATCCATCTATCCATCTCCCTCCATATCCATCTACCTATCCATCTTCCTCCATATCCAGCTATCTATCCATCTCCCTCCCTATCCATCTATCTATCCATCTCCGTCCCTATCCATCTATCTATCCATCTCCCTCCCTATCCATCTATCTGACCATCTCCCTCCCCATCCATCTATCTTTCATTCTTCCTCAATTTCCATCAATTTTTCATTCTTCCTCCCTTTCCATCTATTTTTCATTCTTCCTCCCTTTCCATCTATCTCTCTATCTTCCTTCCTATCCATCTATCTATCTCCCTCCCTATCCAGCTATCTATCTGCCTCCCTACCCAGCTATCTATCTCCCTCCCTATCCAGCTATCTATCTCCCTCTCTAACCAGCTATCTATCTCCCTCCCTATCCATCAATCTATCTCCCTATCCATCTATCTATCTGCCTCCCTATCCATTGATCTATCTCCTTCCCCTTTCCATCTATCTATCTCCCACCCTATCCATCTATCTATCTCCCTCCCTAACCAACTATCTGTCTCCCTCCCTAACCAACTATCTGTCTCCCTCCCTATCCATCTCTCTATCTCCCCCCATCGATCTATCTATCTCCCTCCCATTGATCTATCTATCTCCCTCCCATCAATCTATCTATCTCCCTCCTTATCCATCATTCAATCTCCTTCCCCCTTCTATCTAGCTCCTTCGCGATCCATCTATCCATCTCCCTCCCTATCCATCTATCTATCTCGCACCCTATCCATCAATCTATCACCCACCCTATCCATCTATCGATCTCCCTCCCTATCCAACTATTTGTCTCCCTCTCTATCCATCTATCTCCCTCCCTAACCATCTCTCTAACTCCCCCCATACACCTATCTATCTCCCTCACTACCCACCTATCAATCTCCCTCCCAATCTCCCTGCCTGTCCAACTATCTATCTCCCTTCCTATCCATCTATCTATCTCTCTCCCTATCCATCTATCTATCTCCCTCCCTATCCATCCATCTATCTCCCTCCCTATCCATCTATCTCCCTCCCTGTCAATCTATGTATACCCCTCAATATCCATCTATCTATATCACTCCCTATTCATCTATCTATATCCCTCCCTATCCATCTATCTATTTCCCTCACTATCCATCTATCAATTTCCCTCCCTAGCCAAATATTTGCCTATCTCCCTCCCTATCCATCTATCTCCCTATCTCCCTCCCTTTCAATCTATCTATCTTTCTCCCTCCCTATCCATCTATCTATCTCCCTCCCTATCCATCTATCTATCTCCCTCCCTATCCATCTATCTATCTCCCTCCCTATCCAGCTATCTATCTCCCTCCCTATCCAGCTATCTATCTCCCTCCCTATCCAGCTATCTATCTCCCTCCCTATCCAGCTATCTATCTCCCTCCCTATCCATCTATCTATCTTGCTCCCTATCCATCTATCTATCTCCCTCGCTATCCTTCTATCTATCTCCCTTCCGATCCATCTATCTATTTCCCTTCCTATCCAGCTATCTATCTTCCTATCCATCTATCTCTCTCATTATTCATCAATCTATCTCACACCCTATCCATTTATCTATCGCACTCCCTATCTCTCCCCCTGTCCATCTATCACACTCCCTGTCCATCTATGTATATCCCTCCCTATCCATCTATCTATCTCACTCCCTATCCATCTATCTATCTCGCTTCCTATCCATCTATCTATCTCGCTCCCTATCCATCTATCTATCTCGCTCCCTATCCATTTATCTATCACACTCCCTATCTCCCTCCCTGTCCATCTTTGTATATCCCTCAATATCCATCTATCTATATCACTCCCTCCCTATCGAACTATCTCTCTATCTCCCTCTCTAACCATCTATCTGCCTATCTGCCTCCCTATCCATCTATCTGCCTATCTGCCTCCCTATCCATCTATCTATCTCCCTCCCTATCCATCTCCCTCCCTATACATCTATGTATCTATATCCCTCACTATTCATCTATCGAACTCCCTCCCTATGCATCCATCTATCTCCCTACCTATCCATCCATGCATCTCCCTCCCTATCCATCCATCTATCTCCCTCCCTATCCATCCATCTATCTCCCTCCCTATCCATCCATCTATCTCCCTCCCTATCCATCCATCTATCTCCCTCCCTATGCATCCATCTATCTCCCTCCCTATGCATCCATCTATCTCCCTCCCTATCCATCCATCTATCTCCCTCCTTATCTATCTATCTACCTCCCTAGCTACCTATCTGTCCATCTCCTTCCCTATCCATCTATCTTTCATTCTTCCTCCCTTTCCATCTATCTTTCATTCTTCCTCCCTTTCCATCTATCTTTCATTCTTCCTCCCTTTCCATCTATCTTTCATTCTTCCACCCTTTCCATCTATCTTTCATTCTTCCACCCTTTCCATCTATCTCCCTTCCTATCCATCTATCTATCTCCCTCCCTATCCAGCTATCTATCTGCCTCCCTACCCAGCTATCTATCTCCCTCCCTATCCAGCTATCTATCTCCCTCTCTAACCAACTATCTATCTCCCTCCCTATCCATCAATCTATCTCCCTATCCATCTATCTATCTGCCTGCCTATCCATTGATCTATCTCCTTCCCCTTTCCATCTATCTATCTCCCTCTCTATCCATCTAACTATCTCCCTCCCCATCCATCTATCTATCTCCCACCCTATCCATCTATCTCCCTCCCTAACCAACTATCTGTCTCCCTCCCTAACCAACTATCTGTCTCCCTCCCTATCCATCTCTCTATCTCTCCCCCATCGATCTATCTATCTCCCTCCCATTGATCTATCTATCTCCCTCCCATCAATCTATCTATCTCCCTCCTTATCCATCATTCAATCTCCTTCCCCTTTCTATCTAGCTCCCTCGCTATCCATCTATCCATCTCCCTCCCTATCCATCTATCTATCTCGCACCCTATCCATCAATCTATCGCCCGCCCTATCCATCTATCGATCTCCCTCCCTATCCAACTATCTGTCTCCCTCTCTATCCATCTATCTCCCTCCCTAACCATCTCTCTAACTCCCCCCCTATACACCTATCTATCTCCCTCACTACCCACCTATCAATCTCCCTCCCAATCTCCCTGCCTGTCCAACTATCTATCTCCCTCCCTATCCATCTATCTATCTCCCCCCCTATCCATCCATCTATCTCCCTCCCTATCTCGCTCCCTGTCCATCTATCTCCCTCCCTGTCAATCTATGTATACCCCTCACTATCCATCTATCTATATCACTCGCTATTCATCTAACTATATCCCTCCCTATCCATCTATCTATTTCCCTCCCTATCCATCTATCTATTTCCCTCCCTAGCCAAATATTTGCCTATCTCCCTCCCTATCCATCTATCTCCCTATCTCCCTCCCTTTCCATCTATCTATCTTTCTCCCTCCCTATCCATCTATCTATCTCCCTCCCTATCCATCTATCTATCTCCCTCCCTATCCATCTATCTATCTCCCTCCCTATCCATCTATCTATCTCCCTCCCTATCCATCTATCTATCTCCCTCCCTATCCATCTATCTATCTCCCTCGCTATCCTTCTATCTATCTCCCTTCTGATCCATCTATCTATTTCCCTTCCTATCCAGCTATCTATCTTCCTATCCATCTATCTCTCTCATTATTCATCTATCTATCTCACACCCTATCCATTTATCTATCGCACTCCCTATCTCCCTCCCTGTCCATCTATCACCCTCCCTGTCCATCTATGTATATCCCTCCCTATCCATCTATCTATCTCGCTCCCTATCCATCTATCTCGCTTCCTATCCATCTATCTATCTCGCTCCCTATCCATTTATCTATCGCACTCCCTATCTCCCTCCCTGTCCATCTATGTATATCCCTCAATATCCATCTATCTATAGAACTCCCTCCCTATCGAACTATCTCTCTATCTCCCTCCCTAATCATCTATCTGCCTATCTGCCTCCCTATCCATCTATCTGCCTATCTGCCTCCCTATCCATCTATCTATCTATCTCCCTCCCTGTCCATCTATGTATCTATCTCCCTCACTATTCATCTATCGATCTCCCTACCTATGCATCCATCTATCTCCCTCCCTATCCATCCATGCATCTCCCTCCCTATCCATCCATCTATCTCCCTCCCTATCCATCCATCTATCTCCCTCCCTATCCATCCATCTATCTCCCTCCCTATCTATCTATCTACCTCCCTATCCACCTATCTGTCCATCTCCTTCCCTATCCATCTATCTTTCATTCTTCCTCCCTTTCCGTCTATCTTTCATTCTTCCTCCCTTTCCATCTATCTTTCATTCTTCCTCCATTTCCATCTATCTCTCTATCTCCCTTCCTATCCATCTATCTATCTCCCTCCCTATCCAGCTATCTATCTGCCTCCCTACCCAGCTATCTATCTGCCTCCCTACACAGCTATCTATCTCCCTCCCTATCCAGCTATCGATCTCCCTCCCTATCCATCTATCTATCTCCTTCCCTATCCATCTATCTATCTCCCTCCCTATCCATCGATCTATCTCCCTCCCTATCCATCCAAATATCTCCTTCCCTATCCATTCATCTGTCTACCTCGCTATCCATCCATCTATCTCCCTCCCTATCCATCTATCTATCACCCTCCCTATCCATCTATCTGTCCATCTCCCTCCCTATCCATCTACCTGTCCATCTCCCTCCCTATCCATCTATCTTTCATTCATCCTCCCTATCCATCTATCTGTCCATCTCCCTCCCTATCCATCTATCTTTCATTCATCCTCCCTATCCATCTATCTCTCTGTCTCCCTCCCTATCCAGCTATCTATCTCCCTCCTTATCCATCAATCTATCTGCCTCCCTATCCATCTATCCCCCTCGCTATCCTTCTATCTATCTCCCTCCCTATCCGTCTATCTATCCCCCTCCCTATCCTTCTATTAATCCCCCTCCCTATCCATTTATCTATCTCTCTCCCTATCCATCTATCTATCTCACTCCCTATCTCCCACACTATCCATGTATCTGTCTAACAACCTATCCATGTATATTTCTACCTCCCTATCCATGTATCTATGCATCTCCCTCCCTATCCATCTATCTATCGATCTCCCTCCATATCCATCTATCTATCCATCTCCCTCCATATCCATCTAACTATCCATCTCCCTCCCTATCCATCTATCTATCCATCTCCCTCCCTATCCATCTATCTTTCATTCTTCCTCACTTTCCATCTATCTTTCATTATTCCTCCCTTTCCATCTATCTATCTCCCTTCCTATCCATCTATCTCCCTCCCTATCCAGCTATCTATCTGCCTCCCTACCCAGCTATCTATCTCCCTCCCTATCCAGCTATCTATCTCCCTCTCTATCCAGCTATCTATCTCCCTCCCTATCCATCTATCTATCTACATCCCTATCCACCTATCTATCCCCATCCCGATCCATCTATCAATCTCCCTCGCTATCCTTCTACCTATCTCCCTTCCTATCCATCTATCTATTTACCTTCCTATCCATCTATCTATTTACCTTCCTATCCATCTATCTATTTACCTTCCTATCCATCTATCTCTCTACTTATCCATCTATCTATCTCACTCCCTATCCATTTATCTAACGCACTCCCTATCTCCCTCCCTGTCCATCTATCTCCCACCCTGTCCATCAATGTATATCCCTCCCTATCCATCTATCAATCTCCCTCCCTATCCATCTATCTATCTCCCTCCCTATCCATCTAACTATCTCCCTCCCTATCCATCTAACTATCTCCCTGCCTATCCATCTATCTATCTCACTCCCTATCCATTTATCCATCGCACTCCCTATCACCCTCCCTGTCCATCTATGTTTATCCCTCACTATCCATCTATCTATATCACTCCCTCCCTATCCAACCATCTCTCTATCGCCCTCCCTAACCATCTATCTGCCTATCTGCCTCCCTATCCATCTATCTGCCTATCTGCCTCCCTATCCTTCTATCTATCTCCCTCCCTATCCATCTATCTATCTATCTCCCTCCCTATTCATCTATCCATCTCCCTCCCTATCCATCCATCTATCTCCCTCCCTATCCATCCATCTCTCTCCCACCCTATCCATCCATCTATCTCCCTCCCTATCCATCCATCTATTGCCCTCCCTATCCATCCATCTATCGCCCTCCCTATCCATCTAGCTTTCAGTGTTCCTCACTTTCCATCTATCTTTCATTCATCCTCCCTTTCCATGTATCTTTCATTCTTCCTCCTTTTCCATCTATCTCTCTATTTCCCTTTATATCCATCTATCTATCTCCCTCCCTATCCAGTTATCTATCTGCCTCCCTACCCAGCTATCTATCTCCCTCCCTATCCAGGTATCTATCTCCCTCCCTATCCAGCTATCCATCTCCCTCCCTATCCAGCTATCCATCTCCCTCCCTATCCAGCTATCCATCTCCCTCCCTATCCAGCTATCCATCTCCCTCCCTATCCACATATCTATCTCCCTCCCTATCCATCTATCTATCCCCATCCCTATCCATCTATGTATCTCCCTCGCTATCCTTCTATCTATCTCCCTTCCTATCCATCTATCTATTTCCCTTCCTATCCATCTATCTATCTACCTTCCTATCCATCTATCTCTCTCCTTATCCATCTATCTATCTCCCTCCCTATCCAGGTATCTGACTCCTTACCCAGCTATCTGTCTACCTCCCTATCCAGCTATCTATCTCCCTCCCTATCCATCCATCTATCTCCCTCCCTATCCATCCATCTATCTCCCTCCCTATCCATCCATCTATCTCCCTCCCTATCCATCTATCTCTCTCCCTCCCTATCCATCCATCTATCTCCCTCCCTATCCATCCATCTATCTCCCTCCCTATCCATCTATCTCTCTCCCTCCCTATCCATCCATCTATCTCCCTCCCTATCCATCCATCTATCTACCTCCCTATACATCCATCTATCTCCCTCCTGATTCATCGATCTATCTCCGTCCGTATCCATCTATCTATAGCCCTCCTTATACATAAATCTATCTCTCTCCCTAACCATCTATCTATCTCACTCGCTATCTCCCACCCTAGCAATGTATCTATCTCCCTCCCTATCAAAGTACCTATCTCCCTCCCTATCCCTGTACCTATCTCCCTCCCGGTCCATCTATCTATCTCCCGCCCTATCCATCTATCCATCTCCCTCCCTATCCATCTATCTATCTCCCTCCCTATACATCTACCTATCTCCCTCCCTATCCATCTATCTCCCTCCCTATCCATCTATCTACCTACCTCCCTATCCATCCATCTCCCTCCCTCCGTATCCATCCATCTATCTCCCTCCCTATCCATCCATCTATCTACCTCGCTATACATCCATCTATCTCCCTCCCTGTCCATCCATCTATCTCTGTCCGTATCCATCTAACTAAAGCACTCCTTATACATAAATCTATCTCTCTCCCTATCCATCTATCTTTCTCACTCGCTATCTCCCACCCTAGCCATGTATCTATCTCCCTCCCTATCAATGTACCTATCTCGTTCCCTATCCCTGTACCTATCTCCCTCCCGGTCATTCTATCTATCTCCCGCCCTACCCGTCTATCCATCTCCCTTCCTATCCAGCTATCTCCCTCCATTTCCATCTATCTATCTACCTCCCTATCCATCCATCTCCCTCCCTCGCTATCCATCCATCTCTCTCCCTCCCTATCCATCCATTTCTCTCCCTCCCTATCCATCCAACTCTCTCCCTCCCTATCCATCCATCTCTCTCCCTCCCTATCCATCCATCTCTCACCCTCCGTATCCATCCATCTAACTCCCTCCCTATCCATCCATCTATGTCCCACCCTATCCATCCATCTATCTACCTCCCTATCCTTCCATCTATCTCCCTCCGTATCCATCTATCTATAGCCCTCCTTATACATAAATCTATCTCTCTCCCTATCCATCTATCCTTCTCACTCGCTATCTCCCTCCCGAGCCATGTATCTATCTCCCTCCCTATCAATGTACCTATCTCCCTCCCTATCCCTGTACCTATCTCCCTCCCGGTCCATCTATCTATCTCCCGCCCTACCCATCTATCCATCTCCCTTCCTATCCATCTATCTATCTGCCTCCCTATCCATTGATCTATCTCCTTCCCCTTTCCATCTATCTATCTCCCTCGCTATCCATCTAACTATCTGCCTCCCCATCCATCTATCTATCTCCCACCCTATCCATCTATCTATCTCCCTCCATAACCAACTATCTGTCTCCCTCCCTAACCAACTATCTGTCTCCCTCCCTAACCAACTATCTGTCTCCCTCCCTATCCATCCATCTATCTCCCTCCCTATCCATCCATCTATCTCCCTCCCTATCCATCTATCTCTCTCCCTCCCTATCCATCTATCTCTCTCCCTCCCTATCCATCCATCTATCTCCCTCCCTATCCATCCATCTATCTACCTCCCTATACATCCATCTATCTCCCTCCTGATCCATCGATCTATCTCCGTCCGTATCCATCTATCTATAGCCCTCCTTATACATAAATCTATCTCTCTCCCTAACTATCTATCTATCTCATTCGCTATCTCCCACCCTAGCCATGTATCTATCTCCCTCCCTATCAAAGTACCTATCTCCCTCCCTATCCCTGTACCTATCTCCCTCCTGGTCCATCTATCTATCTCCCGCCCTATCCATCCATCCATCTCCCTCCCTATCCATCTATCTATCTCCCTCCCTATACATCTAAGTATCTCCCTCCCTATCCATCTATCTATCTCCCTCCCTATCCATCTATCTATCTCCCTCCCTATCCATCCATCTCCCTCCATCCGTATCCATCCATCTATCTACCTCCCTATACATCCATCTATCTCCCTCCCTATCCATCCATCTCTCTCCCTCCCTATCCATCCATCTCTCACCCTCCGTATCCATCCATCTAACTCCCTCCCTATCCATCCATCTATGTCCCTCCCTATCCATCCATCTATCTACCTCCCTATCCATCCATCTATCTCCGTCCGTATCCATCTATCTATAGCCCTCCTTATACATAAATCTATCTCTCTCCCTATCCATCTATCCTTCTCACTCGCTATCTCCCACCCGAGCCATGTATCTATCTCCCTCCCTATCAATGTACCTATCTCCCTCCCTATCCCTGTACCTATCTCCCTCCTGGTCCATCTATCTATCTCCCGCCCTACCCATCTATCCATCTCCCTCCCTATCCATCTATCTATCTGCCTCCCTATCCATTGATCTATCTCCTTCCCCTTTCCATCTATCTATCTCCCTCGCTATCCATCTAACTATCTGCCTCCCCATCCATCTGTCTATCTCCCACCCTATCCATCTATCTATCTCCCTCCCTAACCAACTATCTGTCTCCCTCCCTAACCAACTATCTGTCTCCCTCCCTAACCAACTAACTGTCTCCCTCCCTATCCATCTCTCTATCTCCCCCCCATCGATCTATCTATCTCCCTCCCATTGATCTATCTATCTCCCTCCCATCGATCTATCTGTCTCCCTCCCTATCCATCTATCTGTCTCTCTCCCTATTCATCTATCGATCTCTCTCCCTATCCATCTATCTATCTCCCTCCCTATCCAACTATCTGTCTCCCTCTCTATCCATCTATCTCCCTCCCTAACCATCTCTTTAACTCCCCCCCATACACCTATCTATCTCCCTCCCTATCCATCCATCTATCTCCCTCCCTATCTCCCTCCCTGTCCATCTATCTCCCTCCCTGTCAATCTATGTATACCCCTCACTATCCATCTATCTATATCACTCCCTATTCATCCATCTATCACCCTCCCTATCCATCTATCTTTCATTGTTCCTCACTTTCCATCTATCTTTCATTCTTCCTCCCTTTCCATATATCTCTCTATCTCCCTTCCTATCCATCTATCTATCTCCCTCCCTATCCAGCAATCTATCTGCCTCCCTACCCAGCTATCTATCTCCCTCCCTATCCAGGTATCTATCTCCCACCCTATCCAGCTATCTATCTCCCTCCCTATCCATCTATCTATCTTCCTCCCTATCCATTTATCTATCTCTCTCCCTATCCATCTATCTATCTCACTCCCTATCTCCCACCCTATCCATGTATCTGTCTAACAACTTATCCATGTATATTTCAACCTCCCTATCCATGTATCTATGCATCTCCCTCCCTATCCATCTATCTATCGATCTCCCTCCATATCCATCTATCTATCCATCTCCCTCCATATCCATCTAACTATCCATCTCCCTCCATATCCATCTAACTATCCATCTCCCTCCATATCCATGTATCTATCCATCTTCCTCCATATCCATCTATCTATCCATCTCCCTCCCTATCCATCTATCTATCCATCTCGCTCCATATCCATCTATCTGACCATTTCCCTCCCTATCCATCTATCTTTCATTCTTCCTCACTTTCCATCTATCTTTCATTCTTCCTCCCTTTCCATCTATCTTTCATTCTTCTTCCCTTTCCATCTATATCTCTATCTCCCTTCCTATCCATCTATCTATCTCCCTCCCTATACAGCTATCTATCTGCCTCCCTACCCAGCTATCTATCTCCCTCCCTATCCAGCTATCTATCTCACTCTCTATCCAGCTATCTAACTCCCACACTATTCATCTATCTATCTCCCTCCCTATCCACCTATCTATCCCCATCCCGATCCATCTATCAATCTCCCTCGCTATCCTTCTACCTATCTCCCTTCCTATCCATCTATCTATTTACCTTCCTATCCAACTATCTATCAACCTTCCTATCCATCTATCTCTCTCCTTATCCATCTATCTATCTCACTCCCTATCCATTTATCTATCGCACTCCCTCCCTGTCCATCTATCTTCCACCCTGTCCATCTATGTATATCCCTCCCTATCCATCTATCTATCTCCCTCCATATACATCTATCTATCTCCCTCCATATACATCTATCTATCTCCCTCCATATACATCTATCTATCTCACTCCCTATCCATTTATCCATCGCACTCCCTATCACCCTCCCTGTCCATCTATGTTTATCCCTCACTATCCATCTATCTATATCACTCCCTCCCTATCCAACCATCTCTCTATCGCCCTCCCTAACCATCTATCTGCCTATCTGCCTCCCTATCCATCCAACTGCCTTTCTGCCTCCCTATCCATCTATCTATCTCCCTCCCTATCCATCTATCTATCTATCTCCCTCCCTATCCATCTATCTCCCTCCCTATCCATCCATCTATCTCCCTCCCTATCCATCCATCTATCTCCCTCCCTATCCATCCATCTATCTCCCTCCCTATCCATCCATCTATCGCCCACCCTATCCATCTATCTTTCATTGTTCCTCACTTTCCATCTATCTTACATTCTTCCTCCCTTTCCATCTATCTTTCATTCTTCCTCCCTTTCTATCTATCTCTCTATCTCCCTTCCTATCCATCTATCTATCTCACTCCCTATCCAGCTATCTATCTGCCTCCCTACCCAGCTATCTATCCCCCTCCCTATCCAGGTATCTATCTCCCTCCCTATCCAGCTAACTATCTCCCTCCCTATCCATCTATCTATCTCCCTCCCTATCCTTCTATCTATCTTCCTTCCTATCCATCTATCTATTTCCCTTCCTATCCATCTATCTATCTACCTTCCTATCCATCTATCTCTCTCCTTATCCATCTATCTATCTCCCTCCCTATCCAGCTATCTGACTCTCTACCCAGCTATCTATCTACCTCCCTATCCAGCTATCTATCTCCCTCCCTATCCATCTATCTATCTCCCTCGCTATCCATCTATCTGTCCATCTCCCTCCCTATCCGTCTATCTGTCCATCTCCCTCCCTATCCATCTATCTTTCATTCTCCTCCCTATCCATCTATCTCTGTGTCTCCCTCCCTATCCAGGTGTCTATCTCCCTCCTTATCCATCTATCTATCTGCCTCCCTATCCATCTATCTCCCTCGCTATCCTTCTATCTATCTCCCTCCCTATCCGTCTATCTATCCCCCTCCCTATCCTTCTATTAAACCCCCTCCCTATCCATTTATCTATCTCTCTCCCTATCCATCTATCTATCTCACTCGCTATCTCCCACCCTATCCATGTATCTGCCTAATACCCTATCTATGTATATTTCTACCTCCCTATCCAAGTATCTAACCATCTCCCACCCTATCCATCTATCTATCCATCTCCCTCCATATCCATCTATCTATCCATCTCCCTCCATATCCATCTATCCATCTCCCTCCATATCCATCTACCTATCCATCTTCCTCCATATCCAGCTATCTATCCATTTCCCTCCCTATCCATCTATCTATCCATCTCCCTCCCTATCCATCTATCTATCCATCTCCCTCCCTATCCATCTATCTGACCATCTCCCTCCCCATCCATCTATCTTTCATTCTTCCTCAATTTCCATCAATTTTTCATTCTTCCTCACTTTCCATCTATTTTTCATTCTTCCTCCCTTTCCATCTATCTCTCTATCTCCCTTCCTATCCATCTATCTATCTCCCTCCCTATCCAGCTATCTATCTCCCTCTCTAAACAGCTATCTATCTCCCTCCCTATCCATCAATCTATCTCACTATCAATCTATCTATCTGCCTCCCTATCCATTGATCTATCTCCTTCCCCTTTCCATCTATCTATCTCCCTTGCTATCCATCTAACTATCTCCCTCCCCATCCATCTATCTATCTCCCACCCTATCCATCTATCTCCCTCCCTAACCAACTATCTGTCTCCCTCCCTAACCAACTATCTGTCTCCCTCCCTATCCATCTCTCTATCTCCCCCCCATCGATCTATCTATCTCCCTCCCATTGATCTATCTATCTCCCTCCCATTGATATATCTATCTCCCTCCTTATCCATCATTCAATCTCCTTCCCCTTTCTATCTAGCTACCTCGCTATCCATCTATCCATCTCCCTCCCTATCCATCTATCTATCTCGCACCCTATCCATCAATCTATCACCCACCCTATCCATCTATCGATCTCCCTCCCTATCCAACTATCTGTCTCCCTCTCTATCCATCTATCTCCCTCCCTAACCATCTCTCTAACTCCCCCCATACACCTATCTATCTCCCTCACTACCCACCTATCAATCTCCCTCCCAATCTCCCTGCCTGTCCAACTATCTATCTCCCTCCCTATCCATCTATCTATCTCTCTCCCTAACCATCTATCTATCTCCCTCCCTATCCATCCATCTATCTCGCTCCCTATCTCCCTCCCTGTCCATCTATCTCCCTCCCTGTCAATCTATGTATACCCCTCAATATCCATCTATCTATATCACTCCCTATTCATCTATCTATATCCCTCCCTATCCATCTATCTATTTCCCTCCCTATCCATCTATCTATTTCCCTCCCTATCCATCTATCTATTCCCCTCCCTATCCATCTATCTATTTCCCTCCCTAGCCAAATATTTGCCTATCTCCCTCCCTATCCATCTATCTCCCTATCTCCCTCCCTTTCCATCTATCTATCTTTCTCCCTCCCTATCCATCTATCTATCTCCCTCCCTATCCAACTATCTGTCTCCCTCTCTATCCATCTATCTTCCTCCCTAACCATCTCTCTAACTCCACCCTATCCATCTATCTATCTCGCTTCCTATCCATCGATCTATCTCCATCCCCTTTCCATCTATCTATCTCCCTCCCTATCCATCTATCTATCTCCCTCACTATTCATCTATCTCCCTCACTATCCATCTATCTATCTCCCTCCCTATCCATCTATCTACCTCCCTCGCTATTCATCTATTGCCCTCCCTATCCATTTATCTATCTCCCTCCCTATCCATCTAACTATCTACCTCCCTATCCATCTATCTATCTCCTTCCCTATCCATCATTTTATCTATCTCCCTCCCCTTCCGTCTATCGATCCATCTCCCTCCCTACCCATTGATCTATCTCCCTATCCATCTACCTATCTCCCTCCCTCTCCAACTATCTCCCTATCCATCTATCTCCCTCCCTATCCATCCATCTATCTCCCTCCCTATCCAGCTAACCATCTCCCTCCATATGCATCATCTATCTCCCTCCCGATCCATTTATCTATCACACTCACTTAGTCCCTCCCTGTCCATCTTTCTCCCTCCCGGTCCATCTATCTATCTCCCGCACTATCCATCTATCCATGTCCCTCCCTATCCATCTATCTATTTCCCTCACTATCCATCTATATATCTATCTCCCTCCCTATCCATCTATCTACCTCCCTCGCTATCCATCTATTGCCCTCCCTATCCATTTATCTATCTCCCTCCCTATCCATCTATCTAACTCCCTATCCATCTATCTAACTATCTCCTTCCCTATCCATCATTCTATCTATCTCCCTCCTCATCCATCTATTGATCCATCTTCTTCCCTATCCATCGATCTATCTCCCGCCCTATCTATCTATCTCACTCCCTATCCATCTATCAATCTCCCACCCTATCCATCTATCGCCCTCCCTATCCATCTATCTCCCTCCCTATCCATCTATCTCCCTCCCTATCCATCTATCTCCCTCCCTATCCATCTATCTATCTCCCTCCCTATCCATCTATCTATCTCCCTCCCTATCCATCTATCTATCTCCCTCCCTATCCATCTATCTATCTCCCTCCCTGTACATCTATCTATCTCCCTCCCTGTCCATCTATCTATCTGCCTCCCTGTCCATCTATCTATCTCCCTCCCTGTCCATCAATCTATCTTGCTCCTTATCCATCTCCCTCCCTATACATCTATGCATCTCCCTCCCCATCCATCTATCTATCTCACACCCTATCCAAATATCTATCGCCCGCCCTATCCATCTATCTATCTCCCTCCCTATCCAACTATCTGTCTCCCTCTCTATCCATCTATCTCCCTCCCTATCCATCTCTCTAACGCCCCCCCCCCCATCCATCTATCTATCTCGCTCCCTATCCATCGATCTATCTCCTTCCCCTTTCCATCTATCTATCTCCCTCCCTATCCATCTATCTATCTCCCTCACTATCCATCTATCTATCTCCCTCACTATCCATCTATCTATCTCCCTCCCTATCCATCTATCTATCTCCCTCCCTATCCATCTATCTATCTCCCTCGCTATCCATCTATTTCCCTCGTTATCCATCTATCTACCTCCCTATCCATCCATCTCCCTCCCTCACTATCCATCCATCTCTCTCCCACCCAATCCATCCATCTATCTCCCTCCCTATCCATCTATCTATCTCCCTCCCTAACCATCTAGCTAACTCCCTCCCTATCCATCTATCTATCTCCCCCACATCCATCTATCCATCTCCCTCCATATCCATCTATCTATTGCCCTCCTTACCCATAAATTTCACTCCCTATCCATCTTTCCAACTATCTCCCTATCCAGCTATCCATCTATCTCCCTCCCTATTCATCTATCTCCCTCCCTATCCATTTATCTATCTCCCTCCCTATCCATTTATCTATCTCCCTCCCTATCCATTTATCTATCTCCCTCCCTATCCATCTATCTATCTCTCTGCCTATCCATCTATCTATCTCCCTGCCTATCCATGTATATATCTAACTCTCTCCGTGTATCCCTCCCTATCCATCTATCTCTCTATCTCGCTCCCTATCCATCTGTGCACCTCCCTCACTATCCATCTATCTATATATCTCCCTATCCATCTGTCTAACTATCTCCTTCCCTATCCATCCATCAATCTCCCACCCTATCTATCTACCTATCTCACTCCCTATCCATCTATCAATCTCCCACTCTATCCATCTATCTATCTCCTTCCCTATCCATCCACCTATCTCCCTCCCTATCCATCTACCTATCTCCCTCCCTAACCATCTATCTATGTCCCTCCTTATCCATCTATCTATCTACCTCCCTATCCATCTATCTATCACACTCCCTATCTCCCTCCCTGTCCATCTATCTCCCGCCCTGTCCATCTATTTATCTCCCTCCCCATCCATCTAGCTATCTCGCACCCTATCCATCTATCCATCTCCCGCCCTATCCATCTATCTATTTCCCTCCCTCCCTCTCCATCGATCTAACTATCTCCTTCCCTATACATCTATCTATCGATCTCCCACCCTATCCATCTATGGATCCATCTCCCTCCCTATCCATCTCTCCATCCATCTTCCTCCCTGTCCATCTATCTATCTCCCTCCCTGTCCATCAATCTATCTCGCTCCCTGTCCATCAATCTATCTCGCTCCTTATCCATCTCCCTCCTTATACATCTATGCATCTCCCTCCCCATCCATCTATCTATCTCACACCCTATCCAAATATCTATCGCCTGCCCTATCCATCTATCTATCTCCCTCCCTATCCAACTATCTGTCTCCCTCTCTATCCATCTATCTCCCTCCCTATCCATCTCTCTAACGCCCCCCCCATCCATCTATCTATCTCGCTCCCAATCCATCGATCTATCTCCTTCCCCTTTCCATCTATCTATCTCCCTCCCTATTCATCTATCTATCTCTCTCCCTATTCATCTATCTCCCTCACTATCCATCTATCTATCTCCCTCACTATCCATCCATCTATCTCCCTCCCTATCCATCTATCTATCTCCCTCCCTATATCTCCCTCGCTATCCATCTATCTATCTCCCTCCTTATCCATCTATCTACCTCCCTATCCATCCATCTCCCTCCCTCACTATCCATCCATCTCTCTCCCACCCAATCCATCCATCTATCTCCCTCCCTATCCATCTATCTATATCCCTCCCTGTCCATCTATCTATCTCCCTCCCTGTCCATCAATCTATCTCCCTCCCTGTCCATCAATCTATCTCCCTCCTTATCCATCTCCCTCCCTATCCATCTATGCATCTCCCTCCCCATCCATCTATCTATCTCGCACCCTATCCATCTATCTATCGCCCGCCCTATCCATCTATCTATCTCCCTCCCTATCCATCTATCTATCTCCCTCACTATTCATCTATCTACCTCCCTCGCTATTCATCTATTGCCCTCCCTATCCATTTATCTATCTCCCTCCCTATCCATCTAACTATCTACCTCCCTATCCATCTATCTATCTCCTTCCCTATCCATCATTTTATCTATCTCCCTCCCCTTCCGTCTATCGATCCATCTCCCTCCCTACCCATTGATCTATCTCCCTATCCATCTACCTATCTCCCTCCCTCTCCAACTATCTCCCTATCCATCTATCTCCCTCCCTATCCATCCATCTATCTCCCTCCCTATCCAGCTAACCATCTCCCTCCATATGCATCATCTATCTCCCTCCCGATCCATTTATCTATCACACTCACTTAGTCCCTCCCTGTCCATCTTTCTCCCTCCCGGTCCATCTATCTATCTCCCGCACTATCCATCTATCCATGTCCCTCCCTATCCATCTATCTATTTCCCTCACTATCCATCTATATATCTATCTCCCTCCCTATCCATCTATCTACCACCCTCGCTATCCATCTATTGCCCTCCCTATCCGTTTATCTATCTCCCTCCCTATCCATCTATCTATCTAACTCCCTATCCATCTATCTAACTATCTCCTTCCCTATCCATCATTCTATCTATCTCCCTCCTCATCCATCTATTGATCCATCTCCTTCCCTATCCATCGATCTATCTCCCGCCCTATCTATCTATCTCACTCCCTATCCATCTATCAATCTCCCACCCTATCCATCTATCGCCCTCCCTATCCATCTATCTCCCTCCCTATCCATCTATCTCCCTCCCTATCCATCTATCTCCCTCCCTATCCATCTATCTATCTCCCTCCCTATCCATCTATCTATCTCCCTCCCTATCCATCTATCTATCTCCCTCCCTGTACATCTATCTATCTCCCTCCCTGTCCATCTATCTATCTGCCTCCCTGTCCATCTATCTATCTCCCTCCCTGTCCATCAATCTATCTTGCTCCTTATCCATCTCCCTCCCTATACATCTATGCATCTCCCTCCCCATCCATCTATCTAACTCACACCCTATCCAAATATCTATCGCCCGCCCTATCCATCTATCTATCTCCCTCCCTATCCAACTATCTGTCTCCCTCTCTATCCATCTATCTCCCTCCCTATCCATCTCTCTAACGCCCCCCCCCAATCCATCTATCTATCTCGCTCCCTATCCATCGATCTATCTCCTTCCCCTTTCCATCTATCTATCTCCCTCCCTATCCATCTATCTATCTCCCTCCCTATTCATCTATCTATCTCCCTCACTATCCATCTATCTATCTCCCTCCCTATCCATCTATCTATCTCCCTCCCTATCCATCTATCTATCTCCCTCGCTATCCATCTATCTCCCTCCTTATCCATCTATCTACCTCCCTATCCATCCATCTCCCTCCCTCACTATCCATCCATCTCTCTCCCACCCAATCCATCCATCTATCTCCCTCCCTATCCATCCATCTATCTCCCTCCCTATCCATCTATCTATCTCCCTCCCTAACCATCTAGCTAACTCCCTCCCTATCCATCTATCTATCTCCCCCACATCCATCTATCCATCTCCCTCCATATCCATCTATCTATTGCCCTCCTTACCCATAAATTTCACTCCCTATCCATCTTTCCAACTATCTCCCTATCCAGCTATCCATCTATCTCCCTCCCTATTCATCTATCTCCCTCCCTATCCATCTATCTATCTCTCTGCCTATCCATCTATCTATCTCCCTGCCTATCCATGTATATATCTAACTCTCTCCGTGTATCCCTCCCTATCCATCTATCTCTCTATCTCGCTCCCTATCCATCTGTGCACCTCCCTCACTATCCATCTATCTATATATCTCCCTATCCATCTGTCTAACTATCTCCTTCCCTATCCATCCATCAATCTCCCACCCTATCTATCTACCTATCTCACTCCCTATCCATCTATCAATCTCCCACTCTATCCATCTATCTATCTCCTTCCCTATCCATCCACCTATCTCCCTCCCTATCCATCTACCTATCTCCCTCCCTAACCATCTATCTATGTCCCTCCTTATCCATCTATCTATCTACCTCCCTATCCATTTATCTATCACACTCCCTATCTCCCTCCCTGTCCATCTATCTCCCGCCCTGTCCATCTATTTATCTCCCTCCCCATCCATCTAGCTATCTCGCACCATATCCATCTATCCATCTCCCGCCCTATCCATCTATCTATTTCCCTCCCTCTCTCTCCATCGATCTAACTATCTCCTTCCCTATACATCTATCTATCGATCTCCCACCCTATCCATCTATGGATCCATCTCCCTCCCTATCCATCTCTCCATCCATCTTCCTCCCTGTCCATCTATCTATCTCCCTCCCTGTCCATCAATCTATCTCGCTCCTTATCCATCTCCCTCCTTATACATCTATGCATCTCCCTCCCCATCCATCTATCTATCTCACACCCTATCCAAATATCTATCGCCCGCCCTATCCATCTATCTATCTCCCTCCCTCTCCAACTATCTGTCTCCCTCTCTATCCATCTATCTCCCTCCCTATCCATCTCTCTAACGCCCCCACATCCATCTATCTATCTCGCTCCCTATCCATCGATCTATCTCCTTCCCCTTTCCATCTATCTATCTCCCTCCCTATTCATCTATCTCCCTCACTATCCATCTATCTATCTCCCTCACTATCCATCTATCTATCTCCCTCCCTATTCATCTATCTATCTCCCTCCCTATATCTCCCTCGCTATCCATCTATCTATCTCCCTCCTTATCCATCTATCTACCTCCCTATCCATCCATCTCCCTCCCTCACTATCCATCCATCTCTCTCCCACCCAATCCATCCATCTATCTCCCTCCCTATCCATCTATCTATCTCCCTCCCTAACCATCTAGCTAACTCCCTCCCTATCCATCTATCTATCTCCCCCACATCCATCTATCCATCTCCCTCCATATCCATCTATCTATTGCCCTCCTTACCCATAAATTTCACTCCCTATCCATCTTTCCAACTATCTCCCTATCCAGCTATCCATCTATCTCCCTCCCTATTCATCTATCTCCCTCCCTATCCATTTATCTATCTCCCTCCCTATCCATCTATCTATCTCTCTGCCTATCCATCTATCTATCTCCCTGCCTATCCATGTATATATCTAACTCTCTCCATGTATCCCTCCCTATCCATCTATCTCTCTATCTCGCTCCCTATCCATCTGTGCACCTCCCTCACTATCCATCTATCTATATACCTCCCTATCCATCTGTCTAACTATCTCCTTCCCTATCCATCCATCAATCTCCCACCCTATCTATCTACCTATCTCACTCCCTATCCATCTATCAATCTCCCACTCTATCCATCTATCTATCTCCTTCCCTATCCATCCACCTATCTCCCTCCCTAACCATCTATCTATGTCCCTCCATATCCATCATCTATCTACCTCCCTATCCATTTATCTATCACACTCCCTATCTCCCTCCCTGTCCATCTATCTCCCGCCCTGTCCATCTATTTATCTCCCTCCCCATCCATCTATCTATCTCGCACCCTATCCATCTATCCATCTCCCGCCCTATCCATCTATCTATCTCCCTCCCTCCCTCTCCATCGATCTAACTATCTCCTTCCCTATACATCTATCTATCGATCTCCCTCCCTATCCATCTATGGATCCATCTCCCTCCCTATCCATCTCTCCATCCATCTTCCTCCCTGTCCATCTATCTATCTCACTCCCTATCCATCTATCTCCCTTCCTATCCATCTATCTATCTCCCTCCCTATCCATCTATCTATCTCCCTTCCTATCCATCTATCTATCTCCCTCACTATCCATCTATCTATCTCCCTCACTATCCATCTATCTATCTCCCTCACTATCCATCTATCTATCTCCCTCACTATCCATCTATCTAACTATCTCCTTCCGTATCCTTCTATCTATCTATTTCCCTCCATATCCTTCTATCGATCCACCTCCCACCCTGTACATCTATTTATCTCCCTCCCTATCCATCCATCTATCTCCCTCCCTATACATCTTTCTATCTTCCTCCCTATCCATCTATCTATCTCCCTCCCTACTCATCTAAATATCTCCCTCGTTATCCATCTATCTATCTCCCTGCTTATCCATCTATCTATCTACCTCCCTATCCATTTATCTATCACACTCACTATCTCCCTCCCTGTCCATCTATCTCCCTCCCTGTCCATCTATCTCCCGCCCTGTCCATCTATTTATCTCCCTCCCCATCCATCTATCTATCTCGCACCCTATCCATCTATCCATCTCCCGCCCTATCCATCTATCTATCTCCCTCCCTCCCTCTCCATCGATCTAACTATCTCCTTCCCTATACATCTATCTATCGATCTCCCTCCCTATCCATCTATGGATCCATCTCCCTCCCTATCCATCTCTCCATCCATCTTCCTCCCTGTCCATCTATCTATCTCACTCCCTATCCATCTATCTCCCATTCTATCCATCTATCTATCTCCCTCCCTATCCATCTATCTATCTCCCTTCCTATCCATCTATCTATCTCCCTCACTATCCATCTATCTACCTCCCTCACTATCCATCTATCTATCTCCCTCACTATCCATCTATCTAACTATCTCCTTCCCTATCCTTCTATCTATCTATTTCCCTCCATATCCTTCTATCGATCCACCTCCCACCCTGTACATCTATTTATCTCCCTCCCTATCCATCCATCTATCTCCCTCCCTATACATCTTTCTATCTACCTCCCTATCCATCTATCTATCTCCCTCCCTACTCATCTAAATATCTCCCTCGTTATCCATCTATCTATCTCCCTGCTTATCCATCTATCTATCTACCTCCCTATCCATTTATCTATCACACTCACTACCTCCCTCCCTGTCCATCTATCTCCCTCCCTGTCCATCAATCTATCTACCTCCATATCCATCTCCCTCGCTCTACATCTATCCATCTCCCTCCCGAACCATCTATCTGTCTCGCACCCTATCCATCAATCTCCCGCGCTATCCATCTATCTATCTCCCTCCCTATCCAAGTATCTGTCTCCCTCCCTATCCATCTATCTCCCTCCCTATCCATCTATCCATCTCCCTCCCTATACATCTATCTATATCCCACCCTATCCATTTATCTATCTGCCTCCCTACCCAGCTATCTATCTCCCTCCCGATCCAACTATCTATCTCCCTCCCTATCCAACTCTCTATCTCCCTCCCTATCCATCAATCTATCTCCCTATCCATCTATCTATCTGCCTCCCTATCCACTGATCTATCTCCTTCCCCTTTCCATCTTTCTATCTCCCTCGCTATCCATCTAACTATCTCCCTCCCCATCCATCTATCTATCTCCCACCCTATCCATCTATCTATCTCCCTCCCTAACCATCTGTCTCCCTCCCTAACCAACTATTTGTCTCCCTCCCTATCCATCTCTCTATCTCCCCCCCATCGATCTATCTATCTCCCTCCCATTGATCTATCTATCTCCCTCCCATTGATCTATCTATCTCCCTCCCATCAATCTATCTATCTCCCTCCTTATCCATCATTCAATCTACTTCCCCTTTCTATCTAGCTACCTCGCTATCCATCTATCCATCTCCCTCCCTATCCAACTATCTATCTCGCACCCTATCCATCAATCTATCGCCCACCCTATCCATCTATCGATCTCCCTCCCTATCCAACTATCTGTCTCCCTCTCTATCCATCTATCTCCCTCCCTAACCATCTCTCTAACTCCCCCCCCATACACCTATCTATCTCCCTCCCTATCCATCCATCTATCTCCCTCCCTATCTCCCTCCCTGTCCATCTATTTCCCTCCCTGTCAATCTATGTATACCCCTCACTATCCATCTATCTATATCACTCCCTATTCATCCATCTATCACCCTCCCTATCCATCTATCTTTCATTGTTCCTCACTTTCCATCTATCTTTCATTCTTCCTCCCTTTCCATCTATCTTTCATTCTTCCTCCCTTTCCATCTATCTCTCTATCTCCCTTCCTATCCATCTATCTATCTCCCTCCCTATCCAGCTATCTGCCTCCCTACCCAGCTATCTATCTCCCTCCCTATCCATGTATCTATCTCCCTCCCTATTGAGCTATCTATCTCCCTCACTATCCATCTATCTATCTCCCTCCCTATCCATTTATCTATCTCTCTCCTTATCCATCTATCTATCTCATTCCCTATCTCCCACCCTATCCATGTATCTGTCTAACAACCTATCCATGTATATTTCTACCTCCCTATCCATGTATCTATGCATCTCCCTCCCTACCCATCTATCTATCGAACTCCCTCCATATCCATCTATCTATCCATCTCCCTCCATATCCATCTAACTATCCATCTCCCTCCATATCCATCTATCTATCCATCTTCCTCCATATCCACCTATCTATCCATCTCCCTCCCTAACCATCTATCTATCCATCTCGCTCCCTATCCATCTATCTGACCATTTCCCTCCCTATCCATCTCTCTTTCATTCTTCCTCACTTTCCATCTATCTTTCATTCTTCCTCCCTTTCCATCTATCTTTCATTCTTCTTCCCTTTCCATCTATATCTCTATCTCCCTTCCTATCCATCTATCTATCTCCCTCCCTATCCAGCTATCTATCTGCCTCCCTACCCAGCTATCTATCTGCCTCCCTACCCAGCTATCTATCTCCCTCCCTATCCAGCTATCTATCTCACTCTCTATCCAGCTATCTAACTCCCACACTATCCATCTATCTATCTCCCTCCCTATCCACCTATCTATCCCCATCCCGATCCATCTATCAATCTCCCTCGCTATCCTTCTACCTATCTCCCTTCCTATCCATCTATCTATTTACCTTCCTATCCATCTATCTATCAACCTTCCTATCCATCTATCTCTCTCCTTATCCATCTATCTATCTCCCTCCCTATCCAGCTATCTGAATCCCTACCCAGCTATCTATCTACCTCCCTACCCAGCTATCTATCTCCCTCCCTATCCAGCTATCTATCTCCCTCCCTATCCAGCTATCTATCTCCCTCTCTAACCAGCTATCTATCTCCCTCTCTAACCAGCTATCTATCTCCCTCCCTATCCATCAATCTATCTCCCTATCCATCTAACTATCTGCCTCCCTATCCATTGATCTAACTCCTTCCCCTTTCCATCTATCTATCTCCCTCACTATCCATCTATCTCCCTCCCCATCCATCTATCTATCTCCCACCCTATCCATCTATCTATCTCCCTCCCTAACCAACTATCCGTCTCCCTCCCTAAACAACTATCTGTCTCCCTCCCTAAACAACTATCTGTCTCCCTCCCTAAACAACTATCTGTCTCCCTCCCTATCCATCTCTCTATCTCCCCCCCATCGATCTATCTATCTCCCTCCCATTGATCTATCTATCTCCCTCCCATCAATCTATCTATCTCCCTCCTTATCCATCATTCAATCTCCTTCCCCTTTCTATCTAGCTCCCTCGCTATCCATCTATCCATCTCCATCCCTATCCATCTATCTATCTCGCACCCTATCCATCAATCTATCGCCCGCCCTATCCATCTATCGATCTCCCTCGCTATCCTTCTATCTATCTCCCTACCGATCCATCTATCTATTTCCCTTCCTATCCAGCTATCTATCTTCCTATCCATCTATCTCTCTCATTATTCATCTATCTATCTCACACCCTATCCATTTATCTATCGCACTCCCTATCTCCCTCCCTGTCCATCTATCACCCTCCCTGTCCATTTATGTATATCCCTCCCTATCCATCTATCTATCTCGCTCCCTATCCATCTATCTATCTCGCTTCCTATCCATCTATCTATCTCGCTCCCTATCCATCTATCTATCTCGCTCCCTATCCATTTATCTATCGCACTCCCTATCTCCCTCCCTGTCCATCTATGTATATCCCTCAATATCCATCTATCTATATATCTCCCTCCCTATCGAACTATCTCTCTATCTCCCTCCCTAACCATCTATCTATCTCCCTCCCTATGCATCCATCTATCTCCCTCCCTATGCATCCATCTATCTCCCTCCCTATGCATCCATCTATCTCCCTCCCTATGCATCCATCTATCTCCCTCCCTATGCATCCATCTATCTCCCTCCCTATTCATCCATCTCCCTCCCTATCCATCCATCCATCTATCTCCCTCCCTATCCATCCATCTATCTCCCTCCCTATCTATCTATCAATCTACCTCCCTATCCACCTATCTGTCCATCTCCTTCCCTATCCATCTATCTTTCATTCTTCCTCCCTTTCCATCTATCTTTCATTCTTCCTCCCTTTCCATCTATCTCTCTATCTCCCTTCCTATCCATCTATCTATCTCCCTCCCTATCAAGCTATCTATCTGCCTCCCTACCCAGCTATCTATCTGCCTCCCTACACAGCTATCTATCTCCCTCCCTATCCAGCTATCGATCTCCCTCCCTATCCAGCTATCTATCTCCCTCCCTATCCATCTATCTATCACCCTCCCTATCCATCTATCTTTCCATCTCCCTCCCTATCCATCTGCCTGTCCATCTCCCTCCCTATCCATCTGCCTGTCCATCTCCCTCCCTATCCATCTATCTTTCATTCATCATCCCTATCCATCTATCTGTCCATCTCCCTCCCTATCCATCTATCTTTCATTCATCATCCCTATCCATCTATCTCTCTGTCTCCCTCCCTATCCAGCTATCTATCTCCCTCCTTATCCATCAATCTATCTGCCTTCCTATCCATCTATCTCCCTCGCTAACCTTCTATCTATCTCCCTCCCTATCCGTCTATCTATCCCCCTCCCTATCCTTCTATTAATGCCCATCCCTATCCATTTATCTATCTCTCTCTCTATCCATCTATCTATCTCACTCCCTATCTCCCACCCTATCCATGTATCTGTCTAACAACCTATCCATGTATATTTCTACCTCCCTATCCATGTATCTATGCATCTCCCTCCCTATCCATCTATCTATCGATCTCCCTCCATATCCATCTATCTATCCATCTCCCTCCATATCCATCTAACTATCCATCTCCCTCCATATCCATCTAACTATCCATCTCCCTCCATATCCATCTATCTATCCATCTTCCTCCATATCCATCTATCTATCCATCTCCCTCCCTATCCATCTATCTATCCATCTCGCTCCCTATCCATCTATCTGACCATTTCCCTCTCTATCCATCTATCTTTCATTCTTTCTCACTTTCCATCTATCTTTCATTCTTCCTAACTTTCCATCTATCTTTCATTCTTCCTCCCTTTCCATCTATCTCTCTATCTCCCTTCCTATCCATCTATCTATCTCCCTCCCTATCCAGCTATCTATCTGCCTCCCTACCCAGCTATCTATCTCCCTCCCTATCCAGCTATCTATCTCCCTCTCTATCCAGCTATCTATCTCCCTCCCTCTCCATCTATCTATCTCCCTCCCTATCCACCTATCTATCCCCATCCCGATCCATCTATCAATCTCCCTCGCTATCCTTCTACCTATCTCCCTTCCTATCCATCTATCTATTTACCTTCCTATCCATCCAGCTCTCTCCTTATCCATCTATCTATCTCACTCCCTATCCATTTTTCTATCTCCCTCCCTATCCATCTAACTATCTCCCTCCCTATCCATCTAACTATCTCCCTCCCTATCCATCTATCTATCTCACTCCCTATCCATCTATCTATCTCACTCACTATCCGTTTATCCATCGCACTCCCTATTACCCTCCCTGTCCATCTATGTTTATCCCTCACTATCCATCTATCTATATCACTCCCTCCCTATCCAACCATCTCTCTATCTCCCTCCCTAACCATCTATCTGCCTATCTGCCTCCCTATCCATCTATCTGCCTATCTGCCTCCCTATCCATCTATCTATCTATCTCCCTTCCTATCCATGTATCTATCCATCTCCCTCCCTATTCATCTATCGATCTCCCTCCCTATCCATCCATCTCCCTCCCTATCCATCCATCTATCTCCCTATCCATCCATCTATCTCCCTCCCTATCCATCCATCTATCTCCCTCCCTATCCATCCATCTATCGCCCTCCCTATCCATCCATCTATCGCCCTCCCTATCCATCTATCTTTCATTGTTCCTCACTTTCCATCTATCTTTCATTGTTCCTCACTTTCCATCTATCTTTCATTCTTCCTCCCTTTCCATCTATCTTTCATTCTTCCTCCCTTTCCATCTATCTCTCTATCTCCCTTCCTATCCATCTGTCTATCTCCTTCCCTATCCAGCTGCCTATCTGCCTCCCTACCCAGCTATCTATCTCCCTCCCTATCCAGCTATCTATCTCCCTCCCTATCCAGCTATCTATCTCCCTCTCTATCCAGCTATCTATCTCCCTCCCTCTCCATCTCCCTCCCTATCTAGCTATCTATCTCGCTCCCTATCCAGCTATCTATCTGCCTCCCTACCCAGCTATCTATCTCCCTCCCTATCCAGCTATCTATCTCCCTCTCTATCCAGCTATCTATCTCCCTCCCTCTCCATCTCCCTCCTTATCCAGCTATCTATCTCCCTCCCTATCCATCTATCTATCTCCCTCCCTATCCATCTATCTATCTCCCTCCCTATCCATCCATCTATCTCGCTCCCTATCCATCTATCTCTCTCCTTATCCATCTATCTATCTCACTCCCTATCCATTTATCTATCACACTCCCTATCTCCCTCCCTGTCCATCTATCTCCCACCCTGTCCATCTATGTATATCCCTCACTATCCATCTATCTATCTCCCTCCCTATCCATCTATCTATCTCCCTCCCTATCCATCCATCTATCTCGCTCCCTATCCATCTATCTCTCTCCTTATCCATCTATCTATCTCACTCCCTATCCATTTATCTATCACACTCCCTATCTCCCTCCCTGTCCATCTATCTCCCACCCTGTCCATCTATGTATATCCCTCACTATCCATCTATCTATTCCCTCCCTATCCATCTATGTATATCTCTCTCTATTCATTTATTACTCTCCCTCCCTTTCCATCTATCAATCTATCTCCCTCCCTATCCAGCTATCTATCTCCCTCCCTATCCATCTATCTATCCGCATCATTATCCATCTAGCTATCTCCCTCGCTATCCTTCTATCTATCGCCCTTCCTATCCATCTATCTATTTCCCTTCATATCCATCTATCTATCTACCTTCCTATCCACCTATCTCTCTCCTTATCCATCTATCTATCTCACTCCCTATCCATTTATCTATCGCACTCCCTATCTCCCTCCCTGCCCATCTATCTCCCACCCTGTCCATCTATGTATATCCCTCACTATCCATCTATCTATATCCCTCCCTATCCATCTATGTATATCTCTCTCTATCCATTTATTATTCTCCCTCCCTTTCCATCTATCTATCTTTCTCCCTCCCTATCCATCTATCTATCTATCTCCCACCCTATTCATCTATCCATCTCCCTCCCTATCCAGCTATCTATCTCCCTCCCTATACATCTATCTATCTCCCTCCCTATCCATCTATCTATCCCCATCCCTATCCATCTATCTATCCCCATCCCTATCCATCTATCTATCTCCCTCGCTATCCTTCGATCTATCTCCCTTCCTATCTATCTATCTATTTCCCTTCCTATCCATCTATCTATCTACCATCCTATCCATCTATCTCTCTCCTTATCCATCTATCTATCTCACTCCCTATCCATTTATCTATTGCACTACCTATCTCCCTACCTATCCATCTATCTCCCACCCTGTCCATCTATGTGTATCCCTCACTATCCATCTATCTATATCACTCCCGATCCATCTATCTATATCCCTCCCTATCCATCTATGCATATCCCTCCCTATCCATCTATGCATGTCCCTCTCTATCCATTTATTATTCTCCCTCCCTATCCATCTATCTATCACCCTCTCTATCTAACTATCTACCTATCTCCCTCCATATGCATCTATCTATCTCCCTCCCTATCCATCTATCTACCTCGCTCCATAACCATCTAACCATCGGCCTCCCTGTCCATTTACCTATCTACACCCCTATCCATCTATCTATCACCCTCCCTATCCATCTATCTATCCCACTCCCTATCCATCTATCTATCTCGCTCCCTATCCATCTAACTCGCTCCCTATCCATCTATCTAGCTCGCTCCCAATCCATCTATCTATCTCCCTCCCTATCCATCTATCTCCCTCCCTATCCATTTATCTATCTCCCTCCCTATCTATCTCTCTATCTCCCTCCCTATCTATCTCTCTATCTCCCTCCCTATCCATTTATCTATCGCACTCCCTATAACCCTCCCTGTCCATCTATGTTTATCCCTCACAATCCATCTATCTAAATCACTCCCTCCTTATCCAACTATCTCTCTATCTCCCTCCCTAACCATCTATCTGACTATCTGCCTCCCTATCCATCTATCTGCCTAACTGCCTCCCTATCCATCTATCTGCCTATCTGCCTCCCTATCCATCTATCTGCCTATCTGCCTCCCTATCCATCTATCTATCACCCTCCCTATCCATCTATCTATCTCACTGCCTATCCATGTACCTATCTACACCCCTATCCATCTATCACCCTCCCTATCCATCTATCTATCTCGCTCCCGATCCATCTATCTATCTTGCTCCCTATCCATCTTTCTATATCGCTCACTATCCATCTATCTATCTCGCTCCCTATCCATCTATCTATCTCGCTCCCTATCCATCTATCTATCTCGCTCCCTATCCATCTATCTATCTCGCTCCCTATCCACCTATCTATCTCGCTCCCTATCCATCTATCTATTTCGCTCCCTATCCATCTAGCTATTTCGCTCCTGATCCATCTATCTTTCTCGCTCCGTATCCATCTGTCTATCTCCCTCCCTATCCATCTATCTATCTCCCTCCCTATCCATCTATCTATCTCCCTCCCTATCTCCCTCCCTGTCCATCTATCTCCCTCCCTCTCCATCTATGTATACCCCTCACTATCAATCTATCTATATCACTCCCTATCCATCTATATCCCTCCCTATCCATCTATCTATTTCCCTCCCTATCCATCTATCTATTTCCCTCCCTATCCAACTATCTGCCTATCTCCCTCCCTTTCCACCTATCTATCTCCCTCCCTATCCAGCTATCTATCTCCCTCCCTATCCAGCTATCTATCTCTCTCCCTATCCAGCTATCTATCTCTCTCCCTATCCATCTATCTATCCATCTCCCTCCCTATCCATCTATCTATCTCCCTCCCTATCTATATATCTATCTCCCTCCCTATCCATTTACCTATCACAGTCCCTATCACCCTCCCTGTCCATCTATGTTTATCCCTCACTATCCATCTATCTATATCACTCCCTCCCTATCCAACCATCTCTCTATCTCCCTCCCTAACCATCTAACTGCCAATCTGCCTCCCTATCCATCTATCTGCCTATCTGCCTCCCTATCCGTCTATCTGCCTATCTCCCTCCCTATCCATCTATCTATCACCCTCCCGATCCATCTATCTATCGCACTGCCTATCCATTTACCTATCTACACCCCTATCCATCTATCACCCTCCCTATCCATCTATCTATCTCGCTCCCGATCCATCTATCTATCTCGCTCCCTATCCATCTATCTATATCGCTCACTATCCATCTATCTATCTCGCTCCCTATCCATCTATCTATCTCACTCCCTATCCATCTATCTATCTCGCTCCCTATCCATCTATCTATCTCGCTCCCTATCCACCTATCTATCTCGCTCCCTATCCACCTATCTATCTCGCTCCCTATCCATCTATCTATTTCGCTCCCTATCCATCTAGCTATTTCGCTCCTGATCCATCTATCTTTCTCGCTCCGTATCCATCTATCTATCTCCCTCCCTATCCATCTATCTATCTCCCTCCCTATCTCCCTCCCTGTCCATCTATCTCCCTCTCTGTCCATCTATGTATACCCCTCACTATCAATCTCTCTATATCTCTCCCTATCCATCTATCTATCCCCATTCCTATCCATATATCTATCTCCCTCGCTATCCTTCGATCTATCTCCCTTCCTATCTATCTATCTATTTCCCTTCCTATCCATCTATCTATCTACCATCCTATCCATCTATCTATCTACCATCCTATCCATCTATCTCTCTCCTTATCCATCTATCTATCTCACTCCCTATCCATTTATCTATTGCACTCCCTATCTCCCTCCCTGTTCATCTATATCCCACCCTGTCCATCTATGTATATCCCTCACTATCCATCTATCTATATCACTCCCGATCCATCTATCTATATCCGTCCCTATCCATCTATGTATATCCCTCTCTATCCATTTATTATTCTCCCTCCCTATCCATCTATCTATCTATCACCCTCTCTATCTAACTATCTGCCTATCTCCCTCCATATGCATCTATCTATCTCCCTCCAAATCCATCTATCTACCTCGCTCCATAACCATCTAACCATCGGCCTCCCTGTCCATTTACCTATCTACACCCCTATCCATCTATCTATCACCCTCCCTATCCATCTATCTATCTCGCTCCCTATCCATCTATCTATCCCACTCCCTATCCATCTATCTATCTCGCTCCCTATCCATCTATCTATCTCGCTCCCTATCCATCTAACTAGCTCGCTCCCTATCCATCTATCTATCTTCCTGCCTATCCATCTATCTCCCTCCCTATCCATTTATCTATCTCCCTCCCTATCCATCTATCTATCTCCCTCCCTATCTATCTATCTATCTCCCTCCCTATCCATTTATCTATCTCACTCCCTATCACCCTCCCTGTCCATCAATGTTTATCCCTCACAATCCAGCTATCTAAATCACTCCCTCCCTATCCAACTATCTCTCTATCTCCCTCCCTAACCATCTATCTGACTATCTGCCTCCCTATCCATCTATCTGCCTATCTGCCTCCCTATCCATCTATCTATCTCCCTCCCTATCCATCTATATATCACCCTCCCTATCCATCTATATATCACCCTCCCTATCCATCTATCTATCTAGCTCCCGATCCATCTATCTATCTCACTCCCTATCCATCTACCTATCTCGCTCCCTATCCATCTATCTATCTCGCTCCCTATCCATCTATCTATTTCGCTCCGGAACCATCTATCTTTCTCGCTCTGTATCCATCTATCTATCTCGCTCCCTATCCATCTATCTATCCCGCTCCCTATCCATCTATCTATCTCGCTCCATATCCATCTATCTATCTCCCTCCCTATCCATCTACCTATCTCCCTCCCTATCCATCTATCTATCTCCCTCCCTATCCATCTATCTATCTCCCTCCCTACCCATCTATCTATCTCCCTCCCTATCTCCCTCCCTATCCATCTATCTCCCTCCCTCTCCATCTATGTATACCCCTCACTATCAATCTATCTATCTCCCTCCCTGTCCATCTATCTCCCTCCCTCTCCATCTATGTATACCCCTCACTATCAATCTATCTATCTCCCTCCCTATTCATCTATCTATTTCCCTCCCTATCCATCTATCTATTTCCCCCCCTATCCAACTATCTGCCTATCTCCCTCCCTTTCCACCTATCTATCTCCCTCCCTATCCCGCTATCTATCTCCCTCCCTATCCAGCTATCTATCTCTCTCCCTATCCATCTATCTCCCTCCCTATATATCTATCTATCTCCCTCCCTATCCATTTATCTATCGCACTCCCTATCACCCTCGCAGTCCATCTATGTTTATCCCTCACTATCCATCTATCTATATCACTCCCTCCCTATCCAACCATCTCTCTATCTCCCTCCCTAACCATCTATCTGCCTATCTGCCTCCCTATCCATCTATCTGCCTATCTGCCTCCCTATCCATCTATCTGCCTATCTGCCTCCCTATCCATCTATTTATCTCCCTCCCTATCCATCTATCTATCGCCCTCCAATCCATCTATCTATCTCACTGCCTATCCATTTACCTATCTACACCCCTATCCATCTATCTATCACCCTAACTATCCATCTATCTATCTCGCTCCCGATCCATCTCTCTATCTCGCTCCCTATCTATCTATCTATCTCGCTCCCTATCCATCTATCTATTTCACTCCCTATCCATCTATCTATCTCACTGCCTATCCATTTACCTATCTACACCCCTATCCATCTATCTATCACCCTAACTATCCATCTATCTATCTCGCTCCCGATCCATCTATCTTTCTCGCTCCGTATCCATCTATCTATCTCCCTCCCTATCCGTCTATCTGACTCCCTCCCTACCTCCCTCCCTGTCCATCTATCTCCCTCCCTGTCCATCTATGTATACCCCTCACTATAAATCTATCTATATCACTCCCTATCCATCTATATCCCTCCCTATCCAGCTATCTATCTCCCTCCCTATCCAGCTATCTATCTCTCTCCCTATCCATCTATCTATCTATCTCACTCCCTTTCCATCTATCTATCTCCCTCCCTATCCAGCTATCTATCTCGCTCTCTATCCAGCTATCTATCTCTCTCCCTATCCATCTATCTATCTATCTCCCTCCCTATCCATCTATCTATCTCCCTCCCTATCTATCTATCTATCTCCCACCCTAACCATCTATCTATTTCGCTCCCGATCCATCTATCTATCTCGCTCCCTATCCATCTATCTATCTTGCTCCCTATCCATCTATCTATCTCGCTCCCTATACATCTATCTATCTCGCTCCCTATCCATCTATCTATCTCGCTCCCTTTCCATCTCTCTTATTTCGCTCCCGATCCATCTATCTTTCTTGCTCCGTATCCATCTATCTATCTCCCTCCCTATCCATCTATCTATCTCCCTTCCTACCCATCTATCTATCTCCCTCCCTATCCATCTATCTATCTGCGGCCCTACCCATCTATCTATCTCCCTCCCTATCTCCCTCCCTGTCCAGCTATCTCCCTCCCTGTCCATTTATGTATACCCCTCCCTATCCATCTATCTATCCCCCTCCATAACCATCCATCTATCTCCTTCCCTATCCATCCATCTCCCTCGCTATCCATCCATCTATCTCCCTCCCTATCCATCTATCTATCTCCCTCCCTATCCATCTATCTGTCAATCTCCCTCCTTATCCATCTATCTGTCCATCTCCCTCCCTATCCATCTATCTTTCATTCATCCTCCCTATCCATTTATCTCTCTGTCTCCCTCCTTATCCATCCATCTATCTGCCTCCCTATCCATCTATCTCCCTCGCTATGCTTCTATCTATCTCCCTCCCTATCTGTCTATCTATCTCCCTCCCTATCCTTCTATTAATCCCCCTCCCTATCCATTTATCTATCTTTCTCCCTATCCATCTATCTATCTCACTCTCTATCTCCCACTCTATCCATGCATCTATCTAATACCCTATCCATGTATATTTCGCCCTCCCTATCCATGTATCTATGCATCTCCCTCCCTATCCATCTATCTATCCATCTCCCTCCATATCCATCTATCTATCCATCTCCCTCCATATCCATCTATCTATCCATCTCCCTCCTTATCCATCTATCTATCCATCTCCCTCCCTATCCATCTATCTGACCATCTCCCTCCCTATCCATCTATCTTTCATTCTTCCTCCCTTTCCATCTATTGTTCATTCTTCCTACCATTCGATCTATCTCTCTATCTCCTTCCCTATCCATCTATCTATTTCCCTCCCTATCCAGCTATCTCCCTCCATATCCGTATATCTATCTCCCTCCCTATCCGTCTATCTATCTCCCTCCTTATCCGTCGATCTATCTCCCTCCTTATCCGTCGATCTATCTCCCTCCCTATCCATTTATCTATCTCACTCCCTATCTCCCTCCCTGTCCATCTATCTCCCTCCCTAACCATCTACCTATTGGCCTACCTATCCATCTATCTATCTCACTCCCTATCCATTTACCTATCTACACCCCTATCCATCTATCTATCACCCTCCCTATAAATCTATCTATCTCGCTCCCGATCCATCTATCTATCTCGCTCCCTATCCATCTATTTATCTCGCTCCCGATCCATCTATCTATCTCGCTCCCGATCCATCTATCTATCTCCCTCCCGATCCATCTATCTATCTCGCTCCCGATCCATCTATCTATCTCGCTCCCTATCCATCTATCTATCTCGCTCCCTATCCATCTATCTATCTCGCTCCCGATCCATCTATCTATCTCCCTCCCTATCTATCTATATATGTCCCTCCCTAACCATCTATCTATTTCGCTCCCGATCCATCTATCTATCTTGCTCCCTATCCATCTATCTATCTCGCTCCCGATCCATCTATCTATCTCCCTCCCTATCTATCTATATATCTCCCTCCCTAACCATCTATCTATTTCGCTCCAGATCCATCTATCTATCTCGCTCCCTATCCATCTATCTATCTCGCTCCCTATCCATCTATCTATCTCGCTCCCTATCCATCTATCTATCTCGCTCCCTATCCATCTATCTATCTCGCTCCCTATCCATCTATCTATTTCGCTCCCTTTCCAACTCTCTTATTTTGCTCCCGATCCATCTATCTTTCCCGCTCCGTATCCATCTATCTATCTCCCTCCCTATCCATCTATCTATCTCCCTCCCTACCCATCTATTTATCTCCCTCCCTATCCATCAATCTATCTCTGTCCCTATCCATCTATCTATATCCCTCCTTATCTCCCTCCCTGTCCATCTATCTCCCTCCCTGTCCATTTATGTATACCCCTCCCTATCCATCTATCTATCTCCCTCCCTAAACATCCATCTATCTCCTTCCCTATCCATCCATCTATCTCCCTCGCTATCCATCCATCTATCTCCCTCCCTATCCATCTATCTATCTCCCTCCCTATCCATCTATCTATCTCCCTCCCTATCCATCCATCTATCTCTGTCCCTATCCATCTATCTACCTGCCTCCCTATCTCCCTCACTGTCCATCTATCTCCCTCCCTGTCCATCTATGTATACCCCTCACTATCAATCTATCTATATCACTCCCTATCCATCTATATCCCTCCCTATCCATCTATCTATCTCCCTCCCTATCCATCTATCTATCTCCCTCCCTATCCAGCTATCTATCTCCCTCCCTATCCAGCTGTCTATCTCCCTCCCTATCCATCTATCTATCTATCTCCCTCCCTATCCATCTATCTATCTCCCTAGCTAACCATCCATCTCCTTCCCTATCCATCCATCTATCTCCCTCGCTATCCATCCATCTATCTCCCTCCCTATCCATCTATCTATCTCCCTCCCTATCCATCTATCTGTCCATCACCCTCCCTATCCAACTATCTGACCATCTCCCTCCCTATCCAACTATCTTTCATTCTTCCTCCCTTTCCATCTATCGTTCATTCTTCCTACCACTCAATCTATCTCTCTATCTCCTTCCCTATCCATCTATCTATTTCCCTCCCTATCCAGCTATCTATCTCCCTCCATATCCGTATATCTATCTCCCTCCCTATCCGTCTATCTATCTCCCTCCTTATCCGTCGATCTATCTCCCTCCCTATCCATTTATCTATCTCACTCCCTATCTCCCTCCCTGTCCATCTATCGCCCTCCCGAACCATCTACCAATCGGCCTACCTATTCATCTATCTATCTCACTCCCTATCCATTTACCTATCTACACCCCTATCCAACTATCTATCACCCTCCCTATAAATCTATCTATCTCACTCCCGATCCATCTATCTATCTCGCTCCCGATCCATCTATCTATCTCGCTCCCGATCCATCTATCTATCTCGCTCCCGATCCATCTATCTATCTCGCTCCCTATCCATCTATCTATCTCGCTCCCTATCCATCTATCTATTTCGCTCCCTATCCATCTATCTATCTCGCTCCCTATCCATCTATCTATCTCCCTCCCTATCCATCTATCTATCTCCCTCCCTATCCATCCATCTATCTCCCTCCCTATCGATCCATCTATCTCTGTCCCTATCCATCTATCTACCTGCTTCCCTATCTCCCTCACTGTCCATCTATCTCCCTCCCTCTCCATCTATGTATACCCCTCACTATCAATCTATCTATATCACTCCCTATCCATCTATATCCCTCCCTATCCATCTATCTATCTCCCTCCCTTTCCATCTATCTATCTCCCTCCCTATCCAGCTATCTATCTCCCTCCATATCCAGCTATCTATCTCCCTCCCTATCCAGCTATCTATCTCCCTCCCTATCCATCTATCTATCTCCCTCCCTATCTATCTATCTATCTATCTCCCTCCCAATCCATTTATCTATCGCACTCCCTATCACCCTCCCTCTCCATCTATGTTTATCCCTCACTATCTATCTATCTATATCACTCCCTCCCTATCCAACCATCTCTCTATCTCCCTCCCTAAACATCTATCTGCATATCTGCCTCCCTATCCATCTATCTGACTACCTGCCTCCCTATCCATCTATCTAACTCCCTCCCTATCCATCTATCTATCACCCTCCCTATCCATCTATCTATCTCACTCCCTATCCATTTACTTATCTACACCCCTATCCATCTATCTATCACCCTCCCTATCCATCTATCTATCTCGCTCCCGATCCATCTATCTATCTAGCTCCCGATCCATCTATCTATCTCGCTCCCTATCCATCTATCTATCTCGCTCCCTATCCATCTATCTATCTCTGTCCCTATCCATCTATCTATCTATCTCCCACCCTATCCATCTATCTATCTCCCTCCCTATCCAGCTATCTATCTCCCTCCCTATCCATCTATCTATCTCTCTCCCTAACCATCTATCTGTCTATCTCCCACCCTTTCCATCTATCTATCTCTCTCCCTAACCATCTATCTGTCTATCACCCTCCCTATCCATCTATCTATCTCGCTCCCGATCCATCTATCTATCTAGCTCCCGATCCAGCTATCTATCTCCCTCCCTATCCAGCTATCTATCTCCCTCCCTATCCAGCTATCTATCTCTCTCCCTATCCATCTATCTATCTCTCTCCCTATCCAGCTATCTATCTCTCTCCCTATCCAGCTATCTATCTCTCTCCCTATCCATCTATCTATCTATCTCCCACCCTATCCATCTATCTATCTCCCTCCCTATCCATCTATCTATCTCCCTCGCTGTCCTTCTATCTATCTCCCTTCCGATCCATGTATCTATTTCCCTTCCTATCCATCTATCTATCTTCCTATCCATCTATCTCTCTCCTTTTCCATCTATCTGTCTCACACCCTATCCATTTATCGATCGCACTCCCTATCTCCCTCCCTGTCCATCTATCTCCCACCTGTCCATCTATGTATATCCCTCACTATCCATCTATCTATATCACTCCCGATCCATCTATCTATATCCCTCCCTATCCATCTATGTATATCCCTCTCTATCAATTTATTATTCTCCCTCCCTATCCATCTATCTATCTATCTCCCTCCCTATCCAACTATCTGCCTAGCTCCGTCCATATGCATCTATCTATCTGCCTCCCTATCCATCTATCTGCCTAGCTCCCTCCCTATCCATCTATCTATCTATCTCCTGCCCTATCCATCCATCTCCCTCCCTATCCATCCATCTATCTCCTTCCCTATTCATCTATCTATCGCCCTCGCTATCCATCCATCTATCGCCCTCGCTATCCATCCATCTATCTCCCTCCCTATCCATCTATCTATCTCCCTCCCTATCAATCTATCTGTCCATCTCCCTCCCTATCCATCTATCTGTCCATCTCCCTCCGTATCCATCTATCTTTCATTCATCCTCCCTTTCCATCTATCTTTCATTCCTGCTCCCTTTCCATCTATCTTTCATTCTTCCTCCCTTTCCATCTATCTTTCATTCTTCCTCCCTTTCCATCTATCTTTCATTCTTCCTTCTTTTCCATCTATCTCTCTGTCTTCCTCCCTATCCATCTATCTATCTCCCACCCTATCCAGCTATTTATCTCCCTCCTTTTCCATCTATCTATCTCCCTCCCTAACCATCCATCTATCTCCTTCCCTATCCATCCATCTATCTCCCTCCCTATCCATCTATCTATCTCTCTCCCTATCCATCTATCTGTCCATCTCCCTCCCTATCCATCTATCTGTCCATCTCCCTCCCTATCCATCTATCTTTCATTCATCCTCCCTATCCATCTATCTCTCTGTCTCCCTCCCTATCCATCTATCTATCTCCCTCCCTTTCTAGCTATCTCCTTCCTTATCCATCTATCTATCTGCCTCCCTATCCATCTATCTCCCTCGCTATGCTTCTATCTATCTCCCTCCCTATCTGTCTATCTATCCCCCTCCCTATCCTTCTATTAATCCCCCTCCCTATCCACTTATCTATCTTTCTCCCTATCCATCTATCTATCTCACTCCCTATCTCCCACCCTATCCATGTATCTATCTAACACCCTATCCATGTATATTTCGCCCTCCCTATCCATGTATCTATGCATCTCCCTCCCTATCCATCTATCTATCCATCTCCCTCCATATCCATCTATCTATCCATCTCCCTCCATATCCATCTATCTATTCATCTCCCTCCATATCCATCTATCTATCCATCTCCCTCCTTATCCATCTATCTATCCATCTCCCTCCCTATCCATCTATCTGACCATCTCCCTCCCTATCCATCTATCTTTCATTCTTCCTCCCTTTCCATCTATCGTTCATTCTTCCTACCATTCGATCTATCTATCTCCTTCCCTATCCATCTATCTATTTCCCTCCCTATCCAGCTATCTATCTCCCTCCCTATCCAGCTATCTATCTCCCTCCCTAATCGTCTATCTATCTCCCTCCTTATCCGTCTATCTATCTCCCTCCATATCCGTATATCTATCTCCCTCCATATCCGTATATCTATCTCCCTCCATATCCGTATATCTATCTCCCTCCCTATCCATCTATCTATCTCCCTCCTTATCCGTCGATCTATCTCCCTCCCTATCCATTTATCTATCTCACTCCCTATCTCCCTCCCTGTCCATCTATCTCCCTCCCTAACCATCTACCTATCGGCCTACCTATCCATCTATCTATCTCACTCCCTATCCATTTACCTATCTATAGCCCTATCCATCATTCTATCACCCTCCCTATTCATCTATCTATCTCACTCCCTATTCATTTACCTTTCTACACCCCTATCCATCTATCTATCACCCTCCCTATCCATCTATCTATCTTGCTCCCTATCCATCTATCTATCTCACTCCCTATCCATCTATCTATCTCGCTCCGTATCCATCTATCTATCTCGCTCCTTATCCATCTATCTATCTCGCTCCCAATCCAACTATCTATTTCGCTCCCGATCCATCTATCTTTCTCGCTCCGTATCCATCCATCTATCTCCCTCTCTATCCATCTATCTATCTCTCTCCCTATCCATCCATCTATCTCCCTCCCTGTCCATCTATCTCTCTCCCTGTCAATCTATGTATACCCCTCACTATCCATCTATCTATATCACTCCCTATTCATCTATCTATATCCCTCCCTATCCATCTATCTATTTCCCTCCCTTTCTATCTATCTATTTCCCTCCCTAGCCAACTATTTGCCTATCTCCCTCCCTATCCATCTATCTGCCTATCTCCCTCCCTTTCCATCTATCTATCTTTCTCCCTCCCTATCCATCTATCTCCCTCCCTATCCAGCTACCTATCTCCCTCCCTATCCATCTATCTATCTCCCTCCCTATCCATCTATCTATCTCCCTCGCTATCCTTCTATCTATCTCCCTTCCGATCCATCTATCTATTTCCCTTCCTATCCATCTATCTATCTTCCTACCCATCTATCTCTCTCATTATTCATCTATCTATCTCACACCCTATCCATTGATCTATCGCACTCCCTATCTCCCACCCTGTCCATCAATCACCCTCCCTGTCCATCTGTGTATATCCCTCCCTATCCATCTATCTATCTAGCTCCCTATCCATCTATCTATCTCGCTCTCCATCCATCTATCTAACTCGCTTCCTATCCATCTATCTATCTTGCTCCCTATCCATCTATCTATCTCCCTCCCTCTCCATCTATCTATCTCCCTCCCTATCAATATCTCTATCTATCTCGCTCCCTATCCATCTCTCTATCTCCCTCCTTATCCAACTATCTGTCTCCCTCCATATCCATCTATCTATCTCCCTCCATATCTCCCTCCCTATCCAACTATCTATCTCCCTCCCTATCCATCTATCTATCTCCCTCCCTATCCATCTCTCTATCTCCCTCCCTATCCATCTATCTATCTCCCTCCCTTTCCAGCTATCTCCTTCCTTATCCATCTATCTATCTGCCTCCCTATCCATCTATCTCCCTCGCTATCCTTCTATCTATCTCCCTCCCTATCTGTCTATCTATTCTCCCTCCCTATCCATTTATATATCTTTCTCCCTATCCATCTATCTATCTCACTCCCTATCTCCCACCCTATCCATGTATCTATCTAACACCCTATCCATGTATATTTCGCCCTCCCTATCCATGTATCTATGCATCTCCCTCCCTATCCATCTATCTATCCATCTCCCTCCATATCCATCTATCTATCCATCTCCCTCCATATCCATCTATCTATCCATCTCCCTCCCTCTCCATCTATCTGACCATCTCCCTCCCTATCCATCTATCTTTCATTCTTCCTCCCTTTCCATCTATCGTTCATTCTTCCTACCATTCGATCTATCTCTCTATCTCCTTCCCTATCCATCTATCTATTTCCCTCCCTATCCAGCTATCTATCTCCCTCCCTAATCGTCTATCTATCTCCCTCCTTATCCGTCTATCTCCCTCCATATCCGTATATCTATCTCCCTCCATATCCGTATATCTATCTCCCTCCCTATCCGTCTATCTATCTCCCTCCTTATCCGTCGATCTATCTCACTCCCTATCCATTTATCTATCTCACTCCCTATCTCCCTCCCTGTCCATCTATCTCCCTCCCTAACCATCTACCTATCGGCCTACCTATCCATCTATCTATCTCACTCCCTATCCATTTACCTATCTATAGCCCTATCCATCATTCTATCACACTCCCTATTCATCTATCTCACTCCCTATTCATTTACCTTTCTACACCCCTATCCATCTATCTATCACCCTCCCTATCCATCTATCTATCTTGCTCCCTATCCATCTATCTATCTCACTCCCTATCCATCTATCTATCTCGCTCCCTATCCATCTATCTATCTCGCTCCTTATCCATCTATCTATCTCGCTCCCAATCCAACTATCTATTTCGCTCCCGATCCATCTATCTTTCTCGCTCCGTATCCATCCATCTATCTCCCTCCCTATCCATCTATCTATCTCTCTCCCTATCCATCCATCTATCTCCCTCCCTGTCCATCTATCTCTCTCCCTGTCAATCTATGTATACCCCTCACTATCCATCTATCTATATCACTCCCTATTCATCTATCTATATCCCTCCCTATCCATCTATCTATTTCCCTCCCTTTCTATCTATCTATTTCCCTCCCTAGCCAACTATTTGCCTATCTCCCTCCCTATCCATCTATCTGCCTATCTCCCTCCCTATCCATCTATCTATCTTTCTCCCTCCCTATCCATCTATCTCCCTCCCTACCCAGCTACCTATCTCCCTCGCTATCCATCCATCTATCTCCCTCCCTTACGATCCATCTCCCTCCCTATCCATCTATCTGTCCATCTCCCTCCCTATCCATCTATCTGTCCATCTCCCTCCCTATCCATCTAACTTTCATTCTTCCTCCCTTTCCATCCATCTTTCATTCTTCCTCCCTATCTATCTATCTATCTCCCTCCCTATCCATCTATCTATCTCGCTCCCTATCCATCTACCTATCTCCCACCCTATCCATCTATCTATCTCCCTCCCTATCCATCTATCTATCTCCCTCCCTATCCATCTATCTAACTCGCTTCCTATCCATCTATCTATCTTGCTCCCTATCCATCTATCTATCTCCCTCCCTATCCATCTATCTATCTCCCTCCCTATCCATCTATCTATCTCCCTCCCTATCCATCTATCTATCTCCCTCCCTATCCATCTATCTATCTCCCTATCCATCTATCTATCTCTGTCCCTATCCATCTATCTCCCTCCCTATCCATCTATCTCCCTCCCTATCCATCTATCTATCTCCATCCCTATCCATCTATCTATCTCCCTCCCTATCTCCCTTCCTGTCCATCTATCTCTGTCCCTGTCCATCTAGATATACCCCTCACTATCAATCTATCTATGTCACTCACTATCCATCTATATCCCTCCCTATCCATCTATCTATTTCCCTCCCTATCCATCTATCTATTTCCCTCCCTATCCAACTATCTGCCTATCTCCCTCCCTTTCACCTATCTATCTCACTCCCTATCCAGCTATCTATCTCCCTCCCTATCCAGCTATCTATCTCTCTCCCTATCCATCTATCTATCTATCTCCCTCACTTTCCATCTATCTACTTCCCTCCCTATCCAGCTATCTATCTCCCTCCCTATCCATCTATCTATCTCTCTCCCTATCCATCTATCTATCTATCGCCCTCCCTATCCATCTACCTATCTCCCTCCCTATCCAGCTATCTCCCTCCCTATCCAGCTATCTATCTCCCTCCTTATCCATCTATCTATCTCCCTCCCTATCCATCTATCTATCTCCCTCCCTATCCATTTATCTATCTGCCTCCCTATCCATCTATCTCCCTCGCTATCCTTCTATCTCACCCCTTCCGATCCATCTATCTATTTCCCTTCCTATCCATCTATGTATCTTCCTATCCATCTATCTCTCTCCTTATCCATCTATCTGTCTCACACCCTATCCATTTATCTATCGCACTCCCTATCTCAGTCCCTGTCCATCTATCTCCCACCCTGTCCATCTATGTATATCCCTCACTATCCATCTAGCTATATCACTCCCGATCCATCTATCTATATCCGTCCCTATCCATCTATGTATATCCCTCTCTATCCAGTTATTATTCTCCCTCCCTATCCATCTATCTATCTATCTCCCGCGCTATCCAACTATCTGCCTATCTCCCTCCATATGCATCTATCTATCTGCCTCCCTATCCATCTATCTGCCTATCTCCCTCCCTATCCATCTGTCTATCTATCTCCCTCCCTATCCATCCATCTATCTCCCTCCCTATCCATCCATCTATCTCCTTCCCTATCCATCCATCTACCTCCCTCGCTATCCACCCATCTATCTCCCTCCCTATCCATCTATCTATCTCCCTCCCTATCAATCTATCTGTCCATCTCCCCCCTATCCATCTATCTGTCCATCTCCCTCCCTATCCATCTATCTTTCATTCTTCCTCCCTTTCCATTTATCTTTCATTCTTTCTCCCTTTCCATCTATCTCTCTTTCTCCCTCTCTATCCATCTATCTATCTCCCTCCCTATCCAGCTATTTATCCCCCTCCCTATCCATTTATCTATCTTTCTCCCTATCCATCTATCTATCTCACTCCCTATCTTCCACCCTATCCATTTATCTATCTAACACCCTATCCATGTAAATTTCGCCCTCCCTATCCATGTATCTATGCATCTCCCTCCCTATCCATCTATCTATCCATCTCCCTCCATATCCATCTATCTATCCATCTCCCTCCATATCCATCTATCTATCCATCTCCCTCCATATCCATCTATCTATCCATCTCCCTCCATATCCATCTATCTATCCATCTCCCTCCTTATCCATCTATCTATCCATCTCCCTCCCTATCCATCTATCTGACCATCTCCCTCCCTATCCATCTATCTTTCATTCTTCCTCCCTTTCCATCTATCGTTCATTCTTCCTACCACTCGATCTATCTCTCTATCTCCTTCCCTATCCATCTATCTATTTCCCTCCCTATCCAGCTATCTTTCTCCCTCCCTAATCGTCTATCTATCTCCCTCCTTATCCGTCTATCTATCTCCCTCCATATCCATATATCTATCTCCCTCCCTATCCGCCTATCTATCTCCCTCCTTATCCGTCAATCTATCTCCCTCCCTATCCATTTATCTATCTCACTCCCTATCTCCCTCCCTGTCCATCTATCTCCCTCCCTAACCATCTACCTATCGGCCTACCTATCCATCTTTCATTCTTCCTCCTTTTCCATCTATCTCTCTGTCTCCCTCCCTATCCATCTATCTATCTCCCTCCCTATCCATCTATCTATCTCCCTCCCTATCCATCTATCTATCTCCCTCCCTATCCATCTATCTATCTCCCTCCAGATCCATCTATCTATCTCCCTCCCTATCCATCTATCTGTCTCGCTCCCTATCCATCTATCGATCTCCCTCCCTATCCATCTATCTATCTCCCTCCCTATCCATCTGTCTATCTCCCTCCCTATCCATCTATCTATCTCCCTCCCTATCCATCTATCTATCTCTCACCCTATCCATCTATCGATCTCTCTCCCTATCCATCTATCTATATCCCTCCCTATCCATCTATCTATATTCCTCCCTATCCATCTATGTATATCACTCTCTATACATTTATTATTCACCCTCCCTATCCATCGATCTATCTCCTTCCCTATCCATCCATCTATCTCCCTCCCTATCCATCCATCTATCTCCCTCGCTATCCGTCCATCTCCCTCCCTATCCATCCATCTATCTCCCTATCCATCTATCTATCTCCCTCCCTATCCATCTATCTGTCCATCTCCATCCCTATCTATTTATCTGTCCATCTTCATCCCAAAACATCTATCTTTCATTCTTCCTCCCTTTCCATCTATCTTTCATTCTTCCTCCCTTTCCATCTATCTCTCTGTCTCCCTCCCTATCCATCTATCTATCTCCCTCCCTATCCAGCTATCTATCTCCCTCCCTATCCAGCTATCTATCTCCCTCCCTATCCAGCTATCTATCACCCTCCTTATCCATCTATCTCCCCCCCATCCAGCTATCTATCTCCCTCCCTATCCGTCTATGTATCTCCCTCCCTATCCGTCTATCTATCTCCCTCCCTATCCGTCTATCTATCTCCCTCCCTATCCGTCTATCTATCTCCCTCCCTATCCGTCTATCTCCCTCCCTATCCAGCTATCTATCTCCCTCCTTATCCATCTATCTATTTCCCTCCCTATCCATCTATCTATCTCCCTCGGTATCCTTCTATCTCCCTCCCTATCCCTCTATCTATCCCCCTCCCTATCCTTCTATCAATCCCCCTCCCTATCCATTTATTTATCTCTCTCCCTATCCATCTATCTATCTCACTCCCTATCTCCCACCCTATCCATGTATCTATCTAACACCCTATCCATGTCTCAATCTCCCTCCCTATCCATCTATATATCCATCCCCCTCCCTATCCATCTATCTATCCATCGCCCTCCAAATCCATCTATCTATCCATCTCACTCCACATCCATCTATCTATCCATCTCACTCCATATCCATCTATCTATAGATTTCCCTCCCTATACATCTATCTATCTCACTCCCTATCCATCTATCTATCTCACAGCCTATCCATCTATCTGTCCATCGCCCTCCCTATCCATGTATTTTTCATTCTTCCTCCCTTTCCATCTATCATTCATTCGTCCTCCCATTCGATCTATCTCTCTATCTCCCTCCCTATCCAGCTATCTATCTCCCTCCCTATCCGTCTACCTATCTCCCTCCCTATCCGTCTATCTCCCTCCCTATCCGTCTATCTATCTCCCTCCTTCTCCGTCGATCTATCTCCCTCCCTATCCATGTATCTATCTCATTCCCTGTCTCCCTCCCTGTCCATCTATCTCCCTCCCTATCCATCTATCTATCTCCCTCCCTAACCATCTACCTTTCAGCCTCCCTATCCATCTATCCATCTCACTCCATATCCATTTACCTATCTACACCCCTATCCATCTATCTATCACCCTCCCTATCCAGCTATCTAACTGCCTCCCTACCCAGCTATCTATCTCCCTCCCTATGCAGCTATCTATCTGCCTCCTGATCCATCTATCTATCTCCCTCCCTATCCATCTAACTATCTCCATCCCTATCCATCTATCTATCTCCCTCGCTATCCTTCTATCTATCTCCCTTCCTATCCAGCTATCTATCTCCCTCCCTATCCAGCTAACTATCTCCCTCCCTATCCAGCTATCTATCTCCCTCCATTCCAGCTATCTATCTCCCTCCCTATCCATCTATCTATCTTCCTCCCCATCCATCTATCTAACTCCCTCCCTATCCATCTATCTATCTCCCTCACTATCGTTCTATCTATCTCCCTTCCTATCCATCTATCTATTTCCCTTCCTATCCATCTATCTATCTACCTTCCTATCCATCTATCTCTCTCCTTATCCATCTATCTATCGCACTCCCTATCGCCCTCCCTGTCCATCTATGTATATCCCTCACTATCCATCTATCGATATCACTCCCTATCCATCTATCTATATCCCTCCCTATCCATCTATCTATATCCCCCTCTATACATTTATTATTCTCCCTCCCTATCCATCTATCTATCTATCTATCTCCCTCCCTATCCAACTATCTGCCAATCTCCCTCCCTGTCCATCTATCTATCTCCCTCGCTATCCATTCTTCTATCTCCCTCGCTACCCATCCATCTATCTCCTATCCATCTATCTATCTCTCTCTCTCCCAATCCATCTATCTCACTCCCTGTCTCCCTCCCTATCCATGTTTCTATGTAACACCCTATCCATGTATCTCCCTCCCTATCCATGTATCTATCTCACTCCCTGTCTCCCTCCCTGTCCATCTATCTCCCTCCCTATCCATCTATCTATCTCCCTCCCTAACCATCTACCTTTCAGCCTCCCTATCCATCTATCCATCTCACTCCCTTTCCATTTACCTATCTACACCCCTATGCATCTATCTATCACCCTCCCTATCCAGCTAACTGCCTCCCTACCCAGCTATCGATCTCCCTCCCTATCCAGCTATCTATCTGCCTCCTGATCCATCTATCTATCTCCCTCCCTATCCATCTAACTATCTCCATCCCTATCCATCTATCTATCTCCCTCGCTATCCTTCTATCTATCTCCCTTGCTATCCAGCTATCTATCTCCCTCCCTATCCAGCTATCTATCTCCCTCCCTATCCAGCTATCTCCCTCCCTATCCAGCTAACTACCTCCCTCCCTTCCAGCTATCTATCTCCCTCCCTATCCATCTATCTATCTCCCCCCCTATCCATCTATCTATCTCCCTCACTATCGTTCTATCTCCCTTCCTATCCATCTATCTATTTCCCTTCCTATCCATCTATCTATATCCCTCTCTATACATTTATTATTATCTATCTACCTTCCTATCCATCTATCTCTCTCCTTATCCCTCTATCTATCACACTCCCTATCTCCCTCCCTGTCCATCTATCTATATCCCTCCCTATCCATCTATCTATATCCCTCTCTATACATTTATTATTCTCCCTCCCTATCCATCTATCTATCTATCTATCTCCCTCCCTATCCAACTATCTGCCAATCTCCCTCCCTGTCCATCTATCTATCTCCCTCGCTATCCATCCTTCTATCTCCCTCGCTATCCATCCATCTATCTCCTATCCATCTATCTATCTCTCTCTCTCCCAATCCATCTATCTCACTCCCTGTCTCCCTCCCTATCCATGTATCTATGTAACACCCTATCCTTGAATCTCCCTCCCTATCCATGTATCTATCTATCTCACTCCCTATCTCCCTCCCTATCCATCTATCTCTCTATCTCGCTCCCTATCCATCTGTCTATCTCCCTCCCTATCCATCTATATATCTCCCTCCCTATCAATCTATCTCCCTCCCTATCCATCTATCTATCTCACTCCCTATCCATCTATCTATCTCCCTCCCTATCCATCTATCTGTCTCTCTCCCTATCCATCTATCGATCTCTCTCCCTATCCATCTGTCTATCTCCCCAACTATCCATCTGTCTATCTCCCTAACTATCCATCTGTCCATCTCCCTCCCTATCCATCTATCTGTCTCCCTCCCTATCCATCTATCTATCTCCATCCCTATCCATCTATCTATCTCTCTCCCTATCCATCTATCGATCTCTCTCCCTATCCATCTATCTATATCCCTCCCTATCCATCTATCTATATCCCTCCCTATCCATCTATGTATATCCCTCCCTATACATTTATTATTCACCCTCCCTATCCATCGATCTATCTCCTTCCCTATCCATCCATCTAACTCCCTCCCTATCCATCCATCTATCTCCCTCGCTATCCATCCATCTCCCTCCCTATCCATATATCTATCTCCCTCCCTATCCATCTATCTGTCCATCTCCCTCCCTATCCATTTATCTGTCCATCTCCATCCCTATACATATATCTTTCATTCTTCCTCCCTTTCCATATATCTTTCATTCTTCCTCCCTATCCATCTATCTTTCATTCTTCCTCCCTTTCCATCTATCTCTGTCTCCCTCCCTATCCATCAATCTATCTCCCTCCCTATCCACCTATCTATCTCCCTCCCTATCCATCTATCTGTCTCCCTCCCTATCCATCTATCTGTCTCTCTCCCTATCCATCTATCGATCTCCCTCCCTATCCATCTATCTATCTCCCTCCCTATCCATCTATCTATCTCTCTCCCTATCCATCTATCGATCTCTCTCCCTATCCATCTATCGATCTCTCTCCCTATCCATCTATCTATATCCCTCCCTATCCATCTATGTATATCCCTCTCTATACATTTATTATTCACCCTCCCTATCCATCGATCCATCTCCTTCCCTATCCATCCATCTATCTCCCTCCCTATCCATCCATCTATCTCCCTCGCTATCCATCCATCTCCCTCCCTATCCATCTATCTATCTCCCTCCCTATCCATCTATCTGTCCATCTCCCTCCCTATCCATTTATCTGTCCATCTCCATCCCTATACATCTATCTTTCATTCTTCCTCCCTTTCCATCTATCTTTCATTCTTCCTCCCTTTCCATCTATCTCTCTGTCTCCCTCCCTATCCATCTATCTATTTCCCTCCCTATCCATCAATCTATCTCCCTCGGTATGCTTCTATCTCCCTCCCTATCCGTCTATCTATCCCCCTCCCTATCCTTCTATCAATCCCCCTCCCTATCCATTTATTTCTCTCTCTCCCTATCCATCTATCTATCTCACTCCCTATCTCCCACCCTATCCATGTATCTATCTAACACCCTATCCATGTCTCAATCTCCCTCCCTATCCATGTATATATCCATCTCCCTCCCTATCCATCTATCTATCCATCGCCCTCCAGATCCAACTATCTATCTCCCTCCCTATCCATCTATCTATCTCCCTCCCTATCCATCTAACGATCTCTCTGACTATCCATCTATCGATCTCCCTCCCTATCCATCTGTCTATCTCCCTCCTTATCCATCTATCTATTTCCCTCCCTATTCATCTATCTATTTCCCACCCTATTCATCTATCTATCTCCCTCCCTATCCATCTATCTATCTCTCTCCCTATCCATCTATCGATCTCTCTCCCTATCCATCTATCTATATCCCTCCCTATCCATCTATGTATATCCCTCCCTATACATTTATTATTCTCCCTCCCTATCCATCGATCTATCTCTCTCCCTATCCATCCAACTATCTCCCTCCCTATCCATCCAACTATCTCCCTCCCTATCCATCCAACTATCTCCCTCCCTATCCATCCATCTATCTCCCTCCCTATCCATCCATCTCCCTCGCTATCCATCCATCTCCCTCCCTATCCATCTATCTGTCCATCTCCCTCCCTATCCATTTATCTGTCCATCTCCATCCCTATACATCTATCTTTCATTCTTCCTCCCTTTCCATCTATCTTTCATTCTTCCTCCCTTTCCATCTATCTCTCTGTCTCCCTCCCTATCCATCTATCTATTTCCCTCCCCATCCATCAATCTATCTCCCTCGGTATGCTTCTATCTCCCTCCCTATCCGTCTATCTATCCCCCTCCCTATCCTTCTATCAAACCCCCTCCCTATCCATTTATTTCTCTCTCTCCCTATCCATCTATCTATCTCACTCCCTATCTCCCACCCTATCCATGTATTTATCTAACACCCTATCCATGTCTCAATCTCCCTCCCTATCCATGTATATATCCATCTCCCTCCCTATCCATCTATCTATCCATCACCCTCCAGATCCATCTATCTATCTCCCTCCCTATCCATCTATCTATCTCCCTCCCTATCCATCTATCGATCTCCCTCCCTATCCATCTGTCTATCTCCCTCCCTATCCATCTATCTATCTCCCTCCCTATCCATCTATCTATCTCCCTCCCTATCCATCTATCTATCTCTCTCCCTATCCATCTATCGATCTCTCTCCCTATCCATCAATCTATATCCCTCCCTATCCATCTATGTATATCCCTCCCTATACATTTATTATTCTCCCTCCCTATCCATCGATCTATCTCCCTCCCTATCCATCCATCTATCTCCCTCCCTATCCATCCATCTATCTCCCTCCCTATCCATCCAACTATCTCCCTCCCTATCCATCCAACTATCTCCCTCCCTATCCATCCAACTATCTGCCTCCCTATCCATCCATCTATCTCCCTCGCTATTCATCCATCTCCCTCCCTATCCATCTATCTATCTCCCTCCCTATCCATCTATCTGTCCATCTCCCTCCTTATCCATTTAACTGTCCATCTCCATCCCTATACATCTATCTTTCATTCTTCCTCCCTTTCCATCTATCTTTCATTCTTCCTCGCTTTCCATCTATCTTTCATTCTTCCTCCCTTTCCATCCATCTTTCGTTCTTCCTCCCTATCCATCTATCTATCTCCCTCCCTATCCATCCATCTATCTCGCTCCCTATCCATCTACCTATCTCCCACCCTATCCATGTATCTATATAACACCCTATCCATGTATATTTCGCCCTCCCTATCCATGTATCTATGCATCTCCCTCCCTATCCATCTATCTATCCATCTCCCTCCATATCCATCTATCTATCCATCTCCCTCCATATCCATCTACCTATCCATCTCCCTCCATATCCATCTATCTATCCATCTCCCTCCTTATCCATCTATCTATCCATCTCCCTCCCTATCCATCTATCTGACCATCTCCCTCCCTATCCATCTATCTTTCATTCTTCCTCCCTTTCCATCTATCGTTCATTCTTCCTACCATTCAATCTATCTCTCTATCTCCATCCCTATCCATCTATCTATTTCCCTCCCTATCCAGCTATCTATCTCCCTCCCTAATCATCTATCTATCTCCCTCCTTATCCGTCTATCTATCTCCCTCCATATCCGTATATCTATCTCCCTCCATATCCGTATATCTATCTCCCTCCCTATCCGTCTATCTATCTCCCTCCTTATCCGTCGATCTATCTCCTTCCCTATCCATTTATCTATCTCACTCCCTATCTCCCTCCCTGTCCATCTATCTCCATCCCTAACCATCTACCTATCGGCCTACCTATCCATCTATCTATCTCACTCCCTATCCATTTACCTATCTACACCCCTATCCATCTATCTATCACCCTCCCTATAAATCTATCTATCTCGCTCCCGATCCATCTATCTATCTCGCTCCCTATCCATCTATCTATCTCGCTCCCGATCCATCTATCTATCTCGCTCCCTATCCATCTATCTATCTCGCTCCCGATCCATCTATCTATCTCGCTCCCTATTCATCTATCTTATTTCGCTCCCGATCCATCGATCTTTCTCGCTCCGTATCCATCTATCTATCTCCCTCCCTATCCATCTATCTATCTCCCTCCCTATCCATCTATCTATCTCCCTCCCTATCCATCCATCTATCTCTGTCCCTATCCATCTATCTACCTGCCTCCCTATCTCCCTCACTGTCCATCTATCTCCCTCCCTGTCCATCTATGTATACCCCTCACTATCAATCTATCTATATCACTCCCTATCCATCTATATCCCTCCCTATCCATCTATCTATCTCCCTCCCTTTCCATATATCTATCTCCCTCCCTATCCAGCTATATATCTCCCTCCCTATCCAGCTATCTATCTCCCTCCCTATCCAGCTATCTATCTCCCTCCCTGTCCAGCTATCTATCTCCCTCCCTATCCAGCTATCTATCACTCTGCCTATCCATCTATCTATCTATCTCCCTCCCTATCCATCTATCTATCACCCTCCCTATCCATCTATCTATCTCGCTCCCGATCCGTCTATCTATCTCGCTCCCGATCCATCTATCTATCTCGCTCCCTATCCATCTATCTATCTCGCTCCCTATTCATCTATCTATTTCGCTCCCTATCCATCTATCTTATTTCGCTCCCGATCCATCTATCTTTCTCGCTCCGTATCCATCTATCTATCTCCCTCCCTATCCATGTATCTATCTCCCTCCCTATCCATCTATCTATCTCCCTCCCTATCCATCTATCTATCTCCCTCCCTATCTCCCTCCCTGTCCATCTATCTCCCTCCCTGTCCATCTATGTATGCCCCTCACTATCAATCTATCTATATCACTCCCTATCCATCTATATCCCTCCCAATCCATCTATTTCCCTCCCTAAAAATCTATCTATTTCCCTCCTTATCCAACTATCTGCCTATCTCCCTCCCTTTCCACCTATCTATCTCCCTCCCTATCCAGATATCTATCTCCCTCCCTATCCAGCTATCTATCTCTCTCCCTAACCATCTATCTATCTATCTCCCACCCTTTCCATCTATCTATCTCCCTCCCTATCCAGCTATCTATCTCCCTCCCTATCCAGCTATCTATCTCTCTCCCTATCCATCTATCTATCTATGTCCCACCCTATCCATCTATCTATCTCCCTCCCTATCCAGCTATCTATCTCCCTCCCTATCCATCTATCTATCTCCCTCCCTATCCATCTATCTATCTCCTTCGCTGTCCTTCTATCTATCTCCTTCGCTGTCCTTCTATCTATCTCCCTTCCGATCCATCTATCTATTTCCCTTCCTATCCATCTATCTATCTTCCTATCCATCTATCTCTCTCCTTTTCCATCTATCTGTCTCACACCCTATCCATTTATCGATCGCTCTCCCTATCTCCCTCCCTGTCCATCTATCTCCCACCTGTCCATCTATGTATATCCCTCACTATCCATCTATCTATTTCACTCCCGATCCGTCTATCAATGTCCCTCCCAACCAGCTATGTATATACCTCTCTATCAATTTATTATTCTCCCTCCCTATCAATCTATCTCCCTCCCTATCCAACTATCTGCCTAGCTCCCTCCGTATGCATCTATCTATCTGCCTCCCTATCCATCTATCTGCCTATCTCCCTCCCTATCCATCTATCTATCTATGTCCCGCCCTATCTATCCATCTATCTCCCTCCCTATCCATCCATCTATCTCCTTCCCTATCCATCTATCTATCGCCCTCGCTATCCATCCATCTATCTCCCTCCCTATCCATCTATCTATCTCCCTCCCTATCAATCTATTTGTCCATCTCCCTCCCTATCCATCTATCTTTCATTCATCCTCCCTTTCCATCTATCTTTCATTCCTGCTCCCTTTCCATCTATCTTTCATTCTTCCTCCCTTTCCATCTATCTTTCATTCTTCCTCCCTTTCCATCTATCTTTCATTCTTCCTCCTTTTCCATCTATCTCTCTGTCTTCCTCCCTATCCATCTATTTATCTCCCACCCTATCCAGCTATTTATCTCCCTCCTTTTCCATCTATCTATCTCCCTCCCTAACCATCCATCTATCTCCTTCCCTATCCATCCATCTATCTCCTTCCCTATCCATCCATCTATCTCCCTCGCTATCCATCCATCTATCTCCCTCCCTATCCATCTATCTATCTCTCTCCCTATCCATCTATCTGTCCATCTCCCTCCCTATCCATCTATCTGTCCATCTCCCTCCCTATCCATCTATCTTTCATTCATCCTCCATATCCATCTATCTCTCTGTCTCCCTCCCTATCCATCTATCTATCTCCCTCCCTTTCCAGCTAACTATCTCCTTCCTTATCCATCTATCTATCTGCCTCCCTATCCATCTATCTCCCTCGCTATCCTTCTATCTATCTCCCTCCCTATCTGTCTATCTAACCCCCTCCCTATCCTTCTATTAATCCCCCTCCCTATCCATTTATCTTTCTCCCTATCCATCTATCTATCTCACTCCCTATCTCCCATCCTATCCATGTATCTATCTAACACCCTATCCATGTATATTTCGCCCTCCCTATCCATGTATCTATGCATCTCCCTCCCTATCCATCTATCTATCCATCTCCCTCCATATCCATCTATCTATCCATCTCCCTCCATATCCATCTATCTATCCATCTCCCTCCATATCCATCTATCTATCCATCTCCCTCCCAATCCATCTATCTGACCATCTCCCTCCCTATCCATCTATCTTTCATTCTTCCTCCCTTTCCATCTATCGTTCATTCTTCCTACCATTCGATCTATCTCTCTATCTCCTTCCCTATCCATCTATCTATTTCCCTCCCTATCCAGCTATCTATCTCCCTCCCTAATCGTCTATCTATCTCCCTCCTTATCCGTCTATCTATCTCCCTCCATATCCGTATATCTATCTCCCTCCATATCCATATATCTATCTCCCTCCCTATCCGTCTATCTATCTCCCTCCTTATCCGTCGATCTATCTCCCTCCCTATCCATTTATCTATCTCACTCCCTATCTCCCTCCTTGTCCATCTATCTCCCTCCCTAACCATCTACCTATCGGCCTACCTATCCATCTATCTATCTCACTCCCTAGCTATTTACCTATCTACAGCCCTATCCATCATTCTATCACCCTCCCTATTCATCTATCTATCTCACTCCCTATTCATTTACCTATCTACACCCCTATCCATCTATCTTTCACCCTCCCTATCCATCTATCTATCTTGCTCCCTATCCATCTATCTATCTCGCTCCCTATCCATCTATCTATCTCGCTCCCTATCCATCTATCTATCTCGCTCCCAATCCAACTATCTATTTCGCTCCCGATCCATCTATCTTTCTCGCTCCGTATCCATCTATCTATCTCCCACCATATCCATCTATCTATCTCCCTCCCTATCCATCTATCTATTTCCCTCCCTATCCACCTATCAATCTCCCTCCCAATCTCCCTGCCTGTCCAACTATCTATCTCCCTCCCTATCCATCTATCTATCTCTCTCCCTATCCATCCATCTATCTCCCTCCCTGTCCATCTATCTCCCTCCCTGTCAATCTATGTATACCCCTCACTATCCATCTATCTATATCACTCCCTATTCATCTATCTATATCCCTCCCTATCCATCTATCTATTTCCCTCCCTTTCTATCTATTTCCCTCCCTAGCCAACTATTTGCCTATCTCCCTCCCTATCCATCTATCTGCCTATCTCCCTCCCTTTCCATCTATCTATCTTTCTCCCTCCCTATCCATCTATCTCCCTCCCTATCCAGCTACCTATCTCCCTCCCTATCCATCTATCTATCTCCCTCCCTATCCATCTATCTATCTCCCTCGCTATCCTTCTATCTATCTCCCTTCCAATCCATCTATCTATTTCCCTTCCTATCCATCTATCTATCTTCCTATCCATCTATCTCTCTCATTATTCATCTATCTATCTCACACCCTATCCATTTATCTATCGCACTCCCTATCTCCCTCCCTGTCCATCAATCACCCTCCCTGTCCATCTATGTATATCCCTCCCTATCCATCTATCTATCTCGCTCCCTATCCATCTATCTAACTCCCTTCCTATCCATCTATCTATCTTGCTCCCTCACCATCTAACTATCTCCCTCCCTATCAATCTCTCTATCTATCTCCCTCCCTATCCATCTCTCTATCTCCCTCCCTATCCATCTATCTGTCTCCCTCCATATCCATCTATCTATCTCCCTCCCTATCTCCCTCCCTATCCATCTATCTATCTGCCTCCCTATCCATCTATCTATCTATCTGCCTCCCTATCCATCTATCTATCTATCTCCCTCCCTATCCATCTCTCTATCTCCCTCCCTATCCATCTCTCTATCTCCCTCCCTATCCATCTCTCTATCTCCCTCCCTATCCATCTCTCTATCTCCCTCCCTATCCATCCATCCATCTATCTCCCTCCCTATCCATCCATCTATCTCCCTCGCTATCCATCCATCTCCCTCGCTATCCATCCATCTATCTCCCTCCCTTACGATCTATCTCCCTCCCTATCCATCTATCTGTCCATCTCCCTCCCTATCCATCTATCTGTCCATCTCCCTCCCTATCCATCTAACTTTCATTCATCCTCCCTTTCCATCTAACTTTCATTCTTCCTCCCTTTCCATCCATCTTTCATTCTTCCTCCCTATCCATCTATCTATCTCCCTCCCTATCCATCTATCTATCTCGCTCCCTATCTATTTACCTATCTCCCACCCTATCCATCTATCTATCTCCCTCCCTAACCATCTCTCTATCTCCCTCCCTATCCATCTCTCTATCTCCCTCCCTATCCATCCATCTATCTCCCTCCCTATCCATCCATCTATCTCCCTCGCTATCCATCCATCTCCCTCGCTATCCATCCATCTATCTCCCTCCCTTACGATCTATCTCCCTCCCTATCCATCTATCTGTCCATCTCCCTCCCTATCCATCTATCTGTCCATCTCCCTCCCTATCCATCTAACTTTCATTCATCCTCCCTTTCCATCTAACTTTCATTCTTCCTCCCTTTCCATCCATCTTTCATTCTTCCTCCCTATCCATCTATCTATCTCCCTCCCTATCCATCTATCTATCTCGCTCCCTATCCATCTATCTATCTCGCTCCCTATCCATCTACCTATCTCCCACCCTATCCATCTATCTATCTCCCTCCCTATCCATCTATCTATCTCCCTCCCTATCCATCTATCTATCTCGCTCCGTATCCATCTATCTATCTCCCTCCCAATCCATCTATCTATCTCCCTCCCTATCCATCCATCTATCTCCCTATCCATCTATCTATCTCCGTCCCTATCCATCTATCTATCTCCCTCCCTATCCATCTATCTCCCTCCCTATCCATCTATCTATTTCCCTCCCTTTCCATCTATCTATTTCCCTCCCTATCCAACTATCTGCCTATCTCCCTCCCTTTCCACCTATCTATCTCCCTCCCTATCCAGCTATCTATCTCCCTCCCTATCCAGCTATCTATCTCTCTCCCTATCCATCTATCTATCTATCTCCCTCACTTTCCATCTATCTATCTCCCTCCCTATCCAGCTCTCTATCTCCCACCCTATCCAGCTATCTATCTCTCTCCCTATCCATCTATCTATCTCGCTCCCGATCCATCTATCTATCTCGCTCCCCATCCATCTATCTATCTCGCTCCCTATCCATCTATCTATCTCGCTCCCTATTCATCTATCTATTTCGCTCCCTATCCATCTATCTTATTTCGCTCCCGATCCATCTATCTTTCTCGCTCCGTATCCATCTATCTATCTCCCTCCCTATCCATCTATCTATCCCCCTCCCTATCCATCTATCTATCTCCCTCCCTATCCATCCATCTATCTCTGTCCCTATCCATCTATCTACCTGCCTCCCTATCTCCCTCACTGTCCATTTATCTCCCTCCCTGTCCATCTATGTATACCCCTCACTATCAATCTATCTATATCACTCCCTATCCATCTATATCCCTCCCTATCCATCTATCTATCTCCCTCCCTTTCCATCTATCTATCTCCCTCCCTATCCAGCTATCTATCTCCCTCCCTATCCAGCTATCTATCTCCCTCCCTATCCAGCTATCCACCTCCCTCCCTATCCAGCTATCTATCACTCTCCCTATCCATCTATCTATCTCCCTCCCGATCCATTTATCTTTCGCACTCCCTATCACCCTCCCTGTCCATCTATGTTTATCCCTCACTATCCATCTATCTATATCACTCCCTCCCTATCCAACCATCTCTCTATCTCCCTCCCTAACCATCTATCTGCATATCTGCCTCCCCATCCATCTATCTGCCTACCTGCCTCCCTATCCATCTATCTATCTCCCTCCCTATCCATCTATCTATCACCCTCCCTATCCATCTATCTATCTCACTCCCTATCCATTTACCTATCTACACCCCTATTCATCTATCTATCACCCTCCCTATCCATCTATCTATCTCGCTCCCGATCCGTCTATTTATCTCGCTCCCGATCCATCTATCTATCTCGCTCCCTATCCATCTATCTATCTCTCTCCCTATCCATCCATCTATCTCCCTCCCTGTCCATCTATCTCCCTCCCTGTCAATCTATGTATACCCCTCACTATCCATCTATCTATATCACTCCCTATTCATCTATCTATATCCCTCCCTATCCATCTATTTCCCTCCCTTTCTATCTATTTCCCTCCCTAGCCAACTATTTGCCTATCTCCCTCCCTATCCATCTATCTGCCTATCTCCCTCCCTTTCCATCTATCTATCTTTCTCCCTCCCTATCCATCTATCTCCCTTACTATCCAGCTACCTATCTCCCTCCCTATCCGTCTATCTCCTTCCCTATCCATCTAGCTCCCTCGCTATCCTTCTATCTATCTCCCTTCCAATCCATCTATCTATTTCCCTTCCTATCCATCTATCTATCTTCCTATCCATCTATCTCTCTCATTATTCAGCTATATATCTCACACCCTATCCATTTATCTATCGCACTCCCTATCTCCCTCCCTGTCCATCAATCACCCTCCCTGTCCATCTATGTATATCCCTCCCTATCCATCTATCTATCTCGCTCCCTATCCATCTATCTAACTCCCTTCCTATCCATCTATCTATCTTGCTCCCTATCCATCTATCTATCTCCCTCCCTCTCCATCTATCTATCTCCCTCCCTATCAATCTCTCTATCTATCTCCCTCCCTATCCATCTCTCTATCTCCCTCCCTATCCATCTATCTGTCTCCCTCCATATCCATCTATCTGTCTCCCTCCATATCCATCTATCTGTCTCCCTCCATATCCATCTATCTATCTCCCTCCCTATCTCCCTCCTTATCCATCTATCTATCTGCCTCCCTATCCATCTATCTATCTATCTCCCTCCCTATCCATCTCTCTATCTCCCTCCCTATCCATCTCTCTATCTCCCTCCCTATCCATCTCTCTATCTCCCTCCCTATCCATCTCTCTATCTCCCTCCCTATCCATCCATCTATCTCCCTCGCTATCCATCCATCTATCTCACTCCCTATCTCCCACCCTATCCATGTATCTATCTAACACCCTATCCATTTATATTTAGCCCTCCCTATCCATGTATCTATGCATCTCCCTCCCTATCCATCTATCTGTCCATCTCCCTCCCTATCCATCTATCTGTCCATCTCCCTCCCTATCCATCTAACTTTCATTCTTCCTCCCTTTCCATCCATCTTTCATTCTTCCTCCCTGTCCATCTATCTATCTCCCTCCCTATCCATCTATCTATCTCGCTCCCTATCCATCTACCTATCTCCCACCCTATCCATCTATCTCCCTCCCTATCCATCTATCTATCTCCCTCCCTATCCAGCTATTTATCCCCCTCCCTATCCATTTATCTATCTTTCTCCCTATCCATCTATCTATCTCACTCCCTATCTCCCACCCTATCCATGTATCTATCTAACACCCTATCCATTTATATTTCGCCCTCCCTATCCATGTATCTATGCATCTCCCTCCCTATCCATCTATCTATCCATCTCCCTCCATATCCATCTATCTATCCATCTCCCTCCATATCCATCTATCTATCCATCTCCCTCCATATCCATCTATCTATCCATCTCCCTCCATATCCATCTATCTATCCATCTCCCTCCATATCCATCTACCTATCCATCTCCCTCCATATCCATCTATCTATCCATCTCCGTCCTTATCCATCTATCTATCCATCTCCCTCCCTATCCATCTATCTGACCATCTCCCTCCCTATCCATCTATCTTTCATTCTTCCTCCCTTTCCATCTATCGTTCATTCTTCCTACCATTCGATCTATCTCTCTATCTCCTTCCCTATCCATCTATCTATTTCCCTCCCTATCCAGCTATCTATCTCCCTCCCTAATCGTCTATCTATCTCCCTCCCTAATTGTCTATCTATCTCCCTCCCTAATCGTCTATCTATCTCCCTCCTTATCCGTCTATCTATCTCCCTCCATATCCGTATATCTATCTCCCTCCCTATCCGTCTATCTATCTCCCTCCTTATCCGTCGATCTATCTTCCTCCCTATCCATTTATCTATCTCACTCCCTATCTCCCTCCCTGTCCATCTATCTCCCTCCCTAACCATCTACCTATCGGCCTACCTATCCATCTATCTATCTCCCTCCCTATCTATCTATCTATCTCCCTCCCAATCCATTTATCTTTCGCACTCCCTATCACCCTCCCTGTCCATCTATGTTTATCCCTCACTATCCATCTATCTATATCACTCCCTCCCTATCCAACCATCTCTCTATCTCCCTCCCTAACCATCTATCTGCATATCTGCCTCCCCATCCATCTATCTGCCTACCTGCCTCCCTATCCATCTATCTATTTCCCTCCCTATCCATCTATCTATCACCCTCCCTATCCATCTATCTATCTCACTCCCTATCCATTTACCTATCTACACCCGTATCCATCTATCTATCACCCTCCCTATAAATCTATCTATCTCGCTCCCGATCCATCTATCTATCTCACTCCCTATCCATCTATCTATCTCGCTCCCGATCCATCTATCTATCTCGCTCCCTATCCATCTATCTATCTCGCTCCCTATCCATCTATCTATCTCGCTCCCTATCCATCTATCTATCTCGCTCCCTATCCATCTATCTATTTCGCTCCCTATCCATCTATCTTATTTCGCTCCCGATCCATCTATCTTTCTCGCTCCGTATCCATCTATCTATCTCCCTCCCTATCCATCTATCTATCTCCCTCCCTATCGATCCATCTATCTCTGTCCCTATCCATCTATCTACCTGCCTCCCTATCTCCCTCACTGTCCATCTATCTCCCTCCCTATCCATCTATGTATACCCCTCACTATCAATCTATCTATATCACTCCCTATCCATCTATATCCCTCCCTATCCATCTATCTATCTCCCTCCTTTTCCATCTATCTATCTCCCTCCCTATCCAGCTATCTATCTCCCTCCCTATCCCGCTATCTATCTCCCTCCCTATCCAGCTATCTACCACCCTCCCTATCCAGCTATCTGTCCCCCTCCCTATCCAGCTATCTATCACTCTCCCTATCCATCTATCTATCTATCTCCCTCCCTATCCATCTATCTATCTATCTCCCTCCCTATCCATCTATCTATCTCCCTCCCTATCTATCTATCTATCTCCCTCCCAATCCATTTATCTTTCGCACTCCCTATCACCCTCCCTGTCCATCTATGTTTATCCCTCACTATCCATCTATCTATATCACTCCCTCCCTATCCAACCATCTCTCTATCTCCCTCCCTAACCATCTATCTGCATATCTGCCTCCCCATCCATCTATCTGCCTACCTGCCTCCCTATCCATCTATCTATTTCCCTCCCTATCCATCTATCTATCACCCTCCCTATCCATCTATCTATCTCACTCCCTATCCATTTACCTATCTACACCCCTATCCATCTATCTATCACCCTCGCTATCCATCTATCTATCTGGCTCCCGATCCGTCTATCTATCTCGCTCCCCATCCATCTATCTCGCTCCCTATCCATCTATTTATCTCGCTCCCTATCCATCTATCCATTTCGCTCCCGATCCATCTATCTTATTTCGCTCCCGATCCATCTATCTTTCTCGCTCCGTATCCATCTATCTATCTCCCTCCCTATGCATGTATCTATCTCCCTCCCTATCCATCTATCTATCTCCCTCCCTATCCACCTATCTATCTCCCTCCCTATCCATCTATCTATCTCCCTCCCTATCTCCCTCCCTGTCCATCTATCTCCCTCCCTGTCCATCTATGTATGCCCCTCACTATCAATCTATCTATATCACTCCCTATCCATCTATATCCCTCCCAATCCATCTATCTATTTCCCTCCCTAAAAATCTATCTATTTCCCTCCTTATCCAACTGTCTGCCTATCTCCCTCCCTTTCCACCTATCTATCTCCCTCCCTATCCAGCTATCTATCTCTCTCCCTAACCATCTATCTATCTATCTCCCACCCTTTCCATCTATCTATCTCCCTCCCTATCCAGCTATCTATCTCCCTCCCTATCCAGCTATCTATCTCTCTCCCTAACCATCTATCTATCTATCTCCCACCCTTTCCATCTATCTATCTCCCTCCCTATCCAGCTATCTATCTCTCTCCCTATCCAGCTATCTATCTCTCTCCCTATCCATCTATCTATCTATCTCCCACCCTATCCAACTTTCTATCTCCCTCCCTATCCAGCTATCTATCTCCCTCCCTATCCAGCTATCTATCTCCCTCCCTATCCAGCTATCTATCTCCCTCCCTATCCAGCTATCTATCTCCCTCGCTGTCCTTCTATCTATCTCCCTTCCGATCCATCTATCTATTTCCCTTCCTATCCATCTATCTATCTTCCTATCCATCTATCTCTCTCCTTTTCCATCTATCTGTCTCACACCCTATCCATTTATCGATCGCACTCCCTATCTCCCTCCCTGTCCATCTATCTCCCACCTGTCCATCTATGTATATCCCTCACTACCCATCTATCTATATCACTCCCGATCCGTCTATCTATATCCCTCACTAACCATCTATGTATATCCCTCTCTATTCTCCCTCCCTATCCATCTATCTATCTATCTCCCTCCCTATCCAACTATCTGCCTAGCTCCCTCCATATGCATCTATCTATCTGCCTCCCTATCCATCTATCTGCCCATCTCCCTCCCTATCCATCTATCTATCTATCTCCCGCCCTATCCATCCATCTATCTCCCTCCCTATCCATCCATCTATCTCCTTCCCTGTCCATCCATCTATCTCGTTCCCTATCCATCTATCTATCGCCCTCGCTATCCATCCATCTATCTCCCTCCCTATCCATCTATCTATCTCCCTCCCTATCAATCTATCTGTCCATCTCCCTCCCTATCCATCTATCTTTCATTCATCCTCCCTTTCCATCTATCTTTCATTCCTGCTCCCTTTCCATCTATCTTTCATTCTTCCTCCCTTTCCATCTATCTTTCATTCTTCCTCCCTTTCCATCTATCTTTCATTCTTCCTCCTTTTCCATCTATCTCTCTGTCTTCCTCCCTATCCATCTATCTATCTCACACCCTATCCAGCTATTTATCTCCCTCCTTTTCCATCTATCTATCTCCCTCCCTAACCATCCATCTATCTCCTTCCCTATCCATCCATCTATCTCCCTCGCTATCCATCCATCTATCTCCCTCCCTATCCATCTATCTATCTCTCTCCCTATCCATCTATCTGTCCATCTCCCTCCCTATCCATCTATCTGTCCATCTCCCTCCCTATCCATCTATCTTTCATTCATCCTCCCTATCCATCTATCTCTCTGTCTCCCTCCCTATCCATCTATCTACCTCCCTCCCTTTCCAGCTAACTATCTCCTTCCTTATCCATCTATCTATCTGCCTCCCTATCCATCTATCTCCCTCGCTATCCTTCTATCTATCTCCCTCCCTATCTGTCTATCTATCCCCCTCCCTATCCTTCTATTAATCCCCCTCCCTAACCATTTATCTATCTTTCTCCCTATCCATCTATCTATCTCACTCCCTATCTCCCACCCTATCCATGTATCTATCTAACACCCTATCCATGTATATTTCGCCCTCCCTATCCATGTATCTATGCATCTCCCTCCCTATCCATCTATCTATCCATCTCCCTCCATATCCATCTCTCTATCCATCTCCCTCCATATCCATCTATCTATCCATCTCCCTCCATATCCATCTCTCTATCCATCTCCCTCCTTATCCATCTATCTATCCATCTCCCTCCCTATCCATCTATCTGACCATCTCCCTCCCTATCAATCTATCTTTCATTCTTCCTCCCTTTCCATCTATCGTTCATTCTTCCTACCATTCGATCTATCTCTCTATCTCCTTCCCTATCCATCTATCTATTTCCCTCCCTATCCAGCTATCTATCTCCCTCCCTAATCGTCTATCTATCTCCCTCCTTATCCGTCTATCTATCTCCCTCCATATCCGTATATCTATCTCCCTCCATATCCATATATCTATCTCCCTCCCTATCCGTCTATCTATCTCCCTCCTTATCCGTCGATCTATCTCCCTCCCTATCCATTTATCTATCTCACTTCCTATCTCCCTCCCTGTCCATCTATCTCCCTCCCTAACCATCTACCTATCGGCCTACCTATCCATATATCTATCTCACTCCCTATCCATTTACCTATCTACAGCCCTATCCATCATTCTATCACCCTCCCTATTCATCTAACTATCTCACTCCCTATTCATTTACCTATCTACACCCCTATCCATCTATCTATCACCCTCCCTATCCATCTATCTATCTTGCTCCCTATCCATCTATCTATCTCGCTCCCTATCCATCTATCTATCTCGCTCCCAATCCAACTATCTATTTCGCTCCCAATCCATCTATCTTTCTCGCTCCGTATCCATCTATCTATCTCCCTCCATATCCACCTATCTATCTCCCTCACTATCCACCTATCAATCTCCCTCCCAATCTCCCTGCCTGTCCAACTATCTATCTCCCTCCCTATCCATCTATCTATCTCTCTCCCTATCCATCCATCTATCTCCCTCCCTGTCCATCTACCTCCCTCCCTGTCAATCTATGTATACCCCTCACTATCCATCTATCTATATCACTCCCTATTCATCTATCTATATCCCTCCCTATCCATCTATCTATTTCCCTCCCTTTCTATCTATTTCCCTCCCTAGCCAACTATTTGCCTATCTCCCTCCCTATCCATCTATCTGCCTATCTCCCTCCCTTTCCATCTATCTTTCTCCCTCCCTATCCATCTATCTCCCTCCCTATCCAGCTACCTATCTCCCTCCCTATCCGTCTATCTATCTCCCTCCCTATCCATCTATCTATCTCCCTCGCTATCCTTCTATCTATCTCCCTTCCGATCCATCCATCTATTTCCCTTCATATCCATCCATCTATCTTCCTATCCATCTATCTCTCTCATTATTCATCTATCTATCTCACACCCTATCCATTTATCTATCGCACTCCCTATCTCCCTCCCTGTCCATCAATCACCCTCCCTGTCCATCTATGTATATCCCTCCCTATCCATCTATCTATCTCGCTCCCTATCCATCTAACTCGCTTCCTATCCATCTATCTATCTTGCTCCCTATCCATCTATCCATCTCCCTCCCTCTCCATCTATCTATCTCCCTCCCTATCAATCTCTCTATCTCCCTCCCTATCCATCTATCTATCTCCCTCCCTATCCATCTATCTGTCTCCCTCCATATCCATCTATCTATCTCCCTCCCTATCCATCTATCTATCTGCCTCCCTATCCATCTATCTATCTATCTCCCTCCCTATCCATCTCTCTATCTCCCTCCCTATCCATCTCTCTATCTCCCTCCCTATCCATCTCTCTATCTCCCTCCCTATCCATCCATCTATCTCCCTCCCTATCCATCCATCTATCTCCCTCGCTATCCATCCATCTATCTCCCTCATTATCCATCCATCTCCCTCCCTTACGATCTATCTCCCTCCCTATCCATCTATCTGTCCATCTCCCTCCCTATCCATCTAACTTTCATTCATCCTCCCTTTCCATCTAACTTTCATTCTTCCTCCCTTTCCATCCATCTTTTATTCTTCCTCCCTATCCATCTATCTATCTCCCTCCCTATCCATCTATCTATCTCGCTCCCTATCCATCTATCTATCTCGCTCCCTATCCATCTACCTATCTCCCTCCCTATCCATCTATCTATCTCCCTCCCTATCCATCTATCTATCTCCCTCCCTATCCATCTATCTATCTCGCTCCGTATCCATCTATCTATCTCCCTCCCTATCCATCTATCTATCTCCCTCCCTATCCATCTATCTATCTCCCTCCCTATCCATCTATCTATCTCCCTCCCTATCCATCTATCTCCCTCCCTATCCATCTATCTATCTCCCTCCCTATCCATCTATCTCCCTCCCTATCCATCTATCTATCTCCATCCCTATCCATCTATCTATCTCCGTCCCTATCCATCTATCTATCTCCCTCCCTATCTCCCTTCCTGTCCATCTATATGCGTCCCTGTCCATCTAGATATACCCCTCACTATCAATCTATCTATGTCACTCACTATCCATCTATATCCCTCCCTATCCATCTATCTATTTCCCTCCCTATCCATCTATCTATTTCCCTCCCTATCCAACTATCTGCCTTTCTCCCTCCCTTTCCACCTATCTATCTCCCTCCCTATCCAGCTATCTATCTCCCTCCCTATCCAGCTATCTATCTCTCTCCCTATCCATCTATCTATCTATTTCCCTCCCTATCCATCTATCTATTTCCCTCCCTATCCAACTATCTGCCTATCTCCCTCCCTTTCCACCTATCTATCTCCCTCCCTATCCAGCTATCTATCTCCCTCCCTATCCAGCTATCTATCTCTCTCCCTATCCATCTATCTATCTATCTCCCTCACTTTCCATCTATCTATCTGCCTCCCTATCCAGCTATCTATCTCCCTCCCTATCCAGCTATCTATCTCTCTCCCTATCCATCTATCTATCTATCTCCCTCACTTTCCATCTATCTATCTCCCTCCCTATCCAGCTATCTATCTCCCTCCCTATCCAGCTATCTATCTCTCTCCCTATCCATCTATCTATCTATCTCCCTCCCTATCCATCTACCTATCTCCCTCCCTATCCAGCTATGTATTTCCCTCCCTATCCATCTATCTATCTCCCTCCCTATCCATCTATCTATCTCCCTCCCTATCCATCTATCTATCTCCCTCCCTATCCATCTATCTATCTCCCTCCCTATCCATCTAACTATCTCCATCCCTATCCATCTATCTGTCCATCTCCCTCCCTATCCATCTAACTTTCATTCATCCTCCCTTTCCATCTAACTTTCATTCTTCCTCCCTTTCCATCCATCTTTCATTCTTCCTCCCTATCCATCTATCTATCTCCCTCCCTATCCATCTATCTATCTCGCTCCCTATCCATCTACCTATCTCCCACCCTATCCATCTATCTATCTCCCTCCCTATCCATCTATCTATCTCCCTCCCTATCCATCTATCTATCTCGCTCCGTATCCATCTATCTATCTCGCTCCGTATCCATCTATCTATCTCCCTCCCTATCCATCTATCTATCTTCCTCCCTATCCATCTATCTATCTCCCTCCCTATCCATCTATCTCCCTCCCTATCCATCTATCTATCTCTGTCCCTATCCATCTATCTATCTCCCTCCCTATCCATCTCTCTCCCTCCCTATCCATCTATCTATCTCCGTCCCTATCCATCTATCTATCTCCATCCCTATCCATCTATCTATCTCCGTCCCTATCCATCTATCTATCTCCCTCCCTATCTCCCTTCCTGTCCATCTATATCCGTCCCTGTCCATCTAGATATACCCCTCACTATCAATCTATCTATGTCACTCACTATCCATCTATATCCCTCCCTATCCATCTATCTAATTCCCTCCCTATCCATCTATCTATTTCCCTCCCTATCCAACTATCTGCCTATCTCCCTCCCTTTCCACCTATCTATCTCCCTCCCTATCCAGCTATCTATCTCCCTCCCTATCCAGCTATCTATCTCTCTCCCTATCCATCTATCTATCTATCTCCCTCACTTTCCATCTATCTATCTCCCTCCCTATCCAGCTATCTATCTCCCTCCCTATCCAGCTATCTATCTCTCTCCCTATCCATCTATCTATCTTTCTCCCTCCCTATCCATCTACCTATCTCCCTCCCTATCCAGCTATCTATTTCCCTCCCTATCCATCTATCTATCTCCCTCCCTATCCATCTATCTATCTCCCTCCCTATCCATCTAACTATCTCCATCCCTATCCATCTATCTATCGCCCTCGCTATACTTCTATCTATCTCCCTTCCTATCCAGCTATCTAACTCCCTCCCTATCCAGCTAACTATCTCCCTCCCTATCCAGCTATCTATCTCCCTCCCTATCCATCTATCTATCTCCCTCCCTATCCATCTATCTATCTTCCTCCCTATCCATCTATCTATCTCCCTCACTATCGTTCTATCTGTCTCCCTTCCTATCCATCTATCTATTTCCCTTCCAATCCATCTATCTATCTACCTTCCTATCCATCTATCTCTCTCCTTATCCATCTATCTATCGCACTCCCTATCTCCCTCCCTGTCCATCTATGTATATCCCTCACTATCCATCTATCTATATCACTCCCTAACCATCTATCTATATCCCTCTCTATACATTTATTATTCTCCCTCCCTATCCATCTATCTATCTACCTATCTCCCTCCCTATCCAACTATCTGCCAATCTCCCTCCCTGTCCATCTATCTATCTCCCGCGCTATCCATCCTTCTATCTCCCTCGCTATCCATCCATCTATCTCCTATCCATCTATCTATCTCTCTCTCTCCCAATCCATCTATCTCACTCCCTGTCTCCCTCCCTATCCATGTATCTATGTAACACACTATCCATGTATCTCCCTCCCTATCCATGTATCTATCTATCTCACTCCCTATCTCCCTCCCTATCCACCTATCTCTCTATCTCGCTCCCTGTCCATCTGTCAATCTCCCTCCCTATCCATCTATCTATCTCCCTCCCTATCCATCTATCTATCTCCCTCCCTATCCATCTATCGGTCTCTCTCCCTATCCATCTATCGGTCTCTCTCCCTATCCATCTATCGGTCTCTCTCCCTATCCATCTATCTATATCCCTCCCTATCCATCTATGTATATCCCTCTCTATACATGTATTATTCACCCTCCCTATCCATCGATCTATCTCCTTCCCTATCCATCCATCTATCTCCCTCCCTATCCATCCATCTATCTCCCTCCCTATCCATCCATCTATCTCCCTCCCTATCCATCCATCTATCTCCCTCCCTATCCATCCATCTCCCTCCCTATCCATCTATCTATCTCCCTCCCTATCCATCTATCTGTCCGTCTCCATCCCTATCCATTTATCTGTCCATCTCCATTCCTATACATCTATCTTTCATTCTTCCTCCCTTTCCATCTATCTTTCATTCTTCCTCCCTTTCCATCTATCTTTCATTCTTCCTCGCTTTCCATCTAACTCTCTGTCTCCCTCCCTATCCATCTATCTATCTCCCTCCCTATTCAGCTATCTATCTCCCTCCCTATCCAGCTATCTATCTCCCTCCTTATCCATCTATCTATTTCCCTCCCTATCCATCTATCTATCTCCCTCGGTATCCTACTATCTCCCTCCCTATCCGTCTATTTATCCCCCTCCCTATCCTTCTATCAATCCCCCTCCCTATCCATTTATTTATCTCTCTCCCTATCCATCTATCTATCTCACTCCCTATCTCCCACCCTATCCATGTATCTATCTAACACCCTATCCATGTCTCAATCTCCCTCCCTATCCATGTATATATCCATCTCCCTCCCTATCCATCTATCTATCCATCGCCCTCCATATCCATCTATCTATCCATCGCCCTCCATATCCATCTATCTATCCATCGCCCTCCATATCCATCTATCTATCCATCTCACTCCATATCCATCTATCTATACATTTCCCTCCCTATACATCTATCTATCTCACTCCCTATCCATCTATCTATCCCACTCCCTATCCATCTATCTGTCCATCGCCCTCCCTATCCATGTATCTTTCATTCTTCCTCCCTTTCCATCTATCATTCATTCTTCCTCCCATTCGATCTCTCTCTCTATCTCCCTCCCTATCCATCTATCTATCTCCCCCCCATCCAGCTATCTATCTCCCTCCCTATCCGTCTATCTATCTCCCTCCCTATCCGTCTATCTATCTCCCTCCCTATCCGTCTATCTATCTCCCTCCCTATCCGTCTATCTATCTCCCTCCCTATCCATCTATCTCCCTCCCTATCCGTCTATCTATCTCCCTCCTTATCCGTCGATCTATCTCCCTCCCTATCCATGTATCTATCTCACTCCCTGTCTCCCTCCCTGTCCATCTATCTCCCTCCCTATCCATCTATCTATCTCACTCCCTAACCATCTACCTTTCAGCCTCCCTATCCATCTATCCATCTCACTCCCTATCCATTTACCTATCTACACCCCTATCCATCTATCACCCTCCCTATCCAGCTATCTATCTCCCTCCCTACCCAGCTATCTATCTCCCTCCCTATCCAGCTATCTATCTCCCTCCCGATCCAGCTATCTATCTCCCTCTCGATCCAGCTATCTATCACCCTCCCGATCCATCTATCAATCTCCCTCCCGATCCATCTATCTATCTCCCTCGCTATCCTTCTATCTATCTCCCTTCCTATCCATCTATCTATTTCCCTTCCTATCCATCCATCTCTCTCCTTATCCATCTATCTATCTCACTCCCTATCCACTTATCTATCGCACTCCCTATCTCCCTCCCTGTCCAGCTATGTATATCCCTCACTATCCATTTATCTGTATCACTCCCTATCCATCTATCTATATCCCTCCCTATCCATCTATGTATATCCCTCTCTATACATTTATTATTCTCCCTCCCTATCCATCTATCTATCTCCCTCGCTATCCATCCATTTATCTCCCTCGCTATCCATCCATCTATCTCCCTCGCTATCCATCCATCTATCTCCCTCCCTATCCATCTATCCCTCCCTATCCATGTATCTATCTATCTCACTCCCTATCTCCCTCCCTATCCATCTCCCTCCCTATCCATCTCCCTCCCCATCCATCTCCCTCCCCATCCATCTCCCTCCCCATCCACCTCCCTCCCCATCCATCTCCCTCCCCATCCATCTCCCTCCCCATCCACCTCCCTCCCTATCCATCTACTTACCTTTCTCCCTCCCTATCCATCTATCTATCATTCTCCCTCCCTATCCATCTATCTACCCCCCTCCCTATCCATCTATCTATCCCCCTCCCTATCCATCTATCTACCCCCCTCCCTATCCATCTATCTATCCCCCTCCCTATCCATCTATCTATCCCCCTCCCTATCCATCTATCTATCCCCCTCCCTATCCATCTATCTACCCCCCTCCCTATCCATCTATCTATCCCCCTCCCTATCCATCTATCTATCCCCCTCCCTATCCATCTATCTACCCCCCTCCCTATCCATCTATCTACCCCCCTCCCTATCCATCTATCTATCTCCCTTGCTATCCATCCATTTATCTCCCTCGTTATCCATCCATCTATCTCCCTCGCTTTCCATCCATCTATCTCCCTCTCTATCCATCTATCTATTTCCCTCCCTATCCATCTATCTATCTCCCTCCCTATGCATCTATCTATCTCTCTCTCCCAATCCATCTATCTCACTCCCTGTCTCCCTCCCTATCCATGTATCTATGTAACACCCTATCCATGTATCTCCCTCCCTATCCATGTATCTATCTATCGCACTCCCTATCTCCCTCCCTATCCATCTATCTCTCTATCTCGCTCCCTATCCATCTGTCTATCTCCCTCCCTATCCATCTATATATCTCCCTCCCTATCCATCTATATATCTCCCTCCCTATCAATCTATCTATCTCCTTCCCTATCCATCTATCGATCTCCCTATCCATCTATCGATCTCTCTCCCTATCCATCTATCGATCTCCCTCCCTATCCATCTGTCTCCCTCCCTATCCATCTATCCATCTCCCTCCCTATCCATCTGTCTATCTCCCTCCCTATCCATGTCTATCTCCCTCCCAATCCATGTATCTATCCACCTCCCTCCCGATACATCTATCTATCCATCTCCCTTCCTATACCAGCTATCTATCCATCTCCCTTCCTATATCATCTATCTATCCATCTCCCTTCCTATATCATCTATCTATCCATCTCCCTCCCTATACATCTATCTATCTATCCATCTCCCTCCCTGTCCATCTATCCCTCAATCTCCCGTCCTTTCCATCTATCTCTCTCCCTCCCTATCCATCTACTTACCTTTCTCCCTCCCTATCCATCTATCTATCATTCTCCCTCCCTATCCATCTATCTACCCATCTCCCTCCCTGTCCATCTATCAATCAGTCTCCCGTCCTTTCCATCTATCTATCTCTCTCCCGCCCTATCCATCTACTTACCTTTCTCCCTACCTATACATCTATCTATCATTCTCCCTCCATATCCATCTGTCTATCTATCTCCTTCCCTATCCATCTATCCATCTATCTATCTCCCTCCCTATCCATCTATCCATCTATCTTTCTCCCTCCCTATCCATCTATCTATCTCCCTCCCTATCCATGTATCTATCTATCTCACTCCCTATCTCCCTCCCTATCCATCTATCTATCTCTCTCCCTATCCTTCTGTCTATCTCCCTCCCTATCCATTTATCTATCTCCCTCCCTATCCATCTATCTATCTCCCACCCTATCCATCTATCTATCTCCCACCCTATCCATCTATCTATCTCACTCCCTATCCATCTGTCTAACTGCCTCCCTATCGATCTATCTCCCTCCCAATCCATCTATCTATCTCCCTCCCAATCCATTTATCTATCTCACTCCCTATCTCCCACCCTGTCTAGCTATCTCCCTCCCTGTCCATCTACCTTTCCCCCTCCCTATCCATCTATCTATCTTCCTCCCTATCCATCCATCTATCCATCTCCCTCCCTATCCATCTCCCTCCCTATCCATCTCCCTCCCCATCCATCTCCCTCCCCATCCATCTCCCTCCCCATCCATCTCCCTCCCTATCCATCTCCCTCCCCATCCATCTCCCTCCCTATCCATCTATCTATCTCCCTCCCTATCCATCTATCTATCCCCCTCCCTATCCATCTATCTATCCCCCTCCCTATCCATCTATCTATCCCCCTCCCTATCCATCTATCTATCCCCCTCCCTATCCATCTATCTATCTCCCTCCCTATCCATCTATCTATCTATCTCACTCCCTATCCATCTATCGATCTCTCTCCCTATCCATCTACCTATATCCCTCCCTATCTATCTATGTATATCCCTCTCTATACATTTATTATTCACCCTCCCTATCCATCGATCTATCTCCTTCCCTATCCATCCATCTATCTCCCTCCCTATCCATCCATCTATCTCCCTCCCTATCCATCCATCTATCTTCCTCACTATCCATCCATCTATCTCCCTCCCTATCCATCCATCTATCTCCCTCCCTATCCATCCATCTATCTCCCTCGCTATCCATCCATCTCCCTCCCTATCATCTATCTATCTCCCTCCCTATCCATCTATCTGTCCATCTCCATCCCTATCCATTTATCTGTCCATCTCCATCCCTATACATCTATCTTTCATTCTTCCTCCCTTTCCATCTATCTTTCATTCTTCCTCCCTTTCCATCTATCTCTCTGTCTCCCTCCCTAACCATCTATCTATCTCCCTCCCTATCCAGCTATCTATCTCCCTCCCTATCCATGTATCTATGTATCTCACTCCCTTTCTCCCTCCCTATCCATCTCCCTCCCTATCCATCTCCCTCCCCATCCATCTCCCTCCCCATCCATCTCCCTCCCCATCCATCTCCCTCCCCATCCATCTCCCTCCCCATCCATCTCCCTCCCCATCCATCTCCCTCCCTATCCACCTCCCTCCCTATCCACCTCCCTCCCTATCCATCTACTTACCTTTCTCCCTCCCTATCCATCTATCTATCATTCTCCCTCCCTATCCATCTATCTACCCCCCTCCCTATCCATCTATCTACCCCCCTCCCTATTCATCTATCTATCCCCCTCCCTATCCATCTATCTATCCCCCTCCCTATCCATCTATCTATCCCCCTCCCTATCCATCTATCTATCCCCCTCCCTATCCATCTATCTATCCATCTCCCTATCCATCTATCTATCCACCTCCCTATCCATCTATCTATCCCGCTCCCTATCCATCTATCTATCCCCCTCCCTATCCATCTATCTGTCCCCTTCCCTATCCATTTATCCATCTCCCTCCCTATCCATTTATTTACTTCCCTCATTATTCATGTATCTATCTCCCTCCCTATCCATTTATTTATCTCCCTCCCTTTCCATCTGTCTCATTCCCTCCCTATCTATCTCCCTCCCTCCCTGGTTATCCATCTATCTCCCTCCCAAATGCTCTCTCTCTCTCTGTCTTTAGCTATCGCCCTCCCTATCCATTTATCTCATTCCCTCCCTCTCTCTCTCTGTCTCTGTCTCCCTCTCCATATCCATATCCCTATCTACCTACCTATTTTCCTCTCCCTCTCCCTATCTATCCATCCCCCCTCCCCCGATCCCTTTCTCTCTGGTTATCCACCTCAGGACCTGAGATACGCCCCCACGCCGCTTCCCATTGGCTTTCACCTTTAAACGGTGTCAGACGTTCGTCGTCTTTTGTGAAGGACCCCGAATGCGCCCTATCTCCGGCTGTTGTAGAGCATTCGGGGCTGTGCTAAAAAACGCCTGTGTAAATCTTCCACCCCCCCACCAAACCTCATGACCCAAAGGGCTAGAGAGCGTCAGACTCAATTGTAAGTAGTAGCTAAAGTATTATGGGTGTGCTTTAATCATTGTCTGCTACCTTCAGTCGGTCTGTTGACCTATTTTTGCTGTCAGGATGTTATTGTTGTGCCCTGAGGTCCTGGTTGTGTCTGTCGCTCTGGAACTCAGAGGAAGGATATTGTTCCCATGGAGCAGTATCGGGCAGTGTGGCCAATGGCGGTCAAGGCGCGGTATTTAATATACTTCCAGTACTTTGGCACTGGGTACAGGTGGGTGCAATCTGCCGCCTTCACAGAGACACATTTGGAAAGTTATTCCTTCTTTCCCAGTTGTGGGTGCAGCTGTTCTGCCCGGTCTCTCATACTGGGAAAGGCCTCAGACTGATCCCGGCCGCCGGCTGGTCGCTGCTTCCTTGACCCCAGTGTCTTTTGACTAAGGAAAGGAGAATTGACCAGGCAACGTAATCGACCCCTGATGGTTGTTCAGTAACTACTGACTACTGCACCTCTGTGGAACTCAGCTGAGCCCTAACAGCACTGTGGGGGTACCTACACCACCTTCTCAATGGCAGTTAGGAATGGGCAATAAATGCTGGCCCATTAAAAAAAGGACTGGATAAGATCCTTCGGCTGCTACTTACAAATGAAAAATAGCCACTTGCAAGAGGTGCCCGAGAGCTCCTGGCACTGACCATAAATTGGACGTGAGTGGCTTTGAGACGGGAGTGAAATAAATACATTTCAACTCGATGATATGGATCTCAGTTTATGGTTTGCAAACTTATTCCATGTTATTGACCTCTGCAGTGATTAAACTGAGACAGAACCTGTCAGTTTGTCATTCAATTCTTAAGCAAGTAGATTTGTTCCTCGTATACTGTGATTTAACACATCAGTGTTAGCAGGAATCTACAGTCAGTTCAAGGGACCCTGAGTCTTCAGCAGGCTTGTCCAGCTTTTTCGCTTTGGGGGCAGCGGCACTCCTTCACTTTTTTCCTGCTCAAATTTCAGTGAGCAAATTTCAGAAAGATGAGGTTTGGCACAGCATTAAACTGTATTTTAAAAGATAGTTGAGGTAATAAAAGAAACAATTGTGGAGCAAAAAAAAGCAATGTCATAGCAATAAATTGTTGTTATAAAGGAGTAATTAATAAAAATGACCAGTGTGTGAGAGGGTCACTTCCCCCTCACCCACTGTGAGTAGGTGTGTTGGTGTGTGGTGGTGAGTGAGCGAGAAACCTGAGACTGGGAGTAAGGCAGACACTCACTCACTCCACATACACACACACACTCTCTCTCTCTCTCACCTTCACACACACACATGTTCACTCACTCTGTCACACCTACACACATTCACTCACTCTCTCACCCCCCAAACACACACACACATATATTCACTCACTCTCTCAGCCCCACACACACGGTCACTCACTCTCTCACCCCCACACAAGTTCACTCACTCTCTCACCCCTACACACGTTCACTCACTCTCTCACCCCTACACACGTTCACTCACTCTCTCACCCCTACACACGTTCACTCACTCTCTCACCCCTACACACGTTCACTCACTCTCTCACCCCCGTGCTCATTCACTCACTCTCTCACCTCCACGCGCATTCACTCACTCTCTCACCCCCTCGCCCATTCACTCACTCTCTCACCCCCGTGCTCATTCACTCACTCTCTCACCCCCACGCGCATTCACTCACTCTCTCACCCCCGTGCTCATTCACTTACTCTCTCACCTCCACGCGCATTCACTTACTCTCTCACCTCCACGCGCATTCACTCACTCTCTCACCCCCACATGCATTCACTCACTCTCCTCTCGCATTCACTCGCTCTCTCACTCCATGCGCAGTCACTCACTCTCTCACCCCCATGCTCATCCACTCACTTTCTCACTCCACGTGCATTCACTCTCTCTCTCACTCCATGCACAGTCACTCACTTTCCTCGTGTATTCACTCACTCACTCCACATGCATTCACTCTCACTCACTCCTCGCGTATTCACTCACTCACTCCACATGCATTCACTCACTCACTCCACATACATTCACTCACTCTCACCCCACACACTTTCACTCACTCACTCCTCACGCATTCACTCACTCCACACGCACTCTCACTAACTCTCCCACTCCCGCACACACATGCTCTCTGACTCCCCCATGTGCCCACACTCACTCACTCTCTCAGTCCCCCATGCACCCACACTCACTCACTCTCTCACTCCCTCATGTGCCCACACTCTGTCTCACTCCCCCATGCGCCCACACACACTCTTACTCCTGCACGCACGCAGTCACTCCAACATGCGCCCACGTGCACTCACTCTCTTATTCCCACACTCAGTCCCTCCCTCCCACACATGCACACACTCGTTCGGTCACTCCCTCCCTCCCTCAATCTCTCACACATGCCAGCCAGACAGCCTCTTCCCCATTCATCCGACCTCAGGCCCTGCGGCCAGCTTCTCCTGCCCAGGGCTCCGGCACTCTGGTTCTCCACCAATCACAGACTGTTTCTCTCCATCATTTGTTGCTGATGTGAGCCTATCAACGGCAAACAGGAGAGGAATGGCCTATGATCTTCCACTCTTCTTACCTGTCTGATCAGCATTTTGAAAACTGGCTCTGGAGGCCACATTAGATACGTGGACAAAATGCTTTTGTTAAACATCACAAAGTGTAGGCTTCCTCTAGAGTAACTCTGAAAGCTGCAGATTCTCAATAGGTTTATGTTTTAATGCGGTTAAGTTTGTGGTACTTCTGTCAATTATGTAAGGTCACCTCTAATACAAACACTATATTTCACTCTTTACAGCGGAGTAATGAAAAGTCCTTCACACCAACCTGTTCTTGGGGTTCAGAATTACTTGGAGGTAAGTGATCATACCTATATGCGTTAAATTTGCAGTGCAATGTATTAACTGGTCTCCATATTAAAATGAGTGATGGAGATACAGTAATAAACAGGGCAAGTTGCAGTTTAAATTTGATTGTGGACTGTCACGAACTTTGGGAACCTGTCTTAGGTTGCTTTCCTTGGCTTCCATTAGGCTTGCAAGTGAGACTATATCATCTAGTTTTGATATCAATGATAAAGGGTCATCAGTTTAGAATTGTTGCTGAGTGAAGGGGTAAGAGAACTTGTTCGTATTAGATTCTTGACTAACAAGGGAGTCAAAGGTTATCCGAGGTAGGCAGGATTGTGGAGTTGAGGCCACAATCAGATCAGCCTTGATCTTATTGAATGGCAGAGCAGGCTTGAGGGGGCAAATGGCCCACACCCGCTCCTAATTCGTATGTTCATATTTAACTCTGCAGGGGGTTGTTGAAGCGTGGTATTCTTTGTCACGGAGCATGTGGAGGCAAAGACCACTACGTTATTTAAGGGAAAGGTGGATGAATATTCACAGAATCACAGCATGGTTACAGCATATAAGGAGGTCATTCGGTCCGTTGTGTGTCTACTGGCCCTCCAAAGGAGCAATTTACCTAGTGCCACTCCTCAGCCTTCTCCCTGTAACCCTGCACATTCTTTCTTTTCAGATAATAATCCAGTATCCTCTTAAATGCCTCAATTGAATCTGCTCCACCACAATCTCAGGCAGCACATTCCAGATCCCAACCACTTGCTGCGTGAAAAGGTTTTTCCTCATGTTTTCATTAAGATACAACAATGTCATGCAAGAGCAGGGCAGTGAGATTATGTTGGATCGCCCTGATAAAGAGCTATCAGAGGCATGGTGGTCAAATGGCACTTGTACCTTCATGCAACCGTCATGAAGAAGTTGAAAGCTGTGGGAGTACATGGTCAAATCTTGGATTTATCGAGATAAAGAACGCATGGTATGAGATTGGTGTTGGGATAGGTACGCCAAGTTAATAAGTCAATCTATCTCTGAAAAGGAAAGGGGCAGAGCTTTCAAGTACGGACAACAGTCAACAACTGCAATAAATAGCCACTATTGTTCTAATGAATACTTCTGAGATCCCCTGGAAAGTCATAACAAATGGGAAAGCATCCACTACCCCAGGGCAGAATTTCCACCCACCAAGAGCCGCCAACCAATCAGGGGCTTGCAGCTCTTCATTGCTCTGCTTTGTCACTGGGGAGGTGATTGCTGCTGCTACTGGTATAACACCCATTTCTGGCCCAGGACTGCCAAGGAACCCAGGCCACAGTTAAATGATGGTGGGAGGGTGGGGTGTTGGCAGCAGTGACAGGATGAGGCACTTAAGTGGGCATTAATTGCCCACTTAATAATCTCAGTTGGCAGTGGGGCGGGATGGGCATTCCCACCATGGACTTAATCGGGGTGGAGTCAAGAAGGTGACAAGATCCCCATCTACCACTCTCCTGCCCAATTAAATGCCCCTCACCACCTATCCCACCACATGGGAGTGCATTAAATTCGTCCCCCTGTCCCACTGATTGGCCCACTGTTCAAGATGATGGGCAGAGCACACTGGACCTCCAGTTGGATCCACCAAAAAGACATAACCAGCATTACAATTCTTTCCGAACCCCTAAACCAGTAATACTGTTACTCGTTCCTATTCAATGGCTTCAGCACTAATGTGCTGGGTGGCATTGCATGGAGTGGCTTGTGTATCTGTTTTAAGGTTCGAAAAGAATGAAAAAAATCAATGGGTAAGTTTAGACATGTTATCAAATATGATTGATCAGCAATATTTCTTGATAAGCAAGGGGGTGAAAGTCTTATCGGGGAAAGGCGGGAATGTGGAGTTGAGGCTACAATCAGATCAGCCATGATCTTATCGAATGGCAGACCAGGGTCGAGAGAACGAATGGCCTACTCCTGCTCCTACTACATATGTTCATATGATTTACGTTTTGAGTAAATCCTTAGTTTGCACATTAGAAATGTTAGCTGAAGAAATAAATAGTAGAATAAAGGCGATAGGAATCTATAATGGAACAAAGTTTACAAAAGACCTTGACAAAAACATGAAAACAGGAAATCAAGTGGTAAGAGAGGAAACTTGCAGATGTGTATGCTTTTTAATATTAAAGATAACACACAGGTATAATAGCCAGTAAAATAGCATGTATTAATGTCAGTGAAATATACAAGAGTGTTGTAAACAGGATAACAAAGATGCTCTTTGGGAGGAAGACTGAGCAGAGGTAATATAAACTAGATCTAGGAGTTCACATGCAAGAATTTTTGTGGGTAGCAGGGCAGGGCAATCTGATACAGGTTTCTCGACTTTGATAGTACAGAACTTGAGAGTATTGCTGAAAGAATACGCATGTTGTTGAAGCTTTTCATCTTGCACTCATCAGGACAGTTTGCAAGAATACCAAATGTAAAAGGAACAACAATTTATACTTCGTGAGAAGAGAGTGCTGTGAGAAGCTTCGACAACATGTGTCTTTCTTCAGCAATATTCTTGATTATTAATAGAGATATGGAATACAAACATGAGGAAGTTATGGCAAACATTTATAAATCACTAGATAGGCCTCAGAGAGAATACAGTATCCATTTCTGGACACCACACTTTAGGATAGATGTCAAGGCCTTGGAGGGAGGGAAGAGGAGATTTAGATGAATCATACCAGGGATGAGGGACTTCAGTTATGCAGAGAAGCATTGATTGCTTTCCTAAGAGCAGAGAATGTTAAGTGGAGATTTAATAGAGGTGCTCAAAATTATACAGTGTTTTGATAGAGTAAATAAGGAGAAACTTTCATGGCAGGTGGATTGGTAACCAGAGCACACAGATTTCAAATAATTGATAAAGGAACCAGAGGGGAAATGAGGATTTATTTTTTAAACACAGTGGGTTTTGTGATCTGGAATGCACTGTCTGAAAGGGTGTTTGCAGGGCAGTGGGGAAAGTGGGGAGTGGGGGTAATTCGATAGAAACTTCAGAGAGCCAACAGTGGCACGATGGACCAATTTGGCCCCCTTCTGTGCTTGAGATTTTGTGATTCTATGAACAGATAGCCTGCAGTCTGTTACAAACTTGTAACATTGAATACATTCTATGTCTGAGAATGCAGGATTGGAGCACTTCACAGCAGAAGTTGTACAGCTTCCTCAAACTCTGCCAGGATGCTCTTGGCATTTCGATATTGGACGAATCTTTAATAGCCCTTGTTCGAGTTACAAGTGCAGAGCAGTCGCCAATGCTTGTCTTGATACAGGAAAGTTGGATTAGAACTATATGATTTTACTTTGTTGTCAGGAGTGTAGCCTGTCTGCAGTATGGATGAGAGAGTCGGATTAAAAGTAATGATTACTGAGGGAGGCTTGTACAGGCTTTTAATTTATGCTGGTTGAATTGGCTGATATTGTACAAAAACTGCCGCATTGCAAGCAGACATGGTGCTTTTATGATCATGCTGCCACGTCTCTCCTCGCTAAATTCAATCAGGCCTGGACCGTCCACAAACACTGAGGCTGATTAATACAGCTTTACTGTCTAGTGTCTATCATGTAAAATGTGACTTTACTATGAATGCGCTACTATTTTTGTTTGAAGTAATTTTTCATCATTTCGCACAGCTAAAAGTTCATTCAGTAGATCTCTGCAACTCAGTTGGTAAACGCACACCCGGTCTGATACTGCTCATCGATCTGTGAGCTTTTCCAACCTTGATTTTTACCTTGTTTATATCAATCTCCTGCCAATACATTTACCATTCATTTGCTTCCACCACCACCCCCCCCCTCCCCCGCGAAACATTTCTCTATCCTTGCATAAAAATCTGCAATTTGGATCAAATCACAAGCCATTTTAGTGAAGGAAACTGCTGAATCCTGTATGCTGTGAACAGCTGAGGGGAGTTCAATGTATTGAACATAGAATTCAGTAGTGAGAAGTGTTTTAGCTGAATCAGAGATTCCAAAATGAGGTGAGTAGGGCGTGAATTAGCACCAGACTGTGATTGTAGTCTGGGGTCAGAATTGCCTTTCTGTTTCTGTCACAACTGGTGGGGAATTCAAATCCATTACATCAGCAACGTTCCTGTGGTCTTTGAATTAAAAGATTTAATGTCAGGAGTTTGGCAAATGGAATGTTGCTTTGTGTCCAACAGGGATTTTCTGGATGGAATTGTTTTCCAATTAGGGATTAGATGGCCTATTGTCCTGAGCTAACTAATCTCAATTGGGAATGCAACATTCCTAGGTTAGGGAAGAGCAAAGAAAACTCAGCATTCCCACTCTCAATCCTTATTCATCGAGGCTCACTGGGAAGTGAACCAGTGTGGACATGGGATGAGGACAGAAACAGGGTCTGCTGAGATGCCTCCTATAGTGGGAAAGCCTGCTGACTTATGAAGGATGGTGACTTGGGGAATGCACTCGAGAGCTGTTGGGAACTGTATCACAGCAAAATCTGTGTGCGATGATAATGTAAACATCATATATCACAGATTCTCTTAAGAAGAACCCATTTTTAATTAAAACCAGCCCTTGCTGGTGGGGAATGATCATCAGTCAGACTCCCAGCCATTCTGCACCTTGCACTAGGGGCTCTTCTTCCTGCTGCCATGTGTGTGTGTCTGTGTGCGTGTGTTTATGTCTGTGTGTGTATGTCTGTGTGTGTGTATGAATGTTATGCAGCAGACGGACAGACCTGGGCCTGCCACAGATTATCATTGTGGAATTCAAATGCGTTCTTTATTGTGGTTTTCTTTTAACTTGATTCGCTCCATATGGGGCTGAGATTTATCTCCCGCCTGGGGCTTATTAAAAAGGGAAATTTCTGGCTTATAAAATCTTGAGAATCTTCTGACAAGTTATGTTCATAGATAGATGGATAGGTTAGCTGACGAGAGATTATAACACTTGACATTCTTGTTAATGAAAGTGTCAGTGTCAAAATCTCTCTTGTATAAAATTTACATTTTTGGAGGGAGAGGAATGTTCAATCTGTGACCCCTTCTGAAATCTTGTTTTCTCTTTGCCTCTCCTTTCCTCTGCAACTCCCCCACCCCGATTTCTCTTCTTCTGAAGATGCTGATTATTGCAGGGTTACTGTTCCAAGGTGGCAGCCACCCTGCAGCTCCTTACTCATTCAAGTGACCATTCGTCATGTGAATCCAAGCAATGATTGGCCAGCTCTTTGGCCAGTGGGCTCCATTACCTCTTCAGTGTATCAGAAGGTGTGCTTTTAGAACTGTAGCCCAAACGTAAGGAGAAGGGGGGGAGGGTGAATGATCCCACCCAGCCACCCAGTACTGTTCACTTTCATATCTACAGCAACGACTTTGTCAAGGAAAGTCTTAGGATACAATTGTGGACTTCTCAAATTAGGTATTTTAAATAATAACAACCTGCTAAAAGAGTTCCTTTTTCTGTCTTTTTTTTTATTACCTCTTTCTTGCAGTAAGCACCATCCATAGTTTAGAAAGTTAATGTTGATCAACAACAGAGTAGCTGCTGTCATCAACTCACTTGTTGGAAAGTCTGCAAGAATTCACTTTGGGTGATTCTCCCTTTAATCTGCATCCATCACAGTGAACTGTGTACCAGCAAAAACAATACAGATTGTAGTAGTTTATGGATTATTTCTTCCGCCTCGTACACTACATTTAGATAGCACCTTTAATGTAATAAAATATCCCAAGATACTTCACAGGAGTGTCCTCAAACAAAATTTGACACTGAGCCACATAATGAGTTAGCGGACAGATGACCAGAAGCTTGGTCAGGAGTTTGAAGGAGGAGATGGAAGCAGAGAGGCTTCAGGAGGGAATTCCTGAGTTTAGGGTCTAGGCAGCTGAACCGTCAATAGCAGAGTGATGAAAATCAGGAATACACAAGAGGCCAGAATTGTGCAAAGATTTAGCTTAAACCAGTAGCTGAATAGTGGTGAGCTAAGTGGGTGGTTGCATGCATTCGCACTACTGACAGGAGGCAGGTCTTGGGACTTCACGCAACGTGAAAGAACCAGACCGTGTTTTATAATATAATAATATGTGTTATAAGACCACCTAGTTACAAAATCCTAACTATATTTTTATGCGCATGTGAATTTCCCATAAGTGGCTTTATCCCACATGAGGTGGAGGCTGCATGCCATTCAATAAATGAAACAGCCCCTACCAAATAAGCAGCCCATTATTAAAATGGAGCCTTATTCTTTTAAAATGCCCAATAATCCTGAAGGTAATGGGAGCAGATTCTGTGAAGAATTTCTCCGACTGTCACATAAGTAGGAAGTGCAGCCCATCCCCCCTTCTTGTTATTGGAATGGAGGATGATGGGAATGTGCAGGCCTGCACCCCCAAAAAGTTTTTTAAAAACCTGTTACTATACTGCTTTATACCTTGCAATTGTTTCTTCACTGTAAAAATGATCCAGCTTTCTTGAATTTTCTGATAATATTCAGTTTACTGGGTGAAATAGCTAAATTTCTCTCCTTGAACTCTTCTAAGATTATGGTATTGGAGCAGAAGGATATCTATATAACATGTATGGACGTGGTCTGGCCCTACACAGTTGTTTGAAGCATAAAACATAGCAACACCATGTGCAGCACCAGTAAAAATGCCAGGACTCCCTTCGAAACACTTTGGATCGTGTGGTAGTTCAGAAGAGCACAGTTGCTTCTCATGCAACTAGCAATGCCACAATAAATGGCAGATAGCAACTTCTTTATTCAAAGTAAAACATGTTCAGGGATCTCGCCACCTCCTGTAGACAAGAGGTTTTATTGAACAGACTCTGAATAAAGAGAAGACTCCTTCACTCAGCAATTTATCTTAGGCATCTTATACTATTTTAGAAAGGTGGCACTCAAACAGAGAAATATTCTCTTTTAAGATAGGAAAATTTCTATTACAAACCCTTCAATACAGGTGTCACATTATTTGAGGGATATTATCAGATCTTGTCCTGCTGTTCAAAGCATTGTTAATGTGATTTATTAATTCTTATCTCCGTTGGACTGAGTATAAACAACAAAAGTCCATTGCCTTGCTCAGAGATTTCTTAAAAGAAAAATATATAGGGTTTGGAAAGTGTAGTTTATCCAGGTCCTAGATAAGGCATTGAATATAGCAATATGTCCTCAACAGCGATGTGTTTCTGACTTAAACAGGTATGAGAGGGCTCAGTGGATGGTTGGGTGCATTCAAGCTGCTGTTACGATGCAGGTCCTGGGATATTACAAATGTGGGAGGGGATCATGTGTGACACCCGCGAGGGATGGGCAACAAATGCTGACCTTATCAGCGATGCCCGCATGTCATGAAAAATTTTTAAAATTGAATATAACAAGCTTCTAAATGTGGCAATATTTCCCACGCTTGACAGCAGCACTCAGTCTTATTCAGGTACGGTTTCACAGGTACTGACAGCCTCTGGACACCTTGCGACAGTGAGTGTCAAGGAGCGACTCTTGTCAAATCGTCCAATGTCTACACACATTCTCACTCACTTCTGGTCACCGTTTAACTTGAAGGATACAGCGGCATTGGAGAAGGTGCAAGTAAGATTTACAAGGATGATACCAGACTTAGAGGGTACAAATAACAGGAAGTAAAGACTAAACAGGCTGGAGCTCTTTCCTCTTGGAAGAAAGAAGACTGGGTGGGCTGGTGGGGGGTGTGAGTTGATAGAGGTCTTTAAAATTATGAAGGGATTTGGTTTGGTCGATGTAAAAGAAATGTTTCCACTTTTGAGGGAGTCCAAACCTAGAGTTCATAAATTTAAGATAGTCACCAATAAATCCATTAAGGAATGCAGGAGAACTTCTTTACCCAGAGAGTGGTTAGAATGTGGATTTTGCAGCGAGTGGTTGAGGCGAGTAACATAGATATGTTGAAGATAATCATCTGAGGGAGAAAGGAATAGAAGGATTTTCTGGTAGGGCGGGAGAGACCGATGTGGAGCATTGACACCTGTTGGCATGGACCTATTGGGCCGAATGGGCTGTTTCTATGTTGTAAATTCGATGTAGTTATTTATCCTGGGATTGCTCACAATGATCATTACATCCCTACTCTCACCCAAACTTACAAAGAACTGACCACTAACTGAATCTAGGCTCATTTGTTCTTCGTGGTTAGTGCTACATCAGGCAGCGCCTATAATCATAGAAGCCCAAGTTTTCGATTATTGCTAATTTCTACTGATTAACACAAAGTATTGATTCAAACAATAGTTGATCCAGTTTTCCTTTTTGTCAATATTACTCATTATGGAATCACTTATCTAATATGACATCCATGCAACCAGGAACATTTGCATCATTTTGCTTTTTAACTGATTAATTATAACAACAGCTTGCATTTATATAATGGGCTTTAATGTAGTGAAAGGCCTAAGGTGCTTCACAGGATCATTCAGACAAGTTGTGACATTGAGCCATATATAGAGACATTAGGACGGGTGACCAAAAGCTTGGCCAAAGAGGTAGGTTTGCAGGAGCCTCTTCGAGGAGAGAGGCAGAGAGGTTTTGATAAGGAATTCCAGATTTCGGTAGCTGAAAGAATGGCCGCCAGTGGTGTGCAAAAGATGCTTTTTTATTTTTCGCTCATGAGATGTGGGTGTTGCTGGATAGGCCAGTAATTATTGCCCATCCCTAATTACCCTTGAGGAGGTGGTCGTGAGTTGTCACCTTGAATCGCTGTAGTCCATATGGTGTAAGTATACTCACAGTACTGTTAGGGAGGGAGTTCCAGGATTTTGACCCAGTGACAGTGAAGGAACAACGATATATTTCCAAGTCAGGGCGGTGTGTGACTTGGAGGGAAACTTGCAGGTGGTGGGATTCCCATGCTTCTGTTGCCCTTGTCCTTCTAGGTGGTAGAGGTCTGTGGGATTGGAATGTGCTATCGAAGTGGTCTTGGTGAATTGTTGCAATGCATCTTGTAGCTGGTACACACTGCTGCCACTGTGTGTCAGTGGTGGAGGGAGTGAATGTTGAAGGTGGTGAATGGGGTGCCAATCAAGTGGACTGCTTTGTCCTGAATGGTGTCAAGCTTCTTGAGAATTGTTGGAGCTGCACTCGTCCAGCAAGTGTAGAGTATTCCATTTCACTCCTGACTTGTGCCTTGTAGATGATGGACAGGCTTTGGGGAGTCAGGAGGTGAGCTACTTGCTGCATAATTCCCAGCCTTTGACCTGTTCTTGTAGCCACAGTATTTATATGGCTGGTCCATTTGAGTTTCTGGTCAATGGTAATCCCCAGGATGCTGATAGTCAGGGTAAACAAGCAGCCATAAGAATATTGAATTAGGTGAATCTGCAGATAATTACAACATAGATTAAGCTTTCAACAGCAGATGAGCTAAGACAGGGACAGAGATGAGCAGTGTTATGGAGGTGGAAGTAAGTGGTCTTGGATGTGGACAGGATATGGGGTCGGAGACTCAGTTTAGTCAAATAGACTGAGGTTCTGGACAGACTAATTGAGTCTCAGACAGTGACCAGGGTGAATGATGGAGTCGGTGGGAAGGTTGTGGGAGGGATCAAAGATAGCAGCTTCAGACTTCCCAGTATTTAACTGGACGAAATTTCTGTTCATCCAGTAGTGAATGCCAGACAAGCATCGTAACAAATCAGAAATGGGGCTGAGGGTGACGGCGAGCGTTAACATTCATATGGCATCTGGTGTTATTCTTTAGAACAATGTTGTCCAGAGGAAGCGTAGTGATACGAAAAGGAGGAAGCAAGAATATATCCTTCAATGCCAACTCTGGGTCTGCAGCTACAGCTCTTTGTGTTGATGATAAAGGAATAACATTATCAACCTTCTGTTCTCCCCTTGATTGGAATAGACAAGTCTTCTTTCCTTGGTTTGGCAACTTCCAGTGTAAAAGGGCAGTTGTTTGCCGATCACAAATATCACTCCATACTTTTAGCTGGGAATGAACAAGCCTGGACTTGGTCAACCCAATCCTATGTGAGCTTGGCATGTCCTGTGGGAGTAAGATGAGTTCCTTGCAGAGAGAACACATCTGGTGGATCTTTCTTAAATATTTAGTTCTTTCCCTATTTGAATTGTTGACTCTCTGACTTTCAGGAACATTTGATTTCAGCCATATTAGATTTGACTTGGGTTATTATGGTTTGGACCAGTAGGGATACAGGTCTGTTACTGTGGAGCTCAGCTACCATCTTTCCTCTGATTGTATTTGCCAATTATCTTAATTCTGTGTCCCTGATTATTGGCTCTCCATAAGATGTAGGAGCAGAAGTAGTCTATTTGGACCATCGAATGTGCTCCGCGATTCAATGAGACCATGGCTGATCTGATAATCCTCAACTCCACTTTCCTGCCTTTTCCCCATAACCCTTATTCCCTTACTGATTAAAAATCTGTCTATTCAGCCTTGAATATGCTTAACGACCCAGCCTCTACAGCCCTCTGTGGTAAAGAATTCCACAGATTAACAACCCTCTGAGAGAAGAAATTCCTCCTCATCTCTGTCTTAAATGGGCGACCCCTCACTCTGAGATTATGCCCTCTGGTCCTAGACTCACCCACAAGGGGAAACAACCTCTCAGCATCTACCTTGTCAAGCTCCCTAAGAATCTTATATGTTTCAATAAGGCCACCTCTCATTCTTCTAAACGCCAATGAGTACAGGCCCAACCTACTCAACCTGTCATCATAAGAAAATCCCTCCATACCCGGGATCAACTTAGTGAACCTTCTCTGGACTGCCTCCAATGCCAGTATATCTTGCCTTAGATAAGGGGACCAAAACTGTTCACAGTATTCTAGGTGTGGTCTAACTAGTGCCTTGTACAGTTTTAGAAAGACTTCCCTATTTTTACACTCTATTCCCTTTGAAATAAAGGCCAACATTCCATTTGCCTACCTATTACCTGCTGAACTTGTACATTACCTTTTTGGGATTCATGCACAAGGACCCCCAAATCCCTCTATACTTCATGCACGAGGACCCCCAAATCCCTCTGTGCTGCAGCTTTCTTCAGTCTTTCTCCATTCAGATAATATTCATATCCTTTATTCTTCCTGCCAAAGTGCATAATCTCACATTTTCCCAAATTATATTCCATCTGGCATATTTTTGCCCACTTACTTAACTCTATAACCCTCCGTAGACTCTTTGAGACATCCTCACCACTTGCCTTCCCAGCTATTTTTGTGTCATCCACAAACTTGGCAATAGTACATTCATTTCCCTCATCCAAGTCATTAATAGATATTGTAAATAATTGTGGCCTCAGCACTGATCCCTGTGGCACTCCACTACATGTTGCCATCCTGAAATTGCCCCTCGTATACCAACTCTCTGTCTTCTATTAGTTAGCCAGTCCTCTATCCATGCTAACATGCTACCCCCAACAGCATGGGCTCTTATCTTATTAATTAGCCTTACATGTGGTACCTTATCGAATGCTTTTTGGAAATCCAAATATGTTACATCTACTGGTTTCCCTTTATCTTTCCTGCTTGTTCCCTCCTTAAAGAATTCTAATAAATTTGTCAGGCATGATTTCCCCTTCATGAAGCTATGCTGGCTCTGCTTGATTATATTATGCATTTCTAAATGCTCTGCTATTACATCCTTTATAATAGACTCTAACATTTTCCCAATGACAGATATTAAGCTAACTGGCCTATAGTTACCTTTTTTTGTCTCCCTCCCTTTTTGAATAAAGGTGTCGCAAACAGATTCTATTTATTTATCCTCTCAAAATTCCTCAAATTCTGAAGACCTCTAAAGTACCCCTTAATCTTCTTTGCTCTAAGGAAAATAATCCCAGTTTCCCCATAGAACTGAAAACGCTCATTCCTGGTATCATTCCAGTAAATCTCCTCTCCACAACCCTGACATCCTTCCTAAAATGTGCAGACTAGAATTGGCCACAGTATGCCAACTGAACCCTAAGCAGTTTTTTTATATAAAGACTTAACTTCCCTGCTACATATTTATATCTTTGGAGAGAATTTGTAAATAATTCTGCTCTCTTCCACCCCCACCCACGCCCACAATCTCTGTCTCTGAGATCTCTGAAACTATGACAACAGAATAGGAGAAAAATGTCTTTTTTTTTGCAAGTTAGAGAGATGATGCTAAATTTTGTTCACGGCCATCCCATGCATTCAGGCATATTTTGTTAAAGGACCGTGAAGTTGCTGAAGGCCTGTTTGTGCCTGGGTAACTTTAGGTGTTGTACCAATCCAGCTGTGATATTCCACATTCTTACCTAGGTTTGAGGTGTGTCCAAAGATGGTGATTGAGCTGTCTGTGTTGTGAGGCAACCGTGAGGCAATGAAACGAAAGCTGCACAAAGCTCACGGGTAGGATTACAATTGCTGTGTTATGTGTGGCAGGACTGCTAGAAGGGCCATCCATTGGGGTGTCAAACTGCTCGTTCACTCAAATGGTGATGGGCCTGCAATGTATTTCTAGCATTTTCTGCTCTTAAAAATTTGGAGCTTGTATCTGATAACTCGTTTGCTCCTTATCATAAGGAAGCTGCTTTAAGAGCTTTCCTAGGATAGAGTTTGATTCCTTGTAGCTACCACCCCCTTCCCCACTCCCATCATTTACTGAGAAATCAAATCTTGTTATCACGTGTAGACTTGTGCGTGTCTTCCAATTATTTTATGTCTTTCAACAGAAAGCCTTTGTTCTCAGGATTTGGAACTGCTGTGTGTTTAGGAACAGTGCCAGTGGAAAAAAAACAGGGATCTCAATAAAAGAGAAAGCTGAAACCTGAGCTGCCCAGTCACAGATTGGAGTTCAGTACAGTGATGCCTGCATGTGTTGTACACATGCATAGTTCTTACATTTGTGCAGCCATACATTGCCAGGGGGCATTGGCAATCACCTAGTTCAAGACAAAAATGCCTCATATTTTCTCTTACACTTTTCAGTTTGGCATTCTTGTTTTCAAGCCATTGATTTGACCCCCTCTCCAGCGCCAGCGTGTACAATGTGGGTTGCAAACTGTAGGAGGTGCCACCTTTGGAATGTTGAATCAAGGCAGACCTGTCTGCTCAGCTGGATGCAAAAGACCCTAAGGCATTATTTGAGGTGTCCCAGCCAATTCCCCTCCTTCACTTACTAACACTATGTCAAGCGAATGATTATTCGCCTTGCTGACTGTTTGTGGGATCTTGCTGTGTGTAGATTGGCTACCGGGTTGGCATTTAAAATAGCAGCAAATAGATTTTAAGAGCATTTGATTGGTGAATCCTGAAGACATGGTGAAGTGCTCAACAAATACAAGTTCCTTTCCTTCTTTCTGAAATTTGAGGCGAGATTTTTCCAAAGCGATGAAGGTACCATCGTTGGGGTGGTTTTTTGGGTAGCCAGCATACTCAGGCAGGCAGGTGGCAGGACTTGACCTGCGATATTACCAGGAGGAGGCGATTAAGAACCAGCAGGCAGGGGAGGCGCCCAATTTATGCTGAGGCAGGTGGGCGGGTGGGTGGGTGGGCCTCCCACACCGGCGACCCTCTGTTGGGCCAACAGCTCTGGAGCCTTGGCAGAGCCACTGAGGCAGCAAGAAGTCAGGAACATCCTCATTTTGAGGTGCCCTCGGAGTGGTGAGCCTTAAATAAATCTTTACATGAAGCTGGAGAACGGAGAGGAGTCCCCTCTAGCGGCAGATTTGGGGCCAGTGGGGGCTGTCATTTGCTGCCGACAGCCCTCTCCCTGATACCAGCGGCCAGGGAAAATCACCTTTAATTGGGCCTATAATCTTTCAAATTGGCCAGCTGCCTCCATTTGGCAGTCAGCTGTCCCTGCCGCTGGGAGATTTCCCTGGCAGCGGGACTGTGCGAGCTGGGGGGCCCTCTTGACCTGACCCGTCCAGGATTTTACTGCCACCCACTGCGCACCCCCCCCCACCCCCCCCAATCCTCCACCACCTGAGGTCAGTAAAATTCCGCCATTGGTGACTAGCACTACAGGTGATGCCCCTTCATACAGATTTCTCGGTTTAAAAACCTATTTTCTGTCTACTTAAAAGCCAGCAATTATGTCCATGGCCCAAAAGATGGATTAAGTCCAACTGGTTAAGTTGAGCAACTCGAACAAGGTTTCCTGTAATGTTGTCAAAAAATACTTGGGTGCATATGGTTTGACAAAGATTTCTGGAGTTGGAGAGCAGTTTTCATCTGTACCTTCCAAACTCAGTAATTACAGCAATATGTGGACTACAGGGAGAGACTGGGAGAGGAAAAGACAAAGCCATTTTTCAGTCATGAATATTTGATTTGCTTCTCTTCTTCCAACTATTTTCCATTCCCTGTGGAAAGTGGATACAGAAGCCTGGCAAAATGTGCAAAATGCTGCTTCTTTCAGCAAAGTACTGCAATTTTCCCTGCCTTAGACACAGCTGTGGACTGGTTCATGGGGTTCTCTGCATTCAATCTAATAAAAACAGCTGTTTCAAAAAATGCTGCTTAAAAAAAAAATGACAAATGGAAATCATCTATCTGGCTTCTTTGGAGTTACAGTTGAATGTCAAGAGGGGAATCGGAAATAAAGTTTATGTATGAAGAGAAGGATGCCATTTTTTAAAGAAACTGTAGCCTGCTTAGAATTATGGGCAAGTATACCACAATATTCCAGCATTAAGAGTTCCTCAAGTTGCACTATGTTTCTGCTGAGAGTATGGCTACAGTGGTCCCCTCTTTAAGTAAATATTGCCACTTGGAAAGCTTCTTCAGAATATTGTTGACAACTCTGGAGAGTCTCACTTTTGAGATAAGACCGTAGCAGGGAGGCCCTTGTGAGGTAATCCCCATTGTACATGTCCCTTCCCTCCAACACCTTTATTTGACCTCAAACTGTGGATCCCCTTACCTCCCTTCACCTTAGGCTAGAAATTACAATTGACAGTTTAATTGTATAAAGCATCTTCATATCAAGCGGCTCTCCCTGCTTTCTAACAGAAGATCTCACATGTTTAAGTCCTCCAGTAAAATAGCAGAGCAAGGAATTCTGGCCTGAGGGTTAAGTGCTTATTTGATACCATTGCTGATAGTAATTCCCAGGCTGTTTTTCACCAAGCTTTTAAAATCTGCTTGGTGTCACCTAATCTTTAGTTCTGATTGATATTGCCTCCTGTTTACTTTTTCAGCCTTGAAGATGTCCTACAAGTTGGACCATGGCCTTTTGCCTTGATTTCTAGTGAAAATACATTACTGAACTGAAGTAGTGCGATTGTGCTGCAATTTACTGTTCTGTGTTTCCACCATATACTAGGATGCAGTGCAGAAGCTCCAGCCCATCAATGAAGTCAACATCTCAATCTCCAGTCGTACGGACAGTGGAGTACATGCTCTGTGCAATTCTGCTCACCTCGACATCCAGAGAAAGGAGGGAAAGCTACCATTTTCAGCAGAGCTCCTTGTTGATGCACTGAACTTCCATTTGAAACCTGAGCCAATCAGGTAAGTTGACAGGTGTGATAGAGGAAAAAGACGCTGGTAAAACGGACATGATCTTGGTTTGCTATGGCGATGGTTTCTGAGGGAGCTGCTTGTTTTTTGCATCATATTTGGGACTGAAGTGTTTTCAGGCCACAGTGTAGGGCAAGGGCCTTAATGACAAGAATAGCCAGTTATAAAAACTTAATCACAAATGCAGCATCTTAAGAGCTGCAGTGCTGTTACTTGAATACCAATAAGAATGAAAAGTGAAACAGAGACTAATTTCAACAACGTTTAAAAGTTTTTACAAGAATGATATTTTCTCACAAGTAAAATGTTAATAAAAGTTTAAAAAAATGAAACAAGCAATTTAGTTACCAACAAAATGAATTCGATTGATCAAGGTCAGGAGCCTGAGTCCTCAATGAGCTGCAGGTTGCAGACCCCTGATGTAGGGAAATCAATATGGATACGGTTGTAAAATGTTACTGTTATAATAAAAACATTCCTCCACCTCCCTTCTTGCCAGGTTGTGACCTTACTTACACTCTGGTGCCTGATACAAGAGATTAGGCAGTCTGCTCAGTAATGATAGATAGATAATGGTAGACAATATAAATTCATCCTCACAAGAAGAACGCTGTTCAAAAATGTTTCAAACCTTGGTGTGTTCACCTCCCTTGACAGAATCTTTAAGTGCCTTAACAAACAAACAAATCTCTGCAGATATTGAATTAATTATTTTGTGACTGGCTTGAAGAAAAGTACAATTTTTCTTGATGGATCAATATCACAGCTGCACGATTGACTGTGCAGAGTCTGCACTCTGGAATAATTTATTACTGCTTTGATCAAATGGTATTTTTAACAAGCAAAATTCAATCAGCGTTTATCACATCTTTTGAAAAGAGCAGAATTGAATAGACAGGGCTTGAAATGTGAAATCTTTATAAGTAGCCAGTCTTCCTGTCAATCATAAACACTAGGGACCCACAGCAATTTTTTTGTTTAAAATCCTGAGAACAATAAAATGGTTTCACGTTATTAATCACTGAGCTATTGCTTTGCAACGTCCTTGTTTCTCTCTGGATGATGTCAGAGAAATCTACCTAGCCTCTGAATGCTGTGATCTTCAGCTTGGCTCTTTTTTTTTTTGTTGTCTGCAAGTATATTGGAAAAAATATTTCAAAATCTTTTCTGGCCTAAGGATTCATATCTCTGTGCGTAGCAGTGTGTCAGTTTGGGTGTTATGAAAATTATTTGAATAACAACAAGACGATGAATCTGTATATGTTTATAGCTATTTGTATAATATATTGACTTAATTTCTTTCAGAATGCATATCATGTTGAAAGAGAGACAACGTAAAACATTTGGTGTGTGGCAACAAAGTTATGCTCAACCATTATAAATGACTGATTAGGCCTCAACTGAAGTATTGGGTCCAATTCTGGGCCCTACACTTTAGGAAGAATGTCACAGTCTTGGAGGGGGTTGCCTCTAAGAGTGGTGGACTTTCAAAAGGGAATTGATATATACTTTAAAAGAAAGATTTGCCAGGCCATGTTGAAAGCGCAGGTGAGTGAGACTAATTGGATGGCTTTTTCAAAGAGCCAGCATGGACACGATGGGCTGAATGTCCACCTTTGCTGCATAATTTTATGCTTAATAGGCAGCAAGAAGCTTGAACAATTAATTGCCAAATGTGAAAGAGAGCTCGGAGTCTCCCCTGCATGACTCTTGCTGTGCTATAATATCAAGGTCATTGGCATCTTCCCAATGCCTTACCCAAATTGGCTTACCTTGTGTGTGAACCTAAATAATGAGGGTTGGCAGGCTAAATGACAGTAAAGGCACAATAGTTATTCCCTATCCTGTTAAACATATGAATTAGGAGCAGGAGTTGCCTATTTGGCCCCCCTGTTCCCACCAAGCACCCACATAGGTGACTTCAAGCAAGAATGCCTGGAGGGAATCAGGAGCAGGATCCCTAGCTTATTTTCTTTCCCTAACCCAGGACACTGAGTTTGATTGATTGCTGCTGCTGTAGGTCAGAGTAGGCCAGGCATTAAACCCCCCCGGGACATTCTTAGTCAGTGTGATTCAGTTCCATTCTGGATATTACGCTTAACAAATGAGTCATCAGGATAGGTGGCCACCAGAGGGTTTAATCAAAGGATGTGAGGTTAAGTATGTGCTGTAATCCGAATGCTGAATGACTTGAAGTGCTTCGTCAAATATTTTTCAAGGTAGTTTTCATTAAAACTGAGATCACAGAGGCGACACTGAAAATCCACGTTGTCTTTTTTTATTCTTTTTACGGGGGAATTTATTGCCCAGCACTAATTGCCCCTGAGAAGGTGGTGGTAAGCTGCCTTCTTGAAGCACTGTAGTTACACCCACAGAGCTTTTAGGGAGGGAGTTCCAGGATTTTGACCCAACGACAGTGAAGGAATGGCGATATATTTCCAAGTCAGGATGTTGTGTGACTTGGAAGGGAACTTACAGATGGTGGTGTTCCCATGCATCTGCTGCCCTTGACCTTCTAGGTAGTAGAGGTCGCAGGCTTGGAAGGTGCTGTTGTAGGAGCCTTTGTGGGTTACTGCACTGCATCTTGTAGATGGTACACACTGCTGCCATTATGCATCGGTGGTGGAGCCACTGGATGTTGAAGGTGGTGGATGGTGTGCCAATCAAGTGGCCTGCTTTATCATGATGGTGTCCAGCTTCTCGAATGTCTTTGGAGCTGTACTGAGATGAACTCTGAGGAGCAGCCAACAGCGACCAAAATCCAGTGCCATCTTAAAACAGACTGCTTCTGACAGGAGGCCACCAACAGCATAGGATAATTCAAATAGTTACCTGGGCCATGGCAAAGTCTTTCACATCATCAAACTGTTTCTAGAAGAAACAATAAAAATCAAAATCCAAGGCTTATTCTATGGAGTATGGTGAATAGAGGGTAGATGCAGTATATGTAAGAGCAGTACATGGTTGCCAAACTGCATTAGAAACCTTGGCACTCTTCCAGGCCTTCCAGTAAGGTCTTTAATAAGTTATTACAGTAAATGATGAGTCTGCATAGATTTTTTTTCTGGCATAGCCTAATCAATACGCTGTCTCTGTCAAAGCTCTGCTCTGATCCCAAGATCAACAGTTATAAATTATCCAAGTATTTCCTTATAGTACTGTAGGGCTGCAAGAGAAATTTAAATTCTTGATACAATGCTCATTTGTTAGAAACTGTTTTAGAATTGAAGCAACACTCCTTAACTGGAGTGTCCTTGGCTGAGCAGTGTCACTCTTGCTTCTGAAGCAGAAGGTCACAGATTCAAGCTTCACTCCAAAGGCTCGAGCACATAGTGTAGGCTGATACTTCAGTGCTCTATTGATGAAGTTGCTGTCTTTCGTTAAACTCAATTTCCTGTCTGCTCTCTCAGGTGAATGTAAAAGATCCCAGGGCATTATTGGAAGAGCAGTTTTTTCCCCAAAGTCCTGGTCAACATTTACCTCTCAACCAACACCACCCAAAAAAGCTGACCTGGTCATTTGCCTCTTTGCTGTTTGTGGAACCTTGCTGTGTACATATTGGTCTTCCACGCTTTAAAACTACCTCTTTGGATGTAAATAACTTTGGGACATACTAATGTGATGGAAGATGCTCACAAGTTATGGTACCAAGCTTTTTCATGTCATTGAGGGTTGGCTAAACAGGTATCAAGACACCTACAGAATACTGAGACCATGGCCTAGAAATTCAATAACACTTGCCTGTTTTTTAGACGCAGAACTGGTGCCAACATATCCAATATGGCAGGTGTGGCATGTGCATTCTTTATATGCTGGAAGGGCACCGTCTGTCCTATAGGTAAAGACAGCAAAAGAGTTTTCGAGGGCCTGAGCCTGAAACAGGCATTAGGCCCTTTTCATCTTCAAAAAGGGGGCCAAGTGCTTGTTTGAGACCCCCCCATCATACAACTCAGCTGCTATGTATTTCGCCAGAGCCATGCTGGAAAGAGTGATCTACATGCGACCTTTCCAGTGGGATTGGTGGAGGCCTCCATCAAAAAGGTATGTTTTTTAAAAGAATGCTTCCCTGAATGTGCAGCTGGGAGGTACAGGACTGCTCCTCCTGACTCCATTGCAGTGCTGAAGTCTGTGGCTGGTTCCCTCCTGATCATCCCCTCCCAATCCCTGCCCTCTTCCTCTCTCCCAATCACTTCTCCCTTCCCCAGACCAATATGTAAAAAGTCCAAGCTGCCAGGTCAACTGTACCTTGACAAATTTCAGCTTTCAATTTTGGATTTTTATTTTCTCTTTCCAAACACACAGTCTGATAAGGTGAAGCTTCATGGCCGTCCTCCAGTGTCTCATCATATTTAGCATGCTGATATTGATATATTAGAGGAAAAATCACCCTTAAACCACATGAACATTACCATTTTGGAAGATATTCATAATTTGTCTTCAATCTCACTACTATTAGTGCTAGTGACAATACTTTCATTTTGGGACGTAAGGACCCATTTATTGCCTATTTCTGGTTGACCTGACTACTGAGGGGATGGTCCAGAGGGTATTAATCATCTACCATATTTGTTGGCTGGAGCAGATAGAGGCAGCAGATTCCCTTCCCTGGACATTAGTTAGTCTGACAGCTTTCATGGCTATTTTCCTGGTAGCAGCCTGTAAATCAATAGGTGTGCGAATTCAACTTTACAACTTGCTAATGTGGGACTTGAATTCACGTCCTCTAGATTGTTAGTTCAGTACCAATAACCACAACATTATTGTACCTTGTGAAACACAGACTGGTGTGTTACTATCCTTGGCCAATATTTATAATTTGCACTTCTTACAAGAATTCAATGGAGGACGATCAGGTGTGGGAACTCTGATTGACTTTTCCCCGCTCTAACTAATGGTGCTGAAATCAATTGTAGTGCCCCAATCTACGATGAGGTCTCAGCACAGACTGACTGTGAAAACTAGGACCTATCTGGACTGTGTGGCTCAATTAGATTTACTTTAAACAATGTGGTCCAGTCACTACCTAACCTTAATTAATTTAATGCTGAGCTGACTACAACCTGTGAAGCCTGTACCTTTCGCAAGTCTCTATCAAAGCCTATGTTATTTCTCACCCTCCGGCCATGTGGTATATTCCAGCATGACATTGTGACCCAACATGTCCTCAGTCAAGCTCAACCATCATGAGTTGATCAGAGGTAGGACTAGATCTCTTACTAAAGGAGGAATTGACCATATTTTGTTGTAAACTACAAATACATCTTAATATCCTTATTTGGCTCCACTTTCTTTCTTGGCCCTTGTTTCAACACAACCTCCTTCAACTGTAAGGATCAGCCAAGCAGGTTTACGGCTTACATTAATTCAACAAGAGACATACTTGGCGTCAGGCCAGAAACCTAGCTTCAGCTTAATAGTTTGAGAAAATTTAGAGCAATACTTAGCTAATGAAGTAATTACTTTTTCTGTATTGTAACAGGCTTTTTACAAAGCTGTAAGTAGTACTGGGGAGAAATTGGAAATAAGATTGATGATCAAAAGAGTTCACTAGCTATTTAAATATATGTGGTGGTGGGGTTTGTTGCAGGTCACTCAGGGAGCCCAAGTTCCTTTGTCAACATGCACTTTTACATACATTTGTAGTCTTGAACTATAGATAGCGAGTTAGAGGCTCCAACTTTCTTTCCATCACACAGCTGACTAGGAATCGCTCCTGCTTTTACTGCTGCTATTGGCTTGTGTTGGAAGGATTTGCAGGTTGATAATCAACCTTCCTTGGCCATCAAGTCCTGGGGTGGGACTTGAACCCGGAGCTTCTGGCTTAGAGGCAGGGACACTACCCACTGCACCACAAGACTTACCTTAAATATTTGTAACAGTCCTTTAATGAGGGATATCTCAAAATAGATCACATTTTCAAACCCAAGTAATTTAGTCTTACTCCATAGAGCTGATACATATGCCTTTCAGCAACCAGCTTGACATAAGATAAATAGAATCCTAGAATGTTTACAGCACAGAAGGATGCCATTTGGCCTGTTGTGTCCATGCTGGCTCTTTGGAAGAGCAACTCACCAAGTTCCACTCACCCACCTTTTCCCGTAACCCTGCAAATTTTTTAACTTAACTTCAGATAATATCCAATTCTCTTTTCAAAACCTCAATTGAATCTGCCTCCACCACACTCTCAGGCAATGCGTTCCAGTTCCTAACCACTCATTGCATAAAAATGTTTTTCCTCGTGTCACTCTTGTTTCTTTTAATGATGATTTAATTCTTTTAATAATGATAGAACTGCTGTTAAAACTTTTGCTCTCTTCTACCCCAAATTTACTTGTGCAACATTGGCTTCTGAGTGGACTCTTCCATTTCTAAAACAGTAGTGCTCACTATCTGCCTCTACTACACCTGCAGCCCTAGGCAGAACTAACTGACCTGTGTACACCTGGGCCTCGGTTCACAGCTTGCCTTGCTGTGGGAAGTTAACAGAACTGGGATTGGGGACTCTTGCTTTCCAGTGCAAAGTAATTGTATTAGGAGTCAGGCTATACTAACACCCATAATGCAAATGGAACTGTAGGTCCTTTTATCTCCATTTTTCAACTGAACTCCAGCAAGTTGAAGGGCAGGAGGTAACTGTCTGGGGGAGATAATAGATGTTTCTCAGATTGACAAGATGTGCAGCGAGCCCAGGGAATTGCAGTTCAATGTAAATGAACGTGAAGTAATACATTGTGGAAGAAGAAGGGGGTGTGGAAGTATACGCTAAATCAGAACTTTTTTATTTGAGTGGAGAAACATCAACCTAAGGGCAAAGGTACACATTTTTATGAGCAGATTTAGGGCAGGAAAAGCCTTAAAAAAAGGACAGATCGGCTTCTGAATTTTGAATACAAAAGCGAGGATTCTGTACAAGGCATTGATTAAAACGCAGCTGCAGTACAATGTGACCATTATAGAAAGGATATTGGAACCATGTAAAGGTGTATCAAAGGATGACATCATGCCAGCAATAGAGTTATCCCAGTGCTTTCAAGACCTAAATGAGAATGCATACTCCTGCTTTGGCTCGCCTCATATATTGTATCGGCGCGGGCATCTCGTTAATTGGAGAGAGAAGTCGTGCCCCTCACATGTTCGTGGGGCTGAATGGTAAAAGATGCAACTTTTAAGTTAAATTTCTGGAGATAGTCCACAGCTTGAAGAGAGAGGCCATTGGGTCTGGAAGGCGGAGGCCGGCCATCAGAAGAGGGTGGAGAAAGAGGCTGTGATTGGCAGAGGGGAGGGTCAAAGACTTTTTACAGCGCTCGGGGGAGAGGGGTAAGAACTCCTGCTCCTGCTGGCCCACATGGAGGACTGGAAAAGACACTTAACTTGGTGGGTCCAACAGCTTCCACCTCCCTTCCATAGCCGGGATTCCTGAGCCATGGGAAACCTGGGCAGCAACTGTAAAATATAAATCAGACTTTCAACTTCATTGTAGGAGCCTCAGGAGGAGCCCGACCTCTTCATGGCTGGACATTTGAACACCTCGAAAACTGCTACTGGGAAAATGGCAGCAGGTGCATACATGGCAGTTGGGGATGAATTCTCCTTTTTTTCATTTTTTAAACACTCCTCCTGACCCCCTCATGCCCATCCTGGTGGGGTGGGGGAGTGGTGGTTGGGGTTACTATCAAGGCCTAGCTGTATAATACACTATTATTGTGCATTTCCCTTATCCATAGGAACAGGTGGAGGCCATTTAGCCCCTCAAGCCTGTTCTGCCATTCAATGAGATCATAGCTGATCTGCAACCTAACTTCACATAGCCGCCCTTGCCCCGTATTCCTTAATACCTTTGGCTGACAAAAATCCATCAATCGCAGATTTAAAATTCAAAATTAGTCTACCGTCAATTGTTGTTTGCAGAATAATCCCATCTCATCATTCTCCACATCTACTTCATTGAAAGCAGCTCAGGAAAACCAAAAAGGCCCTGATTAATAACACCTATGTTTGCTGGAAGTCAATGTTCAACTTCTAATAAACTGCAGCTGTGAAACCGGGGGACACATCCCAGAATTCCAGCAACATACTGAATTCAATTTTTTGCAGAAACTGCTTCGAAGCAGTGCCGAAGCATCTGCGGATGCTTCTGTGAGGCGCCCTGGGGATGTTTTACGAGGTTAAAGGTGCAAAATCAATGCAAGTTGTTGTTGCTCAGATCCAGAGGCTCTCCTTGTGCCCCCAGGCCCCCCATTTCTGACTGATTTTAGGAATATTCCAGTGAGCCTAACCTCACTTTCCACCCTGCAGTTCTGCCAAAACCCTGGTTTTGTTTCTACAATGATGTTGAAATGATGCCAAAGCCTGTACCTCTCCCTCAGTGTATTTAAATCTCTCGATTGCTGTTACCTGACACATTATTAACGTCCAACTGGTACTTCATGCTGTAAAAAGGGGAAGGTGCAAATGCCACTTATTTACTGTTGCCAGATGATGAGCTCGATCCTCAAACTACTGCTTAAAACTGATTAAAACTGGTTAAAAACTCCAGAATGCCATATAATAAAAACAAACTTTCAGGAATTATAAATCAGAAATGCCAATCTTCTGCCTTATACGGTGCACCTATGACTCATTTGAGCAATATTGAATGAGATCTATTAGTTTGAAATAAAACATGGGAAAATGCACTCATAGATCTGATGAAGGCTCTGATCCAAAATATTAATCTATCTCTTTCTTACCAAATGCTGATCAACCCACTGAATATAATCATGTTATTGTGAAATGCAATTTAGAACAATTGTTTGGAACCTTATTTTAATATTAAAAATTTTAATTGCTGAGAAAAAAGTTGCTGGATGATTTTTTTTTGAAAAAACATTTTGAGTAAATTTAATTGTTTCATCAACAGATTGAACAGTAAAACGTTGACATGTTAATTTTGTGTTCTTCCATGATAATATTTCCTATGGGACATTTCTATTTTAAACGTTTACATATACAAGGCTGAAGTTTCACTCCATAGGCAGACTCCACAGGAGTCGGGACTGTTTCTGGGTCCCGAACCTGTCCCTGGGGGATGCAGTCACTCTGGGATTTTCACAGTGGAGCCCCCTTAATTGGCATAGAGAAGGGCTCGCCATCCAATTAAGGGCAGCAAGTGGGCTGCACCCCTTGTGGGATTGGGCATCATTGCCAGCCCCAAACCCATCTCGGCAAAAAGGCTGGCGCCAGGCACAGGGTCAGGAAGCCAGCACGTCAACTGGCATCAGCATTTTCAGACCCTGTTCATCTCCGCTCCCAACTTTGGCAGGGCACAAAAACTCAGCCATAGTTTCAATGATAAATATTGACATAAAAACGGAGGTTCCAAATCATGGCACAGGAAATAAAGTTTGTGGAGAGGGAGTGCCTGGCATGGACAAGACAATACATCAATATATGTGTATATAAACCATGTAACATGCTCACAATCCTATGTTATATAGAGAATAGCGAACAGCTTTTTATAATGGAGCAGGATTATTAAATATAATGGTTTGCTGAGCTTATTCTGGCACTCGGCAAGAGGTATTTCCAAGTCTGTAAGATAAGCCTTATTTAAACTATTACTGACCAGACATATTTGCAATAATCAGTTTTGAGCATAGCTCATACACTTTAACGTAAATAACAATGGGCTGAACAGCAGACTTTCTGACTGCCTTTCAATCGTAACTTATACCCTGTACCTGATAAAGACCTTTTTTCAAAAACATTTTTTGACAGTGTCTTAAAAGCTTTTCGAGTGGCTGATAACTTCAATGCTCGATTCAGGGCTCTATCACGGACGTATGTGTACCGACTTGTGACAGGATGCTGCCACCGTTCTCAGCTTCCAGTATTTGAAAGGAATCTTTGCTGGCCTGTGGCTAATAGGTGAGTGGAAAGATCACTTTGTGTTCCAACAATTCACTTTGACTTCTCAGAACATTGACCTTTCTGTACACTATAAGAACATGTGAAAGGGGGAATTGTAAAAAGATGCTCATCAATCCAGCTTCTTCCACATAGGCGTGCAATCTTTCAAACCCAAGCCAGGAAAAGAAATTGGATGTTGACAAAGAGCCACAGGTTTTGATTATAATATACAAGTATGTTCGTCAGTCTTTTTGCTGTAATTTTAATTTTGGAATCTCTTCCATCGATGCGACTCGTAATAAGTTTGGTTTCCAGATATTTAATGTAAGCCTGGGATGCATTCTGTTATTCCCTCTCACTCTCCTGTTCTTCCTCTCTGCCTGATTTATTATCCACTTTTGGTCCCACTCTCCCATATTCCATTTCTTTCCCAATCTCCTTTCTATTACTCATATTATTCCTGCTCTTTTTATCTCTTTTATATTCTTTTTCTTTTTGCCACTCTCAGTCCTTTTCTTTCTTCCCCACTTCTCTTACAATATGTCTCATTTATCCTCATTTTCATTCCAACTCTCCTTCTCTCTTCCCCTTTTCATTCACTTTCTCCCTTATTTCTCTCTTGTCTTTTCGTCCCCTCATTCCTCCTCTCTGATTCTATTTTTTTTATCTCTTATTTCTCTTTCATCATTCCTTCACTTAATCCCCCTTCTCTCACTCTCCTTTTTGATTTTATCTCCATTTCTCTTTCTTCATTTCCACCCTCGATGCCGAATTGTCCAATTCTGTTTCTCCACTCTCCTTTTTTTCATTCCCCTCTCCCTCATTCCTCCTTTCAATTTCTTCCTCTCTCTCACACACAGACAATTGTTGGTAGCACCTTTGTCTCTTAAACCCGAGTAGGTCTCCATTCCACTACTCACTGTATGGCTTCACTGCTCCAGAGATCAGAAGCACTGAAGGATCTTTATTGTAGTAATGATGTCATTTCCCATTTACCCCTTCCCAGGCATTCATCAGAAGATTGATGTTGTCTTTTTATGGCTTTACCTACCTGCCCTATCAGGGAATTATATATTTGAAACCTTGAGTTTCTTGCTCATCTAACTGTCCACCCATTCCTCTTACCTCTATCTTCTTGAAGTCTTTTACAGTGTTCTTTGCTGTTCCAGAGGAGAGAAAGGGGTAAAACAGGCACCAGATAACTCTAGAGCAGTCAGCCTAATGTCATGTCAGCCATGGCTCAGTTAGTAGCACTCTTAGCTCTGAGTCACAAAGTCCTGCGTTCACTCCAAAGACTTGAGTGCAGAAATCTAGATTGCCTCCAGTGTAGCATCGAGGGAATGCTGCACTGTTGAAGCTACCACCTTTCAGATGAGATGTTCCACTGAGGCCCTGTCTGCTCCCTCAGGTAGACATAAAAGATCCCATGACACTATTTTGAAGAAGAAAAGGGGAGTTATCTCCGGTGTCCTGGCCAATATTTATCACTCAATCACTATCACAAAAACAGATTATCTCATCATTTTCTCTTTGCTGTTTGTGGGAGCTCGCTGTGCACAAATAGACTACTGCATTTGCTACGTTACAACAGTGACTACAATTCAAAAATACTTCATTGGCAGTAAAGCATTTTGAGATGTCTGATGGTTGTGAAAAGGATTATATAAACGCAAGTCTTATTTCTTCTGGGCAAGATTCTACAGGTCAGAAAACAGCATAAATTAATACTCATTTCAAAACAAATTAGGACAGCAAGTTAAGTCCTTAAAAAGCAAGCAGTGACTGACACATTTAATTGAGTTGTTTGAGGAAATAATAGAGCATATTGATAATGGGAATGCAGTGGATGATGTGTATATAGGTTTTCAAAAGTTGTTCACATAAGATGTCCATTGGATAAAATTAAGTCACATGGCATTTATTACAAGGTGTGTTACAGCATGAATAGCAGGATGCATAAAGGACAGAAAACAGAACGCTGGCTAAAGAGTGTTTTTTGGATTAAGGTATGCAACAGTGGTGCAGCTGACAGATCATTGTTGGGACTGCCACACTTCTCATCATACATAAATGCTCTGGACTTCGGCACACTTTCTAAATTTACAACAGATACAAAAATATGGTTCCCTGCGAAGAGGACAGTAAGTGACTTCAGGAGGAAATAGGCTGGTAGTTTGGGCAGATAGCTATTAAATAGAATTTAATGCAAGATGTTTCATTTTGGGAGAAAGAATAAGGAAAGAAATTGCACATTAAATGCAAAAACTTTAGAAGTAAGGAGACTTATGGGGCTCAGACACATGCATCTTTAAGTTGATAAATCTGTTTTAAAAATAAAACACATGGAATCCTGGGTTTTCTTAGGAAGGTTATAGGCAAAAGCTAAAGGGTAATACTGGGTCTGAACACTCAGAGGGTGGTGAATCTTTGGACTACTCTACCCCAGAGGGCTGTGGAAGCTCAATCATTGAATATGTTCAAGACAGAAATCAATAGATTTCTGGAGACTAATGACATCAAGGGACATGGAGATAGTACAGGAAAGTGGAGTTAAGGTAGATGATCAGCCATGATCTAATTGAATGGCAGTGCAGGCTTGATGGGCCGAATGGCCTACTCCTGCACCTATGTTCCTACAAATCACTGACTAGGCCACGATTAAAATAGTGCTCAATTACAAACAGTCCTTGTTTTTGGGAACATTGGTTTCACCCATGGTGAATATTTGAATGACATTCAGTAAAACAGGATTCCTTTTCTGATTGGCCATCATCCATGTTGAGGCACTGGCCCCTCCCTGAATGCTGACTGACCTGGCTGCAAAGTTCCAGCATTTTTCTGTTTTTGTTTCAGAATTCCAGAGTCAGCAATGCTTATGTCTGGGATCATTCTCATCATTTACTTCAGCAATGTTGCCTTGGAATAAAACAGCACTGATTGAGTGTGTGTGTGTTATATTTCAGATAGAACCCTGTGAGTTTGTAAAAATAATGTTTCAATTTATTCAAACAGTAGATATTGATTAGATTACCAGATTCCCAGGGAGCTGACAGTGCAAAGGTGGCTGAATTAACAGCAATTATATCATTTTAACTCCTTTGTGATATCATCTCTCACACACTTATAGGTTCAGCAATTAATCTTCCTCTGCTTATACCATCTGTGTAACTATATAAACATAACATTCAAAACAAATTGAATAGAATTGAACACGCTGATAAAACTCAATCACGATTCTCTGCAGCAGTTTGAATGTTGAGCACTCCTTTAAGAAAGAATACACTTTGCTGTAATTAGAATGCATCAAGCAGTAAAGGGGGAATGTATTTTTATCCTGTTAAGAGATAGAAACCTGCACTTGGCTGATAATTGTTTTTACTGTTTTTCTTGTAAGGCAGATAATGTCAAGCAGACCTGGTCACCATAATGCCAGTCAGTCGTGCCAAAGGAAATATTTTTTTAAAACTGATGGTTGCCTGGCACATTCCAGTCATTGAGGTTGTGGGCCTCACATTTGTTCACCAGTTTTATTTCTAGCAGTCGCTGTTATTTGTACATTAATTGGGTGTTTAATTGTATTCAGGTGGTGGGCATTAACTGGGGATTCGCCTGTGCTCATATAAATAGCCAAGTGGTTATGGTATTGGGTTTGTAACCCCAAGATCAAGAGTTCAAATCTCACAATGGCCAACTATAAAACAATATAACTTCATCTGAAACAGATGGAAAACAGGTTTAAGTACAGGCAGCGTGGCCTAATGGATAAGGCGTCTGACTTCGGTGTTTGTACTGATGCTATCAGACGATTGCAGGTACGAGTCCTATCGCAGTCGCTTTATAGAGAAATCAGGTGTAGGTTCCTGAAAATTGCCAGTTAAAGGCTAGTCATTTAGGCTTGGCCTAAATAGCCAAGTGGTTATGGTACTGGGTTTGTAACCCCAAGATCAAGAGTTCAAATCTCACAATGGCAAACTATGAAACAATGTAACTTCATCTGAAACAGATGGAAACAGGTTTACTCAAAAGAGTATCAAGAGTTCAAATCTCACAATGGCAAACTATGAAACAATGTAACTTCATCCGAATAGGAACAGATGGAAACATGTTTGTACTCAAAAGAGTTACAAATGAAAGACAAGTTGACATCAGTGATGCTTATTTCTAAGGGAAGGGTGAAGTTGTCTTCATCCTCAAGAGGAAACAAGACACTTTTAAGCTTGGCCTAAATAGCCAAGTGGTTATGGTACTGGGTTTGTAACCCCAAGATCAAGAGTTCAAATCTCACAATGGCAAACTATGGAACAATGTGACTTCATCTGAAACAGATGGAAACAGGTTTGTACTCGAAAGAGTATCAAGAGTTCAAATCTCACAATGGCAAACTATGAAACAATGTAACTTCATCTGAAACAGATGGAAACAGGTTTACTCAAAAGAGTATCAAAAGTTCAAATCTCACAATGGCAAACTATGAAACAATGCTGGTGCTGTAAAAATGTGTAACTAAGCCAGCTCTTCAGTGCTTTGTTGCCTATGGCCATACTAGTCTGAAAACGCCTGATCTCGTCTGATCTCGGAAGCTAAGCAGACTCAGTCCTGGTTAGTACTTGGATGGGAGAATGCCTGGGAATACCAGGTGCAGTAGGCTTTGGGCTTGGCCTAAATAGCCAAGTGGTTATGGTACTGGAATTGTAACCCCAAGTTCAAGAGTTCAAAGTTTGGCCTAAATAGCCAAGTGGTTATGGTACTGGGTTTGTAACCCTAAGATCAAGAGTTCAAATCTCACAATGGTAAAATCATGAAACAATGTAACTTCATCTGAAATCAAGAGTTCAAATCTCACAATGGTAAACTATGAAACAATGTAACTTCATCTGAAACAGATGGAAACGGGTTTGTACTCGAAGGAGTTACAACATCACTGGAGGTGGAGAGCTTGATTTAAAAGATTATCAAGAGTTCAAATCTCACAATGGCAAAACTATCAAGAGTTCAAATCTCACAATGGCAAACTATGAATCAAGAGTTCAAATTTCACAATGGCAAACTATGAAACAATGTAACTTCATCTGAATAGGAACAGATGGAAACTTGTTTGTACTTGAAAGAGTTACTTGTCCTGAAAAGTGAACCAATTAGAGATTAGACATTTTAAATATATGAGCACATTTGAAATGGTGCCATCCCCAGATTGCCATGCAAACAGCTTTACTGCATTTCCTGAGAAAATTGATTTTTGTTTTGTTGGCAAAATTCAATTTCAAACATCAAAATTACGAAAGAGAGATGTGTGTGTATATATATATATATTTATATATATATATATATATATATATATATATATATATATATATATATATATATATATATATATATACACATATATATAGGATCGAGCTGAAACTGTGCTCTTGGATTAGAGGCATACGATATGCCATGTATGTCTCTGTAATTCTCTAAAGATTAGGCTCCAGTTCTATGCTTCACTGCCAGGCTATCTAATTTGTGAAAGTCAATGTGAGTAGCAACACCAGCACTTTGTGGAGTAGAAACTGGGGGGCCCTGTCCCTGTTTCTTGGGTGTAAAACTGGCACAAAGCATACCAATTTAGCAGTGGGTCACCCTGTGCCCAATTGACGCTGGCAATAGTCCCCACTGCTATATTTGTGGGGTCTTTTTCTAGGATATAGGTAAATTAGGGGCCTTAATCCTATTAAAGGACTCATTTTCAATACTTGTCGGTAATTAGGAGCAGGCGAATAAGTGTATTTTTAAAAAATTTACATGGCCTCTGAAACCAGAATTAACAGCAGTCATCCTCTGACTCCACAAAAATCATATTGGGCACCCTCCATAATTCACTCCAAAACCACTCTCCCCTCCCAGCATTTACCTGAGGTCTGGTAATGTAGGCATTGAGGTCCTCATTCCCACTTAGTGAATTTCCATCAAACCTTGAGCCTCTTGGTTTGAGTGGCCAATGAAATCTGCTGCAGGTTTATTTCTAAGTCAGTGTGTTTCTAGACTTTTCTATCAGACTAAAGGCTTCTTTCAGACACTGAGCTCCCTGTGAAATTTAAATTGAAATCTCTACATCTGACAGCACTTCCACATCTGCTATCCATACTAATTTTTTATTTATTATTAGAGTGCAATAGATGTCTATTAGAATTATATCAAGCCTTTTCATTCTGGAATGTTCCCACTCTTTTCTTTCCAATGTTCACTCCCACCCTCTCCCCTACTCCCAGATGTTGACTCCTGCTGAGGAGCTGCTCCTCAGGCTCAGTTGTTTCCAGCTTGTCACCCAGATGTCTTTTATTGACGTGTAAGAGTTTGAGGTGAACATCAGCAAACTGATGCCCGGGAGCAACATACAACAATCCAAACCACCCTCCCATTGTTTCATAATTTGCCCTGGTGAGATTTGAACTCTTGATCTTGGGGTTACAAGCCCAGTACCATAACCACTTGGCTATTTAGGCCAAGCCACCATCCTCCCATGGAGCACATAATGCAAACACTGCAGCCACTGAGCACTATCATGATAACTGCTGCAACACTGAACAGCTCTATAGTAACACGTGATATCATTAAGTGCTTGTGTATACACTGAGATTGCACCAGAGAGTACAAAATTATGAGGGGTATAGACAGAATAAATGCGAGTAGGCTCTTTCCACTTAGATTAGGAGAAATAAACATGAGAGGACATGGCTTTAGGGTGAAAGGGGAAAGGTTTATGGGGAACATTAGGGGGAACTTCTTCACTCAGAGTGGTGAGAGTGTGGAACGAGCTACCGTCTGCCGTGTTAAATACGGGCTCACTCTTAAGTTTTAAGAATAAATTAGATAGATACCTGAATGGGAGAGGTCTGGCGGATTATGGACTAGGTGCAGGTCAATGGGACTAGCGGAATAATATTTCGGCACAGACTAGAAGGGCCAAATGGCCTGTTTTCTGTGCTGTAGTGTTCTATGGTTCTATGGTTCTAGAGTAGCATTCTTGGGCACCAGAATACCAGGACTGACCCTGAAGACCGGTGTTCTAACACACACTGACCCTGAAGCTCAGCGTTCTAACACTTATTGACAGTGAACACCAATGTTTTAACACTCACTAACTCTGAACGGCAGTGTTCTAACACTCACTGACACTGAACACCAGCGTTCTAACATTACTAACACTGAATACCAGTGCTCCATAACTCACTGACACAGAACACCAGTGTTCTAACGCTCACTAGCACAGAACAGTAGTGTTCTAGGACTCACTGACACTGAACACCAGCGTTCTAACATTGACTGACACTGAACACCAATTCTCTAACACTCACTGACACTGAACACCAGCGTTCTAACACTACTAACACTGAACACCAGTGCTCTAAAACTCACTGACACTGAACACCAGTGTTCTAATGCTCACTAACACAGAACAGCAGTGTTCTAGGACTCACTGACACTGACCATCAGCGTTCTAACACTGACTGACACTGAACACCAATTCTCTAATACTCACTGACCCTGAACACCAGTGTTCTAACACTCACTAACACTGAGCACCAGTGTTCTAACACCAGTAACACTGAACACCTGCGATCCAATACTCACTGACACTGAGCACCAGCCTTCTAACACTCACTAACACTGAACACCAGCATTCTAACACTCAGTAACACTGAGCACCAGCATTGTAACATTCAATGACACTGAACACCAGTGTTCTAACACTCACTAACACTGAAGACCAGCGTTCTAACACTGACCGATGCTGATCACCAGTGTTCTAACACTCACTGACAGTGAGCACCAGTATTCTAACGCTCCCTCACACTGAACGCCAGCGTTCTAACATTTACTAACGCTGAGCACCAGCATTCTAATACTCAATGACCCTGAACACCAGCGTTCTAACACTCACTGACATTGAATATCAGTGTTCTAACACTCACAGACACTGAACATCAGTGTTCTAACACTGACTGACACTAAACACCTATTCTGTAACACTCGCTGATACTGAACACCAGTGTTCTAACACTCACTAACACTGCGCACCAGCATTCTAACACTCACTGACACTGAAGACCAGTGTTCTAACACTCATTAACACTAAGCACCCGTGTTCTAACACTATGAACTTTGAACACCTGCGTTCTAACACTCACTGACACTGAACACCAGTGTTCTAACACTACTAGCACTGAACACCAGTGCTCTAACACTCACTGACACTGAATACTAGTGTTCTAACACTACTAACACTGAACACCAGCGTTATAGCACTCACTGACACTGAGCACCAGCGTTCTAACGCTATTAACATTGAATCCCAGCATTCTAACACTCACTGACACTGAGCAACAGTGTTCTAATACTCACTAACACTGAGCACTAATGTTCTACCACTACTAACACTCACTGACACTGGGCAACAGCGTTCTAACACTCACTGACACTGAGGACCAGTATTCTAACACTCATTGACACTAAGCACCTGTGTTCTAACACTATGAACTTTGAACACCTGCGTTCTAACACTCACTGACACTGAACACCAGTGTTCTAACACTACTAGCACTGAACACCAGTGCTCTAACACTCACTGACACTGAATACTAGTATTCTAACACTAATAACACTGTACACCAGCGTTCTAGCACTCACTGACACTGAGCACCAGCATTCTAACCCTCACTAACACTGGACACCAGCATTCTAACACTCACTAACGCTGAGCACCAGCATTCTAACACTCACTAACGCTGAGCACCAGCATTCTAACACTCAATGACGCTGAACACCAGTGTTCTAACACTCATTGACATTGAATATCAGCATTCTAACACTGACTAACACTGAACACCAGCGTTCTAACACTCACTAACACAGAACACCAGCGTTCTAACACTGACTGACACTGATCACCAGTGTTCTAACACTCACTGACATTGAACACCAGTGTTCTAACACTCACTGACATTGAACACCAGTGTTCTAACACTCACTGACACTGAGCACCAGCGTTCTAACGCTATTAACATTGAATCCCAGTATTCTAACACTCACTGACACTGAGGAACAGTGTTCTAATACTCACTAACACTCAGCACTAATGTTCTAACACTACTAACACAGAACACCTGCATTCTAACACTCACTGAGACTTAGCACCAGCATTATAACACTCACTAAAACTGAACATCAGCATTCTAACACTCACCAACACTGGGCAACAGCGTTCTAACACTCACTGACACCGAAGACCAGTGTTCTAACATTCATTAACACTAAGCACCCGTGTTCTAACACTATGAACTTTGAACACCTGCGTTCTAACACTCACTGACACTGAGCACCAGTATTCTAACACTCACTGACACTGAACACCAGTGTTCTAACACTCACTGACATTGAACACCAGTGTTCTAACACTCACTAAAACTGAACACCAGCATTCTAACACTCACTAACACTGGGCAACAGCGTTCTAACACTCACTGACACCGAAGACCTGTGTTCTAACACTCATTAACACTAAGCACCCGTGTTCTAACACTATGAACTTTGAACACCTGCGTTCTAACACTCACTGACACTGAGCACCAGTATTCTAACACTCACTGACACTGAACACCAGTGTTCTAACACTCACTGACACTGAACACCAGTGTTCTAACACTCACTGACACTGAGCACCAGCGTTCTAACACTCACAAACTCTGAGCACCAGCATTCTAACACTCACTAACACTGAGCACCAGCATTCTAACACTCAATGACACTGAACACCAGTGTTCTAACACTCACTGACATTGAATATCAGCGTTCTAACACTGACTAACACTGAACACCAGCGTTCTAACACTCACTAACACAGAACACCAGGGTTCTAACATTGACTGACACTGAGCACCAGCATTATAACACTCACTAAAACTGCACACCAGCAGTCTAACACTTAATAACACTGAGCAACAACGTTCTAAAACTCACTGACACTGAAGACCAGTGTTCTAACACTCAGTAACACTGAGCACCAGCATTGTAACATTCAATGACACTGAACACCAGTGTTCTAACACTCACTAACACTGAAGACCAGCGTTCTAACACTGACCGATGCTGATCACCAGTGTTCTAACACTCACTGACAGTGAGCACCAGTATTCTAACGCTCCCTCACACTGAACGCCAGCGTTCTAACATTTACTAACGCTGAGCACCAGCATTCTAATACTCAATGACCCTGAACACCAGCGTTCTAACACTCACTGACATTGAATATCAGTGTTCTAACACTCACAGACACTGAACATCAGTGTTCTAACACTGACTGACACTAAACACCAATTCTGTAACACTCACTGATACTGAACACCAGTGTTCTAAAACTCACTAACACTGCGCACCAGCATTCTAACACTCACTGACACTGAACACCAGTGTTCTAACACTCACTAACACTGAGCACCAGCATTCTAACACTCACTGACACTGAGCACCAGCGTTCTAACACTCACTAACACAGAACACCAGTGTTCTAACACTCATTAACACTAAGCACCCATGTTCTAACACTATGAACTTTGAACACCTGCGTTCTAACACTCACTGACACTGAGCACCAGCGTTCTAACGCTATTAACATTGAATCCCAGCATTCTAACACTCACTGACACTGAGCAACAGTGTTCTAATACTCACTAACACTGAGCACTAATGTTCTACCACTACTAACACTCATTGACACTGGGCAACAGCGTTCTAACACTCACTGACACTGAAGACCAGTGTTCTAACACTCATTAACACTAAGCACCCGTGTTCTAACACTATGAACTTTGAACACCTGCGTTCTAACACTCACTGACACTGAACACCAGTGTTCTAACACTCACTAACGCTGAGCACCAGCATTCTAACACTCAATGACGCTAAACACCAGTGTTCTAACACTCATTGACATTGAATATCAGCGTTCTAACACTGACTAACACTGAACACCAGTGTTCTAACACTCACTAACACAGAACACCAGCGTTCTAACACTGACTGACATTGAACACCAGTGTTCTAACACTCACTGACATTGAACACCAGTGTTCTAACACTCACTGACACTGAGCACCAGCGTTCTAACGCTATTAACATTGAATCCCAGTATTCTAACACTCACTGACACTGAGGAACAGTGTTCTAATACTCACTAACACTCAGCACTAATGTTCTAACACTACTAACACTGAACACCTGCATTCTAACACTCACCAACACTGGGCAACAGCGTTCTAACACTCACTGACACCAAAGACCAGTGTTCTAACATTCATTAACACTAAGCACCCGTGTTCTAACACTATGAACTTTGAACACCTGCGTTCTAACACTCACTGACACTGAGCACCAGCATTTGAACACTCACTAACTCTGAACACCAGCATTCTAACACTCACTAACACTGGACACCAGCAGTCTAACACTCACTAACGCTGAGCACCAGCATTCTAACACTCAATGACGCTGAACACCAGTGTTCTAACACTCATTGACATTGAATATCAGCGTTCTAACACTGACTAACACTGAACACCAGCGTTCTAACACTCACTAACACAGAACACCAGCGTTCTAACACTGACTGACACTGAACACCAGTGTTCTAACCCTCACTCACACTGAACACCAGCGTTCTAACACCCACTGACATTGAACACCAGCGTTCAACCACTCAATGACACTGAACACCAGCATTCTAACACTCACTGACACTGAACACCAGCGTTCTAACACTCACTGACACTGTGCACCAGCGTTCTAACGCTACTAACATTGAATCCTAGCATTCTAACTCTAACACTCACTGACACTGAGCAACAGTGTTCTAATACTCACTAACACTGATCTCTAATGTTCTACCACCACTAACACTGAACACCTGCATTCTAACACTCACTGACACTGGGCAACAGCGTTCTAATACTCACTGACACCGAAGACCAGTGTTCTAACACTCATTAACACTAAGCACCCATGTTCTAACACTATGAACTTTGAACACCTGCGTTCTAACACTCACTGACACTGAGCACCATCATTAGAACACTCACTAACTCTGAACACCAGCATTCTAACACTCAGTAACACTGAGCACCAGCGTTCTAACACACACTAACACTGAACACCAGCATTCTAACACTAACTGGCACTGAGCACCAGCGTTCTAACACCCACTGACACTGAACACCAGGGCTCGTAGTGTTAGAACACTGAACACCAGTGCTCTAACACTCACTGACACTAAGCACCAGCATTCTAACACTCAATGACACTGAACACCAGCGTTGTAACGCTCACTGACACTGAACACCAGTGTTCTAACACTACTAGCACTGAACACCAGTGCTCTAACACTCACTGACACTGAATACTAGTATTCTAACACTACTAACACTGAACACCAGCGTTCTAGCACTCACTGACACTGAGCACCAGCATTCTAACCCTCACTAACACTGCACACAAGCATTCTAACACTCACTAACGCTGAGCACCAGCATTCTAACACTCAATGACGCTGAACACCAGTGTTCTAACACTCACTGACACTGAACACCAGTGTTCTAACACTCACTGACACTGAACACCAGTGTTCTAACACTCACTGAGACTGAACACCAGTGTTCTAACACTCACTGACACCGAGCACCAGCGTTCTAATGCTATTAACTTTGGATCCCAGCATTCTAACACTCACAGACACTGAGCAACAGTGTTCTAATACTCACTAACACTGAGCACCAATTTTCTAACACTGCTAACACTGAACACCAGCGTTCTAACACTCCCTAACACTGAACACCAGTGTTCTAACATTCTATGACACTGAACCCCACTGTACTAACTTTCACTGAAATTGAACGCCATCAGTGTTCTAACACTCACTAACAAAGTGCATCAGCATTCTAACACTCACTGAAACTTAACACCAGTGCTCTGACACGCACTAACACTGAACACCAGCATTCTAACACTCCCTAACACTGAGCACCAGCATTTTAACACTCACTGAGACTGAACACGAGTGTTCTAACACTCACTGAGACTGAACACCAGTGTTCTAACACTCACTGAGACTAAACACCAGTGTTCTAACACTCACTGACACTGAGCAACAGCATTCTAACACTCACTAACTCTGAGCACCAGCATTCTAACACTCATTAACACTGAGCACCAGCGTTCTAACACTCAATGACACTGAACACCAGCGTTGTAACACTCACTGACACTGAACACCAGTGTTCTAACCCTCACTCACACTGAACACCAGCGTTCTAACACCCACTGACATTGAACACCAGCGTTCAACCACTCACTGACACTGAACACCAGCATTCTAACACTCACTGACACTGAACACCAGCGTTCTAACACTCACTGACACTGAGCACCAGCGTTCTAACGCTACTAACATTGAATCCTAGCATTCTAACACTCACTGACACTGAGCAACAGTGTTCTAATACTCACTAACACTGAGCTCTAATGTTCTACCACCACTAACACTGAACACCTGCATTCTAACACTCACTGACACTGGGCAACAGCGTTCTAATACTCACTGACACCGAAGACCAGTGTTCTAACACTCATTAACACTAAGCACCCATGTTCTAACACTATGAACTTTGAACACCTGCGTTCTAACACTCACTGACACTGAGCACCAGCATTAGAACACTCACTAACTCTGAACACCAGCATTCTAACACTCAGTAACACTGAGCACCAGCGTTCTAACACACACTAACACTGAGCACCAGCGTTCTAACACACACTAACACTGAACACCAGCATTCTAACACTAACTGACACTGAGCACCAGCGTTCTAACACCCACTGACACTGAACACCAGTGTTCTAACACTACGAGCCCTGAACACCAGTGCTCTAACACTCACTGACACTGAATACTATTATTCTAACACTACTAACACTGAACACCAGTGCTCTAACACTCACTGACACTAAGCACCAGCATTCTAACACTCAATGACACTGAACACCAGCGTTGTAACACTCACTGACACTGAACACCAGTATTCTAACACTACTAGCACTGAACACCAGTGCTCTAACACTCACTGACACTGAATACTAGTATTCTAACACTACTAACGCTGAGCACCAGCATTCTAACACTCAATGACGCTGAACACCAGTGTTCTAACACTCACTGACACTGAACACCAGTGTTCTAACACTCACTGAGACTGAACACCAGTGTTCTAACACTCACTGAGACTGAACACCAGTGTTCTAACACTCACTGACACCGAGCACCAGCGTTCTAATGCTATTAACTTTGGATCCCAGCATTCTAACACTCACTGACACTGAGCAACAGTGTTCTAATACTCACTAACACTGAGCACCAATTTTCTAACACTGCTAACACTGAACACCAGCGTTCTAACACTCCCTAACACTGAACACCAGTGTTCTAACATTCTATGACACTGAACCCCACTGTACTAACTTTCACTGAAATTGAACGCCATCAGTGTTCTAACACTCACTAACAAAGTGCATCAGCATTCTAACACTCACTGAAACTTAACACCAGTGCTCTGACACGCACTAACACTGAACACCAGCATTCTAACACTCCCTAACACTGAGCACCAGCATTCTAACACTCACTGACACTGAACACGAGTGTTCTAACACTCACTGAGACTGAACACGAGTGTTCTAACACTCACTGACACTGAGCAACAGCATTCTAACACTCACTAACTCTGAGCACCAGCATTTTAACACTCACTGAGACTGAACACGAGTGTTCTAACACTCACTGAGACTGAACACCAGTGTTCTAACACTCACTGAGACTGAACACCAGTGTTCTAACACTCACTGACACTGAGCAACAGCATTCTAACACTCACTAACTCTGAGCACCAGCATTCTAACACTCATTAACACTGAGCACCAGCGTTCTAACACTCAATGACACTGAACACCAGCGTTGTAACACTCACTGACACTGAACACCAGTGTTCTAACCCTCACTCACACTGAACACCAGCGTTCTAACACCCACTGACATTGAACACCAGCGTTCAACCACTCACTGACACTGAACACCAGCATTCTAACACTCACTGACACTGAACACCAGCGTTCTAACACTCACTGACACTGAGCACCAGCGTTCTAACGCTACTAACATTGAATCCTAGCATTCTAACACTCACTGACACTGAGCAACAGTGTTCTAATACTCACTAACACTGAGCTCTAATGTTCTACCACCACTAACACTGAACACCTGCATTCTAACACTCACTGACACTGGGCAACAGCGTTCTAATACTCACTGACACCGAAGACCAGTGTTCTAACACTCATTAACACTAAGCACCCATGTTCTAACACTATGAACTTTGAACACCTGAGTTCTAACACTCACTGACACTGAGCACCAGCATTAGAACACTCACTAACTCTGAACACCAGCATTCTAACACTCAGTAACACTGAGCACCAGCGTTCTAACACACACTAACACTGAGCACCAGCGTTCTAACACACACTAACACTGAACACCAGCATTCTAACACTAACTGACACTGAGCACCAGCGTTCTAACACCCACTGACACTGAACACCAGTGTTCTAACACTACGAGCCCTGAACACCAGTGCTCTAACACTCACTGACACTGAATACTATTATTCTAACACTACTAACACTGAACACCAGTGCTCTAACACTCACTGACACTAAGCACCAGCATTCTAACACTCAATGACACTGAACACCAGCGTTGTAACACTCACTGACACTGAACACCAGTATTCTAACACTACTAGCACTGAACACCAGTGCTCTAACACTCACTGACACTGAATACTAGTATTCTAACACTACTAACGCTGAGCACCAGCATTCTAACACTCAATGACGCTGAACACCAGTGTTCTAACACTCACTGACACTGAACACCAGTGTTCTAACACTCACTGAGACTGAACACCAGTGTTCTAACACTCACTGAGACTGAACACCAGTGTTCTAACACTCACTGACACCGAGCACCAGCGTTCTAATGCTATTAACTTTGGATCCCAGCATTCTAACACTCACTGACACTGAGCAACAGTGTTCTAATACTCACTAACACTGAGCACCAATTTTCTAACACTGCTAACACTGAACACCAGCGTTCTAACACTCCCTAACACTGAACACCAGTGTTCTAACATTCTATGACACTGAACCCCACTGTACTAACTTTCACTGAAATTGAACGCCATCAGTGTTCTAACACTCACTAACAAAGTGCATCAGCATTCTAACACTCACTGAAACTTAACACCAGTGCTCTGACACGCACTAACACTGAACACCAGCATTCTAACACTCCCTAACACTGAGCACCAGCATTCTAACACTCACTGACACTGAACACGAGTGTTCTAACACTCACTGAGACTGAACACGAGTGTTCTAACACTCACTGACACTGAGCAACAGCATTCTAACACTCACTAACTCTGAGCACCAGCATTCTAACACTCATTAACACTGAGCACCAGCGTTCTAACACTCAATGACAATGAACACCAGCGTTGTAACACTCACTGACACTGAACACCAGTGTTCTAACACTACTAGTACTGAACACCAGTGCTCTAACACTCACTGACAATGAGTACTAGTATTCTAACACTACTAACACTGAGCATCAGCGTTCTAATGCTATTAACATTGAATCCCAGCATTCTAACACTCACTGACACTGAACACCAGTGTTCTAACACTCACTGACATTGAACACCAGTGTTCTAACACTCACTGACATTGAACACCAGTGTTCTAACACTCACTAAAACTGAACACCAGCATTCTAACACTCACTAACACTGGGCAACAGCGTTCTAACACTCACTGACACCGAAGACCAGTGTTCTAACACTCATTAACACTAAGCACCCATGTTCTAACACAATGAACTTTGAACACCTGCGTTCTAACAATCAGTGACACTGAGCACCAGCGTTCTAACACTCACAAACTCTGAGCACCAGCATTCTAACACTCACTAACACTGAGCACCAGCATTCTAACACTCACTAACACTGAGCACCAGCATTCTAACACTCAATGACACTGAACACCAGTGTTCTAACACTCACTGACATTGAATATCAGCGTTCTAACACTGACTAACACTGAACACCAGCGTTCTAACACTCACTAACACAGAACACCAGGGTTCTAACATTGACTGACACTGAGCACCAGCATTATAACACTCACTAAAACTGCACACCAGTAGTCTAACACTTAATAACACTGAGCAACAACGTTCTAAAGCTCACTGACACTGAAGACCAGTGTTCTAACACTCACTAACACTGAGCACCAGCGTTCTAACACTCAATGACACTGAACACCAGCGTTGTAATACTCACTGACACTGAGCACCAATTTTCTAACACTGCTAACACTGAACACCAGCGTTCTAACACTCCCTAACACTGAACACCAGTGTTCTAACATTCTATGACACTGAACCCCACTGTACTAACTTTCACTGAAATTGAACGCCATCAGTGTTCTAACACTCACTAACAAAGTGCATCAGCATTCTAACACTCACTGAAACTTAACACCAGTGCTCTGACACGCACTAACACTGAACACCAGCATTCTAACACTCCCTAACACTGAGCACCAGCATTCTAACACTCACTGACACTGAACACGAGTGTTCTAACACTCACTGAGACTGAACACGAGTGTTCTAACACTCACTGACACTGAGCAACAGCATTCTAACACTCACTAACTCTGAGCACCAGCATTCTAACACTCATTAACACTGAGCACCAGCGTTCTAACACTCAATGACAATGAACACCAGCGTTGTAACACTCACTGACACTGAACACCAGTGTTCTAACACTACTAGTACTGAACACCAGTGCTCTAACACTCACTGACAATGAGTACTAGTATTCTAACACTACTAACACTGAGCATCAGCGTTCTAATGCTATTAACATTGAATCCCAGCATTCTAACACTCACTGACACTGAACACCAGTGTTCTAACACTCACTGACATTGAACACCAGTGTTCTAACACTCACTAAAACTGAACACCAGCATTCTAACACTCACTAACACTGGGCAACAGCGTTCTAACACTCACTGACACCGAAGACCAGTGTTCTAACACTCATTAACACTAAGCACCCATGTTCTAACACAATGAACTTTGAACACCTGCGTTCTAACAATCAGTGACACTGAGCACCAGCGTTCTAACACTCACAAACTCTGAGCACCAGCATTCTAACACTCACTAACACTGAGCACCAGCATTCTAACACTCACTAACACTGAGCACCAGCATTCTAACACTCAATGACACTGAACACCAGTGTTCTAACACTCACTGACATTGAATATCAGCGTTCTAACACTGACTAACACTGAACACCAGCGTTCTAACACTCACTAACACAGAACACCAGGGTTCTAACATTGACTGACACTGAGCACCAGCATTATAACACTCACTAAAACTGCACACCAGTAGTCTAACACTTAATAACACTGAGCAACAACGTTCTAAAGCTCACTGACACTGAAGACCAGTGTTCTAACACTCACTAACACTGAGCACCAGCGTTCTAACACTCAATGACACTGAACACCAGCGTTGTAATACTCACTGACACTGAACACCAGTGTTCTAACACTACTAGCACTGAACACCAGTGCTCTAACACTCACTGACACTGAATACTAGTATTCTAACACTACTAACACTGAACACCAGCGTTCTAACACTCACTGACACTGAGCACCATCGTTCTAACGCTATTAACATTGAATCCCAGCATTCTAACACTCACTGACACTGAGCAACAGTGTTCTAATACTCACTAACACTGAGCACTAATGTTCTACCACTACTAACACTCACTGACACTGGGCAACAGCGTTCTAACACTCATTGACACTGAGGACCAGTGTTCTAACACTCATTAACACTAAGCACCCGTGTTCTAACACTATGAACTTTGAACACCTGCGTTCTAACACTCACTGACACTGAGCACCAGCGTTCTAACACTCAATGACACTGAACACCAGCGTTGTAACACTCACTGACACTGAACACCAGTATTCTAACACTACTAGCACTGAACACCAGTGCTCTAACACTCACTGACACTGAATACTAGTATTCTAACACTACTAACACTGAACACCAGCGTTCTAGCACTCACTGACACTGAGCACCAGCATTCTAACCCTCGCTAACACTGCACACAAGCATTCTAACACTCACTAACGCTGAGCACCAGCATTCTAACACTCAATGACGCTGAACACCAGTGTTCTAACACTCACTGACATTGAACACCAGTGTTCTAACACTCACTAAAACTGAACACCAGCATTCTAACACTCACTAACACTGGGCAACAGCGTTCTAACACTCACTGACACCGAAGACCAGTGTTCTAACACTCATTAACACTAAGCACCCATGTTCTAACACAATGAACTTTGAACACCTGCGTTCTAACAATCAGTGACACTGAGCACCAGCATTAGAACACTCACTAACTCTGAACACCAGCATTCTAACACTCACTAACACTGAGCACCAGTGTTCTAACGCTCTCAAACTCTGAGCACCAGCATTCTAACACTCACTAACACTGAGCACCAGCATTCTAACACTCAATGACACTGAACACCAGTGTTCTAACACTCACTAACACTGAGCACCAGCGTTCTAACACTCAATGACACTGAACACCAGCGTTGTAATACTCACTGACACTGAACACCAGTGTTCTAACACTACTAGCACTGAACACCAGTGCTCTAACACTCACTGACACTGAATACTAGTATTCTAACACTACTAACACTGAACACCAGCGTTCTAACACTCACTGACACTGAGCACCAGCGTTCTAACGCTATTAACATTGAATCCCAGCATTCTAACACTCACTGACACTGAGCAACAGTGTTCTAATACTCACTAACACTGAGCACTAATGTTCTACCACTACTAACACTCACTGACACTGGGCAACAGCGTTCTAACACTCACTGACACTGAGGACCAGTGTTCTAACACTTATTAACACTAAGCACCCGTGTTCTAACACTATGAACTTTGAACACCTGCGTTCTAACACTCACTGACACTGAGCACCAGCGTTCTAACGCTATTAACATTGAATCCCAGCATTCTAACACTCACTGAGTGTTCTAATACTCATTAACACTGAGCACTAATGTTCTAACACTACGAACACTGAGCACCAGCGTTCTAACACTCACTGACACTGAACACCAGTGCTCTAACACTCACTGACACTGAGCATCAGTGTTCTAGCACTCCCTAACACTGAATACCAGTGCTCTAACTTTCTATGACACTGATCACCACCGCATTAACACTCACTAACACTGAACACCAGCCTTCTAATATTCACTGACACTGAACACCAGCATTCTAACACCCACTGACACTGAAGAGCTGTGTTCTAACACCCACTGACATTGAACACCAGCGTTCTAACACTCCGTAACACTGAGCACCAGCACTCTAACACTCACTGACACTGAACACCAGTGTTCTAACACTCACTGACACTGAACACCAGTGTTCTAACACTCACTGAGACTGAACACCAGCGTTCTAACACTCACTGAGACTGAACACCAGCGTTCTAACACTCACTGAGACTGAACACCAGTGTTCTAACACTCACTAACACTGAGCACCAGCGTTCTAACGCTATTAACATTGAATCCCAGCATTCTGACACTCACTGACACTGAGCAACAGTGTTCTAATACTCACTAACACTGAGCACCAATGTTCTAACACTACTAACACTGAACACCTGCATTCTAACACTCACTGACACTGAGCACCAGCAATATAACACTCAATAAAACTGAACACCAGCAGTCTGACACTTAATAACACTGAGCAACAGCGTTCTAACACTCACTGACACTGAAGAATAGTGTTCTAACACTCACTAACACTGAGCACCAGCGTTCTAACACTCACTAACTCTGAGCAGCAGCGTTCTAACTCTCACTAACACTGAGCACCAGCGTTCTAACACTCACTAACACTGAGCACCAGCGTTCTAACACGCAATGACACTGAACACCAGCGTTTTAATACTCACTGACACTGAGCACCAGTGTTCTAACACTACTAGTACTGAACACCCGTGTTCTAACACTCATTGACATTGAATATCAGCGTTCTAACTCTGACTAACACTGAACACCAGCGTTCTAACACTCACTAACACAGAACACCAGCGTTGTAACACTGACTGACACTGAACACCTGTGTTCTAACCCTCACTCACAATGAACACCAGCGTTCTAACACCCACTGACATTGAACAGCAGCGTTCAACCACTCACTGACACTGAACACCAGCATTCTAACACTCACTGACACTGAACACCAGTGTTCTAACACTCACTGACACTGAACACCAGTGTTCTAATACTCACTGACACTGAGCACTAGCGTTCTAACACTCACTAACTCTGAGCACCAGCATTCTAACACTCACTAACACTGAGCACCAGCGTTCTAACACTCACTAACTCTGAGCACCAGCATTCTAACATTCACTAACACTGAGCACCAGCGTTCTAACACTCAATGACACTGAACACCAGCGTTGTAATACTCACTGACACTGAACACCAGTGTTCTAACACTACTAGTACTGAAAACCAGTGCTCAAACACTCACTGACACTGAATACTAGTATTCTAACACTACTAAGACTGAACACCAGCATTCTAACACTCACTGACACTGAGCACCAGCATTCTAACCCTCACTAACATTGGACACCAGAATTCTAACACTCATTAACGCTGAGCACCAGCATTTTAACACTCAATGACGCTGAACACCAGTGTTCTAACACTCACTGACATTGAATATCAGCGTTCTAACACTGACTAACACTGAACACCAGCGTTCTAACACTCACTAACACAGAACACCAGCGTTCTAACACTGACTGACACTGATCACCAGTGTTCTAACCCTCACTCACACTGAACACCAGCGTTCTAACACCCACTGACATTGAACACCAGCATTCAACCACTCACTGACACTGAACACCAGTGTTCTAACACTCACTGACACTTAAAACTAGTGTTCTAACACTGCTAACACTGAACACCAGCGTTCTAACACTCACTAACTCTGAGCACCAGCATTCCAACACTCATTAACACTGAGCACCAGCGTTCTAACACTCAATGACACTGAACACCAGCGTTGTAACACTCACTGACACTGAACACCAGTGTTCTAACACTACTAGTACTGAACACCAGTGCTCTAACACTCACTGACACTGAGTACTAGTATTCTAACACTACTAACACTGAACACCAGCGTTCTAACACTCACTAACACTGAGAACCAGCATTCTAACCCTCACTGACACTGAACACCAGCGTTCAACCACTCACTGACACTGAGCACCAGCATTCTAACACTCACTGACACTGAACACCAGTGTTCTAACACTCACAGAAATTGAACACCAGCGTTCTACCACTCACTGACATTGAACACCAGCATTCTAACACTTCTAACAATGAACACCAGTGCTCTAACGCTCACTGACACTTAACACTAGTGTTCTAACACTACTAACACTGAACACCAGCGTTCTAACACTCACTGACACTGAACTTCAGTGTTCTAACTCTCACTAATACAGAACACCAGTGTTCTAACACTCACTAACACTGAGCACCAGCGTTCTAACACTCACTAACACTGAGCCCCAGTGTTCTAACATTCACTGACACTGAACACCAGCATTCTAACACTCCCTAACACTTAGCACCAGCATTCTAACACTCACTGACATTGAACACCAGCGTTCAACCACTCACTGACACTGAACACCAGTGTTCTAACACTCACTGACACTTAAAACTAGTGTTCTAACACTGTTAACACTGAACACCAGCGTTCTAACACTCACTAACTCTGAGCACCAGCATTCTAACACTCATTAACACTGAGCACCAGCATTCTAACACTCAATGACACTGAACACCAGCGTTGTAACACTCACTGACACTGAACACCAGTGTTCTAACACTACTAGTACTGAACACCAGTGCTCTAACACTCACTGACACTGAGTACTAGTATTCTAACACTACTAACACTGAACACCAGCGTTCTAACACTCACTGACACTGAGAACCAGCATTCTAACCCTCACTGACACTGAACACCAGCGTTCAACCACTCACTGACACTGAGCACCAGCATTCTAACACTCACTGACACTGAACACCAGTGTTCTAACACTCACAGAAATTGAACACCAGCGTTCTACCACTCACTGACACTGAACACCAGCATTCTAACACTTCTAACAATGAACACCAGTGCTCTAACGCTCACTGACACTTAACACTAGTGTTCTAACACTACTAACACTGAACACCAGCGTTCTAACACTCACTGACACTGAACTTCAGTGTTCTAACTCTCACTAATACAGAACACCAGTGTTCTAACACTCACTAACACTGAGCACCAGCGTTCTAACACTCACTAACACTGAGCCCCAGTGTTCTAACATTCACTGACACTGAGCCCCAGTGTTCTAACATTCACTGACACTGAACACCAGCATTCTAACACTCCCTAACACTTAGCACCAGCATTCTAACACTCACTGACACTGAACACCAGCGTTCTAACACTCACTGACACTGAACTTCAGTGTTCTAACTCTCACTAATACAGAACACCAGTGTTCTAACACTCACTAACACTGAGCACCAGCGTTCTAACACTCACTAACACTGAGCCCCAGTGTTCTAACATTCACTGACACTGAACACCAGCATTCTAACACTCCCTAACACTGAGCACCAGCATTCTAACACTCACTAACACTGAGCCCCAGTGTTCTAACATTCACTGACACTGAGCCCCAGTGTTCTAACATTCACTGACACTGAGCCCCAGTGTTCTAACACTCACTGACACTGAACACCAGTGTTCTAACACTCACTGACACTGAACACCAGTGTTCTAACACTCACTGACACTGAACACCAGTGTTCTAACACTCACTGAGACTGAACACCAGTGTTCTAACACTCACTGAGACTGAACACCAGTGTTCTAACACTCACTGACACAGAGCACCAGCGTTCTAACGCTATTAACATTGAATCCCAGCATTCTAACACTCACTGACACTGAGCAACAGTGTTCTAATACTCACTAACTCTGAGCACCAATGTTCTAACACAGCTAACACTGAACACCAGCATTCTAACACTCCCTAACACTGAGCACCAGCATTCTAACACTCACTAACACTGAGCCCCAGTGTTCTAACATTCACTGACACTGAGCCCCAGTGTTCTAACATTCACTGACACTGAGCCCCAGTGTTCTAACATTCACTGACACTGAGCCCCAGTGTTCTAACACTCACTGACACTGAACACCAGTGTTCTAACACTCACTGACACTGAACACCAGTGTTCTAACACTCACTGACACTGAACACCTGCGTTCTAACACTCACTGACACTGAACACCAGCATTCTAACACTACTAACACTGAACACCAGCATTCTAACACTTACTGACACTGAACACCAATGTTCTAACACTACTAACATTGAACACTCGCGTTCTAACACACGCTGACACAGAACATCAGTGTTCTAACACTCACTAACACAGAACACCAGTGTTCTAGCATTCACTGACACTGAACGACAGTGTTATAACATTACTAACATTGAACACCAGCCTTCTAACACTCAGTGACACTGAACACCAGTGTTCTAACACTCATTGACACTGAATACCAGTGTTCTAACAGTACTAACATTGAACACCAGCGTTCTAATACTCACTGACACTGCGCATCAGTGTTCTAACACTCACTAACACAGAACACCGGTGTTCTAACACTCAATGACACTGAACACCTGCGTTCTAACACTCACTAACACTGAACGACAGTGTTATAACATTACTAACATTGAACACCAGCCTTCTAACACTCAGTGACACTGAACACCAGTGTTCTAACACTCATTGACACTGAATACCAGTGTTCTAACAGTACTAACATTGAACACCAGCGTTCTAATACTCACTGACACTGCGCATCAGTGTTCTAACACTCACTAACACAGAACACCGGTGTTCTAACACTCAATGACACTGAACACCTGCGTTCTAACACTCACTAACACTGAACACCAGCATTCTAACATTCACTGACACTGAATACCATGTTCTAACATTCACTGACACTGAATACCATGTTCTAACATTCACTGACACTGAATACCATGTTCTAACACTCACTGACACTGAATACCAGTGTTCTAACACTACTAACATTGAACACCGGCATTCTAACACTCACTGACATTGAGCACCAGTGTTCTAACACTATTAACATTGAACTCCCGCGTTCTAACACTCACTAACACAGAACACCAGTGTTCTAGCACTCACTGACAATGAACACCAGCGTTCTAACACTGACTGACGCTGAACACCAGTGTTCTAACACTCACTAACACTGAACACCCGTTCTCTAACACTCACTGACATGGAACACCACTGTTCTAACACTACGAACATTGACACCTGCGTGCTAACACTCAATGACACTGAATACCAGTGTTCTAATACTCATTCAGACAGAACACCAGTGTTCTAACACTCACTGACATTGAACACCAGCGTTCTAACACTCACTGACACTGAACACCAGTGCTCTAATACTCACTGACACTGAACACTAGTGTTCTAACACTGCTAACACTGAACACCAGCCATCTAAGACTCATTCACCCTGAACACCAGCATTCTAACACTCACTGACACTGAACACCAGTGCTCTAATACTCACTGACACTGAACACTAGTGTTCTAACACTGCTAACACTGAACACCAGCCATCTAAGACTCATTCACCCTGAACACCAGCATTCTAACACTCACTGACACTGAACACCAGTGTTCTAACATGCACTAACACTGAGCACCAGCGTTCTAACACTATTAGCATTGAATCCCAGCGTTCTAATACTCACTGATACTGAGCACCAGCATTCTAACATTCACTGACACTGAACACCAGTGTTCTAACACTACTAACAGTGAACACCAGTGCTCTAACATCCTAAGACACTGAACACAACTGTACTAACACTTACTAACACTGAACACCAGCGTTCTAACACTCACTGACACTGAACACTAGTGTTCTAACACTACTAACACTGAAAGCCAGTGCTCTAAGTCTCACTGAAGCTGAACGCCATTGTTTTAACACTCACTGACAGTGAACCCCAGTGTTCTAACACTCCCTAACACTGAACACCAGTGTTCTAACATTCTATGAGACTGAAACCCACTGTTCTAACATTCATTGACACTGAACTCCAGCATTTTTCTAACACTTTCTAACACAGTACACCAGCATTCTGACACTCACCGGCACTGAACACCAGCTTTCTACCACTACTAACACTGAACACCAGCATTCTATCACTCACTAACACTGAGCACCAGCATTCTAACACTCAATGACACTGAATACCAGTGTTCTAACACTCACTAACACTGAACACCAGTGTTCTAACACTCACTGACATTGAACACCAGCATTCTAACACTCACTAACACTGAACACCAGTGTTCTAACACTCACTGACACTGAACGCCAGCGTTCTAACACTACTAACACTGAACACCAGTGCTCTAACACTCACTGACACTGACCACCAGCGTTCTAACACTCACTAACACTGAGCACCAGCATTCTAACACTCACTAACACTGAGCACCAGTGCTCTAACACTACTAACATTGAACACTGGCATTCTAACACTCACTTACATTGAGCACCAGTGTTCGAACACTATTAATATTGAACACCCACGTTCTAACATTCACTGACACTGAACACCAGTGTTCTAACACTACTAACAGTGAACGCCAGTGCTCTAACATCCTATGACACTGAACACAACTGTACTAACATTTACTAACACTGAACACCAGCGTTCTAACACTCACTGACACTGAACACCAGCATTCTAACACTACTAACACTGAACACCAGCATTCTAACACTTACTGACACTGAACACCAGTGTTCTAACACTACTAACATTGAACACTCGCGTTCTAACACACGCTGACACAGAACATCAGTGTTCTAACACTCACTAACACAGAACACCAGTGTTCTAGCATTCACTGACACTGAACGACAGTGTTATAACATTACTAACATTGAACACCAGCCTTCTAACACTCAGTGACACTGAACACCAGTGTTCTAACGCTCATTGACACTGAATACCAGTGTTCTAACAGTACTAACATTGAACACCAGCGTTCTAATACTCACTGACACTGCGCATCAGTGTTCTAACACTCACTAACACAGAACACCGGTGTTCTAACACTCAATGACACTGAACACCTGCGTTCTAACACTCACTAACACTGAACGACAGTGTTATAACATTACTAACATTGAACACCAGCCTTCTAACACTCAGTGACACTGAACACCAGTGTTCTAACACTCATTGACACTGAATACCAGTGTTCTAACAGTACTAACATTGAACACCAGCGTTCTAATACTCACTGACACTGCGCATCAGTGTTCTAACACTCACTAACACAGAACACCGGTGTTCTAACACTCAATGACACTGAACACCTGCGTTCTAACACTCACTAACACTGAACACCAGCATTCTAACATTCACTGACACTGAATACCATGTTCTAACACTCACTGACACTGAATACCAGTGTTCTAACACTACTAACATTGAACACCGGCATTCTAACACTCACTGACATTGAGCACCAGTGTTCTAACACTATTAACATTGAACTCCCGCGTTCTAACACTCACTAACACAGAACACCAGTGTTCTAGCACTCACTGACAATGAACACCAGCGTTCTAACACTGACTGACGCTGAACACCAGTGTTCTAACACTCACTAACACTGAACACCCGTTCTCTAACACTCACTGACATGGAACACCACTGTTCTAACACTACGAACATTGACACCTGCGTGCTAACACTCAATGACACTGAATACCAGTGTTCTAATACTCATTCAGACAGAACACCAGTGTTCTAACACTCACTGACATTGAACACCAGCGTTCTAACACTCACTGACACTGAACACCAGTGCTCTAACACTCACTGACACTGAACACCAGTGTTCTAACATGCACTAACACTGAGCACCAGCGTTCTAACACTATTAGCATTGAATCCCAGCGTTCTAATACTCATTGATACTGAGCACCAGCATTCTAACATTCACTGACACTGAACACCAGTGTTCTAACACTACTAACAGTGAACACCAGTGCTCTAACATCCTAAGACACTGAACACAACTGTACTAACACTTACTAACACTGAACACCAGCGTTCTAACACTACTAACACTGAACACCAGCGTTCTAACACTCACTGACACTGAACACTAGTGTTCTAACACTACTAACACTGAAAGCCAGTGCTCTAAGTCTCACTGAAGCTGAACGCCATTGTTTTAACACTCACTGACAGTGAACCCCAGTGTTCTAACACTCCCTAACACTGAACACCCGTGTTCTAACATTCACTGATACTGAGCACCAGCATTCTAACACTCACTAACACAGAACAGCAGTGTTCTAATACTTACTAACACTGAACAACAGTGTTCTAACACTCACTAACATTGAACGCCAGTGCTCTAACACTCACTGACACTGAGCACCAGTGTTCTAACACTTCCGAACACTGAGCACCGGTGCTCTAACTTTCTATGACACTGAAGACCAGCCTTCTAACATTCACTGTCACTGAACACCAGTGTTCTAACACTACTAACAGTGACCTCCAGTGCTCTAACATCCTATGACACTGAACACCACTGTACTAACACTCATTAACACTGAACACCAGAGTTCTAACACTCACTGACATTGAACTCCAGCATTCTAGCACTACTAACACTGAACACCAGCGTTCTAACACTACTAACACTGAACACCAGCATTCTAACACTGACTGACGCTGAACACTAGTGTTCTAACACTCACTGACACTGAACACCAGTTCTCTAACGCTGACTGACACTGAACACCAGTTCTCTAACACTCACTAACACAGAACACCAGTGTTCTGACACTTGCTAACACTGAATACCAGCGTTCTAACACTCACTAATACTGGATGCCAGTGCTCCAACACTCACTGACACTGAGCACCAGTGTTCTAACACACCCGAACATTGAGCTACAGTGCTCTAGCTTTCTATGACACCGAACAGCAGCCTTCTAACATTCACTGACACTGAACACCGGTGTTCTAACACTACTAACAGTCTAACACGCACTGACACTGAACACCAGTGTTCTAACACGACTAACACTGAACACCAGTGCTCTAATCTCACTGACGCTGAACGCCATTGTTTTGACACTCACTGACACTGAACACCAGTGTTCTAACATTTTATGACACTGAACCCCACTGTTCTAACATTTACTGACACTGAACTCCAGCATTTTTCTAACACTCACTAACACAGTACACCAGCATTCTAACGCTCACTGACACTGAACACCAGTGTTCTAACACTCACTGACATTGAACACCAGTGCTCTAACACGCACTAACACTGAACACCTGTGTTCTAACACTACTAACACTGAACACCAGCGTTCTAACACTCACTGACCTGATACACCATTAATACCTGAATAGCAAGGATATATTTGCCATAGTCAGAGTGGGCGAAGGTTTACCAGAATGATTCCTGGGATGGCAGGATTGTCGTATGAGGGGAGACTGGGCCGACTAAGCCTGTATTCACTGCTGCTTAAAAGAGTGAGGGGAGACCTCATTGAATCATATGCAATTTTGACAGGGATGGGCAGACTGGATGCAGGGATGATATTCCCTCTGACTGGGGCGAATAGAACATGGTGTGGCACAGTCTCAGGATAGGGGATAGACCATTTAGGACTGAGGTGAAAGAAACGTCTTCACTCAGAGTGTGGAGAACCTATGGAATTCTCTACCACAGAAGGCTATGGAGGCCAAGTCATTGAATATATTTAAGAAGGAAATATATTTCTGGATGCTAAAGGCAGGCTCGAAGGGGTAAATGACCTACTCCTGCTCCTATTTTCCATGTTTCCATTTTATAACACTCACTCACCCTGAACGCAAATGTTCTAACACTCACTGACCCTGAACACCAGCATTCAAACACTCACTGACACTGAAACCAGTGTTTTAACATGCAAAATGTTCTCATATTGTGGTTTACATCTTGCGGTCGTTATCAGCAATACCTTCTGGCTCATTCATTCTCACTCACTTCCATTTAACTGTGTCTTGTGCTGAATTCCATAATCTTGTAAGTGCATCACATGCACTAACATCTGCTATAAGCCATTTCAGGCATGACCTAAATACAGTCGATCTGGTACCAGAACTGGCCTGTGTTTTGAAAAGTCATGACCTAAGAACCGGGTACAATTTCACAATTTGCTGATGATGCAAAACTTTGAAGCGTTGTGAACAGTGAGGAGAATAGTGTAGAACTTGAAAAGCCATAGACAGGTTGGTGGAATGGGTGGATGAAATTTAATGCAGAAAAATGCAAAGTGATTTATTTTGGTAGGAAGAACGTGGAGAGAGAATATAAAATAAAAGGTGCAATTCTATAGTGGATACAGGAGTAGAGGCATCTGGATGAATATGTGCATAAGTCATTGAAGGTGGCAGGACAGGTTGAGAGTACAGTTAATAAAACATACAGCTTTATTGATAGGGGAATAGAGTACAAGAGCAAGGAAGTTATGAGAAGTTTGTTCAGAACACTAGTTTGCTTTCAACTTGAGTATTGTGTCCAGTTCTGGACTCCACACTTTAGGAATGATATGAAGGTATTAGAGCGCATTAAAGATTCACAAAACTGGTTCAAGCGATGAGAAACTTCAGCTACATAGATACATTGGAGAAGCTGAGTCTGTTTCCCTGGAGAAGAGAAGGTTGAGAGAAGAATTGATAGAGGTATTCAAAATCATGAGGGGTCTGGACAGAGTAGTTGGGGAGAAACTGCTCCCTTTGATAGAAGGATTGAGAATAAGAGGGCACAGATTTAAGGTAATTGGCAAAAGAGCAATGGAGACATGAGTAACTTTTTTACCCAGCATGTGGTTAGGATCTGGAATGCACTGACTGAGAGTTTGATGGAGGCAGGTTCAACTGAGGCATTCAACAGGAAATTGGATTATCAACTGTAAAAGAAGGGTTATGGGGAAAAGACTGAGGAGTGACATTTGGTAAATTGCTCCTTTGGAAAGCTGATGCAGACATGATGGGCCGAATGGCCTTCTGTGCTGTAGCCATTCTGTGTTTGGGTATTCAGCTCCAAGGAAGTAAAATGTAAAAAAAATTAACATATTTCTGCAATCGAAATATGTATTTTGAACTAATTACATTTATCATGACTAGTTTAAAAATACTTCCTTGTGCAAAACTAAAACTCACTGTCAGAATTTGGCCAGGCATAATTACCTTGAAGTTCAAGCTGTACTAATCATAGAGAGTCATTATGGTTCAGAAGGCGGTCATTTGGACCTTCAATTCCATTTAGAAATGGGAAAACACCAGGATTCAGGAGCAACAGTGATGTGAACAAATGTACTTGGCATTCCCCTGTTTCCTCAGTTGTTTTATGTGCCCTGGTGGGACTATCCAGCTCAAAATCAGTCCCCTGTTAGTGTGCTGAATAAGCTGAGCTCAGTGAGTGTGGCCACTGCTTACAATTGGCCACTGGCCCAGGGAGGGGGCAATTCAGCTAGGGCTGTAAATATTCCATTACCCGCCGCTGGAAATTGCACATGTACAGTCGTTAGATGAAGACAGGATGGGGCTTGACTCTAACTCCCCCACGATTCAGTAGAATGGACCTGTACTCTCTGGAATGTAGAGAATGAGAGGTGATCTTATTGAGACATTTAAAATCCTGAGAGGGCTTGACGGGGTAGATGCAGAGAGGCTGTTTCCCCAGCCAGAGAGACTGAGATGAGGGGAAATTTCTCCACTGAAAGGGTTGGGAATCTTTGGAAATCTCTTCCCAGAGTGGCTGTGGCTGCTGTCATATAAGGTATTCCAGACAGATCAATAGATTTTTGGACTCTAAGGGAATCAAGGAATATGGAGATAGAGCCAGAAAGTGGAGTTGAAGTAGAAGATACATCATGATCTTAGTGAATAATAGAGGAGGCTCGAGAGGCCATTAGACCTACTGCAGCTCCTATTATGATCTTATGTATGGATACCAACACTTGCTGTGTGACTGCAAACATTATGAAGGGATAAGAGCAAAAAAAACTGCAGATGCTGGAAATCCAAAACAAAAACAAAAATACCTGGAAAAACTCAGCAGGTCTGGCAGCATCTGTGGAGAGGAGCATAGTTAGTGTTTCGAGTCCGAATGACCCTTCAACAGAAATAAGTAAAAATAGAATAGAGGTGAAATATAAGCTAGTTTAAGGGGGGGTGGGACAAGTAGAGCTGGATAGAGGGCCAGTGATAGGTGGAGTTAACCAAAAGATGTCACAGACAAAAGAACAAAGAGGTGTTGAAGGTGGTGATATTATCTGAGGAATGTGCTAATTAAGGTTAGAAAGCAAGACAAGCAAGGTACAGATAGCCCTAGTGGGGGTGGGGTGGGGTGAAGGAATCGGAATAGGCTAAAAGGTATGGATAAAGCAATAGATGGAAATACATTTAAAAATAATGGAAGTAGGTGGGAAAAGAAAAATCTACATAAATTATTGGGGAAAAAGGTGGGGGGAATCGGAAAGGGGGTGGGGATGGAGGAGAGAGTTCATGATCTAAAATTGTTGAACTCAATGTTCAGTCCGCAAGGCTGTAAAGTGCCTAGTCGGAAGATGAGGTGCTGTTCCTCCAGTTTGCGTTGAGCTTCACTGGAACAATGCAGCAAACCAAGGACGGACATGTGGGCATGAGAGCAGGGTGGAGTGTTGAAATGGCAAGCGACAGGGAGGTCTGGGTAATGCTTGCGGACAGACCGAAGGTGTTCTGCAAAGCGGTCACCCAGTCTGCGTTTGGTCTCTCCAATGTAGAGGAAACCACATTGGGAGCAACGAATGCAGTAAACTAAATTGAGCGAAGTGCAAGTGAAATGCTGCTTCACTTGAAAGGAGTGTTTGGGCCCTTGGACGGTGAGGAGAGGGGAAGTAAAGGGGCAGGTGTTGCACTTTCTGCGGTTACATGGGAAGGTGCCGGGGGAGGGGGTTGAGGTGTAGGGGGTGATAGAGGAGTGGACCAGGGTGTCCCGGAGGGAATGATCCCTGCGGAATGCTGCTGGGCGGGTGAAGGGAAGATGTGTTTGGTGGTGGCACCATGCTGGAGTAGGCAGAAATAGCAGACGATGATCCTTTGAATGCGGAGGCTGGTGAGGTGATAAGTGAGGACAAGGGGGACCTTATCATGTTTCTGGGTGGGAGAAGAAGGTGTGAGGGCAGATGCCCAGGAGATGGGCCGGACATGGTTAGGGGCCCTGTCAACCACTGTGGGTGGAAAACCTCGGTTAAGGAAGAAGGAGGACATGTCAGAGGAACTGTTTTTGAAAGTGGCATCATCAGAACAGATGCAACGGAGGCAAAGGAACTGAGAGAATGGGATGGAGTCCTTACAGGAAGCGGGGTGTGAGGAGCTGTACTCGAGGTATCTGTGGGAGTCGGTAGGCTTGTAATGGATATTGGTGGACAGTCTGTCACCAGAAATTGAGACAGAGAGGTCAAGGAAGGGAAGGGAAGTGTCAGAGATGGACCATGTGAAAATGATGGAGGGGTGGAAATTGGAAGCAAAATTAATAAATTTTTCCAGGTCCAGACGAGAGCATGAAGCAACACCGATGTAATCATCGATGTACCGGGAAAACAGTTGTGGGAGGGGGCCGGAGTAGGACTGGAACAAGGAATGTTCCGCATACCCCGTAAAGAGACAGGCATAGCTGGGGCCCATGCGGGCACCCATAGCCACACCTTTTATTTGGAGGAAGTGAGAGGAGTTAAAGGAGAAATTGTTCAGTGTGAGAACAAGTTCAGCCAAATGGAGGAGAGTAGTGGTGAATGGGGATTGTTCGGGCCTCTGTTCGAGGAAGAAGTGGAGAGCCATCAGACCATCCCGGTGGGGGATGGAGGTGTAGAGGGATTGGACATCCATGGTGAAGAGGAGGCGGTTGGGGCCAGTGAACTGGAAATTGTTGATATGATGTTGGGTGTTAGAGGAATCACAGATGTAGGTGGGAATGGACTGGACAAGGGGAGAGAGAATGGAGTCAAGATAGCAAGAAATGAGTTCCGTGGGGCAGGAACAGGCTGACGTGATCTGTCTGCCAGGACAGTCCTGTTTGTGGATTTTGGGTAGGAGGTAGAAGCGGGCTGTCCGAGGTTGGGAGACTATCAGGTTGGAAGCTGTGGAAGGAAGACTGTCTCTTTCCATTTCAACACTCCACCCTGCTCTCATGCCCACATGTCCATCCTTGGCTTGCTGCATTGTTCCAGTGAAGCTGAACGCAAACTGGAGGAACAGCACCTCATCTTCCGACTAGGCACTTTACAGCCTTCCGGACTGAACATTGAGTTCAACCATTTTAGATCACGAACTCTCTCCTCCATCCCCACCCACTTTCTGTTCCACCACCCCCCCCGCCTTTTTCTTCCAATGATTTATATAGATTTTTCTTTCCCCACCTATTTCCATTATTTTTAAATGTATTTCCATCCATTACTTTATCTCTACCTTTTAGCCTTTTTTGATTCCTTCACCCCACCCCCACTAGGGCTATCTGTACCTTGCTTGTCCTGCTTTCTAACCTTAATTAGCACATTCTTCAGATAATATCACCACCTTCAACACCTCTTTGTCCTTTTGTCTGTGACATCTTTTGGTTATCTCCACCTATCACTGGCCCTCTATCCAGCTCTACTTGTCCCACCCCCCCTTAAACTAGCTTATATTTTACCTCTGTTCTATTTTTACTTATTTCTGTTGAAGGGTCATTTGGACTCGAAACGTTAACTGTGCTGCTCACCACAGATGCTGCCAGACCTGCTGAGTTTTTCCAGGTATTTTTGTTTTTATTATGAAGGGATACTTGGGGGAAGTATTGAATGCAGTGAGTTCAAGTAGAACGATATCCCAATCATGTGTCTCTGATACTAGTAGAGGGGCAAAAACTGGGCAGTGGGGGTGGCCAGGGCAGGGGCTTGGAATTAGGGTGTTGTAGAGAATTAATGCTTCTTGCTTACAAAATGATCTTTTTGGTCTTGGCAGAAAAGTACTGTGCGTGCCTGTGAAAAGTGTTAATGGCTGTGGCTAGTACGTTAAGAATGCAATTGCCTTACTAAGTGTTTGATATAGACCGCACTTTCATCAAGTACATAAACCATAAGGGAAAACAGGCACCTGTCTAAGTCAAACTGAGATTGTGTTGAGACAGTGTTTGAATTTCCAAAGGACTTGGGCTGATGTCACCTGAATGCATAATTTTTGCACTGACCTGCTTACATTTTTAGTGACCACTTCTTCCTTTCTTAAATAGACCTTTAAATGCAGACGTCATGAAAGAGGCAGCCCAGATCCTGTTGGGCACGCATGACTTCAGTACCTACCGCTCCTTGAACTCCGAGACTCCCTTCAAGTCACCGCTGAAAACACTGCTCCAGGTGGACATAATGCCAGGTTTTAGCATCTTTTTGCAGCAAAATTTCCACAGGTAGGAGAAAACTCTGGAAATAAGTACCATGACTCTTCACTCCCTCCCTGCCATTTGTTTGTGACTAAGCGTTACCTTGCTTTATTTCTTCCCCTGCTTCACTAACCACAGCTTACCTATCTGAGCTCTCGACAGGCGATCACTCAGGTTTTTGGCCTTCTCCTACTTTCTGTGCCTTCTCAGCTGCCCTGAGCCATGTGTTGCCAAGGCCCTGTCCTCCCCCCTTCCCTCACCAGAGAAAAGTGGCGAGGCCTCATTGAGTGCCACTTCACAGTCACTCAGCTGGAACTCCATGAAGCAGGTGTATTTGATGCTAAGCTGTGAGATTCCCCCAGGAAGGCACCCTGGCAGCCTGAGGTTGTCCTCCAATTGAAACACCCCAGCAGCTTAAACTGATGAGAGCTTGAAGATCAGAAAGGAGCAGGGAATGAGCAAATTGCAGCTACAAGTACACTAGAGTGAGCAATTCAGTCTAACTAAAGCCTTGATATTACAGATTGGTTCAGCGTGTTCAGTATGGAAAGGCTGCAGGGTATCCTTGCAACAGATGATGCTGAGAAATCAGTGGAACAGGCCCACTTATTTTGCTCTTGACTGTTACTGGTACCTAAAGTCCCATTCTAGCTTTCACATTATGGCCAAAGCTTTCACTTCATCAGAAGCAAACTTGCACACAACTCTTCATATAAAAATAAAATACTATAGGCACTGAAAATCTGAAATAAAAACAGAAAATGCTGGAAATGCTCAGAACGTCTGGCAGCACCTGTGGAGAGAGGAACAGAGTTAACGTTTCAGGCCTGTGACTTCTTCATTTGAATTGATACTGAACTGACCTGAAGCTTATCTTGGTTCCCTCTGCTGCCAGACCTGTTGGGTATTTCCAGTATTTTCTCTTTTTATTCCTGCATTTTTTCTTTTTTTAAATTAAAATTACTCTGGAAGGTAAAGCACCGCAGCTGTTCATATATTGGCAATAACTTGCATTTCTCTAGCACCTATCAGTAGCAAAGTGTAAGGCAATTCAGGAAGCAAGTGGATGCTGACCCAAATTATGAAGCGCACCAAAAGCTTGGTCAAGGAGGTGGCTTTGATGGAAAGCTTAAAGGAAATGATGGAGTGGAAGGATCTCGGGGTAACAGTCCCATACATGTGCCAAGGTGATTAAAGATAGGATACCCAGAGGTAGGGTAATGGGAGGGGTGATGCATTAGAGGCCAGAGTCCAAGGAGCAGAGTTCGGGGAGACTGTCATGCTGGAGGAGATTGTCATGATAGAGAGAGGCGAGGCTGTGTTAGGCTTTTAAAAATCCTGTCCTAGATGAGATTTTTACAATTGAGGCATTGGGCAAGTGGGAGCCAATGTATGCTAGCAAGGTCAGGCCTGATTGCTCAGCAAGGTTAGGCCTGATTGGTCAGCAAGGTCAGGGCTGGTCGGTCAGCAGATCTTGGCATAGGATGAGAGCAACAGAGTTTTAAGTGAGGGTAGGAGGCCAACCAGATGAGTTATTACTGTTGTGTGTGTTAACAATATTTCATGTTTAGAGCAACATCGAGAGTATTTTCATGATGATCTATAATTTAGACTGGAGCGAGAACAGTAAACACCAGAGGAATTTTAGTTATGTTTTATGGACCACTATAGCCATGTGTAACATCTTATAACTGTCTGCAATCTCTGGTATGTTGTGCTGGATATTCTTTAATCTTTAAGGTATGTTTAGTGATATTATCCAAAAAAGTCGGGACTGTCGTCGAATAATAAAAGTGGGAGCTGACTAGAGTGAGCATTTATTTTAAACTGCATGTTCTCTTACTCTACCTCCTATTTATGGTACATTTTAATCTCAGCACTGTTTCTCCATTTCCAAGATGGATATATGTAATCAAACAGACTAGATTCTGGAACCAAGTATGCCACAATTTTGGTTCCAGTATGAATGAATCACAATTCTGATTTGGCAGCTAAGTACTTTTCTTTCAGCCCTTCCTTTATTACAATGGTTGGAGCTGAACACTCGAATATGTCTTGAAGCGTCACTTGGCGCGTGCATCGATGATAATTTTGAAGGATTTTTCCACCATCAATCATTATCGTACTGTCTAGGTTACTGTGTTTCACAAGCAAATGGACAAGGAAGGAAAGATTTGCCTGACTCTACTTAGTGAGTTCTGCTCGGTACCAAAGAGGAACTCTGCTTCAGTCATATTTGATGATTTGGGGCCAGTATAGCCATGCTGGTTCCTGAAGCTAGTAAGAATTCCAGATAAAGCCAAAGTTAACTTCACAACTGTGGTTTTCCACCTCAGAAAAGCACTCACCATCAGTAAAAAGAATTTGAGTATTGCTGAAAAAAGACATTTTGTCAAAGTATTGTGTGTACTGGAAGCTACATATATTAATACACAGGGCCCTGTTCTTCGTGGACAGAAAAGACATGTACACACATTGCACCTGTTTCAGCTAGACAAGGTAAGTGATAACCACTTGCTGGTTCATTCTTCAGAGCAATGCCTTGACCAGTCAGAGTCAAGCTGCCTGGTTTAAATTTCAAACAATGCTCGGCAGCTAACTGTCAGTCACCATTAGCTGGTGCATTCTCCGTGGCAATGCCTCTACCAATCAGGGTCCACCGGCCAACCAATCAGCACTCTTCTCTGATAGTATAATTTGTTGCTTCCCCTGACGCTGGTATTCTTGCGATTGTCTGATGAGTGCAAGATGAAAAGCTTCAACAAAATGTCTTTATTCAGCAATACTCAAGTTCAGTACTATCAAATGACTATTAGTAACATGATTGGTTGAATGTTGTTAAACACGAAAACTCCTGTGGGATAAGCCAGAGCAATAAGCTGTTTCTTTTTCTGAGTTAATGTACTGCATCTCCTCAAATTGTTCAATCGATGGCTCATTTAAATATAAAATTGGATTAAGCAATGCAGATTACATACTGATTCACATCGCAGTTTGCAAATTTCGTGGCCATTTAGCTGTAAGTCACAAAGTTCAGTCAGCATTCTCACATCCAGTGTGTATTGAGGAATTGGTGAGACCCCAGTGTTGTCATGAATATTTCATGCATCTCCCCCTTGGAAAATAAGTCAATAGCCTACAACCTCATTTTGTAAACAGATTATTATTGCAAGTTTAAAGACTTGCTAGAGATATTATGTGGGGTGCAACAGTGCTAGTCATTCCAGAAGTATCTTAAATTTAGGAGCATACTGGTACATCCCAGTATCTAACCACATTATAACCTAACCCAAGGGTGCAAGATTAATATTCACCTGAAACCTGTAGTGGATATTTGTATCTTTCTCCACGTGCTTCAATCTCTTCAAAGATAGACCAAGACAGTACTTGAACTGTAGATGAGGCCACATACAAATTCATAGGTTTAATCCGTTGATGTTTAGAAGAGTAAGAGGTGACTTGATTGAAACATATAAGATCCTGAGGGGCCTTGACAGGGTGGATGTGGAGAGGATGTTCCCTTTTGCGGAAGAATCTAGAACTCGGCATCACTGTTTAAAAATAAGGGGTCGCCCATTTAAAACAAGAGATGAGGCCAAATTTTTTCACTCAGAGGGTCATGAGTCTTTGGAACTCTTCCTTAAAAGATGGTGGAAGCAGAGTCTTTGAATATTTTTAATGCAGAGGTGGATAAATTCTTGATAAGCAAGGGAGTGATAGGTTAGTGGTAAATGGGATGCAAATTTCAGATCAACCACGATCTTATTAAATAGCGGAGCAGGCTTGAGGGGTGAATGGCCTACTGCTCCTTGTTCATATGTATCTTTGTATGCATGTATGTAGGTTACTTTGTTGCACAGTGAGTGAACATGCACAGCAACATTAAGATCAAATGTACCTTTCTCGATTAGCATAACTTGTCTGCATGTCGTAATACAAAATAATGAACTTGTCACATGTCCTCACATCAGTGGGTCTATTTAATTGTCTTAAACAAAATAACTCCTCGCTAATCTCCTGCTCTTTTCTTCTGAACATGGTCAAAACTTGTTCACACAGCTTTCTGTTTGAAAGCATGTCTGACTTTGCAGCGCTTTGGTGGAACTGTCAAGTGTGTATTTTTAATCTGCCTCTGTTTGTAGCCAAAAAAGGAACCATAGACTTCCCAACACAGTGGGCGTGAGGCGTTTACCAATTTTTGAAACAGATTAACCAATTCTTTATTATTTGCATTCTGTGAGGAAACAACATCAAAACTTAACTCATTTACATTTTAACCACACATCATTTCACTACCATTTTGTAATTTGTATAATGGCACATTACTTTAAAACATAGTCAAAAGACATTCCAAAACCAATTCAAATAACCCCATTCCAATCCAGTTTACTGGCTTTCCCATTTTATGTTTCTTGTAAAGCGGAAATTAAATTATATGGGGTGTTACAGATAGGAGGGGGTTTAATATAAAACAGCTCTGATTTCTTCTCTCACCACCCATCCATAAACAGAAAGGTATTTTTTATTTTTGATTTCCCCCTTTGTAAGTGGCAGTATATTTTTGCCAACCCTTCAATTCTGGAGTGATCCAATCCTTTATCAATAACCCCACAGCAAGTTCGAGATAGGGTAAAATCAGAGGGTTAGTTTATTTTACACACATTCAAAACGTGGGGAAGGGTTGTTGCTAAGTAAGCCCAGCACATTCACACAATAAACGAAGACTAAGGGAAAGAAAGAGGTACAGGGCAAAGGCCATACAAAAAAATATAAAGTTATTGTTTCATGTGAATCCAGGGACCGGTAAGTCACTGTCCAAGGAAGGCTCTTTCAGTTGGCTTTGTCTGGCAGAAGTTCTAGTCTTTTCCTAGGAGCACAGTTGAAAGCTGAGGCAGATGAAGATGCAGCAAAGTATTTTTGTGTTCTGAGAATTAGTTTGCTTTGTAGGCGAAATGCAGGATTCTTTCTGGAGATCAGACTTTGAGAGAGACAAAGGTAAGAGGCTATGGCCTGGAGTCCTGTTATCTCTTCTGAGGTTAAACAGTAACTGAAGATAGAACCCAAAAGCTGTATAGTTAAAACAATTCAAACAGCGCAAGTCTCGGTCATGTGACAGGGTGGTTTCAGGTTGAGCTGTTCAGCTAAGAAGCCCCCTTGTTAAAACCCATTGTGTTTTGAGCAGGTAACTGTAGAACAATTAGCACAATGTTGGAGATGAGGAGTCCCAATAGCCCTGCCTTTGTCCAGCGCTGGCTGGTGCAGGACGCCTCGTCTACTAGTCCTTTGTATAAACATTCCAGCCAAGACAATATAATGTAAGGACTGTTACATTCCAGGTGTTTGTTGTGTTAACCTTTGTCCATTTTATAACTTCTCATAACTCTCTAGAACTACCAGCATGTGGTCAGCTGTGGGCATTTTATCAGTCCAGCCATTTGTCAATTTTTTAAAAAAGTAAGTTTATAAAGTAGCCAGGATGACATAGAAATATATATTTTCCTTTATGTCTTATGGGCATGGCAGGCGAAATGAGAAGTATCAAATTTCCAATTGACATTGTACTTGAGTGTCAATGGCTTGTTTAAAATCTGGGATAATCAATCACAAATCTTACGATTTCAATGAATTTCAGTCTTGAGCATGAACCTCATATACTAGCAATGCTAGGGGAGTTTTGTTTCGCCCCCTCAATGTGCCATAGCATTGTGGTACACTTCAGCCTATGTTTTATCTTTCACTAAAAAGTTCATTACCTCTATTGTCCGTCAGAGCCTGTAATGTCTTTTTGAAGAATATTCATATTCTATCACACTCCTGACTTGCGCCTTGTAGGTGCACAGGCTTTTGGGGAGTCAGGAGGTTGAAGCTTCTGGTCATCTGCTAATGTTCTCTTATGTGACTTACACGAACTAGGAGCAGGAGTAGGCCCCTGGAGCATACTCCGCCATTCAGTAGGATTATGGCTGATCAGATTTTAACCTCAACTACGCGTTGCTGCCGACTCCCGATAACCTTTCACCCCTTGCTTATTAAGAATCTATCCAACTCTGTCTTAAAGGTATTCAAAGACTCTGCTTCCACCGCCTTTTGAGGAAGGGAGCTCCAAAGTCTCACAATGCTTTGAGAGAATTTTTTTTTCCCTATCTCGGTCTTAAATGAATGACCCTTTATTTTTAAACAGTGATCCCTAGTTCTAGATTGTCCCAGAAGAGGAAACATCCTTTGCACATCCACCTTTTCTTAATTCATTTATGGGATGTGGGCTTCGCTGGCTAGGCCAGCATTTATTGCTCATCCCTTGTTGCCCTTGAGAAGGTGGCAGTGAGCTGCCTTCTTGAACTGCTGCAGTCCATGTGGTATAGGTACACTCACAGTACTGTTAGGATGTTCCAGGATTTGGAACCAGTGACAGTGAAGGAATGGTGATATATTTCCAAGTCAGGATGGTGAGTAACTTGGAGGGGAACTTCCAGGGGGTGGTGTTTCCATCCATCTGCTGCCCTTGTCCTTCTAGGTGGTAGTAGTCCTGGGTTTGGAAGTTGCTGCCTCAGGACTCTTGGTGAATTCCTGCAGTGCATCTTATAGATGGTACACACTGCTGCTACTCTGCGTCAGTGGTGGAGGGAGTGAATGTTTGTGGATGTGGTGCCAATCAAGTGGGCTGCTTTGTCCTGCATGGTGTCAAGCTTCTTGAATGTTGTGGGAACTGCATTCACCCAGGCAAGTGGGGAGTATTCCATTTCATCGCAGGCAAATTCTCTCTCCATTTCTCTGTTGCTGGCGGCAAGTCAGCAAAGCCACAATCAGAAAGGAAATAGGACAGCTTCTTCAGCCAACTGCTAAACTACTAAAGCCGGCTCTACCGGAATCACCCAGCCTAACAGCCATAACGTTTCACCATCTATACCTCACAGACAAGCCAAAGACTGATTCATAAATTTTTGTTAACTTTTATTTTTGGATTTTTAACTTCCTGTTTCTGATCTGTGTATGTGTGTTGTGTTTTTATTATATTTCTTAGGTTTTTAGTAACTAATAAACTTACTTTTTCTTTGACTCAAGTAAGCCTGGTTAAATTGGCTCCTTCTAAAACATAAATACATCTGGACTGGGAAAAGGTATCCATGAGGGAAGGGATCCCTTTTAAATTAACCTTGTTGCGACCAACTGAGGGAGTTGAATAAAGGAGGGGAGCCAGCTCATTCCTCCTCACCCGGAAGCATAACAAAATTGTGGTCCAGTTCAGAAAGTTAACAAATTGACGGACCCCAGCCAGGGACTGGTCATAACAATTTTTATAATTAGGACCATAAAAATATTTCTTAAATAACAAATGTTTTTCTTTAAAATAAATGCTATACAGAATACTCAAGACATTTGAATTTGCCCAAAGTGTTGTGCAACAGATTGTTCCTTGGTCTCAAATATGCAAGCTAATGTAAGCCTTACAGGAGTTTTGAACAGTAATCAGATATACACGGTTGCATTTGACGTGGGTTCTTTTTCTTTTGTCAGTTTGTGGTTTAGCTGTAGTGCAGTCTCCTGGGTGTTCCATTTCCGTGCAACTCTGTGTCAAATCTACCCATTTCCTACTATTGTCTAATCATCCATAAGACACCAGTCTCATAGCCTTACCTCCTCAGGACCACCAATTCAATTTCCTTTCCTAACCCATTTTGTAAAGTCTGCTGATCTTTCCTACCTTATTAGGACCCTGTTAGAAGGACAGTTTACCTTATTAAGGTCTAAAGTAGTATGCATTTGGGTATCATTTACATCTAACTTACATCTTTTATTACGTTTTGGGTTTATAGATAATTTCTTTGGGCTCAGCATCATTGGACACTCAGAAAGCAAACCTCCTGTGTCCTGCTAATCAATTTATGCCTTTTCCTCGACGCAGTCATAGCAAGACTCAGGAGTCAAACAGAGGACCTTCATTCATAATTATTGACATGGTTGCAATGAATGAAGTCACCAGTGAGGCTTAAGACAAAGACAGCAGTCAGGCTGAAGTCATCAGCAATAGGTCCCACGTTAGCAAATAGGGTTTCAAGGGTTAGTTTTATGCTGCAAGTTAACTTGGGAGAAGTAAAGTTTGTCGTCATGATTTGTGTTTAGTGCTGTTCAGTTACCTGTCTTAATGCTCAGTAAGTTTTAGTCATAGAGGTCTACAGCACAGAAAAAGGCCCTTCGGCCCATCGAGTCTGTGTCGGTCAAACAAGTACCTAACTATTCTAATCCCATTTTCCAGCACTGGGCCCATAGCCTTGTATACCATAGCATCGCAAGTGCACATCCAAATACTTCTAAAATGTTATGAGGGTTTCTGCCTCTACCACCCTTTCAGGCACTGAGTTCCAGATTCCCACCACCCTCTGAGTGAAAAAATTCTTCCTCACATCCCCTCTAAACCTTCTGCCCCTTACCTTAAATCCATGCCCCCGGTTATTGATCCCTCCACCAAGGGGAAAAGTCCCTTCTACTCTCTCTATGCCCCTCATAATTTTATACACCTCAATCATGTCTCCCCTCAATCTCCTCTGCTCCAGGGAAAATAACCCCAGACTATCCAATCTCTCCTCATAACTAAAACTCTCCAGCAACATCCTGGTAAATCTCCTCTGCACTCTCTCTGCTGCAATCACATCCTTCCTATAATGTAGATTCCAGAACTGCACACAATACTCTAGCCGTGGCCTAACCTGCATTTTATACAGTTCCAGCATAACTTCCCTGCTCTTATATGCTATGCCTCGGCTAATAAAGGCAAGTATCCCATATGCCTTCTTAACCACCTTATCTACCTGTCCCGCAACCTTAAGAGACCGGCGGACATGCACACCAAGGTCCCTCTGATCCTCGGTTCTTCCCGGGATCCTACCATTCATCGTGTATTCCCATGCCTTGTTGGTCCTGCCCAAGTGCATCACCTCACACTTATCTGGATTAAATTCCATTTGCCACTTTTATTTATAGTTTGATTCACAATCTGCTAGAGTGATATGTTCTTCCACCCAATGAAGATGAGGAAATGATGCTATCTTGCTTAGTTAATTAAGCCAGGGTATTTATAAGGAGGGGTGGTAACTGGTGATATTCACGGATTCAAACGTGTGGCAGAATACAGAAGTCTGGTGCCAAAATCATGACAAGAAGGCTGAAGGTCAACGGTTTACAGATTTGCAAGCAAAGCTTTTGAAAACGGCCATGCTAGATTAATGAGAAAGTAGGCCTGGTATTAAAAACCGTGCACTTCAAAGGATAACACAAAAGATTATTGTACTAGGTTACGCCATCCATTCATATTCACTGCTTCATATCTCGTCAGTCCCATTAGATGTAACAGTGGCTAGTATTTCACTAGCCTGTGATATTCAATTGCTGCTAAGTGTATGCGACTGATAAATGAGTTAGAGAGGAAATTATTAGACAAGGCTTTGCTTTCAGGAGTTAATTCACTGGCATGGCCTATCTCAAGGTTTTCATCCAGATTTATCATCGAGTGTCTGCTCAATCTTTAGGATTCTCACAGCAAAAGAAAGAACTTGCTTTTCACCAGTGCAGCACAAAGGGAAGGCAGGAATTTATTTGTTTTAGTTCTTGAACCTAATCATATAGAGCCACCAGCTGTGTGATAAATCGGGCCAAGCTGCTCTTTCTCAGAGTAAATATTCAAGAGTTGGCACTAGTTTAAGATTCCCTCACCTCACTGTCCCACTGCAGCTGGTAAATCTGACTCTCACAGTGACACTGTCAGGAAAATAAAGTGACACTGTGTCTCAAAAGGTACCAGCACCCATTTGTGATTTGTTCTTAATGCCTCCACAGGCAGCAGCACCAGCAGCTAGAGAATGTCATCTTTACTGGCAGTGGACAGGCTAATGGGAAGGGGTCCTAATTTGCAGTGTCATTTGCCCATTAACGTGGGTGGAAAAGGATTTGAAACCAGACTAACAGATTGTAGAGTAGTTTGGGAATGATGGGTAGATTGACATAAACTATGTTTTGGGTTTCTATGAGGGTCGAAATGCAACTAGTGAACAAGAGACAATGTTTCTGCTTAGCAATTTCTTAGCCATCAAGCAAAAATACCTTCTTGAAATTAACAACTCGCATTTACATGGCACCCTTGATGCAGTGAAACATCTCAAGGAGCTTCAAAAAAGCAATTATCAAACAGAATTTGACACTGAGCCACATGGGATAAGTGACCAAATGCTTCGTCAAAATGGCAAGTTTTAAGGAGCGTCTTAAAGGAGTGGGGGAGAAGTGGAGAGGTTTAGGGAGAGAATTCTAGAGCTTAGGCCCAGGCAACTGAAGGCAAGGCTGCCAAAGATGGAGTAATAACAATCGGCAATGTGCCTCTGCTTGGTGTTGTTAAAGTCCACCAGACCTTGTATTCAGTAGGAGAGTAAATTGTGAATAAGTGTTGCAAAAGTTTGGCTGTTGATTTTCTTTTACAAATGTTGTGGGGAAACAGTGTGGTAATATGTTATCAAATTGTTAATTAGCTGATGGAGAAAGCTCTGGAGTGAGTGCAAAAGGCATAGGAGGGCATTATAGTCCCTACAGGCTAATACCAGGTGACAGAGGAGCTGCTATCCAAGTCAAAACAACAGAGCAGTGCCTCATGACAGAACTTTGGGTTTGACTTTGACCTGAACTACAGCTAGGTATCAGTACTGCCCTTTCTGTGGGTGTGGGACATTAATTTACTTCTAATATAACTTTTCCCTCCATGTGATAATGGACATTCCGAGAGAAGGCAGTTGATTCAGGGTCACTAAGCTCCCACATCATACTGACAATTGCAGTGTTTGTGCCTGTTGGCTGTGTCTGCCACTTACACCAGGCAGTGCTGAGGGTGATGTTCTTTCCTCTGCTGTGAGCTGTTGTGCTCTTCAGGGCTGGATGCACATTATTACCATCATGTGTATCTGAGAGGAGAGCAAAAGGGGACATTTTAGAAAAAGGGAACTTTTTACGTAGCATGTTTTGCATCCTCAGAATATTCCAGAGTGGTTTACAGCCAATAAACTACATTAGGAGATCATGAAACTCATTGTTGTAGAGCAATACCAGTTGTGAAGGATTGTTCATTGTCGATGTGGATGCATTTTCTTTCTTTGACTTACAAATTCTGCAGGGCAGTTGCATTTATATACTTAGCTAACCTGAATGCAACTGCATACATTAACGTGGCTGTGCCAATGCCTGTCTTAAGTACTTATTCTTATTGTCAACATTGCTAATAGGGTGTCAGTTCCTTCTGTATCTTAGCACCATCCTATGTGCTGGTGTGTACATGATGATTATGATCCATTTTTGCTTGCCACAATAACATACTTGAAATAGGTTAACTTCAGTCATTTTAGTGCCACCTTTCACTGACTACCCTGTGCTACTGTAGTGTTATGTAATGCATTTCCCTGTTCCCCAGCTTATGATGCTCGATGACCCTTCTCAGGCCATGGAACTGTGTCTGTATTTCTTTCCAAATACTACTCATGGTGGATTGGCCAGTGATATTTTCTGCAATTAACTTCCTTGTAACACCTTCCCTGACTTTGCTTGCTCTCCTTTTCCAAACAGCTGCTTCTGTTTTGAATGGAATCCATCTATTAACACATCAAGATCTCCTGTCAGTGAACCATGCTTTCTATCTATGATGCTTAGCCATTCTGTTAAAGAATGAAGAGGGAACTTGCATTCATCTAGCCCTTTTACATTTTCAGTGTGTCCCAAAGCCAATGAAGGGTGGGCTCTGTTGTAATATAACACAACAGCCAATTTGCACACAGCAAGCTCCCACAAACAGCAATGAGGCAAATGACCAGATAGTCTGCTTTAGTAATGTTGGGAGAGGGATAAATATTGGGTGAGGGTGAGCAACCCCCACCAACAATTCTTCTTCCAAAAAGTGCCATGGGATGTCCAAAAGGGCTTTATCTCCAATGAAGTAGTTTTGAAGTGTAGTTACTGTTATAATGCAGGGAAATGTGGAAAGCTAATTTGCACACCGCAAGCTCTCACAAACATCAATGAGGGAACTGACCAGATAATCTTTTTTGCTGGTGTTGGTTGAAGAGTAAGTGTTGGACCAGGACACCAGAAGAACTTCCCTCTGGTTACTTATTGCAATAGTGGCAGTGGGAACATTTATATCTGCCTGAGGGCAGACAGGGCCTCAGTGTCACATCTAATGTGAAAGGCAGTTCCTCCCCCAGTACTGTACAGGACTATCAACCCAGAGTTTGGCCTCAAGTCTCTACAGTGGGTGTTGGCTCACAGGCAAGATTGCTACCACTGAGCCACAACTGACACCTAAAAAAAAAATTAATGATCTCCTTTCCTTGGGCCATAGATATGTTATAGATTCTACAATACATAACCTTGTTAATCAACTGGTTAACTGCATCAAATGTATGAAAATATCTCCTTATTAAAGCTGAATCTGATGGGATAACTATTTTGGATTTATTGTGTTTGGAATAGTTGTTAGGAAATATGTATTGATGGTCCATATCCACACATGGTGTATACATAAGAAACATCTGCAGATGTGGTTTAATAGAGAAAGGCACTTGGCAGAGGACAATATGCCTGTAAATACCTTGAATCTAAAATCTTACAAAGCTGAACCTTATTCCTGTTTTGGGATAACTCATTGCATCTGTTCTCCTCTATCATTTTGTCATATATCACAAATGGTTTAATGTTGAGATCCCGCGCGCCAAAAAACAGTTCCTAATGAATCTTAGCCAGCTTCCAAGAATGCTAGCCAGCACTATCTTGTCATTTGCCTGTGTTTGCTTACAGCTTTCTCAGCTCCGCATATTTTCCACTTAAAGAACAAGTTGTTCCAAACCAGCTCGTGAAATATGCTTCAGTGTCTCCCCTTAGGATCCAGCTTTGCATCTAGCTGCCATTTCAACTGACAGCTTTTGAGGAGCAGACCCACATTTCAGACTAAGGATATGATAATAATCAGCTCTTGCTTACTCTCTGTTGATTAGCGCTGGGGCACACATGTCAGACTTTAGCTGAGGACAGGGTTAAGCTGAGTTGAAGATGCCTGCCTATAGGCTTTACTCTCCTAAAAGGCCACAAGTTATTCCCCTTCTGGTGCTGTTTTGCTTGCCAGCCTACTTCACTCCCAGCCCCCAGGTGGCCTTCTGTGTCTCAGGCTTCACCCTGCCCCACAGGCCTCTCACTCAATTGGTCTGCACCATTCCTGGACCATTCTCCTTACTCATGAAATAAACCTTTCTCCTGACTGGTTACAGGCTGACTTAAATATAAATAATTAATTTTGTTAGCTTCCCTAGGCTGGAGATGGTTAATTTAATACATGGTTTGATCTATGCCCTGAATTAATTTGTGCAATCTTCCAGATTAAATTTATCTATGCCTCCATAAATCTTTTCATGCTCTGCCTCTAATGTGAAAACCGTAAATAATCATCTTCCTTCCATATGATGGTAACAATGAATTAATTGGGTGACACCCCCAGACCACTGCCCAAAAAAATAATTATAATTGTATGTAATTTGTAAATTAATTCATAAAATCATTCTGGTTCTATTTATCTCCTTACTCTAGTTTGTGTGGAATGCGTAACTATGAAATTCAGACCACAGTAACCAACATGAAAATAATTTATTCAATATACTTGCTTGCTAAGGATAAAATTGTCATTGGAAAATAATTATCTTTGAACAGTAGGCTTCTATTTATTCTATTGCTCTCCCTCCCAGTCTCCACACTCCATATATTTCAGCTCATCCAGAACTCTGCTACTAGTACCCTATCGAGTGCCAAATCCTTCTCACCAATCCCCCAAAGTCATAAAGCCATTTACAGCACAGAAGGAGGCAACTCGGCCCATCGGGTTCTTGCTGGCTCCCCACAGAGCAATCCAGTCAATCCCACTCCCCCACTTGATCCCCAAAGCCCTGCAAGTTTATTTAATTCAAGTTTCCTTTTGAAATGATTGATTGTTTCTGTTTCCACCTCCTCGTGGGCAGCGAGTTCCAGGTCATTATAATTTGCTGCGCAAAAACGTTTTCCTCACATTAGCCCACATCTCTTGCCCTAAATCTTAGATCTGTGCCCCCTGGTCCTTGTACCATCAGCTAATGGGAAGAATTTTTCCTTGTCTATCTTAACTAAACCTGTCATAATCTTGTAGACCTCTGTCAAATCTCCCCTCAATCTCCTTTGTTCCAAGGACAACACCACCAGTTTTTCCAACCTAAACTTGTAACTAAACCCCATCCCATCCCAGGAAACATTCTGGTAACTCTCCTCTGCACCTTGTCAAAGAACTTTATATCTCTTCTAAAGTGTGGTGACTAGAATTGTGCGCAGTACTCTAGTTGTGACCCAACCAGAGTTTTACAAAGATTCATCATGACTTCCTTGCTTTTGTATTCAATGCCTCTATCTATGAAGCCCAATATCCCATATGTTTTGCTAATCACTCTCACAATATCCTTCCAGCTTCAAAGGTTGATGCACATGCAGCCCAGGTCCCTCTGTTCCTGCACACTTTTTAGAACTGTACCGTTAAGTTTTTATTGCCTCTCCCTATCCCTTCTGCCAAAATGCATCACCTCACACTTCTCTGTATTAAATTCCATCAACCACATGTCTGCCAATTCTGCTAACATATCTGTTTCCTGTTGCAGGTGTTTGCCACTCCGCCAAATTTGGTATTATTGAAAATTTTGAGATGTTACTCCATATTCCGAAATCCAAGTCGTTTATATATAGCAGCAAAAGCAGTGATCCTAGCACTGACTCTTAGAAACACCACTGTCTACCACCCTCCAGTCTGAAAAAACAACCATCTATCACAACTCGCTACTTTTTGTCCTTAAGCCAAATTTTTATCCAATAGGACACTAACCCTGAGCTCACTGACCTACATTGGTTCCTGGTTCAGGAGTGCCTCGGATTTAAGTTTTCAATCTTGCATTTAAGTCTTTTCTTGGTCTCATTCCTCCTGACTTTTTTAACTTCCTCCAGCCCTACACTCCACACCCCTCTCAAACATCCCTGACCTCTTGTGCATCGCTCACTTTGCTCTACCACTGACAACTGTACTTATAGCCACCTAGGTCTCAGTGCTCTGGAATTCCTGCTCTAAAGCTCTCTGTTCCTCCCCTTCTCTCTCCTCTTTTAAGACTTTCCTCAAAACATACCTGTTTGGTTTGGTGTCCTTTTTTTTGCAGATTAAGTCTCTGAGTGACACCTTGAGATATTTTCCTATATTAAAGATTATATAAATGCAAGTTGTTATTGGTGAATCTGATCGCCAACCACACTTGTTTTCACCCACGTGCCTATATCCATCCTATAACTATAATGCTGACTCCTTTTTAAAAACCCTTCCTTCCAGAGTTCCCCTTTAAGGTAGGGAGTGTGAGTTCAGACAGTGGGGTTATGCCCTGTGAGTGATCCCCTTCACCATCAGGTCAGGGGAGGGCCATTCCTATATAAACTGCACAGGCTTTGATGAGGAATAGCACCTTTACGTACCTTGACGAACCTTGTGAGGCCATTAAACGTTATCTTGCGCTGTCTGGCAGCTCTCAGTGTGATACAGGTTCCATTGACTGCCTCAGCAATCTCTCTCCATAATGTTTGCACCATCCTTTTATGTGGCCCCCTGTTTCTAGCCCCCAGGAGTCTGGTTGTTACTTTTGCTGGAAACACATGAATGGATGAGTCAGAAACCTGAGAATCCTTATTAAGACTGACTACCCCCACCCCCTCCACCACCTTCTTCTGCCCAACCCCCACTCCCATCCCACTCCTTCCTTAATTATAGTTCTTTGTGGATTTCCCATTCGCTGAGGAACATGTCACTTTAATTGGTTTCACTTCCTGTCTGTGCTGGTAAAACATTTCCCAGCAGCTTTACTGCTGCAATCCTGCCCCACATAATCAAATAGGCCCTTCTAAAGGAAACTAGGTGGCAGTCACGTGAGCATGCAGAGATCCTGCCCTGCCATTCACCCATGAATAGGAGGAGAATCAGGCCCATGGGCTGTTAGAAAGAGTCAGGTCAGTGGAATAATTGGCCTTTCGTCGTCCTCTACTTTGTGTTCTTATAATTGAAGTCCATTTCAAATAGGGCAGGATAAAAGGATGCCAGAGGAGAAAATTCAGTTTCCAAAGCATGACGGTACTCCCATATAAACCAATTTAATGAAGGCTGCAATTTTCGTAAAGCTCCAAGTCAGCACTGTAAATATTTGTTTTCAAGTGAAATTATTGTTACAGCGCAATTGAATTTCGTCCTTGAATTTCGGTAATCAAAGTATTAATTTATTATAAGTGCTTTTTTTTTACACGGATCAGTTGATATAATCTCAGTGTGGAGTGATTTTTTTTAAATGATTAATTATACTCATAGCCATAATTGCCCATTTTTCAAATGCATGTGAAATAAATTCTGATGTGACATTCTTATTTTGCAGCAAAACTAACTTAGTAAGCATGTAAGCATTAAGGTGAAGCAGATGAGAACATTAAAGGGCAATGCCAGCAGCTGCTTCCATTGGCAAGCTCACTGTTGCTAAGCAACAGGAGGAAGTGTGTCTGAAGTGATAATGGTACCTGACAGGAAAATGCTTTAGAGTAACAATACTTGTTATATACCGGAGCAGCAGTTAAGGAATCTATTATTTATCTACTGCTATTTAGCTTTTAGCTGCCTTAGAACATATAACATTAATTTAAAATTTAAAAAAAAGCAGGAAGAAGCAGTCACCATTATAAGGCCAAGATTCATAGTCCTTACGCTTCAGTTTGTGATGCGAAGGATTGGCCTGCCTGATGCATAGATTAGCAACCCACCTTTCGAGAGATGACTCTCTAACCTCCAAGCACCCATTGAAGCAAGCAAGCCATGGCAGGACAGCACCTAACTGACCAGAGCTGCCCAGCTCGAGGCAGCTGGTAGCTATCCAATGATCCCTCCCACCATCGGAAGTAAGCCCTGGCACTCGTGCTCTACGCCAATATAATGAGATTATAACTGGTAACTGTTTCTTCTCATGGTGTGCCAACATAACCCACAAAGCTAGAGTGTCCTCTCCAGGGCGCAGGCCTGGCCAAATAGTACGGAGACCCTGAGTTGCCCAAGCATCGGGACCCCCCTCTCGGCATTGTTAATATTGTCTAAAGGAAAGGATGTAACCAGTACTGTTTAGTACCAGCTCTGCTGCAGGAATTTCTGGAAAGCTGTCTGATAGATGACAAATTACTGCATACAGGACTCCACTCAAGATTTTCTGGCAGGGTTTATCCCTTAGCTGCTTTCTCTCCCGAGACATCTGCATGGCAGTGGGGCTATTTACTCTTGCTGGGGTTATGTTTGTGGGGTGCAACCGCACATCCATGGGCTATATGCCATGCGTTTGGGGGCCAGTCCTCCTCTGGGTCCCCTGCACTTTAGCTTGGGTCCGTGAGGTACCCAGTTAAGTATGTCACCACAGGGAGGCACTACATAGGCCTTGCTGATGAAGAGAATACGTACTAGCAGGAGAGGCTTAAGCACTCAGCTCTCTTTTCACAATAGTTGTACTGCTAGCAGGCAGTGAGAGCTGAAAGCAAGAGGTGACGAGCAGAATAGCCACTATGCACCACCCACTATGCTAGCATGCTGGACATATCACAGCAACCGGAGGAGCAAGGCATGGACAACTTATGCAAGCCAAGAAAAGCAGGGGAACAGCTTCCACTTCCACTACCTCAGACGAATATTGGCCATCCCCTGGTAAGACAGAGTGCTTAACATGGAAGTTCACTGTGTGCAGGGATCTCCAGCATGTTTGCCCTCTTAAGTCAGCAGCGACTCCATTGGCTGGGTCATGTGAGCCAAATGGATGACGGCCGTATCCCCAAAGACATGCTCTATGGCAAGGATTGCTATCAACATGAGACCAACAGGTCGCTCATGTCTGGGATACAAGGATATCTATAAGCGAGACTTCAAGTTGACCAGGATCGGAGTTGATGCATGGGAAGTCCTCACTGCTTACCGGAGGGCCTGGAGACATGCAGTCAGGAAGGGTATGGAAAAAGCTGAGGACAAAACAAATGACCGATGGCAGAAAAGAAAACCCACAGGAAAGAAAAATATCGGTTGACCATGGGTCAATGCTTTTCCTCTGTGTCAGCTGCAGAAAGAGCAGCCACTCGCATATCAGCCTCTACAGCCACAACAGTCAATGTTCAATCCAAAAAGTGACAGATATGCTGGGCACAGTCCATCGTCTCCCGAGATAGACGAATGCCAAATTTTAACATATATTATAACATAACAAATATATATTTCATGTACGCATGCACGAACATGGTATGTACATCTCATAAATAGTCATGCCTAACTGATGATGATCATCTAGATCACCAGATCATCTAGAATTTAATGGACAAGTTTATTTAAATCAGTAACCTTTATTCAAGTTTAAAAGGAAAGATTTCTACTTAAGGAAAGTATCTGTTAATGAAGGTTTAATTTACAAGATCATTGCGGGAGGCCATTCAGTCTATCTTGGCTTGTCCATCTGGAATAAAATAAATTGCTAAGCTCCTATTATATTTTTGGCTCCTGCTATCCTCTTTAAACTAAATATTTTTGCTGTGTGCGCTCCAGATTACTCTCACGGGTGATTCCCAGCTCTCTCTGTCCTCAGGGGTGCTTTCACTTGCCCTGATATTTACGTAAATAAACAGGTAACATTTTTTTAAGTTCCTTCAGCTATTGTTTCTATCCTATGCTTATACAAGGAAACCTCCTTATCTTTGAAAGTGGCGAAACAGCTCACTACTCGGAACTCCCTACCAAACAGTACAATGGCAGAATCTTCACAATGATGCAATAGTTCAAGGAGGCTGCTCACCCCCAACGTCTCGAGGGCAACAAGAGATGGACAATAAATGCTGGCCTAGCCAGGACTATCTACAACCCAAGAATGAATACCAAAAAGTATACTGTTTGTGTGTACATATATAAAAGACACACATTTTTACACACAAAGCAACAATGACTGAGGGAGCACCTCCAGTTAGACACACAACTGGATGGTTTCCAGTGATAATGTGAGCACAGGTTGACTGCCATTTTCAGTTTGTAAGGTTCTGCATAAAGCTTTGATAAATTCATCGCCATTTACTCTCACATTGTGAACTGCATTAGGGTAGCAAAGTGCAGAGCCCAGCACTTAGCTCAATCTCTGCTTTGCACCATGTCTTGTGGTTTATTTAATGGCATCAATTCCTGTTGTTTTTGCACTAATGGCAATCATCTGTCCTAGGCATCTGTTGCACTCCATTAAATGTTGGCAGTGAGTTAAAAGGCAGCAATTAAATGGAATGTTTTTTAGCTCAATGAGTCTGTGTACCATATTATTTTTCCAGGTTTTGTTCCCCTTCCCCCACTCTCTTAGTCTCATCAGGTGCACCAACTGATCCCAAACCTCCACCAGTACCACAATTTCTCTTTGCTTCTCCCCACCCCCCACCTTCACCTTCACCTTTCACCTGAAGATCTTGCTCCTGGTGGTTTCCATGGACCCTGGCCTCATCCATGTGGCTGGCTTCCTCTGTTAGTCCAGACAGAGTGTGTCAGCAGGTTTATTACACTGTTAGGGGGAGAAAGAGGGAACTGCTTAAATCCAGCATCCCTAAAATATCCACACACACCACTTCCTTATGGGAGTTACTAGGTAATGATGGGGAGTGGAAGCACGCTGAATTTTTCACATTCCGGAATGTTGAGGGCATCTTGTTTTCACAGTTTCTGATGGCTAAATTAAGTTATTATCTAATAATCATAATACTCTTTATTCTGTCAAACTATTGTAATTTGCACACAAAGTGCATTAATGTGTAGAAAATTGAGGATGCTAGAGGGTTAATTGCTGGTGATTATCTGAAAGGCAGTGAAACTAGTTTTGATTTGAGAACTTCATTTTGGGACTTCAGTGTATGATTGACTAGTCGTTCTAAAACATTCACCAAAGGCATTACCCACAAGAGGCTGGAGGTGTCTTTCACTCCCTCAAAATGTTGGAAATTACTTAACCACCAAGGCAGGTTTAGACACTGTTATTTTGTAGACACTGGAAGCATCTAGATTGTGTGGATTAGTCACTGAAGTAATTCAGGTTCTTTATGTGAAGAGTACCCTCATAGAGTACATGTTGAGTACTCTATACACCAGTGAACCTCGCATGGTAAGCCAAAGGTATTATTTTACCAGAACAGAAACATTACAGCATATAATGCAGGTGTCCCAGCCTTTAAGACTAGAAGGTGGAATTGTTTTGCAATCTCAAAATGAAAAGAGGGGTCAGTTACGTGTATGCAGCACATCAGAACATTGTTCGACTGACAGGCAAACTAACAATTTGGAGTCTCTTTTTCAGAGATAACATAATAGATTAATTTAGAATGTTGGAAATAGCTGAGTGGTGGAGTTAGAAATTGTAGCATATCTTAATTGTAGGAATCATTGATGAAAAGTCTAAAGTTTCTATAATTACACCTAGCTCAGAGCTGTTCAGTTTTTAATTTGTTATGATTTAATGGCATACTTCAACTTCTGAGAAAGTAATACTTTTAACACATATTGTGTGAGCATGGGTGTGTTTTTATTTGTTCGTGGGATGTGGGTTTCATTGGTTAGGCCAGCATTTAGTCCCCATCCCTAATTGCCCTTGTGAAGGTGATAGTGAGCCGCCTTCTTGAGCCGCTGCAGTCCACGTTATATAGCTTCACGCACAGTGTCATTAGGGAAGGAGTTCCAGGATTTTGACCCAGTGACGCGGATGTCAGGATGATGTGTAACTTTTGGGGGTGGGATTGGAGCTTGGAGGTGGCAGTGTTCCCCTGTGGTTGCTGCCCTTGTCCTTTGATATGGTAAAGGTTACAGATTTGGGAGGTGCTGTTGAAGGAGCTTTGGCAAGTTGTCGTAATGCGCATGTGTGTATCTGTGTGTTTGTATATATAAACAGGTATGGAAAAATAATTTGGATTGGTAAACTTAAAGCTCCTTTAAAAATGACCATTCAATGCTCTTCAATCCTTTTTTTTGAGTCTTTCTTCCCTTTTATTGTGACAGCTGTCAGAAAAGCTTCTAATGCAGTTTTACACATCACTGACAGAATAAACACATGGTGCATCAGTGAGGCTGAACCTTGAGTAAGCAAAAAATTGTTTATTTCTCATTTGGCATTCACATCGCTAAATGGCATTGTGATCCTTGAAGGCATGATGTGTGAATTTGTGGATTTAGTACAGTGATTGGGGCAGGATTTTCTCCCGATGAAGCCTGTAGAAAGGACATTATTTAACTGGACATCTGTAGCAGGAGCCTAATTATACACAACATGCTTGAGCTGGAGAACAACGGAAATTAGCATAGTTAGCTAATGGCTTTGCAGCGATCCATATTGTTGTGTTGGTATTGGGGACAATGAGATCAAGCTCAGCTGAGACTGCCACAATCCTTGAAATCTGCTATTGAATTTCACAGGTAAATTTGGGCAAGAGAGAGGGCGACTGGCCCTCATCAAAGCACGATTTAATGAGTTCAGGAGAGGAAAGAAATGTATGGATGAAGGAGGGCAAAACCCAGAGAAAGTTGGCTCCCATATTAGGAGAACTTTGCACTCCCATTTCCTACGTATGCTGCCCCTTTGTCTCTTGCATCAGTGATTTCACTGGTACCGAAATAAGCACCAATCTCTGTTCCTGTTATGATTCCATTTTAACATCCAGTAACAGATATTCTAATTACAGGGTTAATTCTCTTGATACCGATTGATGCCACGAGTGCAGAAAATACTGTACTTGTATTAGCAAAAGTGATGGGCCAGCAATAGAAGCAAACTAAAGAGAGTTTTCCCACTGGTCACACAGTAGTGGACTAGAGCTCCCGAGAGGACATTACCACAATATCAGGCCATACTGCCAGGGAACTACACACCCGGAGCACAGGCAGAAGAGTTTTATTTATTTTAAAATAGGCTCAATTTGGCTGTTACAATTTCTACAGCATGTTTGTTTATCTTTCAAAACGATTTGCAGAGGTGGAGTTGGTTAGATTGCCGGTGCTGTACTGTCTTGAGTAAACAAAGCTACAATCACTCATTTAAAGGAGGAAGAAAGCTTTGAGAGCAGGTGGAAGATATTGCAAATCCGAGAGAATATTATGTTTTCTCAATCAAACTAGACTTCAAGATTGTAAGTATAATTAATTTCAGTGGCATTAGCTTCGAAGCCCAGGGGGAAAATATAATGGCTGCCAGCACAGGAAAAATGTTAGTTAAAAATAAATTGGTCACAGGTGATAGGTAACTCACCACAGACTTACTTCAAAGGGGAAACCAGAGTAAGTGACAAGAGCAAAATGGGATCTACCTGAGATAGTCCATCTGAGGAATAGACTTTTCTTCCCAGCATCCAAGTAATGAGTCTAGTTTTGGATGCTCATCAACACCCCTTTGAATACAGACTGTGAATTTAACCTTGCCACATCTATGTCGGTGTAACTCCTTTACACTGCTGTTATGCCAAATTCAGCAAATGCGGTGTAATTTTGACAGGACAGCAATAAAGGCTGACACTCTGCTGCCTGCTCGGATGGATGTAAAAGATCCCATGTCACTATTTGGAAGCAGAGTGGGGTAGTTGTCCCCCCTCCACCTACCCCGCAGCCCCCCCCAACTCTCTCTCTCTCTCTCCCCGCCCCCCCACCTCCATAATGTCCTGGCCAATATTTATCCCTCAATCAACCTCACAAAAAAATTGAGCTTGCTATGTTTCCTACATTACAACAGTGACTACACTTCAAAAGTACTTTGTTGGCTATATAGTGCTTTGAGACATGTGGTGGTCAGAAGTCCCCACTGTTGGACTTGAGCAGAGAAGTTAGGCTGGGACAACACTGGAGTGCTGAGGCAATGCTTTAATTTCAGAGGTTTAGTCTTTAGAATGATGCATCATATTAAGCCCCACCTGCCTTTTCAGGTGCCCATAAAGGAAGTTGTTGCACTTTACCAATGAGAGCAAGAGGTTTTCCCTGTTTCCTGGTCAACAGTTCTCCTTGAACCAATACAATCACAAACAGATTGGCTAGGCATTCAGCACATTTTCTGTTTGTGGCACCTTGCTGTGCACACATCAGCTGCTGCAGTTACTCACATAACAACAGTGACTGATCCCAGAAGAAAAGGCATTGGCTGTGAAACACTGAGACACTCTGCATTGAAATCTAAAGTCAAGGCGCTAATGCAAATTTGAAACATTAAAGGTTCCAGCAACAATCTTGAACCAATACTAGTCCATTGCACACTGGGAAATAGTTAGGTGTGAGTATGTTACAAAGAAGATAATCCCTCTCTAATTGATTAAATAACTTCCTAAAGCTGGCTTTCTGCAGAGAAAATTCTTTTCAAAACTTAATTCTTTAACCTGATTATGGCCAGGGCCACTGCCAATGCCCAGACAGCGAAATGCCACTCTGGCAGCAAGGAGGGGTGGGCACATCTGTTGCACTCTTACAGGAACAGAACACTCACAATTTGGGGGCAGGGTGATGAGGAGACCAAAGCAGCAGGCGGGAATCGTCACAGAATTTCCTGGTATGTAACTCATTTCCAGTACCCTCCCTTGAGTCACTGGTCTTCTTGTGTGAGGATTTGTGGTGTGTTATTCCATCATGGGTTGGCATTGTTGCCAACCTGCCTTCCTCTATATGGGCATATTCCGACTGGGGGATGTTACTTGTGGCTGACTGAATGTTTTCATCCACAGCAAAACCCCGGGGCCAATGGCCCATCCCTGCCTCAGGTATGATTCTGACTGATCTAGAATATGGGCCAGCACTTTACAGCAACCCCCCCCAACCTGGTGGGATATTACGGTCCTGCCGGACTGTATGGAGATTTAAATGGCTCACCGCATCCGCCAGGGGTGGATTTTTTTTTTTAAGGTGGGGCCGTAAAATCCTGGCCATGGTCCTTCTGACCTCATAGGACAGTACAGGTAACAACAGAGGGAGCTGCAGAATTCTATTTTATTGCCTTCATTATAATCAGAATTAAGGCTGAACAGTGGGAAATATATTTATTTTAAATGCTGTATTTTGTTTTCTGGAAGGAATGCAGATTTTTTTCCTCTATAAAGCTCGTGAGAAAAATGGTATTTTGTTCAACTAAGAAACAGACGCTGACACTTGTCTCCCATTCCATGCACTGTTTGGCCTTTTAGCAGAGAGCTAATCACCTTGGCTAGGCATAAGAAGCCTGATAAGACGTGCATAGTTTGTGGGGACAGGAAGCAATGCCTCTAAGTCTGACGCACAAAAGTTGCTAACAGCAAATAAGCAGCATTTTGGCTCCTTGGGGAGAAGCAGTTTCCTCTGCAGCAGTCTCCTGTGGAATACAATTGATTGCAGAAACTAAGGCAGCATCTCAAGAAAAAGCCCTCCCTGTCTTTGACATCTTTTACAGATTTCACTCAGCTCCCCCAGATCACAGCTGCCCAGTTCAAACCTGCCAGCGCAGTGTTTGCTTTGTATGTTATGCGTGTTACTAAGGGTTTGGCCTTTCAGCCGAACTCTGCGATTTTAGAATCTTGTGCTCAGAAATTACTTCTCTTTTTTCAAAAATAAAAGCCGTAAACCAGAAACTCGAAATTTTACAATATTGTCTTTCCAATCAAAATTTAGAAGCTTTAAATTATTAATCTGCTGTTTGGGGTTTTCTGTGAATTTTCCTCACTAGAGAGGCCAAGCATAGCGATCTGCCTCTGAACGCCTCCTGCCTGGCCCAGCCAGTACCTGCTCCCCATTCAGTTTTGGGCATAGTAAAATATAGCATTTTACTCAACTTTCTTTCTACGTGGTTCACATGTGAGGGACAAATGCTGTGTTTGTGTGGGTTAGAAACTACACTGTGCACGCACAGGTTTCTGTCCACATTTTGAAAGGGGAATAGAAATGATGCATTTCTCATGCAGCTCATTTTCCGCAGTCACCAGGCGTGATTGCACCGTCCTTGAAATTGAAGGAGGAGGCACTAAATGCTCCTGTTAGTCCACTGGCTGTACAACTGTCCCTCCTCCTCTAGCCTCAAACCCCGTACAGTATTTCAAAGCCAGCTGCTTGGACCAGCCCATGATCTGACTCCCTTTCTAATAGTTTAAGTTGTCTGGGATATATTCTGCTGTTCTCAGTGGTTATGGCACACTCTGCCAGACCCTGTGTGGCAAGAAATGAGCTCTTGACATAATTGATACAGAACAAAAAGCCAATGTTGTACATGTGCAGTTGTGAATGTTTTTTGGATTTAGAACAAAATGCACAGGCCCAGAAACATGACCACTCTTTGTCTGGGTATATGCTCTCCCACAGCTTAACCCATCCATGAAGCAGACTTGCTAGTTAGTACAAGCGCCTGTAGAATCAAATCATTTCTTCTGTCTTCTGTTCCAAATCTGATCATGGTAGTCAGTTTGTTTAAAGGTTTCTGCGCCCTCATCTCCTGAAGACCCTAAATCATTTTGGGTACATTTCCGTGGGTACTGAATCACCCAAGTCCCTATTTCAGATGCATGAGCCTGCGAATGCCACTGGACTATTCAGCTGGAGAGTGCATTATTTCCAAGTGCACCCTGTCCTCACTTGGCATCCACCTGCTAATACTTTCCACCTGGAGTGACTGATGAGCCAGGCCGAACTTGTAACCTCAGGCTGAATTGCTGCTTCATTATGGCTAAGATCGGTTGACTCAATACAGGCCAGCAACAAAACCTGGAACATTCTGGTTTATCTGTATTTAGCACTTGTTAGTTTTAAGCCATTCTTTTTCCCCCCTTCTCACATCACTGTGTCACAAACTATTCACCGGTTGGGATGTCAGTCAGTCACCTGAGGCCTAGCGCTCCGCATGAACCTACCACCCATTCAGTTGTGAGTCTGAATACTACTGACTATTAGGAAACTTCTGTGAGAAGCTTACCAAGCTAATTTTAAGTTTCTTTTGTCTTATGATGTGGAGATCAAGGAATGAGGTTTTCAGTAAACGTGCATTAAAAACAAAGAAACCACGATGAGATCTCCAGCCACGATCTCCCTATCCAGCCCTGCATTAGGTTTTGAACCTTTCTAAGGTGCGAAACTAACTTCAGTTGATGGTTATGAAGCACAGTGTGTGTGGCCTGGTTGGGAAGGAGAGGCCAACAGCTTTCTATCCCCTCCTCCAGCCAGGAATGTGAAGCCACAATGAGGAGAATCACAAAACCGCACTGTGTTACATACCAACATAACAGGAAAAGGTCAGCTGGTTGATCAAGCCTGTCCCATACAGTAATGTTACAGCTCAGCATCATAATGCCCGATGTTACCCAGCCACAAAATCTCCACCAAGCGATGAAAAAATATTTTAAAAACTCACGGCCAATTCAGGAAGAGAAAAAGTTCCGAAAGTTTCTCTCTGAACTCCCAAGGTGACCATACTGACCATTTTCCAACATCATACGTCAGAGAGTCAAGAACTCATCCAGCTGATTTTTTTCTTAGTTCTTTCAGAGCATTGATTCCGAAGGTGTTCTACGGTGGAACATCAATACATAAATTAAAATTTCAAAAGAAAATAGAGTACTGAGGGAGGTAATTATTTTAACAATCGCTCCTGATCATTTGTAAGTAAGTAACATCAGGATAAAAGGGATTTAAGACCATTTTAAACAAAATTATCTTTTACTCATTTCAGTTTGTTTTCAGTTTGAGGATTGATGTAAACGCTGGCCCAGCAATGCTTCAATTTAAAATTTTTTGTCCTTGTTTTTAAATCTGTCCATGGCCTCGCCCCTCCCTATCTATGTATCCTCTTCCAGCCCCACAATTCTTCAAGATCTCTGTGCTCCTCCAATCCTGGCTTCTTCAGTAAATTCAATTTTAATCAAGCCGCCTGAAGCGGTGGTGTCTTCCACTGGGATTGCCCGGGTTGTTGGGGAAGGAGACAGTTAACTCACAAGGCATTCAATTGCTAATTATCAGTTAACAACCTAAGTAACCATTTGGATGTATAATTGACTTGATTTGGTCCAAATCGACTGTTATGCCTGAGGTGGCGGCTGCGGCTAAGGGCGCAAGGCATTGAAGCAGTCACTGACTATATTCACCAAGAAGTCCCCAAGAAGTGGAGAAAATCTCGCAAGCAGAGCTATTCCACTTATGTATACAGGGTGCTGACCCAGCTCCACCCTTTCACCAGGATCTCATCCAAGGCCATGAGTGTTATGAATTCCTTCGTTGTTGATATTTTCAAGCGCATCGCCTCCGAGGCTTAGCACCTCATTCACTACAACAAGCACCACACCATTTCAGCCAGAGAGATCATGCTGCCAGGGGAACTGGCCAAACACACTGTCTCTGAAGGCACAAAAGCAGTCACCAAGTACACCAATTCCTTTTAGGTTGATCATTATAAAGATTATAAAAGGGAAAACAGGTGAGGCAAGTTCTCTCTGTAGAATTTTACGCAATAAAAATAAAACTCTGTTTGAAGAAGTCTGTCATGGTCTCGATCTTTATTGCCAAACAGCTATTGGAGCTTAACACAGGTTATTGGAGCCCTAATTTCAAGATGGCAATATTGCAGGCCAAAGAGATTGAAAAAACATTCACAAAAAAGAAAGGCGCCAATTATCCAAGCAGGATGTGGACATCAAATTGCTAAACTTGTTTTAAGTACATTTATCAAGAGTTATAAGTTCAGAGAATATTGCTTACTTGTATCCTGAGTTGAAAACTGACAACCTTTTTGTCTCAATTGATCTTAGCCACCTGGAATTCTGGGAGCTGACCTTCAGGAGCAGATCCTTCCTCTACAAACAGGTGAGCGTGGAATGCAAACAGCCTGAGATATTGCCAAATAAAAATAATAATCAATCAACACCCTTTTCTCATGCAGTATAAATTGTTGCTCCCTTTGAGATTTGGTATTCTTGTGATTCTGTCCTGATGAGTGCAAGAGGAAAAGCTTCAACCGCATGCCTCTTTTTTCAGCAATACCCAAAAGCAATGATGATTTTTTAAAAATCTTAAACACTAGGATTACCTATAGTCGTTTGGTAGCACAGAACTTGAGTATTGCTGACAAAGAGACATTTTGTTGAAGCTTTTCGTCTTACACTCATCACCAAGAACATACCAGTGTCAGGGGAAATACATATTTATACTTTATGAGAAGAGAGTGCTGATTGGTTGGCAGTTGAATAGTTGAGGCATTACCATGGAGAATGCACAGGTGATGGTGACTGACAATTAACTGCCAAGCATTATTTGAAATTTAAACCAGGCTCTGATTGGTCAAGACATTTTCCTGGGGAATGAACCAGCGAATGGCTGTCACTTATTTTGTTTAGCTGAAACAAGCACAATGTGTGTACATGTTCTTTCTGTTTGCAAAGAACAGGGCCCTGTATTAATATATGTAGCTGCCAGTATAGGCAAATACGCCACACTGCAAGCCCAACTGACAATCTTAAATTGGTTGTGAGTATAATTCTCAGTGCCAATGTGGTGCTAGGTATGTTGGCAGTACGTACCAAAGTACGTATCAAACAGCATGTGCCTCCTGCTGTTCACAACAGGCAAAGTACGGACCGTAACCCATGCTTGCAAAACTCAAAACACAGTGTACAACATTAGATGTGATTTTGCGATTGGACAACATTTGCTAAATAATCCTTAGTGTGCTAAGAATTATGCTGATAACCAATTTAAGATTGTCAGTTGGGCTTGCAGTGTGGCACATTTGCGTGTACTGGAAGCTACATACATGAATACTCAGGACCCTGTTCTTTGCAGACAGAAAGAACATGTACATACATTGTACCTGTTTCAGCTAACTGAAATAAGTGACAGCCATTCACTGGTTCATTCCCCAGGGCAATGTCTTGACCAATCAGGGTCAAGCTGCCTGGTTTAAATTTCAAATAATGATTTGCAGTTAATTGTCCGTCACCATTAACCGGTGCATTCTCCATGGTAACGCCTCTACCATTCAGAGTCCACTTGTCAATCGACCAATACTCTCACCTCATACAGTATAAATATGTTGTTTCCCCTGACATTGGTATTTTCTTGCGAATTGTCCTGATGAGTGCAAGACGAAAAGCTTTGACAAAAAAATCTCTTTTTTCAGCAATACTCAAGAATTATCTATCCTTATAAATATCTTTGTATCATGTCTTGCTGCGATAACCAACATTGCAGCAATGGCTACAATATTCTCCAATGTATTTTGCAATATTCCTGACTTCACAAAACAGAAGATGTATGTAGAATTTAGTGTAATGTTGGCAATAAGTAATATTCAGCCATATTTGGAAAGACTCGAATTACATAACATTTTATCACAGTTCCCAGAAACAAAATGCTTCACATACAATTAAACACTTTCTGGAGTGCAGTGAATGTTGATATCTAATCAAACTCAGCAATTGTTTTACACACACAATATCACTCAAACAGTAATAAGATAATTGACCAGTTAATCTGGTTCTTTGTGTTGGTTTAGGGTTAAATGTTGCGCCAGGACACACTGATGACCATTCATTCTTGGTCAGTCAGCATGAAAATCAAACTCCCTGTTCTTTTTTGAATAGTGAGAATTTAATATCCAAATGAACAGTCAGACAGGCCCATGGTTTAACATTTCTCCTGTGCAACAGCACAAGTAACAGTGTAGCAGACCCTCAGTAATGCACTGCAGTGTTAGCTAGGATTATATTTGAGAGTTTGAGTGTTGCAGCTGTTGGCAGGGAGTGTACAAATGTTTGGCATCAGCTGTACCCATGTGAATAACACTATATTTATCTATATTCAATCACATCTGCCACACACAAGTCCATTGTCCCAGTGAATCTAGATCTACTTGTAATTTAGTTTTAGCATTCAAGGTCTTATCACCCGCTTAAATTTTTGTATTATCCACCACTTTGTGCATTGGTCCCCATGCCGCCTTTATTCCAATCATTGATAAAGATGGGGAAGAGCAATGGTTCTGATACCAATAGTTGTTACGTGGTATAAGGTCCCCACACAAAGCCACTGCCAGCAACATCAAGCTTCTGTTCAAGGGTCTGAGGTTGCAACCAGTTCCTTATGCAATCCAGTATCTGCCTCCTGATCACACATGACTCTGTCTTTTAAAGTAGCCTGTTGCATGGCACCTTGTTAAAGGACTTTAGAATATCCAGTTTCACAATGTCAGCCAGCTGATCTGCATCTAATGGTTTAGTAAATTCCTTTAAAATGCTCAATCTGTTTGGTGAGACTTGAGCATTTCAGTTAATGGTCAGCCAGTTTTTACTGCAGTTGCTTGCTCCACAGTTAAGCTGACAAGCTTCAGTTGTCTGACACTATAAACATTTTCAGCCCTATCTTTGTACTACTTCCCATTACATTGACATAAATTTAAAAGTGATATCAAACAATGCAGCTCTAAAGCAGTAAATCATCTGGAAATGTGGAAAAGTCACTGGCAAACCTTAGCAAAATACCACAGAAAGACTTGACTCAGATGTGCTTTATCAACTTCTTCAGTTCTCTGCCCGAAGGCAGGTCCGTCCCACAGCACCACGTTTTCCACCACAGGTAGAGCAAGGAGTCCGGTCCTGAATCCACCCCAGCCGAAATGGGGATCGAATGCCAAGTCTGATGGCAAGCCAAATGAGTCTGAGTTGCTGTGGCAACATGCATTTTTACCTGCACGTTGTAGTGCTGAGCTACAAATAGTGATGGTAAAGGATCCAATTTTCTTTCCAATACATGGATGACCAGGAATCTCTCCCACTATTACTGCCTGCCATTGGTGTATGTTGGAAGGAATTGCAGGTTGATACACAACCTGTTTGGCTGCGTTACAAACACACCTTCCTTGGCCATCAAGTCCTGGAATGGGACTCGAACCCGGGGAGCTTCTGGCTCCAAGGCAGGGACCCTACCCACTCCTCCAGAAGACCTCCCATATGCTTTATCACTGGCCATAAAATGTGGAAGCTGTGAAATCGCAGGGAGTTTCCTGCAGATACTGACACCATCATTTTCAGAAAGTATATAGTGATAAAGAATGTTCTGCTGGCTGGGAGTGGATTGTGTGTTGGGTCTATGGAATTGAGTAGGTGAATAGTAGGTTCCATGATATAAAGAGCACAGATCAACGGGCTGGTATTTTGTGGTAGTTTGAGGAGAGTCTGTTTGGTGACCATACTACCGTACAGGTAAACTGCAAGGTCTTAGCCCTCGGCCAGTCATTTCTCCCCTATTCTCCTGAGAATGCTGACCTCTGATTGGGAAATGATGTCTGCATGCCCTCTAATACACCATCCAGACAATAATTTGCTCAGATGTTTCACTACAGAGGCCAGCACAAATGTGAACAGTGTTCCAGCAGGATTAAGAATAGGTCACGTGGGAGTCCTGGCAGGTTTATCTCATCATAGCCAAGACAGGAATGAGGGACATGGAGAGATTGGAGATGTTCTCCTTAGAGAAGAGAAGGTTCTGAGGAGATTTGATAGAGGTGTTCAAAATCATGAGAGGTCTGGCAGAAGGCTTTGATGGGAGGGTTGAGAACCATAGGCCACACTGATTTAAGATAATTGGCAAAAGAACCATAGGTGACATGAGGAGAAATATTTTTAGTGGTTAGGATCAGGAATGCACTGCCTGAGGGTGGAGGCAGATTCAATCATGGCTTTCAATGGGGAATGGGATAATTATCTGAAGAGAAAAAAATTGCAGGGCTATGGGGCAAAGACAGGGGAATGGGACTAGCTGAGTAACTCTTAGAGTCAGTGTAGACGGAACTGGCCAAAAAGCCGCCTTCTGTGCTGTAACCATTCTTTCATTCTGTGGTAACACTGAGACCAATTGTAGCACCACAACTAGCCCCTGTATGCGATGAACCAACACATCATGGACCACGGATCAAAACTAGCATCTTGCTGGTCCGAATTGCTCAGTTCTCACTATTTATTTCACTTACCAACTGAGTCATTAGGAGTGCCATTGTTCTATTTTTAAGTCATTTATGTTATTTTAACCTTCATGATTGGATTTACTACAGACATTCTGACTGCTGATGGGGAGCTGGCATGCTGCTGTTCGCCGGTGCTTCCCAGTGTATACAAAATACGTCAGTATATATTTCACAATAAGCTAAGTGGCAGTTCATTTCTGTGATCAGGCGGGCTAAGTTCTTGGTCTTAATGGGACTCTGTGGGGGAGGCTGGAGGTGAGAAAGTGATTGCCGATCAGATAACAGCCAAAGAAAGCAGCAAGATATTTGATGAGCCTCCCTGCACATATGGTCAATCTTAAACAAACTGGGGCTTTATTGATTTATTGTTAAGAGGAAAAGAATTGTTTGGCATGAAAGAGGAAACCAAAGAGGAATTCCTTTTGAGGTCAGAGGAAATGGTAGGGCTGAAAATGTCAGTCAGGGCAGAAGGGATACTGCTGGAGTCTCCCAGCATGGTGTAAGGCAGGAATAGCACAGAGCGACAGCCATCAGTTAGTGTGTTGTGGGTAGTTGTGAAAACTGGTTCTAGACAGTTGCTGTATGTCAATATGAAGGAAATTGATAGTGTTTGTTATGCCTTGGTTCCACCTAGCACACCTTTTGCCACACCCCTTAGCTGTAGCAGGGTTTCCATGTGTTCTTTTAAACCAACCTGAATCCATCCAAATTCAGGTGGCTTTGCTGCTGAGGTTGGAATCTCTAATAAGTAAATAAGTTTTTTAGTCAGCAGTTTTAATCCTCCAAGAACTGAGCTACCACTCTAATGGTGCATTAACTGTAGTCAGTCATGAATTTTGCAAAGTGTCCAGACCTTCCCTATCACATTTCCAGTGTTAGTTGAAAGTGACTGTGATTAACATACGCTGTGATCATTGGCAAACCAAACACACTGACAGTCTCCCATCAGGACACAAGTGCTTGAGAAACTTCTGGCAGAAAGCTTACAGAGACCTCTGCTGGCGGCACTGAGAGTATGATTAAGCAGCAATTGCACAGAGCAAAATACATCATTTTATCAAACATGAGACATTTTGTTGAAGGAGAGAGTAATGAGTTCTTGCTACAATTGTACAGGGCTTCGGTGAGACCACATTTGGAGTATCGTATGCAGTTTCAGTCTGCGTACCTAAGAAAGGATATACTTGCATTTGAGGTGGGTACAGCAAAGGTTCACTAGATTGGTTCCTGGGATGAGAGGGTTGCCCTATGATGAGAGACTAAGAAAACTGGGAGTATACTCTCTGGAATTTAGAAGAATTAGAGGTGATCTTATTAAAACATACACGATTCTGAAGAGGTTTGACAGGGTAGACATGGAGAGATTGTTTCCCCTGACTGGGGAATCTAGAACATGGTGGCACAGTCTCAGGATAAGGGGTCGATCATTTAGGACTGAGATGAGAAGTTTCTTCACTCAAGGGGTTGTGAAACTTTGGAATTCCCTACCCCAGAGGGTTGTGGATGCTCCATCGTTGGGTATATTTAAAGCTGAGATAGACTGACTGGTCCATCAGGAAATCAAGGAAAATGGGGAGTAGTGGGAAAATAGGGAGTAGTGGGAAAGTAGTGTTGAAGCCAAAGGTCAGCCATGATTGTGTTGACTGGCGAAGCAGGCTCAAACGCCATATTGTCTACTCCTGCTCCTATTTCTTATGTTCTCACCAATAATAGATTAACTGGTCATTCATGTCATGACTGTTATTGGACCATTCAGTGGCAAAATCGGCTGCTATGTTTGCCCAGATTTCCACACTGCCCACTCTTCTGTATAAGACTGTGTATAAAAGCAAGTTCACCCTTCCTTAAACATCCTGCGTCCAATCCCAAGATGCGTGTACAGAAATGCTGTATAAGTTGTGACACCTTGTGAAGGTCATTGACCGTGTTCTGAATTTCATTTGAGAGGCAAAGTTTTCATGTTTCCTTTGTATGTCATGTGAACATCTGCAGTGTGGAGTTGATTCAGCAATCTGGGAAGGCCCCAGGCAGTTATTCTATAATTACCTGAGCACAAAGATTTGCATCATTGGAGCACATGGCAAAATCTCTACCCTAATGGAAAACTTCCTTTCCAGCAATAACAACCGAGGAAAAAGGGAATTTTTATTTCTATAGTGCCTCTCACATCTTCAGGATTCCAGACCTCTATTCCCAGCCTTAGAATATTTCCTCAAAACCCACCCATCCAGTATTCCCTCATAACCTGTTGGGAATACAGTACTTGTCTTCTGCTCTCTGCCCCACCTCATTGCAACATGCCTGCGTCCAGATGATTCAGACCTGAATGCTGCACTGCCCCATTGCATTGTTCCACCGAGGCACCCACAGGAAGATATTTTTGAGCAGTGTAATGCCAACATTTCTATTGAATAAACCCATACATATTGGTCTAAGTTGCACCATCTTACTCTCCTACTTATTTGCTTGAAATCGGTAGCCTATCTGACATTGAACATTACTGAGACAAGCAATGGAAGAGAATCATCAGGCAGGCCGTGATCAAGGTTTAACATTGTAGTTTTACAGTTCACTGTTCAGTCACCACAAGACATTAGTCTGACATTGTTTACCCTTGAATCTATACTTATTGTGTAATGCTGATGCGTCATTGTTGATCAATTAGCAGATAAATATCAGGAAGACAGAAGCTATTGTCTTTGATTCTCGCCAAATTTCCAATCCTTAGCCTTTGACTACATTACTCTCCCTTTCAACTGCCTGAAGCTGAACCAGATCATTCATAACCTTGCTGTTGTACCTGACCCTGAGATAAGCTTCCAACCACACGTGCCATCACCAAGACTGCCTACTTCCAACTCCATTGCATCGCCCAACTCTATCCATGCCTCAGCTCATCTGTTACTAAAACCTTCATCTATCCCATTGTTACCTCTAGAGTTTACCATTTTAACACTCTCCTGGCTGGCTTCCAATCTTCCACCCCCCCCATAAACTTGAGCTCATCCAAAACTCTGCTGCCTGAATACTAACTCACACCTAGTCCCATTAACCCAGCACCCCTGTACTCATTGATTTACTCTGGCTCCCAGTCCGACAATGCCTCAATTTAAAATTCTCAATCTTGTTTTCAAATCCCTTCATTGCCCTCCCTATCTCTGTAACCTTCTTCAGCCCTACATGCCTCCGAGAACTGCTCATTCTTTTGATTCTGGCCTCTTATACACCCCCTATTTTAATCGCTCCACCATTGGCAGCCGTGTCTACAGCTACTTAGGCCCTAAACTCTGAAATTCCCTCCTTAAACCTCTCTACCCCTCTCCTCTTTCTTCCTTTAAAAGGATCCTTAAAAACCAACCTTTTTGATCAAGCTTTTGGTCATCTGTCTTAATATTTCTTTATGTGGTTTGGTGCTAAATTTTGTTTGATAACACTTCTGTGAAGCACCTTGAGTTGCTTAATTTCACTAAAAGGTGCTATTTAAACACAAATTGTTGTAATAGTTATTGTAGTCTTTACAATCTGGTCTTGTGGCTGATGTTTCCTCCATTCAGAGAAATTGGTGATAAAAGGAAGTAACTATGTGAAGCCAGCTGGTTTAATTGTTTGACTTGTGTCATGCAAGAACTGCAAAGGCAGAACTGTACTTCCTGATCATGGGAATCAATGTCCATTTACACAAACCACTGTAAAAGCGTTGATGGTGAAATAGTACTATAAGCCAAAACCAGTTGGCTGGAGATGAAACCCATGAGTACCATTGCTGCAGCATTGCAGGCTGCTAGAGTTACAAAAAAAGACTACCATTTGTACAGTTTAGAAGAATTATCATGAGCGTATTGTGATAATAACCAGAAATTAGCACTGAGCAGAGAACCCCTTACATGAAAGTGTTAAGGAAGAATACTATTATCACTGTTAGTGCTTCAGATTGTCACTGGATGACATGTGGTTCATTGTTCCATTTAGATATTGGTGTAATCTCATCTATTGGATGCTTGATTGAGATGAAGGGTTGCCATTGGCTGCTCTAACTTGCTGCCTTGGGGCTGATTACAGAAAAAGACTGAAAGAGGCATAAGAGCAGGTCAGCTGCCTTGGCTGCCAAAGATGGTTTCTGGAGGAGCACAAGCCATGACAAAATAAGAAGTATCTGACTAGTAAAAGAAAATGGAGCTCCTAGTGCTCCACTGTGGTAGTGTTCCCAAAATGTGAAACCGTGTAATGGTAGAAGGATTTTTTTTAAAAATGTTTTTGTTCCAGGTGAGGAGAATGACAGGTGCTCTGGTTGCTGTTGGACAGGGCAAATTAATGCCCCGACATATAGCAGATCTGCTCGAGGTGCGGGATTCTAGGGCTTATCCACAGAACATTATAGCCCCACCTGATGGCCTGTTTTTGAAGAATGTGGAATATGACACAAAGGGTAAGAAGCTAGAACATCATGAAAGTGATGATTGTGTGATTCCTCATTCTTGTTTGAGAGAGAAATCTTAGCACAATAAACATGCTTATATACACACACTCATGTACACTCACACTCATACACTGACATTTATTTACACTTGTACTCGTATACTCACATTCGTTCACACACACTCATTTATATTCACTCATATATACAGACACACACATATATATATATATATACAGGTATGTACATACTATCACACATTCAAACACATGTACAGAAACACTCATGTACACACACACATAAAAATATATTTTATTATTTTATGCACACAGACACATATATATAGATGCAACACATTCTCACACATACAGACCTGCTATCATATATACAGACACACACTCATATATACAAACTCACACATACTCATATATACAGGCACTCATATGCACACATACAAGTACTGTATACATACGCTCCTCCTATATAGACACACTTGCACATTCATTTACAGGCACTTATTCTCACATTTACACCTCTTATAAGGATACTCGCATACTTACATAGGCACAGATACACACATATACAAAGAGTCATATACTATCAATCACACAGACATGTTCAGGCATAGGATGCATATACAAACACTGTTACACATGATATACATGCTGACTCACACATAACTATAAAATGATGCACACAATACATTTGTATATATATTATATATATTTGTAAATATAAGATAGTCACTAATAAATCCAATAGGGAATTCAGTAAAAGCTCTTTATCCTAAGAATGGTGAGAATGTGGAACTCACTAACACAAGGAGTAGGTGAATAGTATAGATGGATTTAAGGGGTAGTCACATGAGTGAGGAAGGAATAGAAGGGAATGTTAATAGGATTAGATGAAGAGGGGTGGGAGGAGACCTTTGAGGAGCATAATGTCAGCATAGGCCATTGGGCCGAATGGCCTGTTTCTGTGCTGTACACTTGTAACAATCTCTCTGGGAAATTTATATAAGTACAAGCATGGATACAAACTAATATTTATGTTTGTCTGTATATGCAAATATGTACACATATCCATAGGCATATATACAAACACACACATGTATGCATGCAAATACAGATATACACACACACACACACTCTTATTTAAATAGGGTGGACAAGTCACAGCCAGTTTGGTGGATTCCTGGATTTGTAAGTCCAGATAATTAACATTGCCCAGAGAGTGACACAGAAAAATATAACAGAGAGCAAGTCAAAGTTATTGCCATTTAAATAGTTTTGCAAAAAAAAAGTTAAACCAATTTGTTCAGCTCTGTCATGCTCCTCTCATTATAAAGACTCTCCAAGTGGCCTTGTTGGTGAATGATGCACACAGAACTGGAAGATTCCGTCCTTTCCTTCTGTTGAATTAACTGGTTTTAGTCAGTGTGGCTGCTGTGATGTTAAACTTGGACTCGGGATCGCTGAGTTAAGAAGGGGAAAGTTTGCCCAAAACTCCTGCTGGGAAGTGGACTTATGTGGATATCTGGAGCAGAAGAAATCAGACTCAACTGCGATGCCCCCAAATTCGAAATGGCCTCCTGAGTACTCAACACTTAGGCTTATAATTGAAGAACTACTGCTTTGGCCAAGGCACTATATTCAATAGGCAACTGTGAAATAGGACCTCTGCAAGGGTCAGTGCCAGCTTCTGCAGAGTTGCACCCCAGCAAGGGTCAATGCCAGCTTCTGCAGAACTGGGTCTCTGCAAGGGTCAATGCCAGCTTCTGCCGACCTGGATCCCAGCAAAGGTCAGTGCCAACTTCTGCAAAACTGGACCCCAGCAAGTGTCAGTGCCAACTTCTGCAGAACTGGACCCCAGCAAGAGTCAATGCCAGTTTCTGCAGAACTGGACCCCAGCAAAGGTCAATGCCAGCTTCTGCAAAACTGGAACCCAGCAAGGGTCAGTGCCAGCTTCTGCAGAACTGGATCCCAACAAGGGTCAATGCCAGCTACCGCCAACCTGGACCCCAGTAAAGTTCAGTGCCAATTTCTGCATAACTGGACCCCTGCAAGGGTCAATGCCAGCTTCTGCAAAACTGGAACCCAGCAAGGGTCAATACCAGCTTCTGCAGAGCTGGACCCTAGCAAGGGTCATTGCCAGCTTCTGCAGAACTGGAACCCAGCAAGGGTCAGTGCCAGCTTCTGCTGACCTGGACCCCAGCAAAGGTAGTGCCAGCTTCTACAGAACTGGACCCCTGCAAGGGTCAATGCCAGCTTCTGTAGAACTGGACCCTAGCAAGGGTCAATGCCAGCTTCTGCAGAACTGGAACCCAGCAAGGTTCAGTGCCAGCTTCTGCCAACCTGGACCCCAGCAAAGGTCAGTGCCAGCTTCTACAGAACTGGACCCCTGCAAGGGTCAATGCCAGCTTCTGTAGAACTGGACCCTAGCAAGGGTCAATGCCAGCTTCTGCAGAACTGGAACCCAGCAAGGGTCAGTGCCAGCTTCTGCCGACCTGGACCCCAGCAAAGGTCAGTGCCAGCTTCTGCCGACCTGGACCCCAGCAAAGTCCAGTGCCAGCTTCTGCAGAACTGGACCCCAGCAAAGGTCAGTGCCAGCTTCTGCCAACCTGGACCCCAGCAAAGGTCAGGTCTCATAGAAGAGACCAGGGTAATATTTTTAAATGGGCAAAATATAACCAAAGCAGTTCAATAAGGGGAAAGTTAACAGAAAAGAGATTAAAGCACCAGCAGTCCACACACTCAGAAAATGTCAGCTATGGAGTGAGTTAGTTGGTTACTGGTGCTCTACCATGTTTTCTGCTTTCCCAAAGCAGAGGCAATAATTTCATGACAGGAATTATTTTGTTTACAGGTCCTCTCATTTATTTACACTGCATCCTACAAATTATATTGATGTTTTGAGGGAAGGGACAGCTAGGTTTAGATTGTATGTTATTCTGTGCCTTCTATGTACTGCTTCTCATTAAGTAGCTTGCTCATAACCTCTCCATTGAAACCGCTGATTAAACTACAGACTCAGCACTGTTCATGTGCAAAGCATATTTGTCTTGCATGTTAATAGAGGTTGAGGTTTGCCAGCAGTCCTGGCGCTGTTATGCATGCCAGATGTTACAGCTGTGAGTCTTAAACAGATGTCAATGAATGTGTTTCTCTAGCAACCAAATCTTGAGGGCCCCTAGAGGCTTAATTGTGAATTGTCATGGCAACCATAAAAAAAGTTGCCTTTTGTTTTGTTTTACAGATCTTGAAGTGGGAGAAAGTGTAATTCAGTGATTGTGGATCGGTCTGCAAGCTCTGTAAAGTATCTTGGAACAGACTTCTGGCTCCAAAGCCTATTGTAGCAAAGAAAGGGAAAAAAAGACTTGCAATTATCTAGCATTTTTTACAGCCACCGGATGTCTCAAAGCGCTTTACAGCCAAACAAGTATTTTTGAAGCGTGGTCACTGTTATAATTTTGGAAACGTGGCAGCTAATTTGCACTCAGAAAATTCCCACAAACAGCGATGTGATAATGAGCAGATAATCTGTATTTTTGCAGTGTTGATTGAGAGATAAATATTGGCAATGGCACTGGGGAGAACCCTCCTCAGGTGCCATTGGACCTTTCAATCCACCTGATAGAGCCGATGGGACCTTGGTTTAATGTCGCGTCTAAAAGACATCTGACTATGCAGCACTCCCTCAGTCTTTCACTGGAGTGTTAGCCTATATTTTTGTGCCAAAGACTTGAACCCAGAACCTTGTGACTTAGAGACGAGAGTGCTACCAAGTGTGCCACGCCTGCCACTTATACATGACAATTATTAACAAAAAGGATTGGTTTAGTTGCGCAAAGACTTGCTTACATTTCATCAACAGTCCTGAATATGTTACAAATTGTGGAGAAAATACAATGTTGGATAAAGGCCTATTTTTTGTCTGTCTTGGAAACTACCAAAAATAATGAGCTTCCAGAGAGCTATATGTATGAACGTGAGTAGGAATATAACATGAGAGAAGGTAGAGCAAAAAAAATGCCATGCAGCCTATTAATTCCCCTTCTGCTAAAACACATCCACAATACACTCCAAAATGGATTCCACCAAACCCGTTTCCAGCCTTCAAAGGTAAATCTGCAGGATGCCCATCTCATCTTACATTACCATTGACAGAATATTCCCATTGTACCAACCTTCTTGGAATCTACACAACATTATCTCTATCTGTATTTATAACCCCAGAGATTAATGGATGTACAATATACTTTCCAAGCTAATGTAGTTGGTACATTTTTTTTAAAAGTTGGATGATTATGCGGTTAGGGACAGGATTGGAGGCTATATGGATAGCTACAAATGATACTCCATGGAACCAGGATCACAGAATCACACAGTGCAGAAGAACCCCTTCGGCCCATCGAGTCTGCACAGGAGATGGGTGAGTTACCGGTAAAATGTAACAGTTTAGAGATGGAAGCGTAAGCTGTAAGGCTGGATTCATTTTTTGAATTTTTGTTGATTACTTTTGGTGTTGGGGAGATTTTTTTTGACAGTGTTTTATCAATTTGAACATAATTAGCCAGGAATAGGTGCTGTTGGCCCGCAGGAGGCAAGTCTGGTGAGTGGAACAAGGAGTTGAGGAGTGGAACAAGCAAACTTTAATGAACAAAGAAAACCCTTCAGAATTTTGGCTCAATTTTTTACATCAGCAAATAAATGCTAATTTCTAATTCAAAGAAAATGTTCTCCAACTTTCAGCTTGGTCCACACAACTTGGTCATTCATATTATGCAACCAGCTTTACTTCTTTCAACCTGGCCCTACGCAGTATCCAGATGGCAACATCCAAAGAACTTGAACCTCAGCCACCGCAAACAACAACCCTATGTACATGTGACACCCTGGTCCACTCCTCCATCACCCCCTACTCCTCAACCCCCACCTATGGCACCTCCCCATGCATACGTAAAATATGCAACACCTGCCCCTTCACTTCCACTCTTCTCACCATCCAAGGGCCCAATCACTCCTTTCAAGTGAAGCAGCATTTCACTTGCATTTCCCCCAACTTAGTCCAATACATTCGTTGCTCCCAATGCGGTCTCCTCTACATTGGAGAGACCAAACACAGACTGGGCAACCGCTTTGCAGAACACCTTGCCATTTTAACACTCCATCCTGCTCTCTTGCCCACATGTCTGTCCTTGGCTTGCTGCATTGTTCTAGGGAAGCTCAATGCAAACTGGAGGAACAGCACCTCATCTTCCGACTAGGCACTTTACAGCCTTCCAGACTGAATATTGAATTCAACAACTTTAGATCTTGAACTACCTCCTCTATCCCCACCCCCTTTCCGTTTCTTCCCCCTCCCTTTCGTTTTTTCCAATAATTTATATAGATTTTTCTTTTCCCACCTATTTCCATTATTTTTAAATCTATACCTTTTATGCCCTTTTAGTCTTATTTCACCCCACCCCCACTAGAGCTATTTGTACCTTGCGTGTCCTGCCATCCATTCTTAATTAGCACATTCTTTTAGATAATATCACCACCTTCAACACCTCTTTGTTCTTTTGTCTGTGACATCTTTTGATTATCTGCTCCTATCACTGCTTGCTTGTCCCTACAACCACCCCCCCACCCCCCCCACTTCTCTCCCCCCACCTCCCCACCTTAAACCAACTTATATTTCACCCCTCTCCTAATTTTACTCAGTTCTGTTGAAGGGTCATGAGGACTTGAAACATCAACTTTGTTCTTCTCCGCCGATGCTACCAGACCTGCTGAGTTTTTCCAGGTAGTTCTGTTTTTGTTTTGGATTTCCAGCAGCTGCAGTTTTTTGTTTTTAACCCTATGTACAGATGAGAATATCTTGAACTAACAGTGGCATATTATATTGATGCAGGACTCCTGATTTTACTTCTAAGATTAAAGATGGCAAAACCTTCCAGTAAATTAGCAGCAACCAATTCACCTATAATTATGTGCTATTTCTATCCACAAAAGTGGGCTTTGTTAACAGAAAGATTACACTTTGCATTGAGGGATAAATATTTTCTCATTTTAAATTGAAACTAACCACACTTACATATGACCAGCAAGGAGCATATAATAGAAAAGGAAAGTACTGCAGATGCAGAAATCTGAAATATAAACAGGAAATGCTGGAAATACTCAGCAGGCCAAGCAGCATCTGTGAAGAGAGGAATTGTCTCAGATTTGCACTAAGTGTGGTAGCAGGTGTGAAAGAAGTAATTTTACCCACTGGCCACAATGGCAAGTTCTCGTAATATTTCGTCCCAATCCCACCTCATAAATTACAGTCACAGGAAACACATCAGATCACTGGTGGGAGGAGTCTGATTGACCCACCACACCGTTGCCTCGCCACTCCCTCACGCTGGGTGCCATATTTAAAATGCAGCTGAACACACAAATCTCAATGCTTGCAGCCCAGGACTGCTCTGCTGAAGACATGGCCCCAAAAGCCAGGAAGATTGCAACCCCCCCCCGATCCCTGAGGCACCTTCTGGATGCCATGGATGCCTGCTGCGAAGTTCTCTACCTTCGTTCTGGCCGCAGGAGGCCCATCAGCCTCACCACTCCGGCTTGGGAGGCAGTGGCAGAGGTGGTCAGTACCAACACTGCACACAAGAGGTCAGCCTCCAGTGCAGAAAATGGATGAATGACCTCATCCATTCCACCAGGGTAAATCAACCATCTCATCAATCTGAACTCACCCACTCACAAGCCCATCACACATTCACTGGCATCTCACTCATGGCCAGCTCAAGGGCCATCACCACTTACTCACACACACACCCTCACATCTCCATCGGCTTCATCTCCTTAGGAGATAGCCTCCTCATCCCGTCCATGGCTGCACTCAGCACACATGCATGGTTGCCATCCTCCTCATTTGGCCTGGCATGCATCTTGTTCACACTCTCTCCATCTGTCTTTATACAGGACAAGATTGTGCACAATCGCTGGGAGAGGTCCCAAACTGGGGCTGGAGTGCCAAACATCAAGGTCCTCATTCCATTCGAGAGTCCAGCATTGGATCTGGCCACAGAGGATACTGACCGTTCCTGCAGCGACAGTGAGGTCAACAGTCAACACTCACATGAGGATCCTGCACCACATCGTCCCTCTCTCAACGCTACTCTGAGTCCACCATGCTGTGTTCAATGCGGCTGCCTAATGATCTCCGCTTTCTGTCCGAGGCACATCTGACGTGTCGCCCTCAGGCAACCTTGATCCTGACCCCAGTACCAAGAGCACATCAGATGAATACCCTGAGGGCAGCATCATTGTAGACCCGTCACAGTGCAGCGACATGCACTTTGGTGGGACCTAGATGTTGAGTAGCCTCAGGATCATAATCTGGTGAACACACAACACAATCTGTTCCACAGCAGGCAGAGGCTGGGACACCTTTGGTCACCGGCACTTGGAGGACTGCTGGAGGCAAGGAATCTTCTGAGTCCGAGTCAGGTGATGAGCCTCTGGACTCGGTCCTCAATCAGTTGGTGGAGCTACACAGGCAATTACGGGAACATCAGGAAAGGGTGTCTGGTTCCCTCCTCAGATTGCAAGGTATGATGGAGGAGTCTGTCCACCTTCAGGCCGATGTGATAGTGCCAGCATGCCAACACATTGAGGTCAACAGTGACAGGATGGCAACTGCCATGAAGACCTTGGTTCAGGACATCGGTCCTGCACTGCTGCACGGGCTGAACTCCAACGTTGATACCATAGTTGGCCTTCAACAATGTCAAAATGAGAGGGGTGTGCGGCAGCTTGATACCACTCCAGCTTGCTCTTCTCCTCAAGGAGTCAACCAGAGGCTGTTGGGCACCCATAGGGAGGAGGACCAGCAGCCCGACACCCCGGAGCCATCCACCAAGGTGACTCCGGGAGTTTCCAGCCATTTCAAACCTCCTCTTCCTGTGACCCCGCAGCTCCAGCTCAACAGGCCGAAGAGGGTGGAGCTGGACCGCAGCAGGACACCCAAAGCAGGCTGGGGCCCCCCCAGGTCTCAGCCCTCCAGAGGACGTACACCGAAGTTATCACAGACAGGCCGTTGCAGCCAGCAGGCTGCCTCCACCTCCGCTGTGGATGTCGGGGGAGCACCAAGATATTGCAGCAGAGTTAGGAAGGTTATGCAAACGTAGTTCCATTGTTTAAAAAAGGATCAAAGGAAATGCCAAACAATTATAGGCCAGTTAGTCTAACATCGGTGATGAGCAAATTAGTAGAATCAATCCTGAGAGATAGGATTAACTGTCATGTGGAAAAGCATGGACTAGTCAGGGATGGTCAGCATGGATTTGTTAAAGGAAGGTCTTGCCTCACAAACTTGATTGAATTCTTTGAGGAAGTGACAAGAAGTGTTGATGAAGGTAGTGCAGCGGATGTTGTGTACATGGATTTTAGCAAGGCATTTGACAAGGTCCCACATGGCAGATTGGTCAGGAAAGTAAAAGCCCTTGGGATTCAGGGTAATGTGGCAAACTGGATAAAAGGTTGGCTTTGTAACAGGAAACAAAGGGTAATGGTCAATGGATGCCCTTGCGAATGGAAAGTTGTCTCAAATGGTGTTCCACAGGGCTCGGTGTTGGGACCCTTGCTGTTTGTGTTATATATTAACGATTTGGACATGAACGGCGGGGGAACGATTGGGAAATTTGCAGATGACACAAAGATTGGCCGAGTAGTGGATAGTGTAGAGGATAGCTATAATCTCCAAAATGATATAGATGGGTTGGTGGAGTGGGCGGTAAAGTGGCAGATGGATTTTAACATAGAGAATTGTGAAGTCATACATTTAGGGAGGTCAAATAGTTACAGGGATTACAAAATAAATGGGAATATACTAAGAGGGGTAGATGAAGTGAGAGATCTTGGCGTACAAGTACACAGGTCGCTGAAGGCAGCAGTTCAAGTAGACAAGGTTGTAAAGAAGGAATATGGAATGCTCTCCTTCACTGGCAGAGGTATAGAATATAAAAGTAAGGATATAATGTTGGAATTGTATAAAACACTGGTGAGGCCACACTGGAGTATTGTGTGCAGTTCTGGTCACCACGTTACAGGAAGGACGAAATAGCTCTGGAGAAAGTGCAGAGGAGGTTTACAAGAATGTTGCCAGGGTTAGAAAAGTGTAGCTATGTGGAGAGCTTGGATAGGTTAGGGTTATTTTCCTTGGAACAAAGAAGGCTGAGAGGTGACTTGATTGAGGTGTATACAAAATTATGAGATAGAGTGGACAGGATAAAATTGTTTCCCTTGATGGAGAATTCTAGAACCAGGGGACATAAATTCAAGATAAGTGGCAGAAGGTGTAGGGGGGACATGAGGAAGAACTTTTTTACGCAGAGGGTATTGGGTATCTGGAATTCGCTGCCCAAGTTGGTGGTAGAGGGAGAAACTTTAAACTCTTTTAAAAAATACCTAGATTTGCACCTAAAGTGCTGTAAGCTGCAGGGCTATGGGCCGGGTGCAGGAAGGTAGGATTAGAAAGGGCACCTGGGTGTCCTTGGGCTGGCATGGACAAGATGGGCCGAATGGCCTCCTTCTGTGCTGTAACTTTTCTATGGTTCTATGAAGATGTTATTCCTTCTAGTCAAAACAAATAACACACCCCAGTCCTCACATTGCCCACCAAGCATGGAAGGCCTTGATGGTGCTGGCTCCCTATCCAGGGACACCCGGCTGCAAACATAGCCATGGAAGAGGGGGAGACAGTGGGATCAGACAACCCCCTCAATTGCCCGCTGTCTGGACCTGTTAATGGTCAACTTGGCCAGGCCCAGGAGCAGGTTCACAAGGAAGTCCTCCTCCCTCCCGGCCCCCTTCTACACTGGGTGCAAAGAAGAAGATGTAACTCCTTTGAGTCAACCAAATAAACTAAATTAACAAAATTGGGGACAAATTAAAAAGCACCATCTTAAAGGGAAACTGTAAAAACAAAGGCAAAATTTAAAGGAAATTTACAAACATTAAACAAAATGTGATTAAGGGGGTCAATAAAACATCCCAGATCCCGTGGTGCGCACCGAGCATGGAAGGCCTCGCGCTGCCGGTAGATTCCGCGTGCTCCCTCTCCAGGGACACCCGGCCTCGAACATAGCTGCAGAAAAGAGGCAGACAGTCGGGTCGGACGACCCCCTCAGTCACCTGTGCCCCCACCAAATGCCTCTTCCTTGATGTCCTATGGGTGATGCTCGCAAGCACTACGCAGGTTTGTGTGCACTTGTCTCTGAGTTCCCCTCGCCAGTTGCACACTTTTTAAAGGCAGTGATGAAGCCGTTCTGACGTTAGGCTGACATGGGTGGTAAATGTGACGCGAGTTGGTGATTCCAGCAAGCGGGGCTGATAATTAGATGCTAAAGTATTGAAATGAGGTTCCCGGCGTGAAGTGGCAGGAAACGGGGCACGCCATTGACGGGTGGAGCGGACGATCGCAAACATTGGCGTGAAACAGATTTTTGGCCTTCTCGCCATATTGTCCGCTCATGCCTGCCATGACACCCACAGCCAATGGGACCAGACAGTTCCGCCCACAGTCAATGCTTCAAGGTCCGTGGTCTTTGCTAGTTCTGATGAAGGATCACTGACCTCTGTTTCTCTCCGCAAAGATGCTGCCAGATTTGCTCAACATTTCCAACACTCCCTGTTTTTACTGGAGCAAAAATAGCCGCTTTTGCTAGCCCTCCAAAAAGCAATTGGATTCTTGTGAGCCTTTCATTCCCCTTCAACAAGAAACCCAGTAGCAACTGCCTGAGATCTGGTTTGGCACAACATTATACATAAATTTCAAAAAAAGTTATGAAGAAAACATAAGCAATATTAATGTCAAAGAAATAAATTGATAATTTAAAAAAAATAATAGAAATGGCCATTAAAAAGTGCCAAACACCAGAGCTAATTAGTGAAACCTTTTTTGCATCTTCACTTAAGAAGCAGAGCTAGAGACAGACAGATCAGGTCCAAGTCCTGGTCACCAGGAAGAGGGAGGGGACTGGGCCTCAGCTAAGGAGTTGGTATTAACTAACACCGACCTAGCGTTTGCCTCTGCCGGTGCACACTTCCAAGATGGCCTCGATGGAGTTCACACAAAAGTGGCAGTCAGAAACAGGTTGCCCTTCAGCCTGGGGTTTCCTCGGCCAAAAGTGTGGCTACGAATGTGGGGCAAGAGGAGAAGGGGAGGGGTGTGTGTGTGTGTGTGTGTGTGTCATTCTGAGTCTCAGGGTTCTCTCTCACTCACTGTCACACACACTCACTTACTCACTCACTCTCATCTCATACTCTCACTCACTCACTCTGTGATAAAACATAAAAAAAACTTACCTTAAGTTGAGCTCATCAGTCGGAGGCCGGAGCTTAGGGCCTTTCGTGCGTGCGCCAGCCAGGAAATAGCCACACAATTGCCGTTAGTGATTTTTACTTTCTTTAGGCCCAGAACCAGCCCTGTGCACATGCACAGAAAGAAAAGAAAATCGAAACAGTGTGAAACTGCAGGTCAGGTGACCCAAACCGGAGTGCCATTCCAGAAAAGGTGTTCCAGGGAGCAGGACATGGGGCAGGGAGAAGGCCCAAACCAAGAAGAAGGTCCCAAACCAGGGAATAGGACAGAAAGAGGTCCCAGAAGAAGGTCCCAGGCAGGGACAGTGATCAGAGATCGATCCTGCTGAGTCAAAATAAATGACAGGAGCAGAGAAAAAGGCTCCAAATTAAAGAAAGAGCTGCGGGAAGCAGATTTGAAGCAAAGTGGGCTTGAGATAAGCCCTGAAGACCCGAGGAAACAGCCAAAGGCAAGCCCCTTGAGCAGTGGTGCTCTGCTTGGCACAGCTGAAGATCTGAAATTGTGCTTGGAAGGTGAAGTTTGAGTGTACACGGAGCTCCAGGGGAAAGGAATCCCAGAAGACGAGATTGAAATCCTGGCGATATTGAAACCATCCGAATGGGAGCAATGTTTGGAGAGAATTCCAAGGTAAGTTCTTCAAAGTGGAGATTGGAAATCCTTATGAGAAAGACAGAGTTTTACTGAGCTGGTTGGCTCATGGTCTGACAAACATCTGGGTGGTTTGTGGAGAAACCCATAGAGTCTGCTGTGGTCACATCTGTCATTTACTTTGGAGTGTGGTGTATCTGACCACAGTTCACCAGTTGGTTCACATGTACCCCATTCTTACCCTGAATATTAGATTATAAGATAGATATGGTAAATCATATTATCTTTCCAAATTTGTATGTGCCTGTAGAGATATAGCTGCGGTAAAAGAATAGTAAATGTTTGAATCATCATCTTGTATCTGTAGTGAGATTTTTTTCCAATCTTTTTGTCTGGTGTCATACAGTTCATTTTTCTTGTTTAATAAATGTTTATTCTTTGTGTTGAAAGTTCATCAGCAGACTCGAGTGAATCTGTTCAGTAACTTTCCTCCATGGTTTCAAAATAATAGATAGGATTTATCAACTCAGCTTCCCCTCTAGCATCTGACTGGTCTGGTAGTAATATCAGCTGGGTTTGTAACAACTTTCACACTCTCAATCTGACACACTCACTCACATACAAACTCACTCACTTTCAGTCACACACACACACACACACACACACACATCCTCACACACTCACTCACTCTCATACACTCACTCTTTGTAGCTTTAGTGAAAAAGCCCAAACTTCTAAGTTTCTCTTCTTAACTCTGCCTCTTCCTTCATAATAACCTATGAACCTACAATTTCCCTTTGTTATTACTTTGATCGCCTTTCTATATGAGGGTGCTCAAAACTGCTCTGTTAAGACATCTTGTCCAACTTTTCTTGGTAGAGAGAAGAAACACTTTTAGCTATCATCTTTAAGTGTCTGAGTCACTGGTGGGTTCGCAATGATCCCACAACCCTGAGGGCTTTCCCTTCCTAATGCTACTGTTGGCCTGACAGATACACCGAGATCCCTTGTTACAAATGATAGATGTTTCTATTTCATCTCAAATCACATCGGGGTCACTGATTTGTAAGTTTTGGGGGCGGGTGTTAACCTCCAGATCTACCTACTCAATATTAATTTGATCTTTTAAGTCTTTGACCTTTCAGGCAATAGGACACAATCGAGTGAGGTAATTCATGAAACATATATTAAGCAACTCTCAGTCACTCACGCTCTTTGTAACTTTAGTGTAAAAGCCTAAACTTCTAAGTTTCTCTTCTTAACTCTGCCTCCTCCTACATAATATCCCACGAGCCCACAACCTAAGCATGGTGGTGTAATGGTAATGTCACTGGACTAGTAATCTAGAAGCCAAGGCTAATGCTCTAGCCACATGGGTTCAAATCCCATCACAGTAGCTGGTGGAATTTAAATTCAATTAATAAATCTAGAATTGAAAGCTTTTCTCTGTCATCAATTTCATAAACACCCATCTGGTTCACTAATATCCTTTAGGGAATGAAATCTGCTGTCATTACAGAATGTGTTTGACTCTTAACTGCCCTCAGAAATGGCCCAGCAAATCACTCAGTGCAAAGGCACCAAATGCTGGTCTTGCCAATGATGCCCACACCCCATGAAAGAATAAAAGTGATAATTAACAAAGCTAGGCAATGACTACTGGTTTAACACAGTTCTTTCATCCTAATTCAGCCTAGAGCACGAGGGAATTCTCTCTTTCCCTGTCTCTCGAGTTCTGTGGTCTTCTACTCCCAGCTGGAAAACAGTCTTCAAATTCAGCACGCCTGATAGCTCAAAGCTGGTGCTTTTTAACTCTTTCCAGACTACTTGATTTGTCCTAATTTTGGATTCTGATTGGCTCAGTCTAGTGCATGATTAGTTTCTTATTTATTTAGGTGGTGGATTATCATCTGTTGTGTTCCTCATTCATAGGACCATCTCTCTGAAAGGGTGGTAGAGGCGAAACCCTCATAACATTTTAGAAGTATTTGGATGTGCACTTGCGATGCTATGGTATACAAGGCTATGGGCCCAGTGCTGGAAAATGGGATTAGAATAGTTAGGTACTTGTTTGACCGGCGCAGACTCAATGGGCCTTTTTCTGTGCTGTAGACTTCTATGACTATGACTCATTATAGACATTCCTGTTGTCTTATTAAATGTTGTGACTTCCCACTGAGATAACAAGCCTCAAGGTAGTTTTGGTGTTTGCTTATTCAAGATAACAGAGTGTGGTATCAAGCATCATCAATTAACATTTACGCTCAGTAGCCCTAATGCTTAATTGATGTATAGATGTCTTGTAGAATTCTTATCTGCCTGTGCTTTGTATAAGTTAATTAAAATATGGAAAGGAATACAACAATGGTGCATAAAAGCAAAATACTGCAGATGCTGGAAATCTGAAACAAAAACATAAAGTGCTGGAAAAGCTCAGCAGGTCTAACAGCATCTGTGCAGAGAGAAACAGAGTTAACATTTCAAGTCCATGTGACTCTTCTTCAGAGCTAAAGAGAAGTAAAAATGTGATGAAACATACTGTTTAAGAGGGGGTGGAGCAGGTGAAGCTGGATAGAAGGCCAGCGATAGGTGGGGGCAAAGGAGAGATTGCCAAAGATGTAATGAACAAAATGGACAAAGGGGTGTTAATGGTAGTGGTACTGGCTGAAGGAGATACTGATGGTGGCATTAAGGTCAGAAAGCAGAATGTGATAATAGCAGGACAAGGGTAAGCACTCTGGAAAGAGCAACATGAACAAGTGACAGATGGCTTTTGTGGGGATGGGGTGGGGGTAGAGGACGGTGGTGGGAAAAAAGATTGAAAATAGGATAAAAGGTGGGAATAAAACAATGAATAAAAATGAAAATAAATGAAAATGAAAATAAGTGGATAAATTTTTTTTAAATGAAAATGAATATTGAAAAAAGGGGATAAAAAAAAGGGGTGAGGATGGAGGAGAGAATTCATGCTCTGAAGTTGTTGAACTCAATATTCAGTCCAGAAGGCTGTAAAGTGCCTAGTCAGAAGATGAGGTGCTGTTCCTCCAGTTTGCATTGAGCTTCACTGGAACATTGCAGCAGGCCAAGGACGGACATGTGGGCATGAGAGCAGGATGGTGTGTTGAAATGGCAAGTGACAGGGAGGTCTGGGTAATGCTTGTGGACAGACCGAAGGTATTCCGTAAAGCGGTCACCTAGTCTGCGTTTGGCCTCTCCAATGTAGTGGAGACCGCATTGGGAGCAGTGAATGCAGTAGACTAAATTGAAGGAGGTGCAAGTGAAGCACTGCTTCACCTGAAAGCAGAGTTTGGGCCCTTGGTCGGTGAAGAGGGAGGAGATAAAGGGGCAGGTGTTGCACCTTCTGTAATTGCATGGGAAGATGCCATGGGAGGGGGTAGAGGTGTTGGGGGTATTGGAGGAGTGGACCAGGGTGTGCCGGAGGGAACGGTCCCTATGGAATTTCAACGAGGGGGTTGAAGGGAAGATGTGTTTGGTGGTGGCATCATGCTGGAGCTGGCGCAAATGGTGGAGGATGATTCTTTGAATACGGAGGCTGGTGGGGTGAAAAGTGGAAACCGCATTAAGAGCAGTGAATGCTGCTAAACTGCTGCTCCGTCTGGCTGAAATTGTTCTCTCACTGAACAATTTCTCTTAAACTTATCTCACTTCCTCCACATAAAGGATGTGGCTATGAGTACCCGCATGGGCCCCAGTTTTGCCTGTCTCTTTGTGGAGTATGTGGAACATTCCTTGTTCCAGTTCTACTCAGGCCCCCTCCCACAGCTCTTTTTTCGGTACATCGATGACTGTTTCGGTGCCGCTTCATGCTCTCATCTGGACCTGGAAAAATTTATCAATTTTGCTTCCAATTTCCACCCCACCATCACTTTCACATGGTCCATCTCTGATACTTGCCTTCTCTTAACCTCTCTGTCTCAATTTCTGATGATAGACTGTCCACCAATATTCATAACAAGCCCACTGACTCCCACAGCTACCTTGACTACAGCTGCTCACACCCTGCTTCCTGTAAGGACTCCATCCCATTCTCTCAGTTCCTTCGCCTCCACTGCCACTTTCCAAAACGGCGCTTCTGACATGTCTTCCTTCTCCCTTAGCTAAGGTTTCCCACCCATTGTGATTGTCCAACCCATCTCCCATGCTTCTACCCTCACACCTTCCTCTCCCTTCCAAAACCATGATAAGGTTCCCCCTGGCAATCCCAGCAATGGGCCATCAATTGGAGTAACAGATTGAACAAGTCATGATGAAAATATTCTAAAGTTGTTTTGCATTTGTGTGGCCATTAGAAGATTATGAAATTCTGCTGTTTTTTTCACATTTTTATAAATAGATTGAGATCTCCTGTTCTTGGTATCCCACAGGTGGTTAACAATTACAGAGGTGATCTGGGTATATAGAAGACTCCTGGAACTCTAAATAGTGGTAACTGCTCAAGAGCATTTATGACCACTGTTCACTTCATCTTTCCCCACTATCTGGAACAGATTCCGCAGTTCTACAAAAACAGACCACATTCATTCCATATAACCCTTGAATGTCCTGTTGTAATTCTCACATCAGGTGGATTTTCTGCAGCATTGTTCAGGCTAAATAAAGTGATATGGTGTTTGAGAAAGATTTGCTGGGTTTAGAGATAAGGACATTGGGAAAGCGAGGCAGTTATGAGGTAGCAAGTAGTTTGGAAAGGCTTGTGAATGTTATGGGGAAGTGGGTACTTGTAATGGAGGAATAAGTTGTGAACGAGGATGGAGAATCAAGGAGTAATCAGAATAGTCGGTAGGGTTCTAAATGAATACTTTGTGTCAGTGTTCACAAGTGAGAGGGATGACATGGGTATGGAAATCTGGCAGAAGGACTGTGATATAATTAAAGAAATTAGCATCGAAACGGAGGAGGTTCTAAGTGGTCAGGCAGGCTTAAAAGTAGATAAATCTCCAGGCCCGGATGAAATGTATCCCAGACTGTTGAGAGAGGCAAGGGAGGAGATAGCAGGGGCACTGGCAATAATTTTCAATACCTCTCTGACCACAGAGAGGTGCCAGAGAACTGGATGACAGCCAATGTGGTACCGTTATTCAAGAAGGGAGGAAGGGATAAACCAGGGAACTACAAGCTAGTCAGTCTAACCTCACCGGTGGGGAAACTATTGGAAGCAATTCTGAGGAATAGAATTAATCTACACTTGGAAAGGCAGGGATTAGTCAAGGACAGTCAGCATGGTTTGGTTAAGGGGAAGTCATGTCTGACCAATTTGATTGAATTTTTCGAAGAGCTGACCAGGTGTGTAGATGAGGGCAATGCATTTGACGTAGTCTACTTGGACGTCAGCAAGGCTTATGATTAGGTCCCACATGGGAGACTGATCACGAAGATAAGGGCCCATGGGATCCAAGGCAATTTGGCAAATTGGATCCAGAATTGGCTGAGTGGCAGGAAGCAGAGGGTGATAGTCGAGGGGTGTCTTTGTGACTAGATGCCTGTGTCCATTGGGGTTCCACAGGGATCGGCGTTGGATCCCTTGCTGTTTGTGGTATATATAAATGATTTATACTTGAATGTAGGAGGGTTGATCAGTAAGTTCGCGGACGACACGAAAATTGGTGGGGCGGTAAATATTGAGGAGGCTAGCCTTAGATTACAGGAGGATATAGATGGACTGGTCAGATGGGCTGATCAACGGCAAATGGAATTAATCTGGATAAGTGTGGGATGATGCACTGGGGCAGGACAAACAAGGCACAGGAATACACGATGAATGGTAGGACCCTGGGAAGTACCGGGGATAAGAGGGACCTTGGTGTGCATGTCCACTGGTCCCTTAAGGTAGCTGGACAGGTAGATAAGGTGGTTAAGAAGGCGCATGGGATACTTGCGTTTATTAGCCGAGGCATAGAATATAAAAGCAGGAAGGTTATGCTGAAACTATAATACGCTGTTAAGCCACAGCTAGAGTATTGCGTGCAGCTCTGGCATGCGCATTACAGGAAGGGTGTGATTACACTAGAGAGAGTGCAGAGGAGACTTACCAGGATGTTGCCTGGGCTGGAGAGTTTTAGTTATGATGAGAGTTTGGATAGACTGGGGTAATTTTCCCTGGAGCAGAGGAGATTGAGGGGAACCATGATTGAGGTGTATAAAATTATGAGGGGCATAGATTGGATAGACAGGAAGGAACTTTTCCCTTTGGTGGAGGGATCAATAACCGGGGGCATAGATTTAAGGTAAGGGGCAGGAGGTTTAGAGGGGATGTGATGAAGAATGGTGGGAGTCTGGAACTCAGTGCCTGAAAGGGTGGTAGAGGCAGAAACCCCATAACATTTAAGAAGTATTTGGATGTGCACTTGCGATGCCATGGCATACAAGGCTATGGGCCTAGTGCTGGAAAATGGGATTAGAATAGTTAGGTACTTGTTTGCCCGTTGCAGGCTCAATTGGCCGAAGGGCCTTTTTCTGTGCTGCAGATCTCTATGACCCTATGAATCTAGTGAGTATTTGAGCACTTGGGCATAATACATATGCGGTTTGGGCGAAGCTGGAATGAGAATTCGGGATGTTTGCTAGGAGAAGAAATAATATGTAATTTGATAAATGGTTAGTGTGAATGGAGAATGAATGGTTATGGTGTAGGCAGTTGGTGGTAGGTGACATTGTGGAAAGTAGTGAATTTTTCAAAACAGCTTCCTTACACATTGGATTAAAACAGAGCACAACTCTGATGAGTTTGATTATTTACATCTTTTATCAACAAAACACATAATAATCAAAGCTTTTGTGTTTGGCTGAGAAGCGTCGAAACAATTTGAAGAAAGACAATATAAGATGGATTTCAGATTGATTACTGCTCCATCAATCAACATTATCCAGGCTCAGTTGACCAGAGATATGAGTGGAGATCACTTACCTTGGACCTCCATCCATGATGTACATTTCCGGTGGGGTTGTGTGACTGGCATAGAAAGATGTCATCAAAAATAAATAAGAACCCAAATTTCACAATGTTAAAGTAGTAGATATGATGTCATTTGGACATTCTCACCTTTGTGTAAGAAGCAGACTGAATTAATTTTATAACTTGGATATCCATGGTTGCTAAGCCACACGGTTGGTAAGCTACAGCTAAGTCAAAGATGGAATTCCCTGGACTTGTCTGAGGAACAGTGAATATGTAGACTAAGATTCACCAGGAAGGTTGTGGTAGGTTTTACCAAATACTGCACGCAAGCCCAAAGCCAAACCCCAGGTTTGATGTGGCACGTCAGTGGCTAGGAAGGTAACTTCATCCCTAGACATTTATGCCTTAAGACTCATTCCAGGCTCTCATGGGGTGAATGAGCATATTCTGACAATCTGCAATGCACAGATGTATCAAGCAGACCTGCTGTACTATCTGTCAGAGCTTACAACGTCATTGCTTTCTCTATGACCAACTGGAAATAACATAAGAGGTTATTGTATTTTTTTAAATTGCAGGGTTCCTCAAAGTCCAGGGTTGCACCTACATATCCTTGTGTGTTCCTGTACATAATCATGAACTGTAAGGGCTATCATCTCATTACTGTCTAACTGGTCTGTGCCACCTGTACTTAGTCATGCAGATCAGTGCCCATTTCCCTGGCAGAAGTCATGATGTTATTAAAAGCCCAATGCGACCCTGTGCTGCCTAGAATTGTAATCTCACTATGGCTGTCCATTAGAGTCATGATTAAATATACTTCACAAGTGATGATGTAGACATTTATCAGGTGTGCTACAACTTAGCCTGGCCAATGTCTCCCACTTCATCAGACCCTGATGCGTGCTACACAACTTTGCAGCCCAAGAAAGCATCAAAACATAGCAACAAGAGGTAACAAACACCAACAAAGGGGATACAGGAGACTGAAGCTGTTGAATTACCATTGCCTGCAACTGGAGCCATTTAACAGGCTGTTACTGTCAACACCACCTAAACCACTGTGTGTATCCATTGCAGGCAATCAACAAATATCCTTTATCCCACGTTGCCTTCAGTCCCTATTGAGCATGCAAAGATCTCATTCCTGTCATAATCTGGTACAATATCCAATATTATAACACCATTCTGCACATAGTACAAGTGCCGTGCAACCAGTTTTATTTCACTGTGTGAATTCCTCTTTAGTAGCATCTGTCACCCTGGGTGCCTAAAGTGCTCTAGATCTTGTGGCAGGAATATGTGAGGTGGCTGACTGCTGTGTTTCAGAAAGAGCTCATGTGATGAAGGTAGTCCTCAACCTTTCTGGTCATGGGCTTCTGTTCCAGCTCAGGAGCTAAGAGGGCAACTGCTCCTGTCTGCTTCCTCACACATCAACAAAAAACAGGTGGATGGGAGCATCCAAGAGTTGTCATCCTGAAAGAAAGCACCACAATCCATGCATAATTCATGCCTCCTGCCTTACTTAGTCTCACTAAGCCCACTGCTCTGCTTGATATAGATGAATGGTAACTATGATATTGTCATGGGGGGTGGCGGTGGTATTATCATTGGACTAATAATCCAGAGACCCAGGGTAATGCTCTGGGAACCAGGGTTTGATTCCCACCAAAGCTGTTGGTGGAATTTGAATTCAATCAATAAAAATCTAGAATTAAAAGTCTAATTATGACCATGAACCATTGTCGATTCTTGTAAAAACCTGTCTGGTTCACTAATATCTTTGAGGGAAGGAAATCTGCTATCCTTATCTGATCTGGTCTACATGTGACTCTAGACCCACAACAGTGAGTTGACTCTTAAATGGCCTCTGAAATGGCCTAGCAAGCCACTCAGTTTTATCATACTGCTAGAAAGTCAAAGAGGAATGAAACCAAATGGCAAACTCAACCCTGGCAACTCTGCAAAGTCCTCCTTACTAATATCTGGGGGCTTATGCCAAAATTGGGAGAGCTGTCTCACAGACTAGTCAAGCAACAGCTTACATAGTCATCCTCACTGAATCATACAGATAATGTCCCAGACTCCACCATTGCCAACCATGGGTATGTCCTGTCCCACTGGCAGGACAGACCCAGCAGAGGTGGCAGCACGGTGGTATATAGTTAGGAGGAAGTTGCTCTGAGAATCCTCAACATTGACTCCGGACTCCATGAAGTCTCATGGCATCGGGTCAAACATGGGCTTATTACCACATACTGCCCCCCCGCTCTCAGCTGATGAATCTGTGCTCCTCCATGTTGAACACCACTTGGAGGAAGCACTGAAGGTGGCAAGGGTACAAAATGTACCCAAGTGTGGCTTGGCAGCACCACTACTGATCGAGCTGGCTGAGTCTTAATGGACATAGTTGCTAGACTGACTCTGCGACAGGTGGTGAGGGAACCAACGAGGGAAAAACATACTTGACCTTACCCTCACCAATCTGCCTGCCACAGATGCATCTGTCCATACCAGCATCAGTAGGAGTGACCACCAGACAGTCCTTGTGGAGACAAAGTCCCGTCTTCACATTGAGGATACCTTCCATCGTGTTGTGTGGCCCTACCATTGTGCTGAGTGGGATAGATTTCAACCAGATCTAGCAACTCAAGACAAGGCAACCATGAGGCGCTGTGGGCCATCAGCAGCAGCAGAATTGTACTCAAACACAATCTGTAACCTCATGGCCCGGCATATCCCCCACTTTATCATTAACAACAAGCCAGGGGATCAAACCTGATTCAATGAAGAGTGCAGGGGGCATGCCAGGAGCAGCATTAGGCATGTCTAAAAATGAGGCATTAACCTGGTGAAGCTACAACACAGGACTATTTGCGTACCAAACAGCATAAGCAGCAAGTGATAGACAGAGCTAAGCAATCCCGCGACCAACAGGTCAGATTTAAACTCTGCAGTCCTACCACATCCAGTCAAGAATGGTGGTGGACAATTAAACAACTCACTGAAGGAGGAGGCTCCATAAATACCCCATCCTCAATGATGGGGGAGCCCAGTACATCAGAGCAAAAAATAAGACTGAAGCAAATAGCAAGAATCTTCAGCCAGAAGTGCCGAGTGGATGATCCAGCTCTTCCTCCTCCAGAGGTTCCCAGCATCACGTGATATTAAGAAACAGCTGAAGGCACTGGATACTGCAAAGGCTATGAGCCCTGAAAATATGCCAACAATAGTGTTGAGGAATTGTGTTCCAGAACTTGCTGCGCCCCTAACCAAGCTGTTCCAGTACAGCTACAACACTGGCATCTACCTGGCTTTGTGGAAAATTGCCCAGGAATGTCCTGTACGCAAAAAACAGTTCAAAACCAACCTGGCTAATTACTGCCCCATCAGTCTACTCTCAATTATCAGTAAAGTGATGGAAGGGGTCATCAACAGTGCTATCCAGCAGCCCTTGCTTAGAAATAACCTGCTCACTGACAATCAGTTTGGGTTCCACCAGGATCACTCCTGACCTCATTACAGCCTTGGTTAATTCTCGTGTCATATGTGCTCCGCCCGAAGGCAGGTCCTTGGCTCATTCCTGCGCTGTATTCTTGGCAGTTTTTGTTGGTCCTGGTTTTCCATTGCCTTCCACTCTCAGGGGCAGGGCAGGGAGGCAGGTCCCAAGTCTAGCTCCGCTGGAATGGGAATAAAACCCACACTTTTGGTGTTATTCTGAACCACACTCTAGCCAACTGAGCTAACCTGTCCCTCTGTGAGATTGCTGAAGCCCCTTTATGCAATTGTAAAGAGCCTGTTGAAGAAGAAGAGGACAACCTGTTAACTAATGGAGTCAAAGGCTTCTACGGCAGCCACCTATGTATTCAATATGGTGGTTACTCTTGAGCCACTGTCACAGAGCTGGGTCCGTGTTGTAGATATTTCTCAAGTTACCATACACTCTGTGATGAAGCGGTGTTTCGATTCCACTTTGGACTGATCAATGGACAGGGCCACATCAACCAGTGCCTGTTGAAAATTGCTTGGGGCAGTCTCCAATAGTTGCAGCAAGCTTTGAAGCTCAGGAAACTTAAAAGCAAGTACCCAGTTATCTGGATCCCATCCATGTGAGGGTTGATTCCAGAAAAGGTGGGTTCAGTATCTGCATCGTTGGCCTCAGAAACACAAGTTCCTGTGCTAGCTGCCGCTCAATTTGCTGTATGAATCACTCCGTGCGCTCTCTGCATTCTTACCACATCCTTTGAGGTGGGTGTATCTGAGCTGGTGTTATTCAGAGTTTGAGTGTGGGATGATGGCTGCTGTGAGATGGAAAACTTAAATCCAAGTCACTGGCCCCCATCTCTGCTTCATGTGGTTCAGGTAGAAAAAGAGATGAATAATACATCATAAAATGGTGTCTCGATGAGAACTCTTCAAATGTAGCTTTCTGCTGAATAAATTGTAATCCCTTTGTCAGTGTGTATCTTATTACCAGTAAATGAGTGAATCAAAAGAGAAAAGCGAGCTGCAGAGATTTAGTACCAAGTTGAGCTGAATCGGATCTCCAATTTTTTTTCTTCTAGTTTGTATTCGTTCATGAGATGTGGGTGTCACTGGCTTGGCCAGCATTTATTGCCCATTCCTAATTGCCCTAGAGAAGGTGATGGTGAGCTGCCTTCTTGAACCCCTGCAGTCCATGTGGTGTAGGTACACCTACAGTGCTGTTAGGAAGGAAGTTCCAGGATTTTGACCCAGCGACAGTGAAGGAACGGCGATACATTTCCAAGTCACGATGGTGTGTGGCTTGGAGGGGAACTTGCAGGTGGTGATGTTCCCATGTGTCTACTGCCCTTGTTGTTCATAGTGGTAGAGGTCACGGATTTGGAAGATGCTGTCGAAGGAGACTTGGCGAGTTGCTGCATTGCATCTTGTAGATGGTACACACTGCTACCATTGTGCATTGGTGGTTAAGAGAGTGAATTTTTAAGGTGATGGATTAGGTGCTGATCTAGTGGCATGCTTTATCCTGGATGGTGTTGAGGGTTTTGAGCATTATTGCATTCATCCAGGCAAGTAGAGGGCATTCCATCACGCTCCTGACATGTGCCTTGTAGATGGTGGACAGGCTTTGGGGAGTTAGGAGGTGACTTACTCGCCACTGAGTTCCCAGTCTCTGACCTGCTGTTGTAGCCACAGTATTTATATGGCAATCCTTATCCTGTTTCATCTGTGAGCCCCCTGAGTTTGATCTGAGTGGCTTTATTTGCCTACACTCAGCACTGTCAGGGATTTATTGATTTAAACACCTAGATCTTCATGTTCAACCAAACCCTTCAGTGTATTTTCTTGATTTTACAAAATCCTTGATCTCAGCTTTTAAGTCTTACCTTTTTAAAAACATTAGATAAATAATAAATGGTAAGAAAGTTGCATCAGTTTGAGCAGATTTAATATTTTAAAGAACCTGGCAGGAGTCTTGGGGATTAGCAAGCGCAGGAGCTGGGTTCTGAGTATTAGTAAAGGCTGATCCTGGGTTTTGGCAGGAACCTGGTGCTGTAAGATTGTGTTGAAAGCAAAGAATGGGGAGTGACTCAAATGGATTTCCATGTTAATGGTCAGATTTTGTGAATTCTTACAAAGTGTGGCAGGAGACTTTTCTTACCCATATTAAGAGGGCTGACCATTATGCTGAGTAACCTTGAGTTGTCTCAATTTCTCTGCCCCTCTTACCCTCTCTAACCTGTCTCTTTCAGAACTTGCCACACTCCGTTCTTTCAGGTCCAACCCTGACTTTGTCACCAAACCTGCTGACAAGGGTGGTGCTGTTGTTGTCTGGCGCATTGAAGTGGCTGAGCGTCAACTCGCAGACACTTCCTCCTACCTCCCCCAGGCCATGACCCCATCACTGAGCATCAAGCCATTGTTTCCAGGACTGTCACTGACCTCATCTCCTCTGGAGATCTTCCCTCCATAGCTTCCAACCTCATAGTTCCCAACCTTGGATGGCCCACTTCTACCTCCTACCCAAAATCCACAAACAGGACTGTCCTGGCAGACCAATCGTGTCAGCCTATTTCGATCCCTCCCTACCCGGCCCCCACTAGGACTATCTGTCACTTGCTCATCCTGCTTTCTACCCTTAATGTCACCATTAGCACATTCCTTAGCTAATATCACCACCATCAAGACCCCTTTGTCCTTTTGTCTATGACATCTTTGGCAATCTCTTCTTTGCCTCCACCTATCACTGGCCCTCTATCCAGCTCTACCTGTCCCACTCCCCTCTAACAGCTTATATTTCACCTCATTTCTATATTTCCTCAGTTCTGATGAGTCATATGGACGTGAAACGTTAACTGTATTCCTCTCCGCAGATGCTGTCAGATCTGCTGAGTTTTTCCAGCAATTTTTGTTTTTGTTTCAGATTTCCAGCATCCGTAGTATTTTGCTTTTATATTATGCTGAGTAACCTCTTGACCTTACAGTTTTTCAGATTATGAAATCTAGTTGATCTAGACAAATGCTTCACTATGGTAAAAATGTCAAATATTCGGGAGCTCAAGACAAAAATCCGTATTAGGAACCAAAAGGGAAATCGCTCAAAGACTTGTTACCAGGGAAGATGCTGAAAGGGGCCGCATTTAAGGTTTAAAAGGCATTTGATTTAAATTTCTTTGGAAAATAAATTGAGGGAGGTAGCGAGAAGCTGATGATTGGATCGATGCATCAAATAGGGCCAGCTTTAATGAATCTGATATCCTTTATCCATTCCTGAAATTTCTAATAGTTTGTGTGAGTTTACCCATTCATTCTCAGGCAGTCCAATCATTCAGACTGAAAAAACAAAGCACCATTGATTCTGTGACAGTCATTATACTTAAACTACAATCTAAAGAAATAAAACAACATTATCTTACCTGTTCTTGTGAAAGCAATATTGCAAAGTCATAGAGCTTGGATCTATGAGAAACTATTGGGATTGTCACTGTTACAGTTTAAAACAATTTAAGTGCTCCCAAAATATAAGGCACATAAGATTTACTTAGAATTGTTTGTGAAAATTGATTTAGATTTAACAATAAACAATATATTTACTTCACAGGAAATTGCCTACATCAATGGAGTAGTTTGTTGTAGCCCAAGGGCTATTTTTATCTGCTGTGTGGGCTACACAGAAATGAACTGAAGGGCTAGAAGACATCCTTTGGGTGCTGAATTGCATGACGATTTGTGCTGTGCATCATAGTTTTTGCAGCAATCTGCTTCACATCCTTTCCATTTTGCAGGGGAGGTTGGCCGTGATGTAAACCATTTGTCGCTGTTGCAACGTGTTGGGTGAAGTTGCTATCTGAAAAGCAGAATGAATGTATTTGAGACCTGCTTTCAGCTAGCTGCACAGGATCCTGATTTTCAAAACAAATTCAACCACTGAGGTTATTGTAAAGCCGGAAAGGATCATATCTGAAAAACTGTTAGCCATACTTGGTGAGTGATGTATAATATATTGCATTTTCTGCTATTATTCCATGGGTCTACCTATAAAGCAGATCCCCAGAAAGTGAAATTGTCCATGTTCTTATAAGCTGAGAAAAACCTTCAAAGGAAGCAAGTGAAATACATGAAATTAAACTATTTAATGCATCTGATAGTCTTTCTGCCCAATATTACAACGTCAGGTTGGTTAAATCCTGGTGTTTACAGATCCATTGACACTTCACAATTTAAAAAACAGTAAGGTTTTTAATATAACAGCTACAATAATTGTATGAATAACCACTTTCCATGTGGAGAAGTTTCTTATTCTTTATTTGCTGCAGATATTTAATCATCTTATATAGGCGATAACAACAAATTTCAACTGAGATCAAATGTGAGTTGGTTAGTGGCTCCTAACAATATCTAGCTGGAACAAACCCAGAGGTTTTGTACATTAAAGTTACTGGTTTATGTTCTGTGAAGTATGCTACAACAAATTATGCTGTAAAAATGTAAGCAAATGTGCGTCTGTACAGATTGCTTCCAAGTATTGCAGGCCTAAGATGTGGTGCTGGATTGGAATTAATATGTGATTCAGACTCATTCCATTATCACAGCGTTTGTTGCCTTGACTCAGCTAATCCATGGGAAGGCAGAAACCTGGGAGTCAGCCCAAGACCCTTTCACTCATTCTCATTAACAAGCAAATTCATCAGCTAAACAACAGGATTCACTACATCGGCAGCAATGTGGATGTTAGCTTCCACTTCCTAAGCAGCACCTTGGAGCTGGAAGGCCAGAAATCACCCCTCATTATACTCTTAAATGCAAAATTCTGGATGATTTACTTCGAGAAGTGTAACTTAAAATACTATTTGCATTTCTTAACAACAATAATTGAATCAACCTCTGTCATCTAAATCCAGATGCTGTATTTCCCCTGATCCTAGGAAGGCAGAGACCACACTCCTGCAAGCCCACTAATTGCCTCCCTGATCCCTGGGTTTAGGATATATGTCGGTCAGGCACCCATGGAAGCACAATGCAAGCTCACACCTCAAGTCGGGAGGAAAGCAAACTGACTATGAGACCTTGCTTCCAGAGTTAGGGAGCCAGCTGAAGGTATGAAAAACTTTAAAAAAGCAAAAATTGGTCTGGCTTGGGACAGGCAGTTTAGCCCAGTGATTAACTGCAGCAAGGAATTCCAAACTTGTAACTTTTAAATGCCCCATCTCCGTTGGCAACAGTGGATTCTTTGGACTATTGGGTATACCTTGTGATATCATATGAGACAACTCCCACACTTACAAAGTATCAAAATAAGCATGGAAAAACTCAGCAGGTCTGGCAGCATCGGCGGAGAAGAAAAGAGTTGACGTTTCGAGTCCTCATGACCCTTCAACAGAACTGATTGAATATTAGGAAAGGGGTGAAATATAAGCTGGTTTAAGGTGAGGGTGGGGGGGGCAGTGGGGGGACAGAAGCGCGGGGCGGGGTGTGGTTGTAGGGACAAACAAGCAGTGATAGGAGCAGATAATCAAAAGATGTCACAGACAAAGGAACAAAGAAGTGTTTCCGTTTCTTCCCCCTTTTGTTTTTTCCAATAATTTATATAGATTTTTCTTTTCCCACCTATTTCCATTATTTTTAAATCTTGTATGCCCTGCTACTCTTTCCACCCCACCCCCACTAGAGCTGTACCTTGAGTGCCCTACCATCCATTCTTAATTAGCACATTTGTTTAAATAATATCACCACCTTCAACACTTCTTTGTTCCTTTGTCTGTGACATCTTTTGATTATCTGCACCTATCACTGCTTGCTTGTCCCTACAACCACACCGCCCCAGCCCCCACTTCTCTCCCCCCAGCCCATCCCCCATTAAACCAGCTTATATTTCACCCCTTTCCTAATATGCACTCAGTTCTGTTGAAGGGTCATGAGGACTCGAAACATCAACTATTTTCTTCTCCGCCGATGCTGCCAGACCTACTGAGATTTTCCAGGTAATTCCGTTTTTGTTTTGGATTTCCAGCATCCGCAGTTTTTTGTTTTTATCAAAATAAGCATGCCCTTTTGTGTCTGCTCCCGTGTGATTTGGGAATGAACTCTTAAATGTTCACCCTTCTCTGATCAGATCAGATGTGGCCCCGATCAGCTGACCGTAAAAGACCTCTGTTATAGAGTTGATTTTCCAGGCAACTTTTCTTGGTGGAAACGTTGAACTTTATTTACAAGACAGCAGTAGCAACTACATGCATGCATCAAACTCTATAACTAAAGAAGAACTCTCCCCTAGAGGTTCCCCACACTGCTAACTCATTGGTTTACACAGACCATGTGATGTTAAACACAGGATTATTCTTAAAGCTACAGCCCTACATTTATCAAAACTATAATTATTACAGTCTCATGACACTATTTTGAAGAAGAGCAGGGGAGTTCTCCCCAGTGCCCTGGCCAATTTACTTCAGTTGACATCATACTCATTATGACAGGGAATGTTTTATAGGAACTTGCCATGCGCAAATTGACTGATCTTTCCTACATTATTATCAGTGACTGCACTTCAAAAAGTACTTTTCAGTGCTGTGGGAAGTCCTGAGTTTGTGAAAGTCACTATATAAATGCAAGTGTCCTTTCTTCTTCCAGAATAAAACATCCAACTGCTTCCTATTCCTGTACCTTTTCTCCCAAAGCTTATGTACTTACCTGAATCTGTAAAATGTGTGTTATTCCCTGATACTTGGGTTGCCAACCCTCTAGGATTGGTCTGAAGTCTCCAAGAATTGAAAATCAATCTCCAGGACACTGCTGTGTGCAACCCTGGAGAAAATCATCAGGACATTAAAAAATATAAAACAAAAACAGAATTACCTGGAAAAACTCAGCAGGTCTGGCAGCATCGGCGGAGAAGAAAAGAGTTGACGTTTCGAGTCCTCATGACCCTTCGACAGAACTTGCATTCGAGTCCAAGAAAGAGTTGAAATATAAGCTGGTTTAAGGTGTGTGTGTGGGGGGCGGAGAGATAGAGAGACAAAGAGGTGGAGGGGGGGTGGGGGTGTGGTTGTAGGGACAAACAAGCAGTGATAGAAGCAGATCATCAAAAGATGTCAACGACAATAGTACAATAGAACACATAGATGTTAAAATTAAAGTTGGTGATATTATCTAAACGAATGTGCTAATTAAGAATGGATGGTAGGGCACTCAAGGTATAGCTCTAGTGGGGTTTTTTTTTTAATATAATGGAAATAGGTGGGAAAAGGAAAATCTTTATAATTTATTGGAAAAAAAAGGGAAGGGGGAAACAGAAAGGGGGTGGGGATGGGGGAGGGAGCTTACGACCTAAAGTTGTTGAATTCAATATTCAGTCCGGAAGGCTGTAAAGTCCCTAGTCGGAAGATGAGGTGTTGTTCCTCCAGTTTGCGTTGGGCTTCACTGGAACAATGCAGCAAGCCAAGGACAGACATGTGGGCAAGAGAGCAGGGTGGAGTGTTGAAATGGCAAGCGACAGGGAGGTTTGGGTCATTCTTGCGGACAGACCACAGGTGTTCTGCAAAGCGGTCGCCCAGTTTACGTTTGGTCTCTCCAACGTAGAGGAGACCACATTGGGAGCAACGAATGCAGTAGACTAAGTTGGGGGAAATGCAAGTGAAATGCTGCTTCACTTGAAAGTAGTATTTGGGTCCTTGGACGGTGAGGAGAGAGGAAGTGAAGGGGCAGGTGTTGCATCTTTTGCGTGGGCATGGGGTGGTGCCATAGGAGGGGTTTGAGGAGTAGGGGGTGATGGAGTGGACCAGGGTGTCCCGGAGGGAGCGATCCCTACGGAATGCCGATAAGGGGGGTGAAGGGAAGATGTGTTTGGTGGTGGCATCATGCTGGAGTTGGCGGAAATGGCGGAGGATGATCCTTTGAATGCGGAGGCTGGTGGGGTGATAAGTGAGGACAAGGGGGACCCTATCATGTTTCTGGGAGGGAGGAGAAGGCGTGAGGGCGGATGCGCGGGAGATGGGCCGGACACGGTTGAGGGCCCTGTCAACGACCGTGGGTGGAAAATCTCGGTTAAGGAAGAAGGAGGACATGTCAGAGGAACTGTTTTTGAATGTAGCATCATCGGAACACATGCGACGGAGGCGAAGGAACTGAGAGAATGGGATGGAGTCCTTACAGGAAGCGGGGTGTGAGGAGCTGTAGTCGAGATAGCTGTGGGAGTCGGTGGGTTTGTAATGGATATTGGTGGACAGTCTATCACCAGAGATTGAGACAGAGAGGTCAAGGAAGGGAAGGGAAGTGTCAGAGATGGACCACGTGAAAATGATGGAGGGGTGGAGATTGGAAGCAAAATTAATAAATTTTTCCAAGTCCTGACGAGAGCATGAAGCGGCACCGAAGTAATCATCGATGTACCGGAGAAAGAGTTGTGGAAGGGGGCCGGAGTAGGACTGTAACAAGGAATGTTCCACATACCCCATAAAGAGACAGGCATAGCTGGGGCCCATAAAAAATAGTTATTTTAAAAAAACATTCCCTTAGACATTTCTTTTTACAAGGTATAAAAATATTGAAAATGGGGGAATGAAGGGCTGTTTGGGTGACGATCATCATCCAAATGGGCAATGAGTCTTTTTGCTTTCCAGTTGAAGTAGGAAGACAGTGCATCACAAGGATGGATGGTCAACAAATGGCTGGAGCATTGGGGCAAGTCATGTGATGAAACCTCCAGCAATACATTTAATCACAGTTGGCAACTCTACCTGAAACCCTTCCCAATATTTCTGTTATCGTCTTTGTTTGTGAGGATGAAGGCTTTTCTTGGTTGTTTTCTACGTGATAAATTCTAGATGAAAAAGGTTGCTTAAAAAGAACAACAGCTTTTACCGTGTTCCTTGTAGATAACAATTCCTCTGGTAACATTTAATTTTTTTATGTGTCCAGATCTCCTTAAAACCCACTACATTGATCATATAACGGAGTCAGAGGTCAGCTGAAGGGAGACGAAAACATGAACAGCTCACAAAACATTCCCTCAAACGTTAGCTGCAATTATGAGGCTAATTTCCAGTTCTATTTATTTCCAGTAGTCTACAGCATTGTGTTCATTCTGGGCTTGATTGGAAATGTTTCAGCTTTGTGTTTATTGACCAAGAAAATGAAGAAAGCCTCCCCATCCTACGTGTACATTACAAACCTGGCTGTTGTAGACATCATTTACATTTGCACCTTGCCCTTTCGAATCTGCTACCACATAAGAAAGAATGACTGGTCCTTTGGGGACATAACCTGCCGGATTACAGGGACCCTCTATTTTGCTAACATATACGTCAGCCTAGCTTTTCTCAGCCTCATTTGCATGGACCGTTATTTAGCAGTGGTCCACCCAAGAAAATACATCAGGATGAGAAACACGCACTGCTCGAAGATAATCTCAGCTCTGGTGTGGATCCTCTCCCTGACCATCATGCTTCCCTTAATCTTTGGCGGTACACTCAACAACACTTTCAAAAACACAACAACTTGCTTCGAGAACTTTGACCTCGATACCTTGTTCAACAGAATGGCAGCCTACAACATTCTGGCACTCTTGTTTGGTTTCTTCATCCCGTTTACAATCATCATAATATTTTACCCTTTGGCAGCCAAGAAAATAACTCAGCTTAACAGTAGTGCCTACAAGGAAAAGGCTTTGACAATGATCCGGGTCATTTTGGTGATCTCAGTTGTTTGTTTTGTCCCTTATCATGTCACCCATTTGTTCTATTTCCTCGCTCGCTTGGACTTCATTCAAAACTGTGCTTTCAAGAGCTTTCTGTACAAGTTCAGGCGAGTTACGATGGCCTTAGTCAGCCTCAACAGCTGCTTAGACCCTCTGATATATTACTTTGCAACCAACCATTTTAGGTTAAGTTACGATCGAAAAAAGAGATCCATTCAGCAAGTTTTAAATTTCAATAGGGAAAAAAAATCAGTTCAGCAGGTTACCACCATAGTCTGGCAGAAAACTGAAATCTGATACTGCCAGACACGTGTACAAACTATGTCACTCAGGGTCTGAATGTATGCTGGTTTTGTGACTATCCCAGCTGAGTTTTGAAGTCAAAGTAACAATTTACTGCTTACCTATCTCAGTGCAGTGGTCAGGAACATGGGAACAGGAGTAAGCCAAATAGTCCCTCGAGCCTGTTCCACCATTCAGTGAGATCATGGCTGATCTGTGGCCTAAGTCTGTATACCTACCTTTGCTCCATGTCCCTTGTTTAAGAAAAATCTACAATCTCAGACTTAGGATGAACAATTTATCTAGCATTAGTTGCCATTTTTGGAAGAGGGTCCCAAACTGCCATCCTTTGTGTATGGAAGTGTTTCCTATCACCCACTGATTTTTACCTCAGCGGGCTGGCGCACGCCCAACCTGCTCGGGTGTAAAATGAAATGTGTTGACGTTGGGCGAGCGTCCTAACATCAACACACAGTCGCACGATATTTCGGTCGGCGGGCGCGCGAGTGAATCGACAGCACGCCTGCCGAAAATTAACATGCCTGTTAAGGCCATTAAAGTCTCAATTAACTGACATTTTTCACTGCCTGTCCAACCTTACAGTAGGCGGGCAGGCAAAAAGGCCAAGTGGCCATTGCACTTTTTAAGAAACCTCATCTATGAGTGGGATGAGGTTTCCTAAAGCAAATAAGAATAAAATAAAAATGATAAAACTTAATTAATAACATGTCCCTGTTCATGTGACAGTCACATGAGGGGACTTATAACATTTTTTATAACATTTATAACAAGGTTTTATAACATTTTTCATTTCTTTATTTTTTTTTAAACTCTTCGTCTCCCTCAAGCAGCTCTGTGCCTCAGGGAGATTCTCAAGCATGCACTCACACGCATGCACAAAGTTCACGCTCGAACTATTCACCCTCCTCTCTCCAACCACACAGGCAGCGCTGCCGCTCATATTTCACGCTGGGTGGGACTTAATTGGTCCGCCAGCTTGAAATCGCCTTCTGTCCCTAATTTCACTCCTAAAAGGTCTGGTTCTAATTTTTTGACTATATTCCCTAGTCCTCCACTCCCAGCTATTAGAAATAGTTTTTCTCTATCCCCCATCTCTTCTGTTTAGGATCTTGAGCCCTGAAACCATGGATCGGCATTCAGTGGGTGACAGGAAGACTGTGTTTGGTCACTGGTGCCCAGCGTAATTTTTCCAAGTTTTTCCTGTCCTTGCAGCAATCGCTATGTGTCAGATCTCAATCTCCATTGCAGCTCTCTGCCTGCACACTGGTTATCCTGGCTAATACACAAAAACAAAAGAAAATGTGCATTAAGGTAACACACTAAAGTTTAGGTTGATGTTTTTGGGTATCACAGCTTTGTTAATTTTACTTAAATAAAAGTGAGTTGGCATGAGATCATAATTATACTGGTTGCTAATATTCATTTAGGTTAATTATCAATTCCAATAAAATGGATATAATTGAGTACCTACTGCCCAAAGGATTTAATAGTGTATGCAGAAAACAACTATTTCCTGTGGTGGGGTGTCCACAACAAAGAGGCATAACCTTAAAAATGAAGTCAAGCCATTCAAATGTGATGTCAGGAAGCACATCTTCACACACAGGATGGTGGAAATCTGTAACCCTTCCCCTCCCCCCTCCCCCAAGAAGCTGTAAAGGCTGGAGGTCAACTGACAATTTCAAAACTGAGATTGATAGATTATGTTAGAATATTGCAGATGCTGGAAATCTGAACTAAAAACAGATAATGCTGCACCCAGCAGAGATCGCCACAGGTGCCGCCTAACCTGTTGAGTGCTCTCAATATTTTATGTTTCAGTTATGTAAATAAATGTTGTTATTGCTTCTAGTCCCAGTTTCCCTTAGTGCCTGCAATGGATGTAGTGTTAACAACTTGTCCATTAGGAATAGATATTCTCCAACCACCTCTGAAAATATTACCAGACTCTGGTGACAATCCCTGCAAATATACTGATAGGGATGGGCAAAATAAGGTAAGTGGAGGGATTTGTGGAGCATTGGATTAAGTCACCTGTGTCTGTCATGTAAACTTTACACAGAATATTAGATTCTGAAGAACTGACTGCAAATATTCCAAGCACGCCCTGCAAATAGTAACTCACTGCTGCTGAACTCTGCAGATAATAACAAATTCCATTCAACCCCTTATAAATAGTAACTGATTTGAATTACACCACCCCTCCTGCCCCCATCCCAACTCAGCCACAAAATTAACCGGTTCCATTGCACCCTGTGCAAATATTAATACAATGCTGGTGATCATTTGCAAATATTAAGATTTCCTGATTTTCCTGAAAATATTAATTTATGCCCAACAGGGGTCCATTTACAAATATTACATTCCTAGGGACCCTCCATTTGGAAGTCAGTGTAGGCTAACTGAAAGAAAATAGTGCTATTGTTGCAGAAAGCATTTTTTCTTTGTCTGTGGCTACAGAAATAATGAGTTACTAAATTAACGTTACAAAAGAATCTGACAATCTGCGTGCAGTCCCCATGGTGCGTATCCAATTTGAGAATCTATTGAGGATGGACCGAAAGGTAAGAAAAACTTGTTGAAAGCTTGTTGCTAATCATGAGAAGCTTCTCGAAGAAGTATGCACTGCGCATTGAATAATGTTGAGTAATTTAATCCCGTTCAGGGTCCCCAGTCACTTGATGACAAGGATTACTCCAGTATCGTCCAGTTACACACACACAGTGATTTGCTCAGCACTAAAGTATGAAAATGTACCAGAAGTAACCACACTAATGTGAACTCCAGGTGGCTGGGCGTTTTTCCCTTCAAAATAATTTTAGTTTCCTTCTAGTCTCTTTATTTGAAATGTTAAGTCTTATTTTAATCTAGTCTTCAAATGAAATTTAGTTCAACTTCTGGTCTTTAGTTCTCAAGTTGTAGTTTGCATTTTAATTGTGATGTTTTTAAGAAATTTTATTTTAGGATTTTAAGTATTTTAAGATAAATGTTAATTAAAACTATTTTTGCTTCAATCTTTTCTGTGTAGTCTTTTCAGGAGTTTGTTCCAAAAATATCATGTTGGTTCATGTCTCAAAGCTCATAAAATGGCAAGAAATACTATATAATAAACTGGAACTTGAATGATAGCTGGTCTTTGATATGTTTCAGAGCAGGGAAATGGGACTAACTCAATGGCTTTTTCAAAGAGCTAGTGTAGGCACACTGGACCGAATGGCCTCTTTCTGTGCTGTATGAATCTATATTTGTCTTTGCTGGGAAAATACAATTTTTGTCAACTAATTAAGGCCTCATTTTGTTGAGGAAAACAATGGTTCATAGGCCAAATGAATTAACAGGCACCGATTATAACTGTGGGAGAGGCCTTTGTAGGACATTCCCCTCCAATGCAATACCCTGCTGGGATCACCCGTGCATCCAGAGGTGAGGGTGAATCAATCCGTGCTGACATATCGACTAGTGCCAGATGGAGGCCCAATTTTCTGAGAGAAAGAACACAAAGTTATGGATTTTGTACCTGAATCTCAGGCATGAGTTGTTGCTTGTATTGGTGAATGTTTGCCAAAGTTCACCTGAAGGCCACCAGCTTGTATCAGGATCCTCTTCAGAGTGGAAGAGCTGAGGGAAGCCTGGGAGCGTGTAGAAGCAGACTCAACAATGGGTTCTTACCTTTATTGACACTTAGAGGGCTACCTAGTGATTAAGGCCTGCAGCAAATGCATATGAAAGTCTCAGTGCCAGCAAGAAATGATCAAAACAAGTTACTAAAGGCCCAGATAAAAGCCTTTAAATATTTACCAACATCATCTGGGGGTGTTCTATAGGTCCTCTTGCCTGAAGACTCACTGGGTGACCCCATTCCTATTAGGTGTCCAGGGTGTTTTGAGCTAGAGGTCTAGCTGCTAATTGAAGCTGCGCCCTTTCCTGTCCTCTATTGAATACTTAATGAAGCTCACAGCTGCTTCAGACTGGACCTTCAAAGACCCAGCCCAGCCTGACTGGAACATGCAACCAAGTTCAGTTCAGAATCTTTTATATTTGTTCACAGGATGTGAGCATCACTGCTAAGGCCAACATTTGTTGCCCATTCCTAATTGCCCTCGAGGTGATGGTGGTGGTGAGCCATCCCTATGGCGTAGGTACACCCACAGTTCTGTTGGTAGGAAGTTCAAGATGCTGTTCCAGACCTGGTGAAGGAACAGCAATGATATATTCACAAATCTGGATGGTGTGTCACATGGAGGGTGGTGGTTTTCCAATGTGTCTGCTACCCTTGTTCTTCTACGTGGGTAGAGGTCACAGGTTTGGAAGATGCTATCGAAGATACCTTGGCAAGTTGCTGCAGTGCATCTAGTGGACAGTATACAATGCAGCCATGGTGCACTAGTGGTGAAAGAAATTATTGTTTAAGTTAGTTGATCAGGTTAAAATAAAAGTGGTGTGTTTCGTCCTGGATGGTGTTGAGCTTCTTGAGTGTTGGAGCTGCACTCATCACACTCTTGACTTGTGCTTTATGGATGGTGGAAAGGCTTTGGGGAGCCAGGAGAAGAGTAACTCACTGTAGATTTCCTAGCCTGCTCTTGTAGTTTTATATAGCTGGTCCAGTTATGTTTCAAGTAGTAGTGGACATGAATATTGGCCTTGCGTTTGAGGATCCAGATACTCAACAGACTGCAATGCTTACAAAAGGCAATGTTTATCTCTGCTTATCGGAGGATGTCATAAAGCAACACAAAATGGATCACAAAATCCAAACTCTATTTTTAAAATTTATTTTACAAACATGTTTTGGTAAAATAATAGACGAAACAGTATGTGAGCCACATCCTTTCTCAATTCCCAATCCAACCCACAAAAACATGCCTATTTAGAAAAATAAAATGGAACCACAGCAAATGCAAAAAGTCACTCATGTTGTAATCTACAGATTACGTAGGTCTCAGTGCCCCCATCTCCAATTCTCTATAAACAACAGCATATTTAACTCTATAAACAACAGCATATTTAACATAACTTCTTGACTCCTGCAAGGCATGTCTCTTTTAGATAGGAAGCAAATATAAAAATATCAAAAAGATAATCTTTCTATGGTGTTTAATTTGTTTCCGAAACCCTGTGGATCAGAGAGCAATAGACTGAGGCAGTCCTTTCTTTAATAAGGTTATCAGGTAACTGCCCAATTCTTCATCCTAGGAAAAAACATATTTAGTCAGTAAGTAGTGTATGTTCAGAAGCAGCATAAAGAATTAGACCTGACTCGGGCAAGGCCTTGCAGAAGAGGTAAGGACCTGGTTAATCAGGGTCAATGGGTCCCCTGGAATTGCTTTAATTACCTAAGGAGATTAAAGAGAAATATTCCAGATTTTAAATGTCCTAATTGGGACAGGTTGATGGGCCAGATTTTTCCTGCCTTTTTTTTAAGTGCTTGGCACGTTCTAGCTCAGTTTTTAATATTTCTTCTGTGGATCACTCTGAAGCATTCAGCAAAGAGTAGATGGGCGTGTGGCCTCCTTGTGCGCTGCACTATTCTATGATTTTTCTGTGTTAAAGGTACAATATAAATGCAAGTTATTGTTAAACAGTTCATCATATAAAATGTAATATGTTAATTAACAACTGCACTTTAGTTCCACTGGGGGCGGTGGGGGGGGAGGAGTTGCTTTGCTGAACTAAAGCTTTCATCTGATGGAAACAGATCAAATAACTTTGCAACTTGTGTCGTACTCAAATTTGACCAGGTCACATTTGTAAAAGTGAACTCGGTGTAATTTTCCTTCTGCTGCAGTTAACCTTTTGGTAAATTTTTAATCCTCCGCCACAGAAAATGAAACCAACTTCAAGTAATGCAACACCCAATCAGTGTTATCGTGGGCACAAACTATGAAGTTACCTTGCCTGACTGATAACAGTTGCATACTGGAAAATTCCATAATCTCTCATTTAAGTAATGAAATTTTCCATGGGGGTCACAGGTTTATATAATAGTACAGATTCTTAATTACTTAATTTGCACATGTCTATGAGCAGGTTAAAGACTCACATCCAACTAAGTGAACCAAGCACTAAGAAAAATGATCAAATGACAATCTAAGAACGGTCAGCCCTAGTAAAAGACAAGATTGAGTAACGTAATTAAAAAAAAAAAAATAAAATTACTCCAGCTTTAGTTCCCTTTACAAATTTCTGTCACGGATTTTAAAAGATTACATGGGTGTAAATCATCAATGATTTATTTGGAAAATTAAATAATTAGTCAAACTGAAGTGAGTTTACAAGCTTTGAAAGGTAACAATCAATCAACGATAATCACAAAATCTCCAAGGAACACAATCCCGACAGTATAATTTCAGAGGACAATTTGTAAGTATAAATAACCGGTTAAATTCTCAATCAAAACAGTATTCAATCAGCACCCATTCCCATGGAGGTGACTGGGAGTGACGAACCAGTTCTGCTCTGTTGCCCACTTTAATCCAACTGTCACAGTCTAATCAGCAGATGAAACAATCACTCACTTCAATTTAATACAGAATAATCATCAATCTACTAATCTTCCTAGAGGTGGTAGCTTCTTATTTTTGAGCTACTGGAGGACACCATGTATGTCCAGTCAACTATAATTTCCTATACCTTCAATATAAAAAATGGTTTATGATTCCGCTACACTGAGCACTCATATGGGAAATCCCTTAAAAAGAATTTCTCTCAATATGAACTACATCATCAGACTGGCGTAATGTAGAAGTGGTGTAATATGCCGCTTATCTGCAGTTTGGTGCCACTTTTAGGTTCACACACTTCCTATTAAACATCCATGCTTGTAGTCACCTAATCATACTGCCTACTTATATCGGTTTATCTCTGACTCAGCTGAACCATGGTGATGCCCTGTATGATGGATCTCCGTCTTTCAGATTTGGCAATAAATGAAAAACTAGTAAGGAAGCCAATCAGTGACAGTGCTGCTGACTGTAAGAGATGTCCATGTTAACAATTAACCAATAACAATTCTCCATGGAACAAAGGCATATTTATATTACACAGCTTCTATCAAGCATAACTCTTTTGCAAATTTATTTACTTAACTAGAGGGGAGGACTCAACATTGAAAAGGCTTCTTGTGCACATGCATGGTTTCTATGCACCAGTTTGAAATATGTAAATAGTACTTGCATTTGGATATTCCTCCTCTGCCTCTCCTGACTTCTGCTGGAGTGCAGTTTGCTTTCCCCTTTAAGCAGGTATTCAAACTTTTAAAATATTGAAGCAAATTCAGCATCCACAACAAGATTTGCTAGAAGCTTCAAATCTTATAAATAGACTGACCAACAAAGTACCCACTTAATGGCTGAATGCAAACACAACACTCCAGAGTTAGGGCACCACAAAAATAAACCATCTCCATGGCAAATTACTGAAATTTGTCAGAAATGCGAATGTCAGAATTGCTGGAACTGGGCCTCATCTCCATGGTACAATAAATTATCCAAATTAACTTGTCTCCCATGACATTGCACACGGATAGCCCGAGGTCTAATGTTTCGCTACTAACTGGACCCTGTCCCTTCAAGACTGCTCAGTTACTTCTGAGGAGACCTGGGGCTGCATGTTTCTCTACCAAACCTTTCAAAATTGGTGGAGATGGAGGAAAAATTAGACCCTTAACAGTGGAGTGCCAATCTATTCGGTAGAAGTTGGTCTACATTGGCCAAGGGGTCAATTGGGAGATAACTGTAAAGATTGCCGGGTACTTGCAAATTCTGTTTACAGGTAAATCTGCAAACCATCTCACGAACAGAAATTAACTTACAATGGATTTCAGAATGAAATGACTGCCTTTAGAAAAAAAGGTTTTTCACACCCTTTTGCAGTGAGAGAAAGATTGTTATTCATAGATGTATGGGCTATGCCAAAGGTTCAGGATCTCTGTTTCGCCAGTTGAGGAGATTCTCCTCAACATTTGGCTGACCATCATAGCAACCATCTTGTAAATATAGCAAGATCAGATCAGGGAACTTCTACTGGAGGGTCTGTTGAGGCACTTGGCTATCTCAACCATTCACAGATAGATAGGGTAATATGTCAATCTAACTGCTAAGCTATGTTTCAAACTGTGGGTGATCCTAGAAGTAGACACACACATGCCCACACAGACAAACACCATGCCGCACAGACACATGCACCCCAGCATGGGCACACATGCTTCCCCACCCGCGCCCCCCCACCCACCTGCACATGCGCACACATGTAACCCCTGCTGCACAGGCAGTGTTTCACAGGTCACTGACAACATTCTGCACTGATGGGCATCTTAAGGGATTGGCTACATCCTTCAATCTAATTTCACAATTGCAGTTTGTCATATTTCTTCACTTAAGGGCACTAGTTTGGATATTAGCAGAGTCGCCCTCCTTTTCAGAGGAGGGGCACTTTTAGATGTGTGGGGTATCTTTGGACATTACTCAATCTCAACAATTACTGACCTATATAAAACAGGACATGGGAGTGTGAAAGACATTCATCGAGCCTCTAGCTAGATGTCTGATAACATGTGGAACATTCTAAACAGAAGCTGCAATTTTGCAGCACTCCCCATTGTGCATGAAAGTCACCGACTCTCCAAAATTGCTTCACTCACCTGGTAGGTCCATGAAACTAACACATCTTTAGTACTCTGATCATCAGACATTGCACTGATTTTAATGAGAATGGACTCCACCATCACAGAGCCATCAGGGAGATGTTGAATGGGATAATCCTTCAAGATGCTTCAAGAAGACATTGAAGAAAGGAAAGAATTTTAAAAATTGACCGGTTGAGCAATTTAGAAAGCTCTTGTATCTTAATGCTTTATAAACAGTAACTATATATATGGGACTCAAATTAAAGGTCAACAACTTTTTCACCCTTCACCAACAACTGGACTCTTTCACCCTTCGTTAGCTAATTTCTTCCTTGTCTTTCTTCCTAGAAAACAATATTTATCTGTATTATCATTTATGCAAATCAGTTATATATGTAATACTGAGGGGTCCAGTCCAGAACAGGACACCTAGTCACCAACTGGAGAATAGATATTTGTCATTCTTTGGGATTTTCTGTCCATATTGCCACAGAAAAGGTTGAAGCTACATTTAAACATAAAGGTTTACCAGATAGCACAGTCATTCAAAAGTTGTTTTTTTTAGTACTAAGGTGAAAAAATAGTTAATATACTAATAAGCTAGGTACTGAAGTGCTTTTCCCAAAGATTTAAACAGTAACCAGTTTTTTTTTTAGCTTGCATTGGTAACTTCTAACAACCTCACACCCATTATGTTGAGAAGTCTCTGGTCCCAGATATGCAGCGGAAACTTTCTACCATAGGCCCTCATCTAAGTTGTGACAACAGGGGGTTAGAACAGTGACAAAACACAAGTAGGCTGTCTGACTTGTAAACAAAAATCTGTTAGGGCCAACTGTTGCCTACACTCAGAAGGTTAGCATACAGGACGGTGGGGAGAGGTTATTTAAGTCAAAGATGAATGACAGATGTGCGGAAGTTTAGCATTTTCATTATTTTGTATTATTTCAAGAGATAAAGTGTTTTGTTTGAATTAAACAAGGCCGATCATCAAGCAGACCATTGCTTGATGTTAATTTGTTCTCTGATCAATATAATTGCTACAGATTGAAGAAATATGTGAAATCACAAGTTAAAGACACGATAACCAGTTCGTAAGACAAGAATTGTGACATCCCTAGGGTTATGCTATCGTATAAATAGATTTTATGCAACGCAAGTCAATTACTGCTCATTAGGGACATGGGACCCAAATGTAGGAACCGAAACCACCAAACCTGAGAAGGTATGGCAGCAGATTCAAAATCATAATGGCAATGGAGAGAAAATACAAAAAAACCCTTCATTATACCTCCTGCACCTCAGCAGTGAATTGAACAGAACAATAATCAGTTTTGAATTATATATTTTTAAGTTTCATGTTCCTTGTGTGTACACATTTGGCTGTTTCTTGCTTTATTATTTTGTGTTTTTTTATCCTTTTCAGCCATTGCTCTGAATGACACATTTTTCGTTGATTCATATGTCTAACTTCACCCCTGTATTCTGCTACAGTTAAAATAAAAAGTGAAGCTAGTTACTGCCTCTGTTGACCTAAGTAGGGTAATGTGCTCACTTTTTCAGGTGGTTGTATATTCGGTTTAAGGTGTCCTGTTCTGAGTGGTGGTCCTGTATCTGAACTTTGCACGTGTAACGAAGGTGATGCTCACTGAGACCCAACTCTTTCACAGCCTGTTCAGGTGAAACTAGGCGAAGGTTCTAAATGTAAAAGCAACAGGAATGGATGACTTTTAATTTTTCCTTCAATTATTCCCAAATTTCCACTAAAAATACATGAAACATGCACTACTCACATTATCTTTTATAATCAGTGTACCATGCATTAGTTTTGGTTTCTTTGGATCAGGTACTGGGCCTACAGAACAAGGGGAGAAAAGTCATAGACATCACAGCAAGTATCAGTATCCGTGCTTACAGACATAGTCTTTATGAAATGTAAAATATTTAGTTTTGTTATTTTCTTAAAAATCATCTAATAAATTGAAGTTTTTAACCTCCGCAGGAAATTGTAGTGAATTTTACTTCAATACAATATAAATCATGTAATGTTGTGGCTTCTCAGTGGCACTCACTGGCGCAGACCCAAATTCCTGGGTCTCCAGGTTGCTACTGGCCTGTTCTTTGAATACCAGTGGAGTGATAGTCTCCTGCATTACAGTCCAACATTGACCTGCTATCATACTGTCTTTGGTCCATGTCAGTACACAGAACAATCAAACTGTCTGTGATAGGAATGGACCTATCTTCAAATTGTGCATCCAGTGCATCAGCTGCTCTGTCAGTTAACATACACAGTAAAGATGCTTCGACATTCTATCAATAATGTAGTTTAAACTTCACACCACAATAATAAAACTTCCACTGCATTTATATGTGGCGTTCCCATTTTGCATATCTTCTACTCTTGTGGTTTGTCAGACTGTAAATGAAACATGACGGTGACACAGATAAAGGGAAGTTTTGTGGTAAGGACTTGCGCTCACCAGAAACTGGATTGAAAATAGCCAAACTATTTCACTTAGTGAAAGTGATCAAGACATCAGGAAGCACATAACACTTGCAAACAAACCTTCACAAAAACAATTTCACACCTCTTTACAAATAAGAACGTCCCTATGGAAAGCAGAAAGAGATTACAGAAATGCTGCATCAGCTTAACATTACTACTTGGATAGAGAAGTTGGAATATAAGCAAGACAATGGAAAATGAACTAATGGCAGCAGAGATGTGGTTTCTGAGGCATATGATGAAGATTAGTTCGACAAGACACGACTAATGAGGAAGTTTCGAGGAAAATAGGCACACAGGAAGAACTTTTGCAAGTGACCACCAAGAACGTCATCTCACCTCTAACTCAAAGTTATGGTTCAAGTCCCAATGCAATACTGAGGACTGGTAGATGTACCACCTCTTGGGTGAGACATTAAATCAGGAGCCTTCTCAGGTGAATGTAAAAAAAAAATCCCATGGCACTATCTGAAGAAGAGCAGGAGAGCTCTCATGCGACTGATATCCTTCAATTATCACTAAACGTGAATTTCTGTTCATTTATCAATTTGCTGCTTGTGGGATTTTGCTGTGGGCAAAGTGGCTGCTGTGCTTTCTACAACAATGGCTAAACGTCATAAGCACTTTCATTGGCTGAAACATACTTTGGGATGTCCTGAAATTGTGAAAGGTGCTTGATAAATGCATGTCCTTCCTTCCTTAAATATTTTTCGCCCCACTGCTGAAGCAGAGTCTTGTTGGCAGATAGTTCCACAGGTGCTGGTCATGCTATGATACTTCACTCAATTGCCTCTCTCTCATAGATGAGTGCAGATAATAAGTGTGGGCAAGCTATTCACCAATGGGGAGCATCACCGCTGAACTCCAGCTTTTCTTTGGCCTATATCTAAGCACCTGTGTTTTCCAGTTGATAATATAAGTTAGGTGAGCATAAACCCACGTGACTCTTACGTTGGAGTTATCTGTGTGTCCCTTCCCCACCAACAGATCTGTGAACAAACCTGGGGCAATCTTGGCTGGTGTGCCTCAGTTCCAGGCTGGGCAATGCATTAAACATTGGAGCCATAATTCAATCATACTTTTACTTATAAAGGGAATCTCAGGTCTTTTTAAAAAAAAGTAGGCTATTTCCTAAATCTTAAGGTTAAGACCTATTCTGTTACCAAGAGTTGAATCTCCCTTGAGCAAGCTGAGAGATATATCCACGGGAATATTGGGATTAGTGGTGATTGAAGCTGTCTCTCCATTGGCTGGCATGTAGCAGTTAATACCTGAACAAAAAAACAAAAATGTAAATAAGTATTACAAGTCTTCTCTCCACCACGTTAAACCAAAAATGTATCGAAAATGCCAGCAACAAAACATAATTTTAAAAAAATTAGTGAAATTGCACCTTGGCAGTGGATTGGCACATTGGGAATACAAACTGCCAGGACAGGTAATCATCATACTTGGGGGGATTTCATCTGCAATTGGAATGAGCAGCCACATTCCTGACGGAGATGGGAAGAAACGCCACATCTGAGGGCTGTGTTTGGGGACAGTGACATCAGATGACATTAATGAGCTACTTGATACCAATGGGAACAAGGAGAAAGCAGCATCTGGCTTTTCATCAAGCGGAAGTCTGCCAGATACAAAGGGTTTTTGCTTCATTCCAACTGGGTAGTGGAATGATTCAAAATTACATCTGCAGGAAAGAAAAGGAAAGAAAACGTGAGTTTTTTTGGGCGTCCATTTTGTGCTGATTGAGGTGAGGGATATCAGCATTCAAGAACAATGAATGTTTCTCCTTTGGGCAGAGTTTTTTTAATATCACACACCTCGAAGGTGGGTATAACAAGACCAAATGCAGTTTAAAAGTCATTCTATCCCACCCGAGAACAGCACTTCCATCATACCAGTGTGATTTTCTTCGGGTGGGATTTTCCACACCTGCCTGCCGTTGGGATCTTCCAATCCCGCCACAAGTTAATGGGCTTCTGGCTGGGGTGCCACCTCACCTAAGGCAGGGCCCACCCACGACGGGGGCCGGAAAATCCCAGCCTTCACTTCACACACCAGCCATCTTGATGGCCTCTCAGTGAGTTACCCAGTTAGTGCCAATTTATCCCAGAATGTGGGCTGTCCTGGGCTTTGTACACACAAGCACCAAGGTTAATTCTATCCAAATTAATTTTACATGGCATCGTTAGAGCTGGCAGAGAGGGCACCTCTGTCCAAGCTATCTGGGAGGATTCAAATCCAGGTCCCAGAGATACAAAAGGCAATGTACTAAATCACTACACTGGGTCAGTCAAAGCACAATAAATATCATAAATTCCAGCTAGAGTTCAGTTGGATAAGGTTCTGCATAAGAGATTGTTGGTTAAACTTTGCGCTTGGATAGGAAAGTGATTAGGAAGTGCAAGGAAAACAGTTGGGATTAAAGAAATATTCTTGGCTTGACAAATAATGACAAGTGGTGTTCCGCAGGATTGCTGCTAGGAGCCCAGCTTTATACTTTATACTAAATGATTGAGATTTGTACCTAGAAAAGTATTTCCAACTTTCCAAACGATGCTAAGCTAGGAAGTGTGGTGAGGTTTAAGAGGACGACAGTTCAATTAAGTAAATGACAGTAATAGACTATCCTGTGAGGTAGTACATTTTGGACACAAGAATGGCAGATGAAAATCCAGTCTAAACGAGGAAACAGAGCAGTGCAGATAAATAAAGGAATTTAGTAGTCCAAATATATAAATCATTAAGTGGAATCAGATAAAACAAAGGGGCTCTGGGCTTCATCGCGAGACATATAGAATATAAAAGCAAATGCTTGGAGTATGTAAAGCAATAATTCACCAGAATGATACTTTGGGTGATGGGATTTAGCCATGTCAAAAAATTGGACAAACATGGGTTAAAGAGAGGTTAAGGGGTTATGTGACTTAAGTATTTGTAATGAAGAAGGGAATAGCAGGGTACAGAGAGGAAAAAAAAACTGCCCTTCTGTATTGGAATCTAGATCGAAAAGGACATTATCTTAAAATCCAAAGAAAGCCAATCAGTAGTAAATTCAGAAACAACTTCTTCATGCAAAAGGCTGTGAAAATGTGGTATATACAGCTCCATCAGCAGAACTAATAAAGATGTTTCCTAAAGTATCAATTAAGGAATGTGAGAAAAGGGAATTGGGATTAAAAAGATGAAATCCTCATTGTTAGCAAACTGGTAGAGAATGCCAATTTGCTGAATATCTTGTCCTATTCTTATTTTATGTAATACTTGATATTTTCTTCACATGAAAAGATTTGCCTTGCAGAGGGTAATAATACAGTATGCGAGCTTCAGTGATACTTACTGAACTCCTGCTCAATTTTCTCTTTAAGGAATCCCATCTTCTTAGCCTCTCCATGGACCAGCAGCACATTTTGTGGTTCTACTTGACGGATAAGTTGCATGATACCTTTGGCGTCAGCATGTGCACTGAATGACATGTATTCCACCTGCATCTTCACTTCTAGCTGGGGAGGATAACATGAACAACAGAAGTAATGTGCAGTATTATAAATACTATTTTCAATCGAATAGAATTAAAATGATCTTTAATTAAAGAAACTCAAAATCTCAATACCAAATTTAGAATTAATACAAAAAAATCCTGAAGACAAACCATGTTTAAGACACAATGAGCAATAAATCTTATTTTGTGACACATGTTGTAACTCCCAATGCCTAACAGCCAAGAGATCTCTAATAATAGCACAAAAGGAGACAAGATCAACTTGACTAATAATAAGAAAAAAGGGCTTCCTCAGCTGGTTTCAGCACATCCCACGATATACGCTTACAATTTTAAAATAGACAAGCTGACCCAAATGACAACGCTGGTTCATTAATAAAGAAGTGTGAACATGTCCTTCCTCATGTATACATCCCAATGGATCAAAGTCAGAGGTATTTATGAAAATAGATTAGAGAGCCGGTCAGGAAAATAAAATAATGAGATTAAAATTACAAAAATACAAGACACCATTAAAGTGGATGACTTTTGTAAATATATTCAAGGCAAATCTTTATTCAGTGAAACAGCTGGAGCCCCAAAGAAGCTCCTGCAGCAAGTCAGGAATTGGCTGAGTCACAGGAAACAAAGGACATGGAGCTAGAGCAAGATAAAGGGAGGTGATTATTGGGCGGTTGAGGAATTAGTGATGAGGCTTTTTTTAAACAATGTACATAAATGATTCAGGGTGGGGACAAAAACAATGGTGTTGAAGTTTGTTAATGATATGAAATTTAGCAGCAGGGAAGGAAGAGCTACAAATAACAGGGATTAAGCACACCAATTACAGGAAATCTGGATGAATTAAGGCTCAGTCTAACAGCTGCCAAATGTGGACAAATGCTGGCGGAGATGGGGAAGAAGTATTGGAACTGCAAGATGAATGGTAGAAGAATACAGGACACGATACAGAGACATATCAGGGGTCCTAGTGGATAACTTAAGACAATTTTGGCCATTGATTACAATCAGGAAATCCTGGTTTCAGGGAGGATACAGAGGAGGGCTACTAAACTCAGAGGAGATTAGATATCTGAGCTACAAGAACAGACAATGAAGTTGGGAATGTTACACAGGAAGAAAAACAATTAGGGAAGACCTTATTGAAAGTTTGAACTCTAAATTAAAAGTAGAAAAGTCATCAAGGTCAGTTGGCTTACATACAGAATAATGAAAGATAATGGGGAGGAGAATGCAGAGGCATTAACCATTGCCTTGGCTGTCCTGCAAATGAGACATTAAACCAAAGTTCCTTCCTTCTTCCAGATCAGAAGGACTTCTGCAAGAAGTTGAGGGAGTTAATAAATTGCTTCCTCAACTAATACTGCCAGACAACACGGATGCTCATTCAAATCACTTCCATTTTGTGGGATCTTGCTTTCACCAGTCACTACACTGCAAAGCAATTAACTTGATGCGAATCAATATGATAAAGTATCACAGCAACAAATGCCTTTTGCTTTGGGGCTGGTTAAGAGGACCACGATGGTCTTTTCTGGTTCTGTACAATCCTGAATGTCTAAAAGCCCAATTTATTAACGTATGCAAAGGAACACTTACAGTCTGCCTGCCCTCCATTTCGAGTTTCCGCTGGCCACTTAGGATTTTATGTCCCACGGTTCCTTGTACACAATACCCTGGCATGATGACCTGAGAGAGCAACCGAGCATATTAGAGCCCAAGTGATATTTAATTTTGAACTTATAGCTGAGAAAAGGCCAACGTTGAAAACTAGGTGTCGGTGGGCCTGCTGTCTTACCATATTTTTATCATTGCCTGCCCATTTCCTGAAAATCTGGAGGGATTGCCCAGCGTGAAGCATGCCTGGTGTAGCAAAGACAACCTGAGGGGAAAAAAAAAAAATCAACCTTCAAGATGACTGATTCCATCAAATATTATGGTACAAACTTTTACATTTTAATTTCATAGTGCAATAGAGCACAATTATGAGGATAATGAAATCTAATGACTGAACAAATCAAAACGCCAAAGACAGCTAATCGATAGTAATTAAAAAGCAAATAAAATAAAAACTTTAATTTTTCATTAATAGCATGTGACTATCACATGAGCAGGGACATGAGGGTCATGTTTCATTGCATTTTTATTTTTTTTTTCATATGTTTTCATCTCAGAGCTGCCTCAGGGAAATTATGAAGCGCTCACTTGCACGCATGCATGAAGGTCACGCTCGCTCGACTTGCATTCACCATGCCATCCACCTCCCCACCAGCCCCCACCCGCACAGGCAGCACTCAGGGCTGCTGCTCGCGTTTCACGCTTAAGGCCCACCAGCGTGAAATCGCGGTCTGGTGCCGATTGCAGGCAGCGGTCAGCTTCCCAACCATCCCCACCCACCCCTGCCGAGCCCACCTGATATGGGTGAAATTCTGTCCATAGAATTTTGCAGCACGCAAAGACGACCTAGCAGTTTGGTAACATTCTTTTACTCTTTCACAATACCCTTTAAAATTTACCATCTCCAAATATTTACCAACTTCCTTTTTACAATGGTTATGAATTTTGGTTCCCTCAGTTTCTGATTAAGTATTCAATCTCTTAACAACTTCTTGCATAAAAGGATTTCTCTGAATATCTCCTTCATTCTTTTGGTCATGATGTTAAATGAGGCCTTTCCAGTTACCAACTAAATGACCAGTAGTAGTGAAATGACTGCATTAATACTATTTTCCATTTAATCTAATCAAAATACCTCAATTTTGAGCACCTCTATCAAATCCTCCCTCAAACTTCTCTGTTTTGAGAAAAGGGCCCCAGTTTCTCTAGTCTCTATTTGCAACTAAACTTTCTCACCCCATTAACACCTTAATTAGTACCACCTTCTGTACCATTTGGGTTTCAACCAAACGTCATGACTATAGGCATATAGAGGCTTTTAGTTCAAAATATGAATCTAGTCTATGTTAAAATTTTCATATCGACTCAAACAAAGAAGAAAACTTTTTTGGAACCAGAAATTTCTGTACACAGCTGAAAGATTTGAAGCAGATTGAAACAACAAGTCAAAATATGACAGCAACATACCATTGGTCCAGGATTGTCGGCATATGTCCGATCAAATGCCTTGATGTGTTTGAACTCAAACATGTTCCTCTGCACAAATGTCTTCCGAATTTTCTGATTGGTCCATGTAATGAATAATTTATAATAATGGTTAGCTTTTTCTGTCAATCCAGTTGAGAAGTAAATGGGTGCCTTCAAGTTCATTCTTTCCCTGAAATTAGACATGACAATCAAACTCTGAAACCGTCTTTATCAGTCAGTGTATTATCAGGGGTAATTTAGCTGAATGAGAGTGAATTAGTGGGTAAATTCAATGTCAAATTAATTATGAAAAAGAAATAAACAGACCAAAAGAAAAGCTGGATGAAGGGATAGACAGAAGAAAAAGCAAAAATTCTTTTAAAAATTGACATGGTTGAAATTGCCCCAAAAAGTCCAAAACCTGACGAACTCAGACTCCATGATGCAATAGCTAATCTTCAGCATCAGAGATGCTGACTGGCAGTAATTAACAATTACCACATTGTTAAAAGGGTATTAATATTACTAATTACAAGCTCTAAATATCCGAAGCTGGCTTAGTTCATATCTACTGTGCAGGTACAGTGCCTGCATGGTATTCGAGGCTGCTTAATGGTGAGGCAGACAGCGAGATGCTGTTCACAAAGGTAACTAACATTGCATCTTGGATTATAACTTTTTTGATATTTATATTTAACCATGCATATGCCTCACTCCTGCAGTTGCTGTACCACTCACACACAAGTGATGAAAAAGGCATTAATCTCACCGTTATTTTGGCAGCCAATCTGGCCCATGGTGTTTTAAAGGCTAGATGTTATGCTAACTAATTTACAACATATTATTAATACAGCTAATTTGTGCCATCAGAGCTGCAGAAAAATACAAAAAAACCCATGCAAATGAAAGAGGAAGTGCTGGGCTGAGAGGAACTGACAGGAAGCACGGTGTGGGGGCACTCACTGTTGGTTTGCGGATGACAATAGATACAGAAACCAGACCTGTAAGGAAATGAGACCTGGGATTTGAGATTTGGAATTACTCAGTTCATCTGGGTCTTCTGTGCATGGCAGGGAGTAGGAGCAGAGGGGGAAGATGGTGTCGTTAGGTAGAGACATGGAAGACTTGAGTCCATCATGGCTCATCGGTGGGGACTGGGAAGCACACAAGTGTGCTGAGGTTTCCTCCTATTTTTTCAAATTTCTATTGAATATCTTGTACATTGAACATTTCCAGGAAATTATGCACATGAACAGCCAGAAGCGGTGAAGGTAGATGGGGAGCGCATTACAGGCCAGAGGTAGAAGTTGGTGCGGGTTGCAGAGACAGAGTGGGGTGAGCGTTGGATAAGCTGAAGTTTAGAGGATGGGAGGCCAACTAAGAGAGCATGGGAATAGTCATGTTTGAATGTAACAAACACAGAGAAAGTTTATCCGCAGATGAGCTGAGCAAAGGGCAGACACGGGTGATTTTATGGAGGTCAAGTGAATTAATCTTTATAATTGAGTGGACTGGAGCTGGAAGTTCAGCTCAGGGTCGAATAGGACAGAGTTTGCAAATAGTCTGGATCAACCTAAAACAATGGTCAAGGAAGGGGCAATAGAATTGGTGGGGACCAGAGGCAATGTCTTTGGCTTTCCCGATGTTGAAATGGAACAAATCTGAGCTCATCCAAGACTGGATGTCGGAAAAACAGTCTGATAACAGAGAGGCAGTGGAGAAGTAGAGCTGGATGACATTGGTGTACATGTGGCTGTGAACAATGTCACACAAGAAACATATTAAAAGTTGAATTTGTTTTTGCATTCATGTGTGCTTAGCCCAAAGGCAGGTCCTTGGCTGCCGATGTTTAACCCTGAGTCATTTTCTTGGCAGTTTTTGTCAGTGGTGGTTTGTTGTTGTCTTCCACTCTCAGGGGCAGGGGGTGATGAGGCAGATCCCAAGTCAGATCAAACGGAACAGGAATAAAACCCACGTAGTTGGTGTTATTCTGATCTACACACTAGCTATCTAGCCAACTGAGCTAGCCGCCCCCTCATATAAATTATTTATCACATTTAACTAAGAGAGAACAAGAGAGGGAGGCCAAGTCAGGTGCAGCTGAAAGGAAAATATTTAAAACAGTATTTCTGCCAGACTTTATAACATACGAAACAGTATCTTTAAGCAATGTAAAGTCAATACTGCAGTTATATGATCATTGCTAACATCTGAATGGCTTTAATTGTTTAAGTACCAAGAAGAATTGAGTGATTTTTTTTATGTAAGTGAGACCTTGGGACTGTGGTGATCTAAGGACTTGGGTAGGAATTCTCAGCACAAAAGCTGACTATCAGCTGGATTTCAGAACTTTTCTCAGAATTTTTGTAAAGTTTTGCAGCAGGTGACTAATATCTGCTCACTGCCTTTCTACCCTCATGGAAAATAATCTTCATTATCTTTAGATATGCCATTTCTTTGAAAGCTGACAAAAATTACCAGAAGGTTTCCAGTAGGATGCAAAGCTCCTGGGCTCGTCCGAGGGCAAAGACAGGAATCAACACCTATTAAAATGAAGTTTGTCAAAATGCATTTGTGACACCATTCTACATCTGGTTAAATATTCTAAACAAGCATTTAAAAAAAAACAGTACTACATTTATTCATGTTTTATTTGTTGAGTTTCCCTGGTTGTCTAGTGAGTAAAGATGCTGACCGGTGTAGCGCTCAGTTATTCAGACCATTGGATCCCACTTTTGCTTACTGGACCATGCTGAGAGCTGGCTGATCTCAGTCAACCTGTTGCCGTTAGGCTCAGTCATCTCAGACGGGGGGATTTTGTAGGAGTGAAAGAGGTGGGGTTCCGCTCCAAATTGCTGACTCCTGCAGGAAAATGGCTGCGTGTGGGTGTTGGGGTGTTAATTTAATTGTTTTAATTGTGGGTGTTGAGGTGTTGGTTGAGGCTCAGATGTGAGATCCCTTCTCAATGCGACAGCTGGCACTGATACTCGCTATCTAGATACACACATTGAGTAGGATACTGGAGGCTGTCTGGCATGAGGAAGAGGCCATTCAGCCTCTCATGCCTACTCCACCATTCAATTAGATCATGACTGATCTGCACCTCGACTCCATATAGCATGAGGCAGTGTGCATAGGAGAGGAGGGCAGAAAATTAGAGAATATTCACAAGGGGACATTTTAAATTTAGAAAAATACCTGACAATACTTGGGGTGGGGGAGAAATCACTGGTTGTTCATTGGAGGATGGTTTAACACCACCAACCCCAAACCCAGACACCATCCCCCAACCTTCCACCTCCAAAGTGTACATTGAAGGCAAAGCAAAAAAAAAAACTGGTCAATGCCATGATCACCTTTGCAACCGAACAAGAGATCAGGCCTTCCCCTACATTTGGGAAAAGAACATGAGGGAGTGCTGAAAACCACAGAGCAAAAAAAAAGGAGCTGAACCTCTCAAAGTGATTCAACCTCTCGACATTTCTTCAGAGTTTCACTTAATTTTTAAATCAGGACTAAGCAAAACAATTCTTTGAAACAAATTATTTTCAATCAATGTGATAATGAGAGGAAATCTACTCTGTAAACTTTGCAATCTCTGCTGTCGAGGGCAATATGCTACTTCCATTGTTTTCCCCAAATCATTTTATTATTGAACTGTGAAATACTTGTATTTGTGCTCAGACAGTGATACACCAAAGAACAGACTCAATGCTCTGCTGTGGAGATCGTTTGTAAACATATACATTCAGATTCCTTTCAGTACATAGTTTTCACACCTCGGGGGTGAAGCCTTTTAAACCAGCGAATGCGGCAGGGACTGGCATGCCAGAGTGTGGTTCCTGAGTCACACCAGGCGATGCTTAACACAGAGTTGACCACTATGACACAAGACAGGAGGCCGCCATCATGAAGCCTTTTCAGCAGGGCTGGGCCAGCAGGCTCAGGATATATTGGAAAGAAAGCTGTGGCTGGGGAGGGGGGAGGGGTGTGTGTGTGTGTTTGTGGGTGGGTGTGGGGAGGTGGTCGAGAGAGACGGAGCTCACTGTCACAAGAGTGGTTTCACACATGATTATATGAGAGAAGATCACAGATTATGTTGCTCAATAATTGGCCTAAGATCAGTGAGTCAGGCTGCATCTGCAGGAAAGAGGCCCAATATAGTTGGATGTTTTGCTAGATCCAGTTGAAGCCTCCACATCAGTTGCTGGGGTTCACAGATATCTCAGGTTCTTTAGCTACATGTTTGTTGTGGGGTTGTTGGCTTGCACCAAAGCTGAAGAACACCTTTTGCTGCTGCTTGGACTGAAAGCTGCAAGAGTCTGAAGGTGGCAGAGGGATCCTTGCTCCACTGGCAGTAGTCTGAGCAGACATGAAGCTGCTAAGGCTGATCACAGCCATTGCAGCTTCTGAGGTACCACTTCTACCTTTACCATGGTTGAGATTTCTAACTTACGCTGGAAGGTGAAGCTGGGACCTTCTGGTCTGTATCATACCACTCAAACAGCAAGGTAGAAAATCAGAGACCCTACTTCCAAGAATCATGGACAAATGGCCAAATCAGAATACAGTATTTCACCATATCTTGCCCTATGAACATTGAAACAGTGAAATATTTTCATTTTTAATATATGTGCTTTTAATAAGCATGAATAATTGCTAAGATTTTTATAAAAATTTAAAAGTTCTCAATACATACAACAAAATAGACCAAAGTTAGCTACTAACATATATAAGAAACGAGGCAAAAGGAAAATTAAAGCCAGGCTATTGGAAAAAAATAATAGTCTGAAGTCCTTTTCACATGTAAGTATGGCTCAATGGTAATGCCTTCGCACCTCCCTCTTACCTTTGTGTAGTCTCCTAAACGTGTCTCTTCCTCTTTCTCTCTCTCTCCCCACCCCACCCCCACCCTAACCCATCACCTCCCTAAAACCCCCTTGTTTAACCTACTTAACTTAGCTTTCAAGACAAGGTTACAAAGCCAGAGGAGAATTACTGGAACACATTAAAAACTTTACATTAATCACACTTCCTATCAACAAAAATGCCACCTTTATAATGGAAATTGTAGCACCAGTAAAGGAGGCTGCACTCACCACATGACAAGCTTGAGTAGGCAGTGTCCATTTTGAATGTGGGCACAGGCAGTTCTCACAGATGTATAGACAAAAATGAGGACAGAATATATAACTTTAAAATGGGGAAGTAACCATACCTGGGCCAAATGACCTTCATCCACCTGGTTCATCTGAAGATTACTCTAAGTCTTGACTACCTCTGTGCAAATCCATGGGAGACTGGTTAATACATGCTAAACTTTGAATGTTTTCATTTTTTCTTTCCTCATTAATCTTCTTTCATCTGTCCTGACATCAAATCTAGGTCCATGGACGCTGGTTGCCCTCTTGTACTCAAGGCCCCACATCATAGCAACGTCCGCAGGTTATCAGGCGACTGATGTCCCACAGAAGTTGACCCTACCCTCATCCAACCCTTACTGGCACACAGCTTCAGCAGTGGCCACTTGATCCAGGGCGCAGAGGGCAAGTACAGCATTAAGGCTGTGATCAGTTAGTTCAACACAGACCAGACATTGAGCCTGGAGACTACAATAAGGCTCAGATCAGCTTTAGAGAGGTTACATGAATGTTTAAAAAAAAGCTGAAAGAAAAATGTGAGTATTCAGGAAGCACATCTACTTTTCATTTTTCTTCAGAGTTTGATATTCACATCATACCTTTCCACCCCTCTCTATTGCATCGTGCACTTTCTTCAGAAAGTCTCTTTCTCGGCAACGCTTCGAGTCTCGGATTGTAGTTGCGTACGTGGATTCCGAGATAAATAAATCAGGACGACACTTGTCAATCCAAGCAGCTCTAACACAAGGAAAGGTAAGTCACGGTTTGACAAATTGCTTCAAATTCTTCAAAACATAGAATAATTGGTGTAACTGAAACAGGCTGTTTGGCCCATCAACTTTAGACTGGTGTTTTTTTCCCACATAAGCCATAGTCCATCATAGAATCTTACAGCATAGAGGGAGGCCATTTGACCTATCGTGCCTCTGCAGTCTCTTTGAAACAGCTATCCAATTAGTCCCAATTCCCTGACTCTTCCCCCACAGCTCCGCAATCCCACCTCCCGTTTACTGCCTATGTATTTTAATATTCCTTTCTTTCAAGAAACTATTTAATTTGTTACTTTATTTTCTGTTCGTATATATGCCCCAAAGCATGATTTTTCTTCTATTGAACAAGATGCGTTACACTTGCAAAAGGAATCCAGTAACAGTAAAATATTTTCTAAATAATAACAAAATACAAGTGAGGTATCAAAGCTCTGGAATTACCTCATTCATTGAAAATGAAAATGGAACTCAAATTAGGATAAGGAAAACACAGTCTCTATCACTAGCTACCTTACTGAGCTAAAATGAAATAAGTGATAAACATGTAGCTTCTTTTCAAATCATCCGAAGATATCAGGAAGTGATTTGGACATCAATTTACCCCATGAGAAAATATATCCTTCCAGTTACAAGCCAGCCTGCCCCTCTCACTGACAGAACTAACCTGCTGTATGTGGGGAAAGGATATGTTTAGACTGTGCCATCGCACTGAAACCAATAGAATGATCATTTTGGTGTTTTTGAGAATCACACAAGACACTGTGCCAACTACAGGAAGGCAATCATGCAAGACCTGCAAATTTTTCCCTTCGTCCATCTTCAGGCTTATGAAACAGAGGTTAGTTTAAATTGTGTTATTTCATGAGTTAGGGTACATGGTTTTCAGATCCAGCTAATGAATCTCACATCCAGATCAAAAGCAACAGTGTGCCAACGTTACAAGGGGGCAACTGGCTTGAATACAAGTAATCTGTGGGCTGTATATGACCACAAAGGTTGACAAATGACAAAATCTATAAGGTGCCAAACCTTCTTTCTAACTCAGGACCGTTTTGAACAGAAACTTATCCCATTTATGTGGAAGGGCGGATCACATAAAACCTTTGGCAACTGTGCACATGCAATCTTGGGCACACATTTTTTTAAAGGTCATTTCTGGCCACAGACTGGAGAAAGTCCATAATTGTACAACTGGTCTTAAGGGCAGGCTGAGTCCTCAGCATCCATGACCAAGAAGGCTGGCTAGGACAGAAGCGCATTTTTATATTTAATGCTAGTGGCTCCGGTGAAGGAGACAAGCAAAGTATCTTCAGGTACTCCAGCAGCAGTAGCACCAACTCACTTGCTTTTAGCAATGCTGTCAAATTTAGGTCTGCTGCCAATGGCAGTAAAGTAAGCGGGGAGTAAGAAATCACAAATCACAGAATTTTTACAGTGCAGAAGAAAGCCATTCGGCCCATTGTGCCTGCACCAGCTCTCCAAATGGGCAATTTACTTACTGCCATTCTCCCGCCTTCTCCCCGTAACCCTACACATTCTTCCTTTTCGGATAATAATTTAATTCCCTTTTGAATGCCTCAATTTAACCTGCCTCCACCACTCTCAGGCAAATGCCTTCCAGACCAGGCTCACTACATGAAAAAGATTTTTCTCATATCACTTTTGCTTCTTTTGCAAATTATCTTAAATTTGTGCCCTCTCATTCTTGATCCTTTCATTAGCAGGAACAGTTTCTCCCTGTCTATTTTGTCCAGATCCTTCATCAAATCCCCTCTCAGCCTTCTTATCTCCAAGGAAATTAGTCCCAACTTCTCCAATCCACCTTCATAATAGAAGTTTTTCATCACAGAACCATTCTTGTAGATCTTTCCTGCACTCTCTCCAATGCCTTCACATCTTTCCTAAAGTGCGGGACCCAGAACTGGATGTAATACTGCAGCTGAGGGCAAACTAGCATCATACTCTGATTGCAAGAGCTTTTTTTAGATATATAAAGGGTAAGAGAGAGGCAAAAGTGAACATTGGGCCACTGGAAGATGACGCTGGAGAAGTAGTAGTGGGGAACAAAGAAATGGCGGAGGAACTGAATAGGTACTTTGCATCAATCTTCACGGTGGAAGACACTAGTAACATCCCCAAAGTTCAAGAGAGTCGGGGGGGCAGAGGTGAGTATGGTGGCCATAACCAAGGAGAAAGTGCTAAGAAAACTGAAAGGTCTGAAGGTGGATAAATCACCTGGGCCAGATGGATTACACCCCAGAGTTCTGAATGAGATAGCTGAAGAGACAGTGGAGGGGTTAGTGGTAATCTTTCAGGAATCACTGGAGTCAGGGAGGGTCCCAGAGGACTGGAAAATTACTAGATAGAAGATTGGATGTCTGGCAGGAGGCAGAGAGTGGGGATAAGGGGGTCCTTCTCAGGATGGCGGCCGTTGACTAGTGGAGTTCCGCAGAGGTCAGTGTTGGGACCACAACTTTTCACTTTATACATTAATGATCTAGATAAAGGAACTGAGGGCATCCTGGCTAAGTTTGCAGATGAAACAAGATAGGTGGAGGGACAGGTAGTATTGAGGAGGCGGGGAGGCTGCAGAAGAATTTGGACAGGTTAGGAGAATGGGCAAAGGCGTGGCAGATGGAATATAACGTGAGGAAGTGAGAGGTCATGCACTTTGGTAGGAAGAATAGAGGCATAGACTATTTTCTAAATGGGGAGAGAATTCAGAAATCTGGAGTGCAAAGGGAATTGGGAGTCCTAGTCCAGGATTCTCTTAAGGTTAACTTGCAGGTTGAGTCGGTAGTTAGGAAGGCAAGTGCAATGTTGGCACTTATTTCGAGAGGACTAGAATATAAAAGCAGGGATGTGCTGCTGAGGCTTTATAAGGCTCTTGTCAGACCACATTTAGAATACTGTGAGCAGTTTTGGGCCCCGTATCTCAGGAAGGATGTTCTGGCCCTGGAGAGGGTCCAGAGGAGGTTCACGAGAACGATTCCAAGAATGAAAGGCTTAACATATGAGGAACATTTGAGGACTCTGGGTCCGTACTCGATGGAGTTTAGAAGGATGAGGGGGGATCTGATTGAAACTTACAGAATACTGAAAGGCCTGGATAGAGTGGACGTGGGGAAGATGTTTCCATTAGTAGGAAAGACTAGGACCCGAGGTCGCAGCCTCAGAGTAAAGGGAAGACCTTTTAGAACAGAGATGAGGAGAAATTTCTTTAGCCAGAGAGTGGTGAATCTATGGAATTCATTGCCACAGAAAGCTGTGGAGGCCAGGTCATTGAGTGTATTTAAGACCGCGATAGATAGGTTCTTGACTGGTAAGGGGATCAAAGGTTACGGGGAGAAGGCGGGAGAATGGGGTTGAGAAACTTATCAGCCATGATTGAATGGTGGAGCAGACTTGATGGGCCGAATGGCCTAATTTCTGCTCCTATGTCTTATGGTCTTATATATAGTGTGCAAGTGAGACACTTTGTGGATGCCTGTGGTATTACATGTTGCATCATAAATATTTTCTACAAAAATAAAAAGTATACTGAATGGTAAACATTGATCTGGAATTTATTTAATGGAATAACCGGAAGCTTATGTCAAAAATTACACCGATTTACAGCCTGTGATGCTTACACAGAAATTTTTTGCCAACTTATTAGCATACAGAATAAAAACCATAAAGAACAGAAATCAGTGTGTGGGGCCCGATAAAAGTCCTGAATTACCTGGGCTCTTTCATTCTTTAATATTTATACAGAAGAATGACGAAGTTTGAATTAATCAAACCATTAGTTAGGTACATTAGGGACAGCATGCTTAAAAAGTACAATCAAAGCTTTCTAAGTTTTAATGTTAGTCTGGTGTCCTACATATCCATTCAAAGATCCAGAATACACAGTGCAGGTCACAGTTTGGAGAATTTTCCAAAATGCTTTAAAAATTGCCGCAGTTGGGATCTTTGACTCTGTGTCAAACGCTGCCAATGCGCGGCAATCTGAACGGAAAATGGCGGACATGGGGATTCAGCATCCAACCCTATCAAGAGAAAAGCAAATTCTCATGCAATACATGGTGAGCCCAGGAAGTTGAAATCAGAGGGCAGAGGCTGGGTAAAACTAAAAGAAGCATGGCAGATTTGTAGCCTTATGCTATATCCATGATTCAGCATTGAGGAGAATAGCAGTATTGTAACGTTCTGAACAATTCACCGGCAAATTGTAGTTGAAGCAAATACATTTTGAAGTACAACAAGAATATGACAAAATGCATAAACTCACCCTAAATGTCGATCTGGTGTCATGTTGTAGTCACCCTGCAAATGTTAAAACCAAAATAAATACAATCAGAGGGCGAAAAGCCAACATGTAAAAAAAAAACTCAAGTTGATCCTTATATTTTTGGTTTGTCTCAGCGATTTCTAATTTAAATAAATTGAAGTCTGTGCTTTCAGACAAGTGTCAGAGGTCACTATAAATGATCTCAGCACCTCTTGGGCTAGATGTTAGCTACTTCAGCAATGACCTTCCCTCTAACATAAAGTCACAAGTGGGGATGTTTGCTGATTATTGCAAAGTCTTCAGTTTCATTTGCAACTCCTCAGATACTAAAGCAGCTCGTGTCTGCATGTAGAAAGACCTAGATAACTTTCAGTCTTGGGCTGATAAGTGGTAAGTAACATTCACACCACACAAGTGCCAAGGAAGAACCATTTCCACCAAGACAGAATCTAACCATCTCTCCATGACATTCAACGACGTTACCGTCATTGAATTCCCTCACCGTCATCATCCTGGGAATTACCCTTGATCAGAAACGTAAGTGGACCAGCTATGTAAGTACTGTGGCTATAAGGGCAGGTCAGGGGTTTGGAATTCTGTGATGAGTAACTCACCTCCTAACACCCCAAAGCTTTTCCACAATTAACTGTATATAAATGGTGTTTAACTGTATGCAGATGGTAGCATTAATTGGGCTTTCAAGAAACACTTATGCAACTGTGGTGTGGCTGAGTTAGGAGGTGTATGCTTATAATGTTTCATTCTGTAAATAAATGCAAAATCAAGTAGAGACTGGCTCCAGTACTATTCTTCACCAACTGGCTTTCCGGATTAGATGCCACCATCCAGAAGGCACAAGTCGGAAGTGTAATGGGATATTGTCCACTTGCCAGGTTGAGTGCAGCTCTAACAACACTCAAGATGCTCGACACAATCCAGGACAAAGTAGCCTGCTTGATTGGAACCCCATCCACCGCATTAAACATTCGCTCACCCGATCACTGATGCACAGTGGCAGCAGTGTGCACCATCTACAAGATGCACTGCAGCAGTTTGTCAAGCCTCCTTAAACAGCACCTTCCAAACCCTCAACCTCTACCACCTTGTAGGACAGAGACAGCAGATGCATGGGAACACCAACACCTGCAAGTTTCCCTCCAAGCCACACACCATCCTGACTTGGAACTATATCACTATTCCTTCACTGATGTGGAGTCAAAATCCTGGAACTCCCTTCCTAACAGCACTGTGAGTGTACCTACACATGGACTGCAGCGGTTCAAGAAGGCAGCTCGCCACCACCTTCTCAAGGAAAATAAGGGATGGGCAACAAATGCTGGCATTGCCAGCAGCTCTCACATCCCATGAACAAATAAAAAAAAAGCAGACAGGAAAAGCCAGCCTAAGTTCCATCCTTAATTTGTATCCAATGACTCTTGTTAGAAAGTGCGGATGTGTAAATGGATGAGGGTACGATTGGATGCTCTCCCCCACCATGATTCAATAGTTTTCTACCGTGCTCAGTGTAAGCTCACACATGAACAATACTTCAGGTCACTATAACCATAGTCTGGCATCAACAACTTCAGTAAAGATGAAAGCAAATGAAAATTAACAGGACAAAAACAGCTGCTATATAGGATCAGTGTATTGTATATCATAGAACAGCATTAGAACACAAGAATAATAGAATTGAGTAGACCATTTGACCCCTTGAACCTGCCCCACCATTCAATAAGATCATGGCTGATCTGATTGCAACCTCCAAACCAGTTTCCCATCTGCCCCCCCATAACCATTGACTTGCTTGTCAATCAAAAATCTAATTCAGCCCTGAATATATTCAATGATCTAGCCTCCACTGCTCTCTGGGAAATAGAATGCCACAAATGACCCTGGAGAGAAAAAATTATTCTCAGCTCTATCTCAAATGGAAGACCCCTAATTTTTAAACTGTGTCCCCTAATTCTAGACTCCTAACAAGGCAAAGCAGCCTTTCAGCATCCACCCTGTCAAGTTCCCTCAGGATCTTACATATTTCTAATAGATCATCTCTCACTCTCACCTGCTCAACCTTTCCTCATAAGATAACCTCTTCAGCCCAAGAATCAGTCAAGTGAATCTTCTCTGAACTGCTTCTAATGTATGACTTGGCACGTCATAACATTCAAGGCTATGGGCCAAGTGCTGGTAAATGGGATTAGGTAGGTAGGTCAGGTGTTTCTCACATGTCAGTGCAGACTCGATGGGCCGAAGGGCCTCTTCTGCACTGTGATTCTGATTATACCCTTTCTTAAATAAGGAGACTGAAACTATACACAGTACTCCAGATGCAGTCTCACTAAGGCCCTGTACAGCTGTAGCAACACTTCCCTGCTTTTATACTCGATTCCCCTTACAATAAATGTCAACATTCCATTCAACTTCCTAATCACTTTCTGGACCTGCTCACTAACATTTCGTGATTCACATACCAGGACACCCAGATCCCTCTGTACCTCTGAATTCTGCAATCTCTCTATTCAAATGATATTCTGCTTTTCTATTCTTCTGGCCAAAATGGACAAGTTCACATTTTCACACATTATACTCCACCTGCCAATTTTTTACCCGCTCACTTAACCTATCTATATCCCTTTGTTGACTCTATGTTCTCTTGACAACTTACTTTCCCACCTATCTTTGTCATCAGCAAATTTAGCTATCATACATTCTATCCCTTCATCCAAATCATTGATATAGATTGTATATCAATGTGGACATCTCTCAGTGTATCTAGCACTATGATACCACTGTGCATTATACAAATAGTTCAGTGCAACGGGAGACGTTGTCACACCTCTATGATCATTCATATCCAAGGCGGCATAGCCCACAAAAATCAACATTCAATCAGAATAACTAGCCTTCAAGCAATTGATTGGCATTACACCCATGTAATAATAAATGAATGGTGCCATGGCTAAGGTTCATTCATACTCACTGTATAGACCACTGATTCGGAGCCCACCCGGATGTAGACCATGGCTGCACCTAGCACATGCCCAGCATAATATGCTTTAATTTCGAGTTCATCGTCAACCTAGAAGATCATTCCAAAATACAAATCAGTATTTTCTAATTTAGACAATTCTAGTAATCCTGTTTGCAGCATGGGACCAGAGTCCTGTGGCAGGCAGTATAGAATAGAAGGTCAGTGAATCAGTCTGTACTGGAATCAAGGGGCATCAGAATGGAAAATCCTTTCATTGTAAGTAACATTAAAACAAAAATCCTATCTAAGATACCATAAGCCTGGTGATCATAGTCAGATTGGTGCATTATCTACAAATCCTGTGTATCTGTTCTCCTAGTGCAAGTTAATATTTCTTACTTTTTAAACAAAAGACTGCAACCAACACATTGCTTACCTGAACAAAAACAAAAATACCTGGAAAAACTCAGCAGGTCTGGCAGCATCTGCGGAGAGGAGCACAGTTAACGTTTTGAGTTCGTATGACTCTGCAGCAACATTGCTTACCTGTACGGTTTGATGCAGGTGAACAGCTACAACTTTCTTCATGCAGTCTTTGATCATCTGAGAAGTAAAGAAGTTTGTCTCGCCTTTCTTATCAACTGTAATCTTCCGATAATCTTCTAAAAGGATTGGACAAATGGCTTTTGTAGGGTGGGTCATGTATATGGGACCATCGTAGCCAATCATCTCACTCATATAAGGAAGGGCACCACAGTGATCCAGGTGGAAATGACTGAGAAGATTAAAGATTGTATAGATAAACACTACAACAAGGGTACGTTTTCAGAGAAGTTGGAAAATTTAGGGTTAACTTAGTAAAATGTTTGCTTTTGAGAAAGCAAGGCTAGGAAATTAACAGTTCACCTATCACCTACATTACTGAAGAATCCCTTTTGGATTCATCCAGTATCTCCATTCTATTTACTCTAAAAACAGGTCATAAGCAGATTCTGTACAGAACTGAAGAAAATCCATCGCAGCATGCTAGAATAATCCTTACATTCTAAAAATAATAGCAAAACCAATTTTAAATCTTTTGGGACTAAAATCATTGTTTGTAACAGCAAAATGCTGCAGATGCTGGAAATCTGAAATAAAAACAGAAACTGTTGAAAACACTCAGCAGGCCCAGCAGCAAATAAAATTCAAAACAAACACTACAGCCAGGAGCAAGGTCTCCTTTTCACCTCAGCTCTAATGATGTCACAAGTTACAATCTATGAGAGTAATATTTACCTGATGATGACACAGTCAAGAAATTCTGTTAGTCTTCCATTTTGAGTTATATAAGAGAAATCAGGAAAGCGTCTCTGAAATAACAAGCAGCAATAAATCACAAATTACTGGACAGTGCTGTAGGGAAAGTTCCGCTTCAACTCCCTCTCTGTGCTGCTACAGCAGCTGGGGAATAATTGGCAAGCTTACAGACAGAAAGAAGGCCATTTGGCCCATCAGGTCTGTGCTGCCACTTTACTAATTTCATCGTTATCTATCTTCATCTGCTTCAAAGGTTTATCGAAGCTCCTGTGAAAAGATGCAGTGGAGTCTTCCAGCTTGTGGTGGAAAAGCATTTTATGTTCCAACAAACTCCTAGATAAAGACAATTCCTTTGACCTATCTGCTCACCCTTTTAGGAGAAACATCAGAGGGCTCCTGCGTCTAATTGTTACCTAGAAACATGTGTTGAGAATGCAAGTGGGTGAATGCCAAGTGAAGGCAGGAATCAGGCCCAATTGTTCTACTCCTCATGATTGAGTACCTTCTCTAAAATCATGAGGGGTAGCATTCTGACTTAAGCACTCTCAGCAAGAGATTCTTGTCCAGTGGATCTGCATTATTGGAAACCTAGGCATGGTCCGTGCATCATTTTCCAGCCATTTTCTTAAAAGTATCACATGCATCTGAACTTCAGACAAGTGCTCAGAATGGGACAGACTCGCCATTGGAAGCACAAACTCATGAAATCACACCTCCATCTGGGATGGTAGGAATGCCAGAGGGCATCCAGTGACTGGAACCTTGCAAGAAGCGGCGATTGAAAAAATATAAAGGAGAAATTACTTCAAGAGTTGTGTGCATTTGTAAATACATTAGAAAAAGTTCTCACACTACTGTCCCCATCTGTGACAAGGGAAAAAATAATAATGTTTGCTGTAGCGTACTGAAATACAGCAATTTCTGACTCTGCTTGTGATGCAGCTGTAACTGAGGGTTCATTCACAACATGACAAGTACAGTTTGTAAGTAATGAGCTCAATTTAAGTCCTAATCCTGAAATCTGCACTTTTCAGTTGCAGTTACGGCACTAACCACTGTTATACTTAACTATGATTTCACTGCCATCTTCAATTCCACTGATAGCTTTATGAAAATGTCAGGGACATAACTTGCATTTGTCGCACTGACTGTACATGTTAAAGGGACAGAATTCAGCAAGGCCACAACATGTGGAGTTGAGGTTAAAAAAAAACTTACTCTACCTTTGAAATAGAAGCTATTCATAAAATTATTTAGCTCAGTAGCTTCCCTGACATATTTAAACCATGAATAGTTGGCCCATATAAGCTAGGATGGCCCCAGATTTGAATCGCAGTCCAAGCTAAGATAGCTGATCTTAGCCAGGCAGCCAGTTGTAGAAGAACCTAGATCTGTGTGATTTCATTCCATGTACAAGCCAGTCTGAAGAGGCCGAGACATCACCCTACCCCTTACATACAAAGACAGTTACAGGGGACAGTTTCCAGATTACTACACATGTTTGGGCACTAAGGGGATAGAGGGATATGGGGATAAAGCAGGAAAGCAGAGTTCAGGTAGTAGATCAGCCATGATCTTACTGAATGGTGGAGGCGCTTTGAGGGTTCGTACTCCTGTTCCCACTTGTTGTGTTCTTACACTCTCCCTAGGCCTAACAGAATACAACAGCCAATGAACAGAAAGGAAGGGCCTTATCCGGGCCTCAATGCTAATTACCATTGGCAGAGTGGGATGGGCAGCTGTCCCAGTTATGGAAATAACTCTGCCCCCAATGATATGGGATGCCTTAGGCTGCAGGAGGCTGGGAACCCTGCAACACCTCTACTGATGGAGTAGCAGGCCCATGTCTTTAGGAAGACACAAATGTTGACAAATGAACCATATGAAATTCTGTTATTTAATAGCACTGGCTGAAGAATTTTCCCAAATTTTCTACTATTCAATAATTCCATGTACTTACATCATCATTATATCCCATGTGCATTCCACAATCCAGCATCACGTTTTTCCCACCAATTGAGACCAGGATGCAGCTGCGGCCCACATCTTGGCCTGCCCCTGAAAAAGCAAGGACTCGTCATTTTGCAAGTTTATCGTTCTAAGGATTGCATCCATTAACTTAGCTGAACATCTGAATTCTTACCCAAAGGTGTGACTTTTATTTCCGGCATTTGCAACCAGGTTTCCCTGCACCTCGTGCTTCCAAGATCGCACTGATGAAATCAGTCACTCATCTTAAATTCAGCAAAACAGATCTGCTAAGTTTAAAGCAGACATTATCAACAAAATGCATCATGAGAGACCTCTTGGTTTACTGTCTCCTATGTATAGATACGGAAGGGGAGGGGAGAATGTCTCTGTGTACCAGTTGGAGAGGGGAAAGGAGTAGCAGTGTGTCCTGAAGTCTAGAGGAAGATTAATAGTACCTCTAAGTAACCGTGATAACCTTAGAAACAATTTTTCAAAAGCTACATCCCTATATACTTTTACAAAATGACTTTTTCAAATACTTATTCATTTTTTAAACAGTTACAGTCTCAACCTCAGTAGCCACGTATGTAATGCCTGTGTGAAAAAGATTCTAACTTTCCCATTCTTTCAATCATTCTTTCAATACTAAACAAACAGTGAAATCATAAAATTTAGTTTGTGGTGTTGCCACTTCAACTGAAGCTATCTATTCTTATCAGGTTCCTTTTCCCTGTTTCTTTTTCCAAATGTCTATCTCAAATACTTATTCAATTTATTTTTTAAACCATTATAGTCTGAACCTCAATAGTCACTTGTACAATGCCTGTGTGTCAAAAAGGTTCTACTAGTGTTTCCCCTTTGTTCTTCCAGTATAATCCTAAATCTTGTTACAAAATGCCAACTGTTTACCCTTTAAAATCTTTAAGAACTTTGAAAACCTCTATTAAATCTCTAATTAACCTTCTTTGCTCCAATGAAGATAGATTCAATTTTTGAGCTGATTATCATAACTACAGCTTTTTATTTCTGGTACTCCTGTCTGATTACATCTCCATGAAATAACTTAGAGCATTTTTCAAGGGCAATTAAGGATGGGCAATAAATGCTGGCCTAGCCAGCGACACCCACATCCCTTAAATGAATAAAAAAAACAAAACTTGTTGCTTATCATTCTAGTAGATCTTCACTGTACCATGGATGCAATGCTTTGAACAAATGAACTTCCTTAACTTTATTTTCAATGTTCCAATATATAAAACCTTGAAACTCATCTGCTTTTTATGGCCTTTTCAATTGCAATCACTCTCATTTAAAAGACCTTCATAAAAATCAATGAGTACAGTAGCATAGTGGTCTAGAGACTAATCCAGGGACTAATAATCCAGAGAATATGGATTCAAATCCCACACTGGGAGCTTGAGAATTTCAACTGGATACAAAGGATAACTAAAACTAAAAAGCTTAAGACAGTAACAATAAAAGTGACCATGAAGCAGTCAAGCTGCTGCAAAAAAAAACTGCCTCACTACGAATAATCCAAAAAATGCTTTCTGCATTTGAATTATGCAATGGTTTAAACTCAACACCATTCATCCCATTAAAAGGTGGGGACTTTTAAAATTTAAACTGCCAATTTGAATTGAATTGACTACACAACACTGGTTTGCAGTGGGGTGCAGCAAAGATCCAGATAGTGAAAGTGGGCATTGGAGAAAGCCAGCTGAGGCCTCCATTCGTCGGTATTACTATAAGATCACAACCAAAGTCTTCGGATTCCCATTTTAGACAGTGCAGTTAAAAACACAACTTAGTTTATTGTCTCTATCTTGCTGCAGGTTTTAAACACGCGGTGGCCCCGGTCAATGACAGCCACCGCCCTCTCTCTCCTCCCCCACACACCGCAGCCACTAACCGGCAGAGCCACCACGCCAGCCTCAGGCCTACCTCATTGCCAGCCAGGCCCGAGAAGGCCAGCGTTACCAAGACACCCCCGACTGACAGGGGAAATCAACCAATCGGATGCTCCGTGGTGTGGGGGGGCGGGGCTTCCTGCGAGGGAGGCCGCGCTGTGTTAGCTGGGGCCAGTGGGGCTAGTTTCCGGTTTGAAAATGGTTGACCCGGTCAAGTTTAGTCTGGTGGAGGCCTTGGAGTGTTTCAGAAACTGTCTGACTGACGATGGGGAGATCGTGCAGGAGCACTACTTAAATGGATGGAAGGGGCTGGTAAAGTGAGTGACTTCAAATAATCCTTTCATCATAATCAAATTCACTTAGTGTGAGGGCAAAGTACAAAATTTTTGGTAACATACAAACTTAACAAGACAAATATTTGGGGCGAATGAGATAATGTGAGCCATTTCCCATGGTGATAATAGTACATGGGTATGAAAGTTATTGTAAATTGTTTAATTGCCAAATGCACTTGAATGATGATAATCTCTTCATTAAATAGCTTTTCGTGATTTATATATCTTGTAAATGAAATCCCTATCTCCCAATCTACTAAGAAGCAGAAATATTGGTACTATATAGAATTGTGGAGAAAAGACAGCTTCGGATTTTGGGACGTTACCAGAACCATGTCCTCCGAAAAACATTGGCCTGGATTTTGTGGTTAGTGATAAAGCAAAGATGCTCGCTGGTGATCTCGAAGAAAGCTGCCCACAAAGATCTAGTAATCTCAGTAGTTTGTACTTTCCCTTTCCTAACGGCAGTTTAAATCTGGCACCAAGTCGAGGGAATGCCTTAGCGTGCAGCAGCAGCCAGTGTCAGGGAGCAGGGTAAGTAGTCAGTTGCATTGAAATATTCACAGAGCACAAAACCAGGAAGTTAAACTCACTTAAAACCCTTATTTTATGTTTTCAGATAGTGACATCGCAGAATCTTTACAGTGCAGAAGGAGGCCATATGACCCATCAAGTCTGCACTGGCTCGCTGACAGAGCATTCTGCCTAATCCCACTGCTCTGCCTTATCTCATAACCTTGCACATTCTTTCTTTTTAGATAGCAATCCAATTCCCTATCCAAATACCTTGATCGAACCTGCCTCCACCACGCTCTCAGGAAGTTTGTTCCAGACTCTAGCCACCCTCTGGGTTAAAAAAAAATTTCCTCACATCACTTCTATTCTTTTTGTCCATTATTTTGAATCTATGCCCTCTAGTTCTTTATGTACGCTTGAGTGGGAACAGTTTCTCACTATTTACCCTGTCCGTACCGCTCAAGATCTTGAATAACTTTATCAAGTCCCCTCCCAGCCTTCTTTTCTCCATTGAAAATAGACCCAACCTCTCTAATCTATCCTCATAACTACAGTTGTTTATCCCTGGAATCATTCTTGTGAATCTCCCCTGTACTCTCTCCAATGCCTTCACATCCTTCCTCAAGTATGGTGCCCAGAGCTGGACTCAGTACTCCAGATGAGGCCTAACTAGCATCTTATACAAGTTTAACATGACCTCCTCACTCTTGTACTCAATGCCCCTATTAATAAAACCTAGGATACCTATGCTCTCTCAACATGCCCCTTCACCTTCAATGACTTATGCATATATACACCAAAGTCCCTTTTTCCCTGCACCTCCTTTAGCATTTCTATCTTCATTTTATATTGTCTCTCCATATTCTTCCTGCCAGAATGAATCACCTCACACCTCTGCATTGAACTTCATCTGCCCAATCCACCCATATGTAATTTTAAAGGTCAAGTCTATCCGCATCACAGTTGACAATGTTTCCAATGTTCGTATCCGTCACAAATTTTGAAATTATGCCCTGCACAACACAGTCTAGGTCATTAAAACATATCAAGAAGACATCCCACACATATAAATGAGCTTTTCAGGGCCTGTAAGGGTTTTTGGCAGTAATTATGAAGTTGGTACACCATTGAAAACCCAATTACATCTCTGTCAGCGAGGTGTAACTTTTCAAGTATTTTTTACTGCGAGACTAATGATGGAAGAGTGGAAGTTCTTATCATGTCATAGATTTCCCAATGATTGCAGCCTGGGGGCCCTCAATAGTACACACTTTGGAGAAATACAGAACATCACTGACAGCAACTTCGGGATTTCCAAGTGATTCATTGCATGTCTGGACTCCCGAAGTTCCTGCCATTTTCAATGGAGTAGTGAAGCCAGTGTTACCACAGTAACATCTGAACCAATGACTCATTGTGTACCTCCACATCTACCATTTTTAATTCTGATTCCTAGTTTGTTTTCCTATTTAATTCTATTCATAATTGCCTTAATACTTAGATTTAAAGTTTTAGTTAAGTGAGCTTTCAGTTTTCAGTGAATTTAGAGTTGTGCTGTTTAATGAACAGAGCTGTTAAAGTTCTCTAGTGCAAGAATGCACTTCACTAACATTATAAGTCAATAGATATTGATTAAATGTCCCATTTTCCCACACTAATAGTACATTCAGTATACCTACCCATGCAGGTGGCACATTTCTAGCAAACAAGTAGTGGTTTTTAGTTCCCCAAATTTAGCGTTTCTCTAAATGAATCCACTTCATTAGTAATTTGTTCAGGAACAGGACATGGTGACTACTTATGGACATGACAATGGATATACTGCATTTTTATTAATCTATGGTTAAAATCTTTAATATTTTGTATAAAAGTTCTGCTTGGAAACAGTAATCCAAGAGTCACCACAATATTTGGCTCATTGCAAAGCAAGTCACTACATCCTGACAAGTAGGTGCAACTTGAACTCAGTTAATGGCTGGGTGCTACTTTGGAGAAAATGTGTACATGCAATGTGTGAGTGCCTCTTGACAAAATTTTCAAAAGGAATACCAATTTTGTTAAGAAATGTGTTATAATCTGAGGCATGTAAAAGTCACTTTTAATCCCTCTCAAATTTTCTTAGCTAATTCATCTCCTGAAGGTACTGATTCTATACTGGGATACTTTGGGCATTCGGCAACTCTTCAGTGGGTATTTAACTGCAAGTCTTGATGGTTCATGTTGGCAGACTTTTTTAAATTCATTCACAGGATGTGGGCTTTGTCTGGGCCAGCAATAAATGCCCATCTCTAGCTGCCCTTGAGAAGGTAGTGGTGAGCTGCCTTCTTGAACCACCGCAGCTCATGTGGTGTAGGTGCACCCACAGTGCTGTCAGGAAGGGTATTCCAGGATTTTGATCCAGTGGCAGTGAAGGAATGGCGATATATTTCATTCACTGGTAACATCATTGCTGACTTCAGTCCCATTCTCTTTGGTACTTCTGGCAGGCGCTCACTGGCTAGCAATCAGAAGAGGGACCCCTATTTTCCCCCCTCTCTAGCCATTAGAGGTGAAGTACAATTGTGGTGCTTCTACGATTCCAGTTCAGTGAAAAATCAGGGGTCAAAATTGCAACCTTTTAGTTGCAACATACAAGTTGAACTGGAGTTCAAGTTGTAGCTGTTTTTCTGGATGTGGTGACCTGCTTGACAATGGGCTTATTTTGTGGTTGCTCTAGGATTATTGCTCCTCAATTTTTAATTTTAATTTTTGTTAGATCAGTGATTTAATTCAATTTTTAAAAACCAGGATGTTGGTGGTAATGCTAAGATATATTTCTGTTTGTTACCCTTTAGGTTCATGAATAGCCTCGGGAAGGCCTTTTCCTTTATTTCAAGCGATGCCGTCGCCAAAATCCAAATTCTGGAAAACTACAGATGTGGTGCAAATGGCCATGATTATCTAACAATTCAGTCAATGGTGAAATTTGAGGTAGACCACAACCTTGTGGATCTGAAGAAGCGGGGCGACTACTCGAATTCTGGCTGTCGTACGTTACTGCGGCTCCATCGTGCCCTCAAGTGGCTGCAGCTCTTTCTGGAGAAGTTGCGGGTAGCTCCTGACGATAGCAAAACGTCCGTCCTTTGTACAGAGGCCTATAATGACTCCCTGGCCAACTATCATCCCTGGATAATATGCAAAGCTGCAGCTGTTGCCTTTTATATGCTGCCAAGCCGAGCAAGCTTCTTTGAGATTATGAATATGGGTCCGACTGAAAAGGTTGTGGCTATACTGGGAGAAGCACTGCCACTCATTTCAAAGACTTACAACATCACACAAGACCTATACAGTAAACACGGCTTGCTTGACCTTCCTTAATAGAGCACTTTTGTAAAGCAGTTGGGTTGTGTTGGGCATTTTAATAGTGGTATCTTCAAATGCAAACTTCAGCTACCAAATATTCCACGTTTAATAGAAAAAACTACTTTAACATCAATTCACCTGAAAATAATTTATTGGCTACTCCCTTCACTCTGCGAAACTGTTTATTGAAAGGGTAAATATCAATGAGATCCCTAGACTGACGGGATGAAAATGTCACTTGTCTGTATGGATTCTTCGTAAAATGAAGCTGAGAAATTTCAAACTAGTTGCTAAAAGGCGTGGCCCCACAGTGCAGAACTGGTTTGGGAGGGTCATAGGATGACTGGTATGGAAAGTGAAAAATAGGTTTAGGTACAGCCAGGATGCTTCTCAAAGGTTAGAACAGATTATGGGAGTGTTGTTCAGCATTTAACCGTAATCGTAGCTAACCTGGGAATGATTGCAGACACTGCTGCCCAAAATAGAAAGTATTTCGTTCCATAGGACTACTATCCCTAATCTCCATCATTTACTTTCACAGTGACATTTGATTCATGAAATGGCCTGCTTCAAAACCTCTTTTTCATATTTTTTTGGCTGCCAGTGGTGTTTGCCATGCATCAATATTTATTGCAGCACAAACCGCCATTGCTTCTGCATTTTTCAGGTGGTATTGGTGCCATGAAGATGCCCAACTGTTTAAAAGCTGGGTAAAACAGCCTAGGAGTCATTTTAAAAGGATGAAAATGATCCTTCAAAAAATTTCAAGAATATTCATTTGCAATGCCTCAAGCTCCAATGCACAAGAGTAAGCTTTAATTCAATCCCTATTGCTGACCAAGAACATGCTTTAATAATCTTTGGATGTGTAAATGAAGATCACATGTCTTCAATGAGAAAAGTTAACACTATAAATTGCCCCCACTCTCACCATTATATTCTCTACTCTCTAACGGTGTTAACAGCGCCGGTCTATTAACCAGTTAGGGAGTGGAAAATCCAGTGTTTCCGCAGTGTTTCCTATGATTCTAAGGGTATCAGAAACATATGCCTTTTCCAAATGCTCATTCTTCATGTCTGAATGTGGGCTGTGAGCCTGTTTAACTATGGCATTCATCACAGTCCAGCCTAATTCTGTTGTCAGTGACTTAAACATTTTGTGCATTTCGAAGTAGGTTTGGCGGCGGGCGGGTGGGGGGGCGCGGTGACTGACAATTTTTTGTTCCTGTTTCTTTTGTCCAAGGACAGCAAAGCCATTTGTACTACCTCAATGAAACAGGGTAGCTGAGTCCAAGCCATAGATTGATTCTGGGCCCCTCCCAGCTGAGTGATACACAATTGTATAGCTGAGCTTGTAATTGTGAGAAGATGAAACATAGGCTAATGAGTCATCTCCTTTATGTGTTCTATAGCTTTGTTATACTCCGTAAACAGGTAAGTTTAAAAAGCTTCCCTCCCACTATCCAAATATCATTTTTAAATTCAGTTGTTCTTAGCTCCAAGATGGTAGGTGTACTTGGTCCAGCTATGAACAAGTTCATGACGAAGGCTCTAAAATGTTCTCATTTCAGATACTGACTGATACTGTTATGTGATTGAATTAAGTTGTATAAAAGCTATTGCTTGGAATGAGCAACAAAGCCATTAGATTACTACCACAGTTAAAAAGAGACCAGTCCCCAGTATTACTTTTGCAAGATTGAATTCGGAGAAATTTGAAGTCATCGTAGAACTAGAATATATGGTTTAGATAACTTTTTGAACTGCGTTTTCTTGGTATACTTCATGTATCTTTTAACCATATCATTTGCTTTGCAAGTTAGGAAATGAAAAGGGAATGTATGTTAGTTTAAGAACACCTGGAATGCTTTCATTGTTCTGTGTGGAAAGAATAAGCCATTTACTGTGTATTTTTGTTTCTCCCGCCTCTTTCTGGGTACAGTTCAACTGGCATTTGCTGTTTTCCAGAATGGCCTGTCAACAGGTGATCCTGGATAGTGTCTTGTTATAAAAGGGCATGACATCCACGCCTAATCCTGGATAGACAGACAGACAGAAATCGATGGTTAACAATCAGCTGTGATTTTTCCTTGCCCTGTTCCCCCACTGTCATTCAGGTCAATTTTAATGCCTCAATGGAGCGCAGCAAATTTTTGGGTTGAACAATGAACCTTTTTTGGTCTGTGCAGGGGCAGTGCACTTACCCAGTTGATTAGCTGCGGAAGATTAGTCATTTATAACTCTTTTAGAAGAACAGGAATTGTAGTCAGTGAATTCTGTTAACAGCGCCGGTCTATTAACTGGTTAGGGAGTGGAAAATCCAGTGTTTCCGCAGAAACTGGAAACAGTATGTGCAGAATTTCTGCGAAAACAAGATCAGCTCAGCTGTGATGCTCCCTGTGGTCCAAGAAGCTGCTGCTTGTTGTCTAGACTAAAACATGAACAATGGAGCCAGTGGCCTTTTACCCCAGGAAGAGTCACTGCTTTTAGGACATAGATGGAAACAGGAAACAAAAAGAAAGGGATTTCAAACAATTGCAGATAAACTTTAATTAATTATGTGAAGAACACTGGAAGTTAGTCTTAATGATTATTTTCACTGAGATCAGAATTGTTACTGGGATTTTTTTTCCTAATCCTGTTCACATATCCGCTTTAATCAACACGAGTCTTTGAGTAGTCAAAAAGGCAACTCTTACACTCCTTGTTTTCAACTATTATACGTGAATGAGTTTGACCTACTTTGGAGGATTTTCATAATCGTTAGTCTAGTTATAAACTTGTCTAAATTTCAACCATTATAATAACATTATAATTGCTGGACTTCAAAAATAATACTACTTCCTTCTGAATGTAGATGTTTATAATATCAGAAATATGTTTATATTTGATCTTTGACCAAACATGATTCATAATTTATTTAAAATTAGGGTATCTTTGTAATTTTGGAATAATTATGTTCACTGTATAAAAGCATTAAATTGTGATGTACATCATTTTGCGTTGTGCTTGGTATATAAACTGTTAAGGCTCATCAATCTTAGGAGTGCAGGAAAACAGGTAAGTAAATTGAATTTCTCAGCAGCCTGCTGATGCCAAATGTCATCCTACTGTCGTCATGCTCATCGTAACTTAGTAACATAGGAAATAGGGGCAGGAGTAGGCCATTTGATTGCTTGAACCTGCTCCGCCATTCAACTAGATTATAGCTGATCTTCTACCTTAATGCAATTTTCCTGCCCTCTCCCCATGTCCCTTGATATCTTTAATCAATAGAAATTGATCTCTGTCTTGAACATACTCAATGACTGAGCCGCCACTGCCCTCTGGGGTAAAGAATTCCAAAGATTCACCACCTTCAGAGTGAAGAAATTCTCCTCATCTCAGTCCTAAATACTCCTTATTCTGAGACTGTGTCTCTTGGTTCTAGACACCCCCCCCCCCACCCCCCCCAAACCCACCCATGAGATTAGCTTTCATTCTTCTAAACTCTCTGGAGAATAGAGGCCCAGTCTCCTCAATCTCTCCTCAAAGGACAATCCTGCCATCCCAGGATTCTGTCTGGTGAACCCTTGTTGCACTCCCTCCATGGCAAGTATATCCTGGTAAGGAGACCAAAACTATACACCAGGTCCAGTCTCACCAAGGCTCTATACAATTGCAGTAAGGCATCTTTACTCCTGTATTCAACTCCTCTTGCAATAAAGGCCTGCTGCATCTGCATGTTAGCTTTAAGTGATTTATGAACAAGGACACCGGGTCCCTTTGGTTGTCAACACTTCCCAATCTCTCACCATTTGAGAAATATTCTGCATTTCTGTTTTTCCTACCAAAGTGGATAACTTCATATTTTGTTCCATCTCCCTTGTTCTTGCCTACCCAAATCCCCTTGAAGCGTCTTTGTATTCACTTCACAACTCGCATTACCACCTAGTTTTGTGTCATAAGCAAATTTGGAAATATTACATTTGGTCCCCACCTCCAAATCATTATTATAAATTGTGAATAGCTGGGGCACAAACACTGATTTTTATTATTCATTCATGGGCATCCCACAAACAAATAATAAATGCCCTTGTTCAGAGGGCATTTTTTAAAGAGTCAACCACACTGGGTCTGGAGTCACATGTAGGCCAGATCAGGTAAGGACAGCAGATTTCCTTCCCTAAAAGGCATTAGTGAACCAGATGGGTTTTTATGACAATCAACAATAGTTTCATGGTCCAGATATTTATTGAATTCAAATTCCACCATCTGCCATGGCAGGATTCAAATCCAGGTCCCCAGAGCATTACCCTGGCTCTCTGGATACCAGTCCAGTGGCAATACTGCTATGCCACCACCTCCCCATAATTCTGGTAGTACAATCTGCCAACCTGAGAATGACCCATTTATTCCTACTGTCTAGTTTTCTGCCTGTTAACTAATTCTCAACCCATTCCATGCCAATGCCTTGTGCCCTAATTTTGCTTACTAACCTCTTGTATGGGACCTTATTAAAAGCCTCAAAATTCAAATACGACTAGTTCCTCTTTATTTATTCTGCTAGGAACCTCAAAAAATTCCTAACAGATTTGGCAAACATGATTTCTCTTTCATAAATCCATGTTGACTTTGCGCAGCCCTACCAATATTTTATAAGTGTTCAGTTATCACTTCCTTTATAATAGATTCTAGCATTTCTCTACTACTGATATCAGACTGACAGGTCTGTCGTTCCCTGTTTTGTCGCCCTCCTTTCTTAAATAGAGGGGTTACATTTGCTACCTTCCAATCCGCAGGAATCATACCACAATCTATAGAATTTTGGAAAATGATCACCAATATCTCTTTAGCTGCTTCTTTCAACACTCTGGGATTACATAATGACTGTACTGCTTTAGGTGATGGATTACAGCAGATCACTTTGCAGTGGGAGATTAGTGCCTCGTTCCATGGGCAATTGCAGACTAAAGCACGTGTTCCTTCAGCAAAACCAGAATTTTGCTCATTCTTGTGCAGGGCCCTCAAAAATAATTTGACACTTACCTTTGGTGGGGCAGGCTTGGACCAAAAATTACAATTGGAGCCCTATTTACATAATAGAACCCCACTTTCCCTGTTGTCTGACATTGGATAATACTTTAGACAGCCAGTATTAAGGGTGGTAAGACTAGTGATCTCATTTTGAGGCCATGAATGCTGGACAAAGGCAATGAAAATCGACCCCTGTGGGTGATTTGATAGGAACAAAGGTTTTGAAGGCAAACTGGGGAAGCAATTTAACAGGTCAAGAGAGAACATTTTTAATTGCTCATAATGCTCCAAACCTTTACTGCCTCATCCAAATGTCCAACTGTTCTCTTCTGGAAATATAATTCACCTGCTTGCTTTATAGAATTCCCAAAGCTATCTTGTATGGCGAGTTATAGGTTTGCAGCAGAGGGAATTGCTACAAAGTGCGAATTTTGCAGTATTAACTCGAACAGCTGGGGAGACATCCCTGCACGATGCAAGCATGTCTGCTGGGTTTCGGTTTGACTGAATGTGAAGTTGCTAAATGTCTGCCAGGCATTTTACAGTCACAAGGCAACTCGTGACTGCTTCATTTGGCTTTCAGTATGATTATAGGTGGTGTATATCTGCATTCAGGTTCAGGCTCTTCCATTAGCATACCCACAAGTGTGATTCACCCATCACTGCCTCTTAATTTGTAAAGATACAGATGGGTATCTGTATCTGGGTTCTTCCAAATTCAAATTGTCATCACACTAAAGTTATTGGGGAAGAGAAAAAAGATTAAAGTAATTACAATTAAAGAGTGCAGTGTCTGAAATTATTTGGTTAAGGATTTTGCTGAAGGTTGATAGTTCCCATATCATTATATTCCAAAATGTTTAAGGTTTATAATGATGCTAGGTAATTGCACATATAGCCAGTAGATGGTGCAATTTATTTGATAAGCACCCAGATGAAACAGGAAACCACCAACAACTTGCATTCATGTTAATTATTCATTATGATCCATTCCAAGGGAGATTAAGTGGCCCTGTTATATGGTTCTGTGCTTTAACAGTAATTGGGAGATAACTAAACACATAATGGACCTTCTGAAAAGAACAGATTCTGTTCAGCTTTATTCAAAGCACACCCCACAAGAAATAGGAGCAAGACTAGACCATACAGCAAATCGAGCCTGCTGCACCATTCTGTACAATCAAGGCTGATCATGGGTTTCAACTCCACTTTCCGGCCTGTCCCCCATATCCCTTGATTCCCTGAGACATCAAAAACCTGTCTATCCCAGCCTTAAATGTATTTAATGAAGGAGCATCCACAACCATCTGGGGTAGAAAATTCCAAAAATTTTAAGTAATTTCTCATCTCAATCCCCTTATCCTGAGACTGCTCCATGTTTTAGATTCCTCGATCAGCAGAAACAATCTCTCAGGGTCAAAATTATGAAATTAAACTGGATTTCCTCTCAAGTAGATACACAGGAATAGTGTGTTCTGATAGTTCAGTAAGCAAACTGAGCTATAACAGATGTTGATATCCTTGTTCAATTTATAATTAAGCCCTTAAAACTCAATAAACAGATAAACCTGCCCATTCTGACATTTCTGACATGGTCACAAGAGAGCTGCCAGCTCACTGGCACTGCATAGCTATGTGAGATTACCTCAGGGAAAGGAAGAAAATTAGAGGAAAACAAATAATTAAGATGCTGGAGCAATGGGAAAAACATTTCCAAATCTCCCTCGCAAGTCACTTACACCATTCTGACTTCGTCATTTCTGGGCAATGATCCTGGGCCATTCTGTCCCTAATGCTGTGGTGGGAGAACTTATCACTACATGGACTATAGCGGTTCAAGTAGAAGGCTCACCACCTCCTCGTGGAAACTAGGAATCAGCAATAAATGTGAACTTGCCCTGCCCACATCCTATGAACAAAATGCATCAAATAAAATGGGTCAAGGTTAGAAACAGATTCAAATTGAGAATTTACATGAGTAATATTGTTCACATTACTTTATTGGATGACTCTTCTTTTGTAGAGCCAATGTGTATCTCAGCCGTGCCAACCAGAAGGTCTTACATTTGATTCCCAGTTTGTGCTGAGTTAGGTGATCTTATCCAAGTGGATGGTGGAGGCATTACAATTAATTTCTGTATTTCTGGAGTCAGTGTTCCTCATCAGTATCCATTGAGTCCTGCTAGAAAGAATGCATAATGATGCATCTTTAGATGACATCTACGCAAGAGGGCCTTAGTTTAATGTCTCACCCGGAAGGTGCCATCTCTGGCCATGTAGCACTCTTTCAGTACTGCACTGAGGTATGAGTCTAAATCATGTATTCAAGTCCTGCCTTGGAGCTGAACCTATGACCTTCTGATTCAGAGACAGGAATGCTGCCAGTTGAGCCAAGCTGACAATACAAGACCTCACCTGTTTGCTCTGACGAATGTAAAAGATCCCAGGATATCATTCTGAGCAGAGCAATATTCTGGATCAGTATTTAATCCTCAACTAACACAAGTGAAACAAATTTATCTTGCTTGGGAACTTGCTGTGTATACTGGCTGTTCCATTTGTCAACTAACAGTAATGAGTTGGCTGCAAAGTATATTAGGATTTCAAGATCTTGAAAAGCACTACAGAAATGCACATTTCTTCTATCATTTGTACATGTACACTTTCTAGTGGGGCCATAGGAGAACAGGTAGATAGCCTAGCTGACTTTTTCCTTCCCTTAGTCAAAGATTTTGAGACCAATTGTAAGATCCCTGCCTCTAATCTGATTGAATTCAATTACTTCATCCCAGACTAGGGATATGGGGTCTTCCTGGTCTCGTGTATGTAGCTTAATAGGAGAACTGGTTGGTGCATTTATCCAGTAGACCATTATCGGAGCTGACAATCATTATTTTACTTCTCTGCAAAGATGTTGCTACAAATGTAATCATCCTCGCCTGACTCTGACATGAAGATCTTGTTGGTCTTGTGAACCGGAACTTCTACACTTAGCAAAAGTTTTATTGAGAAACCAAAGTTCAACAGAGTTGACAAACAATTACAAATGTTTGAGATTAGACAGGACAATAAACGTAAACTTTCCCGAATGATGGAAATGACCAAGCATAGCAACTTTGTTCCTCACAACGTTTGGATCGTCAATGAACTATGACATTTTCATCGTTCTTAACAATTTCCCTGTTCCTTTCAGGTACACTAATAACCTTTCTGTGCTGTTTTCATCAAGCCAAGGAAACAAAGAATTCTACCAACAGCCAATTCTTTTGAACGGTCATTAACCCGAAACGTTGACTTTAGTTCTCCCTCCAAAAAAGCTGCCAGACCTGCTGATTATTTCCAGCATTTTCTGATTTTGTTTCAGAGTTCCAGCATCCGCAGTATTTTACGTTTGCGTATTTTCTTTCTGAATGCAAATAGTTATTTTTGCCGGCTCCGAAACTGGTACAACAGTTAACGGAAATTAAATGTGTTTTAAGTATTAAAAAAGAAACACAACGGGAATCGCAAATCTAGCTTCAAAGAAGAAATCGCAGGGTTACCTTTAATAATGGAGGTATTTTACCCAGAGTCCCCTGCGCTCCAGAAAGTCCCCTATCTCTGCAATGGACAGCAGGAGTGTAAAGCGCAGGTCCGGAAGTGAATCTGTGGTGGTGCTGCATTCTGGGTGGGAGGTGCAGGAGATTGTTGGAGCTGCTGCAGACAATGGCAGGTAAAACCCTCCTTCAGTGTTACCAGCTGCAGACAAGCTGGGCTGCCAATTTACAGTAGACTAATGATATTTGTAGAATGGGATCGTGTATTTTGGCTTCCTCTTCCTTAAAGTAACAGGCTCATTTATTTTTGCATTGTATTTTATTCCCATTTGTTTTCAGATGCATAGCTTTTCTAGCCACTGGGCCCAGCTGCTGGATGCCCCACACCAGCCTCTTCCCCCTGCCCCAATACTGCTTCATCTCACCCTCTCTGCACAACCTTCTATTCCTTTCTCCCTTATGTGTTTATCTAGCTTGCTATTAAATGCATGTTCTTTGAGCCTGCCCCTTTCCAGAGGAGGAATTTGTCAGAAAGTTAGATTGAGCAGATTTCATTCAACTTTTAGTCCGCTGCCCCAGTAGGGAGAGGTGATAAAATGTTCTGTGCTGGAGGATTGAAGAGGACAAAAGTCAGCTAGAGTTCCAAGTCCTGATTCTTGCAGGAAAGTATCAGCTGAAGAACGGACCATGCTTGGACATGGGCACAAAGTTTTTCACAAGTGGTTAAGGTCTGGAATGCATTGCCTGAGAGTTTGGTGGAGGAAGGTTCAATCGAGATATTCCAAAGGGAGCTAGACTTATCTGAAAAGGAAGAATGTGCAGGGTTACAGGGAGAAGGCAGGAGAATGGCATTAGGTGAATTGCCCATTCAGAAAGCCGGTGCAGACACAATGGGCTGAATGGCCTCCTGCATTGTAACAATTCTGTGATGCCCTTCCCACTGTCATGAACCCTAACAATACTCTCAAGTGGATAATGGCCGCTTAGGTTGAGTGGCACTGATGAAAGTTATATTTTGGGATCTTTTCAACTCTCCTTCCTGTAGTTTCTCACCTCTCGTATCTTCAATGATTCTCATGGCCAATTCCTATATGTTTTGAGAGTGTCCACTGTTGCCTTGAGAGACAGATAAGCAATACATCCTGGACAACAAATCACAATCCCTGTTTGCGAATTATTTACAAGCTAATGCAATTTATCCTAAGGATCCATGGAATCTTTTTTGTGTTTGCAAAAGAGGGACACAACATCAGAGCTCACTGAGTGTAAAAGGTGAAGTGAATTTATTAAACAGTCAACATATAGTCTAAAATTTCTGTAATAGACTCCCTACTGAAAAAAAAATAAAAACAAAAAAACTATGGATGCTGGAAATCTAAAACAAAAACAGAATTACCTGGAAAAATTCAGCAGGTCTGGCAGCATCGGCGGAGAAGAAAAGAGTTGACGTTTCGAGTCCTCATGACCCTTCAATAGAACTGGGTGAATCCAAGGAAGGGGTGAAATATAAGCTGGTTTTAGGTGTTTGGGGGTGGGCGGGGGTGGGGGTGAGGAGAAGAAGTGGAGGGGGTGATGTGGTTGTAGGGACAAACAAGCAGTGATAGAAGCAGATCATCCAAAGATGTCACAGACAACAGAACAAAAGAACACATAGGTGTTGAAGTTGGTGATATTATCTAAATGAATGTGCTAATTAAGAATGGATGGTAGGGGCACTCAAGATATAGCTCTAGTAGGGGTGGGGGGAGCATAAAAGATTTAAAAATATTTAAAAATAATGGAAATAGGTGGGAAAAGAAAAATCTATATAATTTATTGGAAAAAACAAAAGGAAGGGGGAAGAAACAGAAAGCGGGTGGGGATGGAGGAGGGAGTTCAAGACTTAAAGTTGTTGAATTCAATATTCAGTCCGGAAGGCTGTAAAGTGCCTGGTCGGAAGATGAGGTGCTGTTCCTCCAGTTTGCGTTGGGCTTCACTGGAACAATGCAGCAAGCCAAGGACAGACATGTGGGCAAGAGAGCAGGGTGGAGTGTTAAAATGGCAAGCGACAGGGAGGTTTGGGTCATTCTTGCGGACAGACCGCAGGTGTTCTGCAAAGCGGTCGCCCAGTTTACTTTTGGTGTCTCCAATGTAGAGGAGACCACATTGGGAGCAACGAATGCAGTAGACTAAGTTGGGGGAAATGCAAGTGAAATGCTGCTTCACTTGAAAGGAGTGTTAGGGCCCTTGGACGGTGAGGAGAGAGGAAGTGAAGGGGCAGGTGTTACATCTTTTGCGTGGGCATGGGGTGGTGCCATAGGTGGGGGTTGAGGAGTAGGGGGTGATGGAGGAGTGGACCAGGGTGTCCCTACTGAAAATATTATTCTATCTTCTAACTTAAATAAAAACAATAGAGTTGGCACCTAATACTAGTCTACATTTGTTTAAAATTTTATGGTTCCTCTCCTCAAGCCTACAGTTTGGGAGGGGGTAGGGTAAACAGTCGAACCGATTGTAAATATTTGTATTGGATTTAGCTCAGACATGGATTGCCTTAACTTCCTTGTCTATTGCAACTGGATTTAAAGGGGCAACTGTGGGGCTAAATGTAATTAAGCAAAACAATGCTATATTTTAATTACAGGAACTGTATTAGTGCTTCCAAGAAAGGGAGGACAGATAATTGGAAGAAGAGAAACCTCCTGTTCGTCACCACAAGTCCTAACCAGTGTTGGAAGTCAGCATTTTCGAAGTACTCATTCTGTGATTTGGTTTTGTGCTGATAGCATTAAGATGGAAAAGGAACTGGGCTGCACACGAACAATTAGCTGTACAATGTGGGCAAAATGAAGTGGGAGGGGAATTAACCCGCACAGGACCATTTCAAGCTGAGAATATGAGAAGAATTCCACTCCCCCCCCTTCTTTTTACAGAGTAGTAATTATGTACAAAAGCATTGATGCTATGTTGATAAATTGATTCAAAACATTTTTGGGGAGCATTTATTCAATATTAATCCAGATGTTGCAGTTTGTACACACTCCCTGTGTCTTACAGGTTATTAGACTTTACAGTAGATAAGCCATATACATCAATATGTTTGAGCTGGGTGATCATTTTAAGGTTTATTTATATTGTTCAAGGTCCAAATTTGATTTTTTTTAGTACAGTATATATATATATATATGTACGGTTGCTTAGTTGCTTACGAGGAATATTGTGCCTTGCAACATAATTTAATATTAAGACAACTGTGAGACTGAATAGGGGAATTTTTTATTATATATTACACTGTATTCTGGATTTTTTTAACCAATGTTTGGGGATCAACTGTCTTCAGCTTCATCAATGACCTTCCCTTTATCAGATGGTTAAAAGTAGGGCTGTCCACTGATGATTGCCGTATTCAGCCCCATTCTTGTTTCCTCAGATAACGAAGCTGTGTGGCCAACATTCTGGCAGCTAGCAACATCCGCACTATGCATAGAATCATAGAAAATTTATGACATAGAAAGAAGCCAATTAGCCCATCGGGTCAGGAAGAGCTACCCAGCCTAATCCCACCTCCTTGCACTTGGTCTGTAGTCTGGTAGGTCACAGTTCTTCAAGTAGATACATCCAAGTACTTTTTAAATGCGGTGAGAATTTCTGCCTCTACCATCCTTTCAGGCAGAGTTCCAGGTCGCCACCACCCTCTGGGTGGTAAAAATGTTTTCCCAGCTCCCCTCTAATCGTTCTTGACATCTTTGCCCCCTATTTTTTGACTCCCCTGCTACAGTAAATAGGTTAACCCTATTTACTCTATCTAGGCCCCTAATAATTTTGTACATCTCAGTTGTTACCCCCCCAGTTTTCTCTGTTCCAATGAGGTTGCAAGCACCAGGCAATGACCATCTACAACAAGTAAGAGCCTAACTGTACCCTTGGCCTTCGATAGCACTCCCATTGTTAACTCCCCCCACCATCAACATCCTGGGGCAGGGGAGTCATCATTGACCAGTAACTCAACTGGACCAGTCACCTAAATGCTGTGAACGCTAAAGCACATCAGAGGCTGGTTATCCTGTGACAAGTGGCTCACCTTCTGATTTCCCCAAAGGCTGGTGTCCTGAAATTTTGCAGCAACAAGAAAACTTAGCAGCATTGCAGGTGTCCAGGCAGGAGAACACTTGAGCAACTTGTCCACTTGCTTTGACTGTGGTGAAGCAGCACACCATGATGGTGTCTTCTATCAACTTTCTCTGCAACTGGGTTGGGTCCTGATTCCAGAGGTGTTCTCAGCTTTCCAATCTGTGCAAAGCAGAAGGTGGTTCGAAGCAATATGGGAATGGTAACATAAACACATTCTGAATCAATGCTTTTGTGGAATGTTAGATATTCTTCATTACCTCCGCCACTGAAGTTGGGCAGAGATAACGTTTTCATCCCATTTGTTAGTCTGCTTATCTGTAAACAATATATCTCAAAAACTAATGGACGGATTTCAACACAGGATATGACCCAAGGAAGAACTGATTAGTTTTTGGAGAAGATCTAGATCCTGTAATTTTTTAAAGGATCTAGTAACACCTGGATAGGGCAAATTGACTTCTTTCTAGAATGTTGTGGGTTGCTCTATTTAGAATACTAGGAGTATTGTGTCCAGTTCTGGGCACCGCACTTTAGGAAGAATGTTTCCAGGGGTTCAGTTGCACAGAAAGATTGGACAAGTTGGGACTGTTCTCCTCGGAGAAGAGAAGGTTGAGAGGAGATTGGATAGAGGTATCATGAGGGGGCTGGACAGAGTAGAGAGAGAGAGAAACTGTTCCCATTGGTGGAAGGTTAGATTTAAAGTAATTGGCAAAAGAAACAATGGCGACATGAGTAAAAAGCTTTTCACGCAGTGAGTGGTTAGGATCTAAAATGCACTCCCTGAGAATGCGATGGAGGCACGTCCAATCAAGGCTTTTAAAAGGGAATTGGATCATTTTCGAAAAAAGGAAAATTTGCAGGGCTACTGGGAAAAGGCAGGGGGTGTGGCACCATGTGAATTGCTGCTTCAGAGGGCCAACACGGACATGATGGGCCAAATGGCCACCTCCTGCGCTGTATCCATTCTATTCTATGATTAACTGACAGAAGCAAACAAGAAACAGGCAGACCTCCTTAAAGGAGAAGGACTGAGAAACACCGGTCAGTAGTGTACAGATCGCTCCCCAGTAATATGAGGTGTTGAATGTGAATGCATTTGACTTTTTAATTGTTAGGGAGTTGTGATATGTAACTAACGTTAACCTGTTGTATTGCAGGGGTGACAGGAGGCCTCACGGAAACCAAGCAGCAGTCAAAATCTTGCGCTCATTCTGGGGAGGCTGCTGAAGATGGGACTGCACCACCCACGCCCCAGCCCCGCAAGAACTCCCGGCAATATGGCCAAAAGCATTTCATCTGTAGCGAGTGCGGGAAGAGCTTCAAGCAGTATTGTGACCTGAAGCGGCACGGCCGGGTCCATACGGGTGAGAGGCCCTTCCGGTGTCCACCCTGTGGCAAACGCTTCAGCACCTCCTACAACCTGCTGATCCACCAGCTGGTGCACAGTGGTGAGAAGCAGTACAAGTGCCGGGTGTGCGGCAGGGAGTTTGTCCAGCTGCACCACCTGGTCACTCACCAGCGCACACACACGGGCGAGAAGCCCTACCCGTGCCCAGTGTGTGGCAAGGCCTTCCGCCAGTCCTCCACCATGATGGTGCACCAGCGCATCCATGCCGAGGAGCGGCCGTACCGCTGCCCCGAGTGTGCCAAGAGCTTCAAAACCTCGTCGAACCTTTCCAAGCACAAACGTATTCACAGCGGCGAGCGGCGCTTTGCCTGTGAGGTGTGTGGCCGCCGCTTCCTCCACTCCCACCACCTGGCCACCCACCGCCGCACACACATCGGCGAGCAACCGGCCTTCTGCCCAATCTGTGGCCAGCGCTTCGGCAACCCAGCTCAGCTGCTGGCACACCGCCGTGCCCACGCCGGCGAGCCTCCCTTCAGCTGCGAGACCTGCGGCCGGGGCTTCAAGCAGAGCTCAACTCTGGTGCGGCACCGCCGAACACACACCGGGGAGAGGCCATACACCTGCCCCATCTGCGCCAAGGCCTTCCGGCAGACTTCCACTATGCAGGTACACTACCGCACACACTCTGACGATCGACCCTACCGCTGCCTGGAATGCGGCAAGGGCTTCAAGAGCGCATCCAATCTAATCGGTCACCACCGTGTCCATAGGAGGTAGAGTGCTCAATGGCTGCGGCTACCAGACAGAGATTTGAGCCATCACACTCATCTCGCACAGCATCTGCATTAGACCAGACTGTCATCATTTGCTGCAAGCACCAAGTGACTTTAAACCTGGGGAGATTTTTACATTAAGAGACAATAATTCACTTGGTAAGGGCATTCCTGTGAATTTCTGTGGCACAAATCATTTAGTCTCTGTCTCTTTGAAACTCAAGTTTTGGTGCTTTGGGGAATTAAGCCGGCTAAAAGTCTTGTATCAAGCCTATCCCCATACAATCTTGTGAAATTTCCCCAGGAACAGGCTTGAACTAAAGTCTAGTGCACAATTTTCAGACATCCATACAGACTGTGTTTTGATGCAGTTTGTATTTGAGTGTCTAGTTTTCAAAAGATATGAAATCCTGGTCACTCGTTTCCAGGATATGCAAAAGGTTCTTCTCTGCTCAGAATAAAGTTGGCCAATGGAATATCCCAGGAGTCAGAACATGGGAATTGAGAGAAGCAAAGAGAAGATGAGTTGATGTTCCCGAAAATGAAGAGAAACACTATTTAAAAATCGTTTGCAAAGGATTTGATTAGCTCATAGGGTTACTATCCTTTATTATTCTATCTAATTGTCGACTTAGATAAAAAGATGTTTTATTGTCAATGTATAACTTCACTATTCAATTATGCTGTTGTATGATAATTTCACTTCATATTTTGAACCTACATATAAGCATGATCTGTTGTGATGCTGTATCGCTTTTGAAAAATGAAGTGAGACCTTACGGTGCCACAAGATACTCCCGTATCTAAAACCTATCACCAAGCAGGGTTAGCTGTTTAGCTGGATCTCCAGCAGGGAAAGATACTCATGGTTGGGACTTGATCATGAGTGATTGAAGATATGTGAACCAAATTAATGTATGGCAAAAACCTGAAAGCATAAAACATAATTATGTTTTCTTTTTAAGCAGAAAATTTGCCATCTTGCTGTTTTGAGGACCTTTTGGTGCTGAAATAAATTCTAGTGTTGCCCAAACTGTAATCAGCTACCTCATCTGGGGTTTTCCTTGGCTGGGATTGTTCTTGTATAAAGTCTTGCAGAGCCCATTTTGGGGAAGTGCTGTCCACTTCAACAGAATTCCCCATTGAAGAATATTTTACCTCAGCAGAGAAAATGTTGGTATGATGTAACATGGAGACTCGGCTCCCTCCCCTCCCCAGATGTTTCTTGTGTTTTATGCTGAAGCAGGTTGAGCACTTTGCAAGTAAGGGGCCAGTCCATGGGCTGCTCCATCACATTGCGGCAAAACATCTTGAAACACGGATTTCAGGCCTGTGAATAAATACTCTTCTTCCACCTCCTGCCCCTCCCTGGGAAGCTAAAAGAAAATGATCTGTCATAGCATCAAGTACTCGCAGGTCAGGTATAACACAGTCATAACCAAGGCTCTATAATATAGGTCAGTCCCAGGCTTAGAAGAGCATTTTCCCATACCAACTACCCTTAGATTTAAATGAATGACATTGCCAATTAGTTTCAAATTCATTTTGTTCTGTACTGTAGATCCACACCCAATAGAAGCTGGATTGAGACTGTTTGATCTTGATTCTAATAGGATCCTATAGTCAGCAGAGAGGACTTTCATTCCATTGATTTAGTCTGGATTTGTGTCCATGTCCCAGAGGTGAAAAGGTCATTTTCCGACCCACTCCATCACCCAGTCACTCCTGTATATTGATAAAAACAAAAAAACTGCGGATGCTGGAAATCCAAAACAAAAACAGAATTACCTGGAAAAACTCAGCAGGTCCGGCAGCATCGGCGGGTCTTACCAAATCACTCCATCACCTAGTCACTCCTGTATATTGCTGCCTTACCAGGGAAGTTCCATGAAAAAGATTTTTTTTAAAACTAAGGCTTGCATGTAATCAACCTGAGTATAAAATGAATATTCATCAGTATTTGAAGGCAAGATAACTCCTCATCCTTCTCAATGGGTGAATCAAGATCTTTATCTAAAGTGACTGCAAGTTTCCTTTACTCTTTATGAAGATACACGCCCTACCCTCCTTTCACTGTGACCATGCTAAACGCAATGTCCTGTGTAGTGGAATTAGAATTTCCCATTAAAAGCCACAGAACCGATGATTGTCTTTCTGTCTACAATGCAGCTATTTTCTGTACATGTTGAATATTCCTGTTGAACATTTGCATTAACTTTCCATTTTTTGGATGTGGGTAGAACAGTATAACTGCCAAATTACTGTACAACTTCTGTACTGAGTAACATTTGAAAACCATAAGCGCCTACTGCATATTTTCACTACTATAGGTATTATTTTCCCATAATTTAATAAGTGGGCAGTAGATGTGCTAAATGTCAGTCGTAATCTGTTTAAACCAATATTTTAACTATTGGTGTGGGTCATAGTATTGCTCACAGTGAGTCAGAGAATATCCTCTTTTTGTAATGGGAGGATTATACCATGTACTGTTAAAGGTTATAAGGCAAGTGCTACTTCCTCAACATTGCTTAGGGATTTGTATAGACTGGGTTGTGGTTTGTGGGGGTTGGGTGGTGTGGGATGTCGGTTAGTGTTTGAGTAAAGTGGGATGTTTAAAGAAGCTTTTCCCCCTACTTCACATTGAAATGGGGTCGTTAATGGTCCCTCCACTATTTGGGACTGGCACCTGTAGCTTTGTGCCCATTGACTGCAGACTGCTTGCAAATGCAAACGTGCCCGCTGGCTGTCGTGCACTGCTCTATCAGAAAGAAAGGCAGAGAGAAGGGGGCGAGGGGATCACTTGCTCGATTGCAACAACTTTTGCCCTATGCCGCCTCTATCATCTTTTTTCCCTGCTTTCGTAATGCTTCTCCGGTCAGATTGATCATTTTAAAGCAGAATTGCAGATACAACGTATTTGGAGTTTGTAATTGAATTCGAAGCAGCTGTTCTCGTAAAATAACGCAGGATGACAGACAAGCCAGTTTCTATCGCTTGTAAATTTTGCTCATTCTTGAGGGCACACCGCTTTGACGTTTTTGAATTACTCATACGAACCAAGATCACTTGTGAGATCATTTGTTACAGGAAGGTCAATATTCATCACGATTACAATCAGATTGTCGTTCAGGCTACGTTGGTATGAATATCAACTGAAATATCGCATGTAAAGTACCAGTTACTGAAATTGGTCATTCGATGTCAAATGCCAGCATAGAGCAAGTCAGCTGAATAATTTTCAATGTTTCAATAAAATAAATATGCACTACAAAGGCTATTTGGCCCATTTTACCTCATGGATCCAAGAAGACCTTATAATTGTACTGTGCCCTTAACCAATCAAAGGATTCGTCTCCATTTGGAAGTCCATCCACATTCTGATGGCTCTTTATGTGAAATAGTTGGCGTCCTTTTAAATTCGCTTCTTCCCAGTTTTAAACTGATCCCCTGCCCCTCTCTTCAGTCATCCGCCAGAAGCGGTACAATGTTCATTTATGGGAGAGCTCTCCTCTTAACCAGAGATGCTAGGCAGAATTTCGAGTGGGCATTTGATCTTTAATTACATTTCAACCAGTTCTCAAATCAAAATGGAGGACAGAGTTCATGGTCTGAAGTTATTGAACACAAATGCCCAGTCCAGAAGGCTGTTAAGTGCCTAATTGGAAGATGAGGTGCTGTTCCTCAAGTTTGCATTAAGCCCCACTGGAACATTGCAGCAGGCTGAGGACAAATGTGAGCATGAGAGCAAGATGGTGAATTAAATGGCAAACGACAGGAAGGTCAGGGTCGTGTTTGCAGACTGATCCAAGGCGTTCTGCAAAGTGGTCACCCAATCTGCATTTAGTCTCCCCAAGTCGAGGATTTTGTTTCTGTGATCAAGTGCACTGTGTTCACAGAAATTGCTGTGCTTCCTGAACCTTGCACTTGACTCCACCTCATCTTCCCACAGTGCAACTCTGCATTTCTGGACCCTGTGCGCCCTCACACTCAGAGCCAGGGGTGCACAGTACAGCTGGGTAGATTGAGAAGTCTAGAACTGCTCTTTTGTAAAATGGTCATTTGTTTAATAATCAACACTACCATTTGTGAGATGTTTAGCAGATTTTATTTATTTAAAATACTTTTATATTACAAAAATAAAATGAAACTGGCAAAAAGGTTACAGATAGTGTACCACCTATACTGGGTTATTAGCTATTTTTCCCCTGAAGAATCACATTTCTTGAGCATCAATACAGCTGCCATCCACTGGCATCTTGGTAAATTAAAAATTAGAGGTGCTCTGCGTTAACAAAGTAAAATCACAAAGCCCGCAGAAAAGAAAAACTCAGAATTTCCTTCCCATAATATATTGTAATTTAGCTTTTTACATTATTCAAAACATCACAGCAATACATTCTGTACTGTATATACAATGGCACATCTTACAAGCAGCTTAGGACCAACTAATGCAGACTGAGGTTTGATTCCACCGTGATAGAATGAGGACTTGGTGGTTGGTTGGGGGGTGTTTGGTTTAACATTTCATGAGGAAGGAACAGCAAAAAGCAGTTCCAAAGCCAGTCCCTGCAACATCCACTAACTTCTGCCTGCCAATTTGGGAAACCTCTATTTACTGCACCCTTTTGCTGTCTCTTAATTATCTCTCAATTCATCCCAGCTTTTGTTGTCCACCTTTCAGTCAAATCTCAATCCATTATTAGCATCCTTGTCTCCTGAACATTCTTTTACCTATAATTTATTATTTACCTTTCTATACGCACAAGTAGATGCTTAAGCAAAATATTTATTAAATAATTCTACAATGTCTATATCAATTATAACCTCAGCATGCTCAGTCCCCCATCGCCTCTTTCATTTAGCTGTAATTGTCAGCCTAACCTGATCACTTATCCCAGAGCTATAAGCCTTAATGCAGCCCTTTCTTTCCTCCCTGATATTGTAAATGTCATGGGTTCTAGTTGGATTAGGTTACAGGTTGTGTTCAACATGATCCTAAGGGTTGGGCCAGAGTCTGACCTTTATCATGGTTCCTGGTTTATTTAATACAACATATGTATAAAAGAAACATTTGTGTGTAGTATGGATTGGCCTCTGCCTAGTGGATAGTCCCACCCTTCATTCTTGCTGGTACACGTTTGACTGGGCTAGCATTATAGAGACACAGGGTAATGCTCTGGGAACCCGGGTCCAAATCCCACCATGGCAGAGGGTGAAATCTGAATTCAATAAAAATCTCAAATTAAAATGATGACCACAAAACCATTGCTGATTGTTGTAAAACCATAACAGTGCTGTAATGTACAAGTGAAGCACTTTACACCCAATGATGTCATTTTGAATTGTTGTCACTGTTTGTAATGTTGGAAAGGTGGCAGCTAATTGGCACCCAGCTCACTCCCACAAACAATATGATAATAAACAAATGTTTTGTTTTAGGGATGTAGATTGAGGGTAAATATTGCCCAGCACATCAGGAATAACTCCTATATCGTGCCATGGGATCTTTTGCACCCATCTGAGAAAGACTGGGCCTTGGTTTAACCTCCAGTCATTGAGAAAGCATGAGGTTGAGCCTTCAGGAGGGGAGAAATTTATGAAGAATAATTTATTTTTTTAAACAAGCTTTACATTAGTGATTCTAAAACAGTTGAGTGAATAAATTCTTCACGAGTGCATTTCTAAAAAATCTGGAGAAAATTTATAATACATTGCCTGATGAGATCTTAAAAGGTTCATCTGAACCTTTTTTTTAAATTTACTCTTTCATGGGATGTGGGCATTGCTGGCAAGGTCAGCGTTTGAAGCCCTTCCCTAATCACCCTTGAACTGAGTCACTTGCTAGGCCACCTCAGAGGGCAGTTAAGAGCCAACCACATTCCTGTGGATCTGGAGTCACATGGAGGCCAGACCAGGTAAGGATAGTAGATTTCCTTCCCTAAAGGGCATTAGTGAATCAGATGGATTTTTACAACAACCACCGATAGTTTCATGGTCACCATCACAGACTAGTTTTCAATTCCAGTTTTTTTTTTCATTGGATTCAAATTCCACCAGCTGCCATGTTGAGATTTGAACTTGTACTTGAACATTAGCCTAGTTCATTGACATTACCATTCCAAAATCATCTCCCCACAATAATGCAATGATACAAATTAGCATTTGAACTCATTAAAATCAGTCCAAAGCATTGTTTCATTCTGAAACTGGCAAATATAAAACTTGGAAAATGGTAATTCTCTCCTTACAGGAGACGGCAGCAAAATTGCAGAAACTGGGGGGGAGAAATGCTTGTGATTGGTTTGCGAGTGTCCCATTGTCAGCAGAATTGGGGAACATTAGGATTTCTTTGTTTACATCACCTTGTATGTAAACTTCACAGTTTGGTCTATGAAATTGGCTCCATAGAAGAACCTTGTGAATTGGAATGTTTAACAATTATTAGTTGAAAGCAAGGCACTTATGAAAATGAATGATCGTCTCCATTAATATCATGGGCCAAAAATGCCATTTAAACGGCCATAAGATAGTATCACACTCGGGTTTATGATATAAACAAAATACAACCAGAAGCGAACACTTGGCATAATCCCATTTAAGAGTGCACCACTGAGTGAACCGGGAATGGACTGAAGTAGGAATAAGTGGAAATAATACATCCATAACAGGAATTTGTCTAAAGTGGCAATTCAGAGGTGAGAAGACGACAAAGACTCACATTTCTATAGCACCTTTCACAAGCTCAGGCTGTTCCAAAATGCTTTATAGCCAATGAAGCACTTGTGATATGGGGAATATGGCTGCCAATTTGCACACAGGAAGGTTTGCATACATAAATGTGGTAAAGCTCAGGAAATCTGTTTTAGAGATGTTGGCTCAGGGATAATTCTTCGCCAGGACACCAATGCCCTTGGTGAGACCTCCCCTGCTCTTCCCAAAAATAGTACTGTGGGATCTTTTACATCCACCTGAGAGGCAGACGAGGCCACAGTTTAACAACACAACCAAAAGATGTGTAGTTCAAAATATTATGGGTTTCTGTGTGTATTTTACATTCTAACTGAATTTTAAACCTAGATTTAGGCAATGGATAGTGAATTGGCATTTAGACAGTGAATATTAGTTACTAGCTGGATGTGAACAATTTGTGTTGTTGGGCACACTGAATAGGTGAAATTGGTTTGTGACATAATTTGATAGGTCTCTATGAAAAGAGAGGTAGCAGAGAACCACCATTTCAAGTAAAGATATTGCACTGCAGTGTGAACTAGGATTAGAGACTAACATAACAGAAATAGAGTGGAAATTTGAAGCAGAGGCAGAAGGATGAGCAGAATAGTTTAGTTCAACTTTAAGTAAAAATGATAAATTTCCCATAACTTTACCATTAATATGCAGAATAGTACCACAGAAAGAGACTGTAATATGTGATTCCTGTAGGAATGGAAATTTCAAGTAGCAAATATTACCCGTAAAACTTTTGTTTAATCATTGATGTGAATCTTATAGCAGTCTTTTCATCAAACACAGCTGATGAATATACAAATTAAGCTTCACGTCAAGATAAATATTGCAAAAAAACAAATAAAGCAAAATGCAAACTAAACACTCCAGCAAATATTTGAGTTCCAATGCCTAAACCTGACCAAATAAAATCTCATGAAAACCTCATAAAAGAGGTTTGTTTTAAAAATGGCCTGTTAACATTAAGAGTTTTGAATCCAGCCAAAGCTATGTAATGGCATTTGAAATGTTTGTGAAGATTTCCTCTGTTCATTATTTCTTGCCAAATTGTAAACCTGTCGTTAAAATAGTGACCAGAGAAAACCTTTTACAGGCACTGTTACCAATATTGACTTGCACACTGCAACAGTTTCTTCACTAAACAAAAATTGCTCTAAAGAGAGACATGTCATGTTGCTGAAGCTTTTTGTCTTGCGCTCATCAGGACAAACACAAGAATGCCAAATTTCAAATGATCACAACTATTGATACTATAGGAGAAGGCAGCGCTGATTTGTTGGCAGATTGACTCTTATTGGCTGAGGCATGGCCATGGAGAAAGCAACAGGGTACTATAGGCTCGCCAGGCTGCTGGTAATTTTAAAAAGGTGCAAGGCTTGAACATATTCCTTTTGATTGGAGAGAAAGGTTCCTTGCGTGTTAATATATGTCACATCTAGCAACCATAAATGAGCCATGTTATGAGCTCAACTGATTATCTTAAATTGGTTGTTAGTGTACCTGTTAGTGCACTGAGGATTGTTCAGCAAGTGCTGCCCAAATGCAGAATCACATGTAACAGTAGACATTTCATTTTGGGTTTTGCCAGTGCGGGCTGGTTGAGTATGGTTTGTACTTTGCCTAATATGAACAACCGAAGGAACATGCTGTTTGATTTGATTAGCCAATCACTGGAATGTACGGCCTGTGTACCTGGCATCGGAGTAATCAGCACCCTTTTCTCCTGAACACCCTGAACAGAGGAAAACTTCACAAACATTTCAAACGCCATTACGTAGCTTTGGCTGGATTCAAAACTCTTAATGTTAACAGATCATTTTTTAAACAAATCTCTTTTGTGAGGTTTTCATGAGATTTTACTTGGTCAGGTTTAGGCATTAGCAGCCCCAATATTTGCTGGAGAGTTTAGTTTGCATTTTGCTTTATTTATTTTTTTGCAATATTTACCTTGACGTGAAGCTTAAATTGTATATAAATATTTGTAGTATAAATTGTTGTGATCATTCGAAATTTGGCATTCTTGCGTTTGTCCAGATGAGTGCAAGAAAAAAAGCTTTGACAACATGTCTCTTTTCAACAAAATCCAAGTTCTGTACAAACAAGCAACTATTTAAACACAAATTGATCGAGGAGTTCTTACTTCTATATCGTCTAGCCTAAGATGGAATAAGTGCTTAGAATTTATTACCCTGTATTCACAGAGCATTTTCACGAAAAAATGTGAAAATTCCCCCAGAGCTCTATACTTTCGCAGTTTTCATAATTATTTCCATACAAAGCTCCTTGAGTTTGGAGGTACCACCATACATCCTTCCTATTTCTTTAACCTCCCATTACAGATTCAATTTGGCTCAACTTTCTACAGTATTAACTTAATGAGATGTGTTTTCCTTGGGCACTTGTTTTGCGTGGCACAATATGTAGATCCTGCAACAGGCTCCTCAACATTTTCCATAGCGGTTTACAGCACTAAAGCAGGTCATTCAGCCCATTGTGTCTGTGCTGGCACTTTACAAGAAGAATCCCAAATGAGTCCCACTGGCCTGCTCTCCCTTCATAGCATTGTATCCAATTGCCTTGCACATCAGAGTCATAGCACAATCAGCTGGAATTTCAAACTTGCATAATATTGCGCAAAGCAAGACATACAGTGACCCATCCCTAAGTGTTTGTAATATACTGCAGTTTTACAGAAAACATCTCAGAAACAGTAAAGACATATGCACTGAAGCAGTCTCAGGTGATCATCCACCCAAGCTACAATGTAGATAATCTTGCCCCCATTTCTTTAATAAAAAATATTTCACTGTTTTCTTAGCTTCCAGTTCATCTTCCCCTTTCCCCTGAGATTTTCATGTTATTGCGTTTTGGTGATGATTGTTTCTTGCACTTAAGAGTCACAAAATGGAACACTTTCCCATCTTAACTACGCCAAATCTACTTCAAGTATTCCCAGACCGGCATAGTCAAGTTAACCTTCCTCTAAGATGCCCAACAATATGCCTCAGATCCAAACTCAAGAGTATCGTTCCCGTTGAACATTTTTCCCTTTGCCATATCAGGGGTTAATTTATTTGCAAGTAGTAGAGTGTCTCTCTTTAATGGAGGGAGATGTTTATAATCTTTTGCAGATTATGGCTAATTACTTGCTTACTGAATTAAGGGCAATATTTGGCTTGAAACCTATACTCATTAGGAACTGTACTGCCAGTTTTGCATAGAATCTTCACAAGCTCTAGCTAGCACCTCTCATCATTGCTGCAGTCTGCTTTCAAACTTAAGAGTCCAAGGCTCAGTGTGTCAGCCTACTGCGGCTTTTCCTATCTTGTCTCTTTCTCAGTGTGTCTGTTTCTTCAACAATATGTTCCTGATTTCCACAATGTTTATAAAGTCAAGGTCAGTGTAGGACAATCTCTGGTTGTTAGCCTTCTGTTTTCCCAGCACCCTCCCCCAGGCTTCCACTAAGCTACCTAATACTGAACAAGCTATATCTTGTTGACACGACAATTATGAATGAGAACTTTAATGCCACTAATTTTGAGAAGTGCATTTTATTCAATAAAGGCTGGAGGTATGAATATTTTGTTCAAAACTTGCAGAGAATTCAGTTCTGATCTAATGGTCAGGACAGCCCATTAACTCTAACAAGTGCAAACAACAGGACAAAGCGCAAGCCCACTGTTTTCCCTAGCGTCCACCATTCACGCATATTCCTCATAATGCACTAGCATTCTAACCGTAGAACTGCCTACATGAAAGCCTAAAGCCATTTCTCAGGTTCCTCAAGAGGTTGAATTGTTGTTGTATTCACAGTGGTCTGACAGCGGGATGGAGGAAGTATTGTCCAAGAGGGAACTCAAGCCGCTTTGTAAATCCAGGGAAAAGTGGGGACAGGCCAGAGGAGATAAGCAGGAGCCAGAGTGCTGCACACCTCTGACTAAAAGTGGAGCATGAGTTCCACGTTTAAACGATGTTACTAGAATTTACTTTGCCAGACAGAAATATTTTTGGCCAGACACAAACAACTGGTGTAATGAACTATTTCTCAGCTGTCCCATGTCCCAAGTTAAGCTGCTTGATCTGAAGGAAGGATTCCAACTCTTTAGGCCTTGACATTGAATAGGAACACCTCACCAATGAGAACGTTGTTCCAAGGAATAGATGGTTATCAAGCCACTTTTTATGCTTCCATAAGTCACTACAGAAAGTTCACCCGTATGAGCACTGAAGTAGTATTCTAGCTGCTGAATATGAGAAATGGCATGAACTTGATGGGCAGAATGGCCTCCTTCTGTACTGTAAGGATTCAACGAAATACCATATGTCTGTTCCCATTACATTTCCCAGGCCCTCCTCAGGAATGTATGGAAGCATATTAACAAATAACATACAGTATTCCAAGTAAAGCCAATTCATAACGAGGTCTGATGAAAAGTCATGATCAATGAACAGGTTTGTTCTCCAGTTCAGGTATAGGCACCGAGCTGTCAATTTGAGATCAATTAAAGACCTCTCCCTACCCACGATTGGTCAGTTCTTTACTTGCACTGATGTGATATCCTCAGACACTTCTTGCACAGGACCCTTTACATCTTGTTTGATCCCAAAACACCGATGGAAACCTGTAATTAACAATGCAGTAAAATTCCATGTTAGTTACAAGGTGTGCCTGTCAATTTCTTTTGGAAGAAAGAGTTACTAAATAAGTTTGCTTTCTATCATTCTAATCAGGCTGTTTCTTTCTTCTAATTCAATTAAAAATTGGATAGGGTCAGAATCCAGGTGTAAAAAGATCATCTTACACAACACCTTTCAAACTAGGGTGGAAAAGACAAAAATGGCATAAAGTTTTCCCTATTGCCAACTCGGCCAGCCCTTTATTCCACACAACATCCTGGAAACAGAATTGAAGGCATTTACCATCACAATATTTGTTGTGGCTCCATTTTTTTAAAGCAACTTGTCTTCTTTTATTTTGCATTATAAGCAGGTATTATGTGGCAGTCCCCTATACAAAACCCCAAATTTGCTAGGTTGCACTTAAAGGTTAAACTTTACAAAGAGGAATTTGAGGCTTCCCCTCACCTCCCCCCCCAACCTCCAAATTTCATCACAGTTTTGGTCCTGTTGTTTATCATCCCCACAATTAAAAATGACAGCTTGTGTAGTCTTGACGTACTTGACTCCGCCAAACAGGCTAGCTGTCCCTCCCTCTGCATGCAGGCATGCTTTACCACCTTCACTTGGCTGTCCATCTCATGTTCCTGACTGGCTTTGTTTGATGAACATTAACAACTAGAGAAGGGTCATGGATTATACAAACTAATATTTTGCAGGCTAATAACAGGAGTGAATGGAGCTGCAATAATGCAGGAAGGTGTGATCTGGACATCACATGAAATAAAGAGCAGGTCAGCTGTTGAGGTGAGGTGAAGATAGTGATGCAGATCCCAACTCTACCACATTGTGCAGGTACCGGACCCCGTATCTAGGAAGCTCACAACCGGATGTGTGCTGGATTTGGGGATTTTACAGATTTTGGGCCTAGCATGTACTTATAATACATAAAATAAAGTATGAAAAATAAAGAATAAAGGGGTTACATTAAATTGCTATCCAGGGTGCCAGCTTTGAATGTTCTTGGGTCCTTCCGGATTTTGGGAAGCTGGATAAGGGGGTCTGGTGCCTGTAACTAGTTGGAACATCACCTTGATATTCATCGATTAAGCACCATAGAGAGTAGATTTTGATTCCAGCCTGTACCTACTGAGGGGCTTTTGTTTTTATATTTGTAGAGATGAAGCATAATGGCATTGTGAAGCAGATAAAGAAAATAAATGAAGAAAGGGGTGATGCCTTTGAAAACTTCTATGTCCTCACCTTGTTTTTTCACTCCAAGGTTCATTTTCCCCCTCTTAATCAGGAAAATGAGAAAAATCACAGCCGCCACAGTGATGACACTGATATAAAATTTGACTTCTATGGACAAGGCTAAAGACAAAAGACAGTGTGATATTGAAGTGGTCTACATTTCAAAATTTTAAACATCTCAAAACATTCATTTATTAATTACTAACACTTTTATCACCATGGAAGCAACAACAACTGGCATTTATATAGAGCCTTACTATAGCAAAATGACCCAAGGAGCTTCGCAGGAGCCTTCAGGAAATATTAGGACAGGTGACCAAAAGCGTGGTCAAAGAGAGGTTTTAAGATATGTTTTTAAAAGGAGGGAAAAAGAGTCTTAGGGAACGAATTTCTGAACTTAAGAGCTGAGACAGCTGAAGGCACGGCCACCAGTGATGAAACAAAGGAAATCAGGGATGCATGGGAGTCCAGAATTGGACGAATGCGGAGTTTTTGGGGCACAACCGTGAATGCCTGTATATAATATGAAACATGTCTCTGGTGGCTTAGTGAATAAATCTGCTGCTTAGTGTGGCTGCAAATCATAAAAACATAAAGCTTGTAGGTTCTATACTTGCCCGTATATTGCTTGCCTTTGATCACTGTCCAATGGACTGTGCTTGCAAATCTGCAGAGCTGAGCCTCGCTCTATCCCTTGGATATGATACCCCAATCTGTCTTTCAAATGAGAAATTAAACAGAGGCCTTGTCTACCTTCTTAGGTTGTTGTAAAAGAACCCATGATACTCTTTGAAGAAGAGAAAGGGAGTTCTCCTTAGTTTCCTGACCAATATTTACCCCCAACCAATATCACTAAAAACAGACTATCTGATCATTATCACATTGCTGTTCATGGGACCTTATTGTGCGGAGATTGGCTGCCACTCTTCTTACTATATAACAGTGACTACACTTCAAAAGTATTTCATCTGCTGTAAGATACTTTGGGATGTTGTGAGGCTGTGAAAGGTGCAATAGAAATGCAAGTCTTTTTGAAAAGACTTAGGCTCTTAGAATTTGGATCGGCCGATGTTGATCCCAAAGGTGTTCGGGCAACTGGCCTTCACGTTTCTGGCTCCTGCATAAGGATACGCCCCTTGTGGGAGAGCTGCAAGCACTCATGTAATGATCTGTTTGCTCCTTCCAGGGAAAATAAAAAGAAATCCTGGGCTTGGAATTTCTGTGGGATTCCTCCTGCTGAAATTGTAGCCCTGAGCTGTGTTTCCACACCTGAGCAGGATTGCTGCTACTCTTCCAGAAAAGTTACTGCTGCGTAGTGAAAAATCCCTGGCCCTGATGTTTAATTTACAGTGTTAAGTGTAATGATGGAGACCATTCAAAACCTTCTTCATCAGAAAAACTATACAGAAAGCAATGTTTTTTAAACTGAAATTATGTTTAAGCATGAGACAGTCATTGGCACGAACCTGGTTGACCTTCTGTTACTGAAGAAAGTGGTCCAGTTGAAGTATTGAGCAACGTTGCACTGGGCACAGTTGTAGAGTTAGAGGCTGTTCTTCCTTGAGTTATGGTGGTCCTTGTAGTAGGTATGCCACTTGGGTGAGATATGACGTAAAGCAGAGGATGGAACAAAAGAAAAGTAAATAATGTTGGAGTTAGACTGAACTGGTTACATTGTTTGTGTATTTCTTTATATACAACATAGAAACACACAGGGACTGGAAGAGACCTAACTAGAACTCAAAGGTCCCAAAGTACAGCTTCAGTCTTTCTACTTCTCCTATCTTTAATTGCTTTATCCTCCAAATATCTTTCCAGATCCCCTCTTGAAACTATCAGAACTATCAAAGCTACTGTGTTACTAGAGCTGTCTTCAACCATCAGATGCCAAACCGCTGTTATCTGTGAATTGTTAGTTTAATGTGTAAGTGTCAGATATTAATTATCTATGAAGGTGTTGTCTGTGTGTAGTGGAATCCTGCATATTAACTCAAAGACAGTAAATGGATCTACTATTGCCCAGGACAGGTGATGCTGGATTACTTGCTGCACTAACTGTGACTCCAGTTCACATGGAATGAGAATGCCTGTTTGTGGGAATTAATCTTTTTGTTGAGCAAGGGGAAAGTGGATGGGAGGACCCTGAATCCTGACACTTCCATCACATACAGACCTTCACTGCTTTAAAACAGACACATATTAGCAACAAAGCTGTACAGGAGTTTTACCTACTCTGTCCGATTTTTGCATGGCTTCTCGTCTCCATCTGAATAAAATCCTGGTTGACATGGCATACAGGAATTGAGGTCTTCCATGAATGGAAATAAGATACAAACACAGTTAATCACAAAATATTCTGATGAAAGGTTATCAGCATGCAACATTAGCTCTGTTTCTCTCTTCACTGACGCTGCCAGACCTGCTGAGTATTTTCAGCATTTTCTGTATTTATTTCAGATTTCCAGCATCTGCAGTATATAACACAAATGAAGTCATGTTCACAATTATAAGCAGATGATTAAATAGCTTCCAGTTAACTGATTCAGACCTATTCTTACCTCATGCTGAGCTTAAGCATGCAACTAAAAACAACCGTGGGCTGTTCATTTTGAGCAATTGTATTTTTTAAATCTTCACATACACTGAAGGAATTTTATTTATATAAAAGTTTAAAAGGGGTAAGTTTCATTACTTTTTCACTCCTTTCAAAAAGCAATTACAAAGAATTATATTCCCTGACATCATTTTGTTTTCTTCCATTCCTTCCTGCTGGTTTTTGTGAACAATTCTGTCTAAAATGACACAGCTGCAATGAAAAAAATTGTCTGGTAAACTGTTGCTTGTTCACTTGCAAACATGCGATGTGACGGTTTTAATGCATTAATGTCACAATAAAATTGTCATATGAGCCTGCTGCTGTCCAAACAAAATCTTTGGCCCAAATGATCGTGGATGCCCTCTTAATGGTGAGTGCTGGGGAGACACGTTTCCAGTTTACAGGCAAAGCTGCTAGTTAGTCAGGGGTCCCTTGCAATTGAGATGTTTCCAACCTAGACAGAAGCATAAACTGGCATTTGCTCGTCAGGGTTCAATGCAAGGTACTCCCATTGCCTATGTTCAACCAATTATTGATGATCATTCAATGATAACCTGAATGGGAACAATTGACTACGGAAACATTCCCATTCATCATGTCATTGGAACAAGAGTTTCACATTGCCATGTCATGGGGTGTTTTACAGAAAGGCCTATTTTCAAGGCTGCCTCCAGTGAATAAGGAGTGACTAAGAGAGATATATTTCCACTATATTTAGGATTGTCCAACAATTCATATAAATAAATTATTTAAGTGCCTCAACTGTATCTACATTGTACTAAATAACACAGGTAGAGGCTTTAATTCTTATTGTTTCCTTATTGGATTGGAGTTTAGGTCATTTTTGCCTCAATGAAATTTAGGCCCCTATCTAAGCTGCTTAAAATCTGCCTAAAAATCGCTGCAATATCTGCTGGTTATATGCAACCATAGAGTGTGACCAAGGGAGTTATGAGATACACTTGAAGGAGTAACCAATGACACTGAGCCTGAGAGATTAGCTTCCAAAGACCCATGAGAAATGTGATGTGTATCAGGCCACTAGTGATCAATGGTCTAGGTAAGAAGTTGTGGCTCCTAAGTCTGCTTTACTGCAGTGGGAGTGAAAAGAGAGGTGGTAGTAACACTGTAGTTAGTGACTGCTCGGGAGAGGATGGTTGACATACAAGAGGTATTGATAAAGCTTCCCTGCTGCCTCCTTGCCTGATTAATGTTGAGGAGACATCAGGCCTGGTAATTCAGATGATTTTTACTGATTTCTTTTGTTGCAGTATATTAAATAGCTTCATACCTGTATTCCATTGTTTGTCTTTACCACACAAGCATTCAGCATTAGACGTGGTGGAACAATTCTTTTTATATGTGGTACCGATTTCTGCATTGAGGACAAAAAACATTTTCATAAAAGACACTACTCTTGCAAAAGGACCAGGATAAAAAGTGTTTCTTTGTACGTTTTTCTAATGTATGCTGATTTAGAAAAAAAGATCAAAACATACGATAACACATTCTCTGATTGACTACCCAAAGCCTTCTTCAGACAAGAAAACAAATGTCAAACTTGCAACTCCTCCCAGCACAACATTTAAGAATATGAAGTTAGGCCTGGGGTTCCAATCCAGATGCTGAGGAGCATGAAACTGAAATTTCATTGCCTCTAACATAACAGTCTTAATCAAAGACATCATATTTGCATAATCTAACAATGAGCTGCCAGCTGGGACAGTAGGAGGGACTTTTGATGGATCCTTCTCTCTTTTTTGACAATTTTCCCTCCTTCCTTTTCCTTTCTGCCCCATTTCTCCTGTTCCTCCTCCTTCACAGCTGGACGAGCTGATGTCCTGTCACAGTCACTTTCTCATCCAACTCCCTCACTTCAATGGTGGCAGAAGTTGCCTCTCCATTGAGATATCAAAAATGTTATTGCTTTAAGCGTTAGGAAAAGAGAGGATGTAAAAAGAAGCAGCGAAGGAGCAGGCAAATGGAATGAATGTGGAAAGTTCCTGCTGAAAAGCAGGCTTAGCTTTGATGAAAGGAAGATTCTCCTTCTAGACTGGAAATTCTACAAATAACAATTATAGATACAAAGTAGCACATGTGTGTGGACCTTCAATCCTTGATTGAATGATGGAAGCAATAAGCAGATTTAGAAACTAAATAGTAGTTAATAGACTCACCTTTGGGACAGGTTCTGCATTGAGCACAAGAACTGTACGTGTTCCAATCTTTAGAATACTTTCCCGAGGGGCATTGTCGACAATCTGCAATATCGTTGAAATTTTCGCACCGTTTTCTCAAGTAGTATCCTATTTTTAAAAAATGCCAGTAATGCTTTCTGTCAGACTTGGAGAATTAATGATATGACCATATCATGTTGGAACACTGTACTGTGAATTGCTGGATAATTTTATTAACCAGTATTTGAAGTCTTTAGAAATTCTGACCACAGCAACAGGGGCAAGCCATTCAGCCCCTTGGGCCTGCTCCACCATTCCGTTGGATCCTGGCTGATCTGTAACTTAACTCCAATCCACCCACCTCAGGCTTACATCCTGTGATATCCTTAACTAACCAAAATAAAATCCGAGCCAGGAACAATGTGAAACTTGCATTCTAGAATCACAGATCACCATTTGTCACCAGGAATAAAAATCCTCTACTGGAAGAATGCAACATAGGGTTGAGGTTAAATATTATAGAGTCTATAATACAAACTAAACTAATTTTGGATATTTTTGTCCGTTAAACATCTATAGAAAATTCAATGCCTTATATAAAAGTACAAACATTTTTAATCTGCAGGATTACATGATTATATTAACTTAAGTGAAAGATTAGATTTATTTCTATTATGTTTTTTCTGATAGCGTTTTTGAACGGAAATGGCCCAATTCTAGACATGCTTAAAGACCATTCCCTCCTTGGTTACAGAACCAAAACAGTGAAAGAGATAAGTAAATCATCAGTAAGGATATTGGAAATCTCAATCTAATCAAGGTCAGCATTGTATTTATTCAAATACATTTTCATTTGAGAATGGTATGTCACTACCACTGTGCCATCACCAAGGCAACTGTATCAATGTCCTGAACATAAAACACCTAATTTATGTCAAATTGTGCCTCCTGCACAATTTGCAGGACTATATGGAATGAGCAATGAAGAGGGACAAATTGAGTAGCTCTAACAAAAAGCCAGTACAGACACGATTGCCGAAGGTCCTCTTTCTGTGCTGCGTGACTCTGTGATTCAATGACTTTCAACACTAGGTTGAAAGGCAGTATTTTTTAAATTGCTTGTTGGAGTGTGACAATGTCCATGTCCCCTCCTTTTTTAAAAATGTATTCTTTCATGGGATGTGGGCATCGGTGGCAAAGCCAGCATTTGTTGCCCATCCCTAATTGACTTTGAACTGTGTAGCTTGCTAGGCCATGTCAGTAGGCAGTTAAGAGTCAACCACATTGCCATGGGTCTGGCCAGACCAGGTAAGGATGGTCGATTTCCTTCCCTAAAGGGCATCAGTGAACCAGATGGGATTTTACAACAATCAATGATAGCTGTTATGGACATCAGTACTGAGACTAGCCTAGCCTTATATTTCCAGATTTATTAGTTGAATTTAAATTACACCAGCTGCTCTGGTGGGATTGGAACTCATATCCCCCAAGCTCATATCCCTCAAGCTCATATCCCCCAAGCATTAGCCTGGGCCTCTGCGTTCACTAATCCACTAACATTACCACTACACCATCATTTCCCCTTAAATCTTAATCCCTAATTATATTCTTACTCCTAAATAAATAATAACTCCTAATTATGGGTAATGGCATGGCGGCAACCATATTCTTTTAATGCACTGGGTGATTGGTGTTATTTAATTCACTATCACAAGATGTTTTTCCAGACATCCAAGGGGAATATCACACAGCTCAATACACCACTGAGTGCTGCATTAAGAATGCACTGTTTTACCATACATGAAATGCATTTAAGTTGAGCAGCTCTTTTGACAGGAATAATTTGCAGGACTCTCTGGAATGAGCAGTGAAGAGGGTCAAATTAAGTAGCTCCTACAAAAAGCCAGTACAGACACGATTGCTGAAAGTCCTCTTTCTGTGCCGTGGGACTCTGTGGTTCAACATTAGGTTGAAAGGCAGTTTTTTTTTTAAATGCTGTTGGAGTGTGACAGACTACTATTCCTCCATGTCCAAATATTATGGGAGCAGCAAAGCCTGCTGCATGTAAGTACATGTTCCATGGCTTATAGACGATGCTTATATTCTAAAGTGCTCCAAAACCCCAAAGGTATGCTTTTTGAGAAGGAAAAACAGATAGCTGGTTTATTTGACAACATGGAATGTGCTGTTGTATCTCAAGACACCTCTACACAACATTTGCAAGTACATCAGGGGACAAAATACATGTGGTATTTATGAACAGGGATATACACTGAGCAAACATTTAGCATGTTCAAGCGGCACATCAGGTATTTCAACCACTAAGCGAGCAAGAAGCCTACAACAGTCTTCACAAAATCAAGGCAAAATGATGGCGCTATATGTTTCATCTAGCACAATATGGCCAAAGACAGAGCCTAGTTTGAATAAGCAGCAGCACACCAAAGGGAGTAGAATAAAAGAGTTAAATATATAGTAACTGAACAACCACCATAAAGAGGGAGGTAGAGCTATCAGCAATTGATTCAAAGTGTCTTTCAACAGGTGCACATTAGCTTACCACAGGACATGCACATGTGAACATGGGTGCCTTTTGTCATGCCAGGCATTTGCATGCAAAACATCATAAAAGACCTTTTGTAACTAACTGGTGCTACCTTTTGTACTTCAATCGAGAGCTATTGATTTTTGACCATTCAATAAAATATACTTCTCTTCTCCGGAACATTGTGTATCTGTGCCAATTATTTTTACTGTATGTCAAAATGTCATAGTGCTCATAACTAAATCTGGCTTCAAATCTGCCCCTCGTTGTACTACTCAGTGTCCAGTGGGATGACTATAATGCCAAGTGCTTGCCAAGGTCATCTATCTATATCTGTAATGGGTAAAATCATGTTTTTGCATAAATCACCAGTATGAAAGTGAACTATAGTGCCATATATTCATACGTCCAATGTCATTCACACATAACAGCAGAAAGCAGAAGACAACTTTCCATTCTGTTAATTCTATAGTCATTGAGTACTTAGCTGTATTCAGGTGATGGGCATTAACCGGGGATTCACTTGGGCTCCTACAAATAGGAGCTGACTACGTGACGGTTGATTTAGGAGGTACAGGTTTGAAATGTCTCTTTGTAAATAAAAGCTTGTAAGTGTGTAAAGATTAGGCTTCAGTTCTATCCTTCATGACCTGGCTAACTGGAGTAAAACAAATTCAATCTGTGGTTGTAAGTAACATGTGCTTTCTTAGGACCAAAAATAAGAAACAAGGTGCACACAGCAGCCACTGCCTGCTCATTGAACAACCTGGAACCCAAAGTACTATGTTTACTCGTCAGGAATTCATGGGTGAATTGCTTTGCTTTTTAATGCATGCATTTTTTTTTACTTTTAAGATCTTTGAACTGCAAACAGGAAGTTTCTGAACCTGAATTGTCACAAACTATTAATAATTTTAACATGCTGCAGTTTGTAAAAATATCAATTTTTGGAAATTATAGAGGCAGTGGTTATTTATTTTAATTTTAGCAAAGTACTCATAAAATAGGAATTTACAGATATATAAATGCTCATTGATGAAACTACTGATAGAAAATATTATGGATTTCAATTTCTAGTGGAAACATTCATTTCTAGATGTTTACTGCAATGGAATTTATGATGAGACCATTTATAAACTTTCTTCACAAGTGACTCACTTACCTTTCATATATTTTCCATAGCAATCTGTCTGCAAAGTCTCTGGATCGCCCACTTTTTTTTAACATCTACCTTTTTGCTGTCTACTCCTCATAAGAAGCAATAACTGTGTTTTCTTCTTCTTTGGTACATTCTTTCAGTCATAGTTATGCACCAACCTTTTTTGCTATTGCTGCCCACTTATGTTGTGAAGCTATTAATGTATGTAATATTATTGGAAAATATTTTTCTTTTAAAATAGAAGTTTAGTCTGTGGGTATGCCTTAATTGGATTAAAGCCAACTAGTCTAGGTGCTTTGATGTGTATTAGCTTTGATATGTAACAGAGATAGAGGGCATTTGCACTTTTTGAATAAAGCATTCAAGAAGGTGAGTGAATTCTGGCACCTAGCGAACAGAGACCAAGCAATATGTTTATATTACTAATAAAATTGATACTATGAAAGGGGTTTTATTATTAAAAGGTGGAGTTCAAACAGGCTGGTGATACATGAGAATTTACATTCAATGGGCTATGCTAGGTATAACTTCAGCAGTTTTGTGTGTAGAGCAGAGGCAATGTGAGGTCAAAAGCAGCTGTAAGCCTTCAGCTGTCTCCACAGGAAACCAAAGTGAAAAGAACCTCATTTGAATTTGTAAGGTGAAAATGTTTTGCCTGGTGTCTGGTAACGTCTATGGGTTGCTGTTGCCTTAATGGAGATTGGTTTGGGAATTTGTTAAAAGTTATGATTGTTATAATTTGTAGCCATGTGTATATATTTAGCTTGTGTAAATTAATAAAATGTTTCACTTAGTTTAATATAAATCCTCTTGAGAACTGGTGTTTTGTTTCCTGAATTTAGAGTTGCATCTCAAACATAACACTTACAATTATGACAGTTATTTAAAGTTTCCCTCTGGGATTTTTTTTAAGTAACAGCTTTACCAACTGCTCGGTCATAACAACTTACCATTTGGTTCTTCTGATTGTCTTGCCTACTTCAACACCATATTTGGTTTATAAGTGCTTTTGGTCCTTAAAGCAAGTTATAAATGACTGATTAGTGTCTTGCATAGCTACTTTCTGCTTACAATAACTGACTGTTATCACTGAATGTTTCATTTCTTTCAAATGACTGAAAGCACAACAATTCTGCCTTTTATTCACATTGTTAGACTGTGCAAATCAAGTCCTAGTAATAGCCTGTAATTAGGTTTTATTAAATAAAAAATCAGACATCAGAATGGGATAATTTACATGTAGTGGATGTTGCCCACATATTTCTTGCACTAACATAGCCAAGTTACACCATTAGTGTCATGCAATCATTCTGTCAAACCCTTCCAGTGAACTTATAGTATTCCTGGCTAATTAGCATAAACATGTTAAAGCAAGTGAACCTGTTTGTACACTAAAGCTGCATAAATGTTCTTAATGCTCTCAATCCCTGAATCTTATGGCCAGTTCCAATGACTTTAACAGGCTTGGTTGAATAGATTTTTTTCTGTAAATTATAATTCAGCCTTAATCTTGATGCAAGGTGCACAGAAATGCAGCTACTTCAATACTCCATTTTATTGTACTTGGTTGCAGTATCAGCGAAACAATGCTTTAAGATTATAAAAATAAGGCTGCCTGGGCTAGCTGTAGTCCCAGCTACAAATTTCTTTAGAAGTGCTATTTGCAGGTGGGAAAAATATAAGTTCTGGCCATAAAAGTACCAAATTGAAAGCCTGCAGATTAAGCTGGGCACTCCAATGATTATGATGTTTTGAATGCAACATGATTCCTAAATATGAGTTAATAGAAGCAAAGTGCAGGCTTCTGAATGAAATGCCCTTTTTTTTCTTAAAACCATTTCTGTTCCATTTCCTTTGTTTTGCCTAGCTATACCACACACCATCCCCTTCCCCATCTGTCAAGGCAGGGTGACCTACTCCCCAATCTCTCCCAATGCTGCTCTGGACTGAATTACTTGGAGATGATAGATACTTGGATCTTCTTTCTGTGAGGAGTTGTCTGAACTCCACTCAGCACTTCCAGCGATGATCGAGCTGATACCCGTAGCACAGTAAGTGATTGTAATCCAGTGCTCTACCATCTGCTGGGTTTTCAATGCACCATACCACTTTAGTGACTGTATTAACACATTCTCTTTATCTGACATCATGAAGGTTATTTTAAAGGTTAGATAGTTGATCAAATATTCTTAACCACACATCATCATTTTATAGTTATGGACAGTAGTTACAGTTATTATTTTTAACTTATAGTCTAACGTTTGCTACAGAGGTCCCATCGTCATGCGCCCTCTAAATAAGGGTAACTTGCTCTCCCCTACAACTTAGAAGGGGTTTACTGAAATGGCAGCTGAAAAATAATGATTGCTATAAATGTCCAACATTCTCTTCACGGAGGTAAATTTGTAAATGCATTGTTTATGAATGTATTTGCTTTGAAATACACAACGGAAAACGGTGGGGATTGTGTGACACACACATTGGATTGTGTGGGAAATGAGTTGCCGTGCCCACATTTATTGGTCTTGAAAGTCATCAAAGTCTTTCTAAACGTCTTCGTATCAACAACTGAGACATTGATATTAAAATGTCAGACCACTGGCATGTCATTGCAACTGTTTTATCACCTCGACAGTCTAGTGGTGTAGTGGTAATGGCACGGGGATCATAATCCAGAGGCTCATGTTGATGCTCTGGGGACATGGGTTCAAGTTCTACTGCAGCAGCTGGTGAAATTTGAATTCAGTTTACAAAATTTGGAATATAACGTTATCCATAGGAATGTGGTCGACTCTTAACTGCCCTCTGAAATGGCCTAGCAAGCCACTCAGTTCAAGGGCAACAATTAGGGATGGGCAACAAATCCCTTGCCCACATCCCATGAAAGAATACATTAAAAAAAAACACAACTGTAGACTGTAAAACATTGCATATGAAGACTCTAAGTCATTACACATACATAACTAGAAAAAATGGCTCCCACCACCCGGCTCGCGGTATATATCTTCAATATCTGCCCATTCGCTCTTTCCTCACTCTCAGACACACACATTTCCTTTTCATCTCACTCACACCCGGTCACGGAGATGAAAATCGCATCACGAGATTGCTGAAGTTAAGCATTTTTTGCCGGGCGTACTTTTTGCTCTTTCGGTGAGGTTTGTGTGTCTCAACCCTTAACTCGTAACAATTTGTCACAATTCTGAAAATGAAGCAGACTCAACGGAACGAAGATATCCTCTGAATATTTCCTGATCAGAGGTCGCCTTCCTCTTCCTCCTGTGTCACCTCTTCCCTGTCCCTTCTCGTGACTGAAATTCCCCCTCCCACTTCAGACAGATTCTGCTTCAAATATTCCCTCCTCAGCCCACTTCTGGACTTGTTCCTTGGTCATCTGAAGCCACCACCTTCAACCCATGACTACTCTGACCTCTAACTCCGCAGTGACTGCCGCACTTTCCGCCTCCGTCTCCTTTACTTTGACAGAGGTTAGCTGGTGGCAGAGCCACTGCAGAAATCTCAGTGCCATGTAAAAGTGCTACAGTCCTTTCACTGAAGTTCAGAATCCCGGAATCATTTCGGATAGTTTCACAGCCAAGTAGGTGCCATTGAACGGCCGTGCAAGAAACTGCAGGGGCTGCCCTGGTGGGGGCGGAAATTGAGCTAACAATTCAATGCTAAACGTGAAAAGATGCCAACTATCAATGAATTTATCACGCCTGCATCAGGATTGGAGAGGGTGGTGCACCATTGACTGGATATCAGTAACAACCAACTCAAATATTGTTTCTCTATTTTCCTGTTGTGGTCTAATGTCATGTGTCCATGTTCTGAACAAACAGAAGATAATATAAAGAAAACACACGTGAATTAAACATGCCAACATATCACACCGAAAACTTAGGCAGCATAGGAACATGGGAGCATAGGACTTAGGAGCAGGAGTAGGTCATTTAAGCCTGCTCCGCTATTCATGGCTGATCTGACTGTGGTCTCAACTACACTTTCCTGTCTGCACCGCCCATCCCATCCCATCCCATCCCCATCCCCATCCCCATCCCCATTATAACCGTTGATTCCCCTGTCTATCAAAAATCTACCTAATTCAGCCTTGAATAAATTCAATGACTCAGCCGCCACCGTTTTCTGGGGAAGAGAATTCCACAGACTAATAACCACCTGAGAGAAAATAAATTCTCCTCATCTCCATCTTAAAAGGGAGACTTCTTATTTTTAAACAGTGTCCCCTAGTTCTAGTCACCCCACAAAAGGAAACACCATCCCAGTATTCATCCTATAAAATCCAGCGCGCTATCAAATCCTAAGTAAACTTGGTTAAACATTCAGTATAGATTATGATTCCATTTCACTTGCTGCAGTTGACTGTCTCTAAGCTATACCAGCGACTGCAGAGCTTTAACAGTGGCCCCTTTATGTCTTTACCTTTACTTCCAGGTATCTTTTTGAAAGCAACTTCTACCTGTCGTTATCTTTTTAAGCTGTTTGTAACATGTTGGTTCTAAATCATTAACAGATCTATAACTATAAGTTTGTCAATCTCCTGATGAGTTAGACACAAGACTGTGTGTAGTCTTCGGGCGAAACTGGATTTATTAAATAAAAGCAACCACATGACCATTTTAAAACCATGCCCTCTGTCCAGAGTTTATAAACTTTCATTTTATCGCTATAAAGTAAAATGTTTGGCAGTTTGGGAAGTTGGGATTTCTTGCAGCAAAGGCTGATGAACTGGTGGACAACAAAACTAAGATGCTACATCTCCCTCATTGGTGGGAGGGTGAAATTACAGCATCACAAGTTTACATAGGCAGTTTCCATTATCAACTGGAATCTACAATGGAAAAGTTGACAGCATTGCATGCAGATATAAGAATTTAAATATAAGATCTATTGATAACAATGAATTGAAAGACATGAATATCTGTACTTTTACCCCACCATTGCTCCTTTCAGCTTTGTCTTCTGCTGTAACACCTTAGTGAATATAAGATTCTTCAATAAAAGACCAGTGGGCTTACAAGGTAATTATGTAAGTCAAATACATTCATCACATCTTAGTTCATTCGTTCGGAAAGATTCTCAAGTCCCCAACAATTGCTGCATACTGTTTCTTGAATGGTTCCAAGATCTTCACATTTCCCAAAAGCCATGTATTGATGATGCTGTATGTGAAGATCATCCTACTATCAGTCCTACTTTTGCCATTTACATGTTTGAATTTGTGAACCTGGTTCTCCTCTTGCAGTTTAGTTACAAATATTTATCTGACATTTGCTTTTCTCACATCATTCATTATCTTACACATTTCCATCAGATTAATTCTCAGACACTTCTTGGTTGAAAAGCCCAATTTTCATCATGACTCATGGCTTTATTAAATGAGACCAGTCTTGCAGTTCTTCTCTGCCTATAAGTGCTGGAATGTCTCCCTTGTCTTTCAGTAACCAGAATGGCATTACTTGAGGGGTAGTATAACCAGAGCACATTACAGTTAGATTGCATCTTCCTCTGACTTTTATTCTTCTGACCACATAGCGCAACTTCATACTAATTTTGATCCCTTTTGTTCAACGTTGTTTGGGGGTGTTGATGGTGAGCCTGTCGAGACTGCTATACCTCTCAATGCTGTTCTTACCCATAGGGAACATGTGTCACTTATAATTCTCTCTTATCTGAAGAATGCTACAATTGTCTTCATTAAATTTCATCCAGCAAGGTTCTGCCTGCTTATGCATTTTGTCTAACTCATTCTGCCATTTTTGAGCTGCCTGTTCCATTTCTACCACCCTACTAGTTTGGTAGACCAGCAAATTTGACTAATTTTCATTAGTCTTCATCAAGTTACTGATGTGAACTAGAAATACTAGCTGCCCTCATTATTCAGCACTGAAGACAACCCATTCCCCACACCCCAACATAACTCCTCTAGCAAGTACCCATTCAGCTAGTTTTTTAAATGCATTCATTGCATAACAATACATACCATCCTGACTTGGAGTTATATTTCTGTTCCTTCAGTGATGCTGGGTCAAAATCCTGGAACCTGCTCTCTAGGCCACATGGACTGCAGTGGTTTAAAAAGGCAGCTCACCACCACCTTCTCAAGGGCAATTAGGAATGGGCAATAAATGCTGGCCTAGCCAGAGACACCCACATCCCGTGAATGAATAAAGTGAAATTCCCAATGTCCACCTAGCATCACGACAGCATTGAGCTCAACTAATAGACCTTTATGTTGAACTTTGTCAAACACCTATTGGAATTTTAGGTATGGTACCTGGCATGACTTCTCACTTGGGTTGGCATGTCCTCAGGTTGGTCTGGGACCATCTTCCCCTTTGAACCCATGTTGCCTACTGTTGAGCAACGCCATCGTTCGACAGGTCAACCACACTTTTGAAACCATATCCCCAAGGTCCCTCTCCAAGCATTACATGAATTAGACCGATATCCCCGATAAGGTTCGAAGGTCTGGGCGAAATATCTTGACGATTCTCCCAGTTGGAACTGCTTGGTGGGTTCAATGGCCCCGGCTGCCTTGCTAACACTCTGGCAATTGTGACGGACACAAAAAACCCTAATAACAGGAACGCACGATGCTCCACCAGGCAGTAGCACTTCCTACAAAATCAAGAAATTGCTATTCCACCCTGTGTACATCGGGAAGGGGAATCTTCCTGTTTTAAGGAAGTTTGGTGGAATCTGACCATTAACTGAAGTTATACTTCATATATCAAACGTACATCAAAACCTTTGAAAACAGCAACAGAACTGAAAGCAGGCAACGCATCCGCGTTAAAATGCTTGTTTATAAACAGCTGAGCCGTTCTAGCGGACGACAGGGCACATACAAAATCTCATTTCAAACTCATCTGCCCGGACCCTGCAGCCCCTGTCACGGAGGGACAGGCTGCTCTGCTCGGATGGTTCGGCGAGAGCAAAGGGCTTTGAAAGCCATCTATTGAGAGCCCAGGGATGGATCTTGAGAGCGTTTTAGAAGTTGGTCCCCGGCTATGTGAGGCACTTACCCGCTCGACACTTGGCGCAGCAGCCCTCGACACCACCGATACTCCATCTATATTCTTCGAATCGACAGGATACAGTTATACCAGGACGAACGACCAAGAAAACTATTAACAGCGCTAGATGTTTGGAAACTAGAGGGGACATATCGCCTTTCTGGTGTCAGACAACCCCACAGGAAGATGTTTGTCAATCAGGCCCGAGCAGCCACCTAAACTTGCTCTTTATACAAAGCGCAGGGAACTTCCCTCGTCCCTCCCTATCCCACTGAAAGTTTCCTCTGAATAATCAATCGTGTCAGCTGGAACTTATAAGTACAAGAAATTCAAGAGACCAGAGAAGCTGCAATTATTCTCAGAGAGGGGACGTTGAAAGCGGATTCATAGAAATTGTGGAGAGTTTGTTGTTGATGGGATAGAGGGAACATTGCTTCCCATTAGCAGGAGGATCGGTAACCAGAGGACGCCGGTTTAGAATAATTGGCAAAAAAAAACAGGCAGCTGATGAGATTTTTTTTTACCCAGCGCGATCTGGATGCACAATAATAACTGTCAGATAGAAACTAGATATATCCTTCAAAAAGCTGAAATCCCATCTGCAGGGCGATGGGGGAAAGAGCTGGGTGATTGGATAGGTCAAAGGACAAGCAACAAGGGCTGAATGGTCTTCTGTACTCTGTGATTTGCTGAACAAGTGTCATAGAGAGGAATCATAGAATGGCGCCGATCGAGGCCATTCAGCCCGTCCTGCCTGCACGGGCACTCTTAAGGGGCTCACTGAGTACCAGTCCCCTGCCTTCTCTCCGTACCCTGCACATTCTTCCTTTTCAGATAACAGTCTTGAATGTCTTGACTGAACCTGCCTCCACCACTCTGTCAGGCAGTTCATACCAGATCCGAATCACTCGCTGGGTGAAAATGTTTTTCCTCATTATCCGGTTGCTTCTTTTACCAATTACCCCAAATCTGGGTCCTCTGTGTCTCAATCCTGCCACCAATGGGAACAATTTCTCCCTATCTACTCTATCCCTATGTTTCTACCAATCCACTCAATTATCTTCCTCTATCCCCATGCTCCTGCTCTTTTCCCATGCTCCTGCTCTTTTCCCGTGCTCCTGCTCCCTCCCCATGCTCCTGCTCTCCAGGTGCTCCTGCTGTACTCATGCTCCCACTCTTCCCATGCTCCTGCTCTCTTCCTGAGTCCATTTCTAACTTGTGTGACACTAACATGTGGCACTGAGGTACTGTCATGAATCTAACATTTTTTCATTATACTGTTGTGTTTTATTGTAAAATAGGTTTACATGTGTGAGCGTAAGTGGCTCTGTCTTTGTGATTGAATTAGAGTAGAGTCAGATAGATTGAAAACTTGAAACTACCAAAAGAAGTTAGAGGTAAAAGCATTTGAAATGCTTATCAGTCAACATAGATGACGATATAGCATGTAGGGTGTGTCGGAAATTTTCATTTTAGATATGTGAAGTGGTTGTTTGTGTTTCAAAGTGGGGACAGGATGTTTACACCTCAGAAGATTAAACAAGGCCAAGGAGCATGTTTAGTTCTTTCCCAAAGGTACTGAACATATTGGTAACATGAAAAAATTTTATATTATGGGAAAAGTAAATTTCCAAAGGCATATAGAACAATGTAATTTACAGATTAAAGGGAGAGAAACTTATATAAAGAAGTAGGGAAGGTTATGTTGTTGGGCCATGTAAGATCTGAAAGAACAATATAAAACAGTCTTGGGAGACCCTCCAGCTACTTTTGAAGAAGTCTAGTAACCAAAGATAGAGTAAAGCCTTTGCGATCCCACTGTCGAGTTGGTGCTGTGGGAAATTTGCTGGCTTGCTGTTTAAATTTATAATCTATTTTGGACTGTTGCCTTAAAGGGATGTATAGTTGGGAGTCAGGTTAATTAGGAATTTTGGGATTTGTTACAGTATTAAGTAACTGTAATCTTATGCATGTGCTTGAACTCTTCTTTTGCTAATAAATGTTTTAGTTTAGTTTTTAAAACCTCTTAAGATGTTAGTGGACCATTACTTCCGATTTCAATGCAGAAATCTTCTTGTAATAAATGCAAATTGCAAAACCATAGTGATAGCATGGCCAAGTTTCCCTAATGGATTTGATCTGCCTGGCACACATCAGCTGCCACGTTAATACAGCATTGCTGTTTATTCTGGATCAGGTAGTTACTGTCATCTCTCAGAATAGACTTATGCATGCCACGTGGGATCTGAAATCTGCCATACTCGCCCACTTACTGAGATTGAAAGGTTGGATAGGTGTTTCCAAAACTTAAGACCATAAGACGTAGGAGCAGAAGTGGGCCATTCAGCCCATCGAGTCTGCTCCCACCATTCAATGAGAACATGGCCGATCTGATAATCCTCAACTCCACTTTCCACTAACCCTTGATTCCCTTCATTGCACACTTACAACCACTTGTCCTACAGAATAGTGGGGGTGCTGGGTAGCAGAACCATTGCAATTGGCAGTGGTACCATAGGAGAGGCATTTTTCAGAATGGCAGCACACTTGCTCCCTTGCCACCCTGGAATGCCAACTGAACTAGACTGCCCCAGTAGCAACGAGGCATGACAGTCTATAGCATTGACTTCCTGATTCCAAATTCCTCAAGGACTCCAACCACGGTCAATGCAAGTGCTCTCATTGTGGGCAGTGGAGCCTGCCACATTCCAAGCTATAACCCCTGGGAAAATGCCTCATAGGACCATAAAGGGTGGGTGGAATATAAGACAGGCATTAGGGAACTGAATAAACATTACTCCCTGTATGTGTTACTGATATTTGCATATTTATATGGCTTTCATGTTGTGTTGTGTTTTGATAGGAGATTTGAACAGTGACAGAGAAAATTCCCATGCTGGTGTTTGGCAGGAGGGTATTGTATTGCAGAATGGAAGGACAGGGTGTTTGAGGTGCAGGTGGGAAGAAGTGAATCCTGCAAAGCTCCCCAGGCTAACTTGCTCAGGTGGAGCATTAGCTGCAGGTGGGGTCACTGACACTTGGGCTCTTCATTGTCACCCTCCGCTCACTCCAGCTCCACAACAGCTAGCTTCAAGGCTTGCCCCATTTGCAGGAGCAGACTGCTGTGCACAGGACACCATGAAGATCCTCAACATGTTTTAGCTAGTAAATCAATCTTGTCTTCAGCATTGCTGCTAGTTTGTCAATAACTGCTAAATGTGTACCTCTGTGCAGATGCTAACAATTTTTTAGAGCCTAATCCCAGCTCAGGCCTTGAAGTGCTGTGGTAATGTCCCCACCTCTGGGCTAAAGGCTCTGGGTTCAAATCCCACTCCAGGCCTTGATGGCCATGGAAGGGAAGGTGCATTCATAATGTGGCCAAACAGGTTGATTATCAAGCTGTAAATCCTTCCTATATGTCTATGGCCATACTACAGAGGCAATGGCAACCTATTGCAGTACTTTGCCAAGCATAATCATGGACCAATCAAATGGAAGTCCATGGTTGCCAATGCCCTCTTAGGGCATGGGACCTGAAGGTGGAGGAATCTCCAGCCCATCAAAACAAAAACAACCACCCACAGACTATGGCAATGTATTCTTCATACCAAAAGGCAGGACTCGCACAGTCCTGATGACATCAAATGCTGAGCTCAATTGGACCTCTTCACTAAGTCCACCATCCAATAAGCCTCAGGTTGACTGATATTTAGTGCGCCCTAGTTTATGAATCTCCTCTCTGCAAAGCTTAAGCACCAGTCTTTCTCAAGTAATTGATTTTTACCATTATCTGTCCAAACCTCTTATGATCTTGCCCTTCTTTAGGACCACAAGTGATTGCTGATGGCATGGTGAAGGATGGCCATATTATTCCCAGGTTCAGCATCTCCTGTGTTTCCTGAGCGATGTGCTCCTACACACCATGCGGTATGGAGTATCCATGTTGGTGCATGGGGTATCTGTTGGGCCTGGGATATCAATGCCAGACAAGAGGCATTTGTATGGGGTATCCATGTTGGTACTTCAGATCGAAGTGCTTGTGTTCATCTCAGCATAAACCACTTAGCTAGTTGATTCTGTGCAGGAGATAACAGATAAGTTGATTCCGTAACCTTATCCACCAAAGAACTTGTGTTACTTCTGGGTAAGAAATTTGCAATCTTGCCTTCTTGTAATCTTGCCCTTGCACGAGGCAGTGACAACACAGACTCCATCGCTTTGCGGGACTGATAGAGTTTTGCAATAAACTCACCGCTTGTCTGATCGATTGAATAATGAGTTTTTACAGTAATTTGAATGCCAAATTCAATGGTAATTTGAATGACAAGAACATTGCTTACACCCACATGCCCTAAGAATCCAAAGTGAATATGGCAGCATACATCCCAACATGGCAGTCAGTGTACCTTCAAACCTCTTTCTCTGAGGATGATGGGCGGTGACACCAGTGCATTGACTGGTTAATGGATATTGCTATCCCAGTGATTGAATAAAACACGGCCAAAATGCATTTCACCAGTTTTACATTCAAAAAATAGGTACAAGGCAAATTAATTTAAATAGGATTTTTGTTTTTATTTGTTCTTTCATGGGATATGGGCTTTGCTGGCAAGGCCTACATTTGTTGCCCATCCCTAATCACCCTTGAACTGACTGGCTTGCTAGGACATTTCAGAGGGCAGTTAAGAATCAACCACATGGCTGTGGGCCTGGAGTCACATGCAAGCCAGACCAGGTAAGGACGGCAGGTTTCCTTCCCTAAAGGATAACATGGCCTGCACTCAAGCTGCACTGGGGTCAGACCCCCTGCAAAATTCATGGGCCCTGTTTTTCAAGACTCCAGGAAGAATACCTAAAACAGATGATGGACCTGTTGAGTACATTAGAAGCCTAATCCCAGTTGGGATCCCTTTACAATTTTTGTTCTGTATGAGTGGGACAGTTATCAGGATTGCCCAGGTCCAAAAAGCCTTGCTGATGTTGGGTCTAAGAGGCATTCATGTTGATTGCTCTTTGTCCCTGAGCCCTAGATATCCTCAACCTTGCAAAGAGTATTCTGCATAATGGAATCTCTGTCCACAGGGCTGGGGCTCAGGGGATTCAGCCAATCAAAGTCCTGCTCTGCTCCCATTGCCCTCAGAAATGGGGTTGCTGTAGATCTTTTACCACAAAATGATGGGGAGATCCCTCTTATTCAACTTAAGTTCAACATGCAGCAGATTTTCCCATTTTTCATATTACAGATTGTCCAGTTAAGCATGCAGAGTTCAAAAAAGCACAAGTCAAGGAAGCTGTACAAAATACATTTGCTGAACATTTTGCCACTTTTGTTCCTGTCTTTATTGCTGCACATTCACTCATTACATATCTACCCATGCATATTTGCAAAGACGTACAGTACAAAATTTGAGCTGTTACTTTGTGTTGATGCTGGTACTAATGTGTCTGTGGAAAAGCCGAATTGTTTTACAAACAGGAATTTCACACCATCTGTAGATTTGTCAGATAAATCCGGTTTACCAAATGAGAATGAAAGCTGACTATTCATCTCCCTTACTTTGAATAACTGGGAATATTGGAGAATAATACTCACTCACAAAAAGGCCATCATGAAATGATATAAGAAACAGTATAAGAGATGGCATAATGTTAAGAAGGGTATATAGACCAAATCTAATTGTCACTGTAAATGCACAGGAACTGAATTTTCAAAACACTGCCAGTAATGCAAATCATTTATATGCATTTTAGTGCAAAATTCTCATCTGCAATTTTAGCACTTGCGTGCTATTCTTTTTATATTGGTGTTAAAGGCTATTTTTATTCAAGGTTAAGTTTGTGACAATGCATGTATACACATCGAAATAATGAATAGGGCCAGAGAGAGAAAACAGCTCAAACATCTTTGGTTTTAAGCCTCTTGACAGTTTTCTGCCGTTAGAAATCAAAGAAATTCATTGGGACAATTTAGGGGGCAGTTTTGGAAACAATTTTCCTTGAGTAAACCATGTGTGCCCTCTTAAACTAAAGGGCATCAAATAATGGAAAAAAAAGCCAGCATTTATTTTGATTTCTAAGTAGCTACATCTAGATGGTTGTAGGCGTACAAATATGAAGCATCGCAGTACAACGTCACCACAATGAGCACACAATGTTCACAAAAGTTCGTAGGTAGTAGATACTATTTACATTATGCTTTCAAAGTCCTTGTTATCATTTGCAAAAAAAGGTCTTTAAATGTATGTTTGGAAAGTATCAATCATTAGAGTACTCATTATCCATACAAGGGCAAATGAAATTCAGGGACAAAGCAGTCATTCTGATCTTCAAAGCTGACAACCCTGGTGACATTACTGTCCCTAGTGTTTTCACTGATTATTCCATACATTTACCTCTCTGATTAAAGTTCTTCTCTATCAGTTTTAAATTTCCTTTCTGACAATTTAAATTTGAGTTTCTTCAGTTTATTTTGAATTATATTTCTGGGCTTATCTCATCTGTATCATTTTATATTTTATATACTTTTAAGTGGGGATCCCTCTTAACCTCCTCCTGACTGGATTGTAAAGCTCAAGATTCTTTAATTCTTTCATATCCCTTTACGCTTGGGTATCCATCTCTCTTTGGGGTTATCTCCAACCTTTTATGGATGGCCTGAACTGAACACAAATGCTCCGAGGCACTGCATTGTGAAGTCTTAACATACAAGGGAGCGTAAGGAACAATGAAAGTCAACAGATCGGTTAGATGGAACTACTTTACACAGGGATGTTGATTATATGAACTGACCAACTGGGGTGTAATAGAAAACTGGATAGATAGTTAACAGAGTATAAGACTGAGTATAGGTGGAGTAGGGGTTTGGTATTTTTCAAAGCTTGCAACTGATCAGAGAGATTGTAATGGCCTCTGTCTGGTTCCCATATTCTCAATCTCTCTAGATTTGTATTCTGCTGTTCTGGCTGGACAATTCTACTAGTTTTTGAAGTTGGTTATCACAAGGTCCAAAGATTGAAAACGACAAGTCTACTATTACACCAGGGATCTTTTCCAAGTCACTGGGTGGAATTTTACGGTCCTGCCAGTGGCGGGTTTTGTGGTGGGTGGGAGCGGAAAATTTGGAGAGGAGCCAAAGTCGGATTCCCACCGGCGGGAAACCAAGCCGGAGTTTTTCCCCTCGCTACCTTCATGGTGGGATCATGCTGGGCCGGCTTTCCTGCTGATCCATGTCAGGAATGCCATTTGCATGTATTATCATCTCATGAATGCTCATTAAAAATGCAACTCGCCGGAATCACGCTTCTCCTCCTAATTATGTGCCACGCCAGCGGGAAATTAGACCGGTCTGAATCACGACCGAATATAAGTGGCGTGCAGCTGCCCACCCTCACTTCGCTCGTGACTTCGAGGTGACGGCCTCATTCAAAGTCGACCTGCAACAGCGTTGCTCTGGTTTCTCACCGATGCCAGTGTTAGCCCACACGGGTGGGGGGGTGGGTGTAGGGGTGGTCTGCTCACAGTGGGTGTCTCTGTACTCCAGGAGGACAGCAATGAGTGCGTGCTGTGGATCTCAGGCAGGGCTGCACTCAGAAACAAAAACCAGCATTGCAACTAAGGGCTGGGGGTAGAGGGGGGAAAGATGACAGAGACATGAGGAACAATGGGGTATGGTGGGGTTGGAGAGGGGGAAAGGATGACAGAGACAAGGGTGTCAATGGGGTATGGGGGGCGGGGGAGGGGATGACAGAGATATGAGGGACAATAGGGTATGGTGAGGTTGAGGGAGGCAGGACGGTGGCAGGCAGAGGGAAGACAGAGGGTGTGGAAGTTGGAGCATGACATGGAAGACTAGAACACAGACACAGGAGGGGGTGGATGGGAATCGAACAGTTTGAATGGGAGGAGATGCACACAGGCTTGGGAATTGGGAGGGTGGGCGGATTGTGTTAGTGTGGCACAAGAGGAATGGATGGGTTGCACAGAGACTCATGGAGTGGAGGGGAGAAGGGAGACTGTGTCATGATCAGTTATGAAGGAACTGGAGAGCTCATTGAAAGACACTCATAGTCCTGGTATGGGGTCAAGGGGTTGGAGTGAAAGATGAAAGGCAGTCCTGAGGCTTTGCAGGCCATGCTACAGGGCTATGCTTGGCACGCACGTCATAGACCCACTCCAGGGAGGGGCAAGGCCTGCGTGATCAATTGGGATAAGGCACAGCTTGATGTGCAGGGTATGTTCATTGTCTTACTGTTGGTGGTGATGGGGTTGTCCGGCTTGGTGCTGGGTTGCAGATGGGATGGTCATGGTTAGGGGAGGCGTCTGCAGTCTCTAAGTGGGGAAAAGGTGATGTCGGGGGGTAGTCGAAGCTCTCCTGGAGGTGGGATGGTGGGAGAGTTGGCTGGTGTGGTTGTTCTCCTCTGTATGCAACCGTGCACACAGCCTTGAGATGGGGAGGGGTGAGGTCCACATGGGGCATGGGGATATCAAAAGTGATGGGTTCAAGGGAGAGGGCAGGAATGTCCATGACAATGACAATGGGATCCAGGGTTACTGGGGGAGGCTGGAGAATCACTGGAGGGAGTTCTACCTGCACACTGTGAGGTTCCAGGAAGATTGGAGGGATCCTACAACATCTATGTCAACAAGGTGCTGAAGCAGTTCCACCCCGACATGAGGTGGAGATCTCCAAGGCCATGAGTGTCATCAACTCATCCGTCAGCGACATCTTCGAGCGGATCACCGGCAAGACTTCCAGCCTGGTCCATTACACCAGGCAGCAGATCATCTCCTGCAGGGGGATCCAGAGCGCCGCCTGCCTCCTGCTGCTGGGGGAACTGGCCAAACACACCATCTGAGGGCACCAAGGCAGTCACCAAGTACACCAGCTCCAAGTAGAGCTCTGCAATTAAGAAAAAAGGCAGGGGGAGGGTCAAAGCTGGTCTCAAAGTAAAAATGCAGCACCACCATCTTGAAACCTCAAAGTTATTGTGCAGTTTAAAATTGTAACTGGGAAAGAATCTGCCAGGGAGGGGGTTGAGGCAGTGTGGGAGGACCCCATGGCGGGTCTAAGGGAGCACCCTCAAACTGCTTAGAGTCACAACATAGAAATAGAGTCAGAGTTGAGAGAAAAGATGTAGACTTCCTTGAGAAGATGCAATTGGAGCCACTGCCTTTTGGTGCACTTTAACGAGAGACAATGCAGGAGTCAGCGACTTCACAATACAGTTGCTCCATTTGAGCGTTAAAAGAGAGGTTTATGAGAATGGAAAATGCAGGGAACTGTTAAGGAAGCACAGCTGCTGCATATCTGCCAGATCATCAATGAAAGCCTCCAATGTGCTTTTCCCAGTTGGCATGGATAACGGGCCAAAGATCATTGCTGAAGTGCAAGTTGAGCTTAATCAGCATATGAGATCAGATATTGCAGGAGTGCCTTTGCTAATGTGGCACACTCCATGAATGTGTCGAAACTTCTTCTAACCTCTGTGACATTGAGGTGTCAAGTATCAGGGTTGGCATCTTGGTCACCTAGATCTGTGAGTTTGTGCCTGAGCTGCAAGGATGTATCAGCGATAAGCTAATAGCGCAGATGCAGCTCTAGGGCATGACAGTGGCTTTCTGTTTGCGAATGGGAGGTCTACTATATTTACCCAGTAATTCATTAATCTGTTGCATCTATCAGTCCGCAGGGAGGAGGAGGATTAAATAATGGAATCTGAGCTCAATGCTGCCTTCTTGATGGCAATGATCCGACTAAGGAGGAGAAGAAGGGCCCGGCTCTGCCCAGCACAGCTTCGAGAAGAGGCCCGGCCTGGTCCTGGGGAGCCCCAGCAAGCCCTGGAGGATGAGGAGGTCAGACACATCCCTTGGAGGCAACTTGCACAACCAAGGGTCTATCAAAGATGCCTTTCCTATCTGGAGATGAGCAAGAGACAATGCCACACACATCTACGCTTGTCAAGAGATGTGGCGGATCATATCTGCCACATTCTGCAGGAGGATCCAACGCCCTGTAGACTGGGTGGGACAACTCCTGCCAGTGCTCAATTTCTTTGACTGAGGATCATTCCAGGGATCCACAGGGACCTATGTGGCATCTTGCAGGCCGCCCCACACATGAACAAATCACAGAAATGACGGATGCCCTCTACAGTGAGGCTCATTATTGTGTGAAGTTCACACTGGGTGAAGCTAGCCAGGCTGCTAGATTCCAGGGTTTTGGAGGAGAGATACAACGTGGCGCATAGTTTGATAAGATCCATCATAGAGCAGACCATTGGCATCCTTAAGGTGCACTTCCGCTACTTGGACCACTCAGATGGGGCTCTGCAGTACTCTCCTGAGAGGGTTCGCTGCGTCTGTCACTTCAAACGGGAGATCCTTTGTCAGAGGGAGACATGAGGGAGGCTGAGAGCTCCTGTGACCAATGAAGAGCAGGAAGGGCAGGAACCTGAAGAGGGAGATGAGGGTCAGCTTCCACATGATGATGCCATGGAAGAAGCCCAACGTGGAAAACGCGTGCCATGCTGATAGCCACAAGATTCCAGGAGTAAGGTGCAGGCAATGGGACATGGCCACACTCCCCCTGTCCCTTAGCACAAGGCCTGTGCACAGAAAGACCTTTCCAACAGTAACATCGAGAGCAAGTTCAGCATTTAGACTTGCACTTTCAACCCTCATGATTCACCAGGCCCTAACCTTTGGAAAGGTTAGTGGCAAACCCTGTATCTGTACGCTCTGGGAAGTGAAAGTCGGCACAACAGTGCAAACGTCGAATCAAAGGACTTGATGCAGTCATCACTACATTAGTGAGAAACTACAGCGCACACTGAGACACTCGCATGATTGGAGAGACCATCGTGGCTGCAGGTCTTGTGCCTTGATACTACCAAAGAAGACAGCCATCTCATTTTTAGAAACAATTACAGCTAAATTTCCAAGGCTATTGAGCACTCCTAACTCCATGTTATCTTGTAAGAGTAGAGGTTACTAATACATTATGCACTTCCAGTAAAGAGTTTGACACATTTCCCTGACATAACACAGGAGCTGAGTAACTATTATGACAGCTACACTTAGCACGATTGTGAGGCTCACACAGGGAGGCAATCACGGAGTTGGAGCATGTCTCAAAATGCACGACGCTTTCAAACAACGAGACCATTCTCATGAACAGCAAAGGTATTTACAAAGGTGCATGATATATACACTGATTGAACACCTATGACGCAAAAGCGATGTCAAATTTTCTTAATTTTTCTAACCGCACTGCTATGTCTAGGTGCATCCCCAACACCTGCAGGAGCGGTGGAGGCAGCCTGCTGACTTCTATGCCCTATTGTCTTTGATGGCTTTGTTGGGCGTCCTCTAGAGGGCCAAGACCTTGAGTGCCCTGGCCTGCTTTGGGTCTCCTGCTGTGGGGCAGGTGCACCCTCCTCAGCCTGTACAGCTGCAGGTGATGGTGTCACAGGCTGAGGGAATTGGATCAGCTGAACACTCTCGGAGTCACCTGGGTGGATGGCCCCAGGGTCTCCAGTTGCTGGTCCTCCTCCCTATGAGCACCCCAGGGCTCCTGACTGGCTCCCTGAGGACAAGACGCTCCTGGAGGGAGGTCAATGTGTCCTGCCCCCCCTTTCACCTAGCCACTGATGGATCCCACCAATGCCTATGGTGAGGGAGTGCAGGCCCAAGTGCAAATCTAGCAGATCTGCTGGACCAAGGTTTCCAAGGCAGCTGCCACGCTTCTCATGCAGACTTCGAAGTACTCGCATGTTGGAACATTGGACATCAGGCAGAACGTGGACGGACTCCTCCACCCTTCGTTCCACAGACTACCTCTCAACTCTACCTGATTTTCCACCACCTGTTGTTGCACCTCCAGCATGTTAGAGACGGCCGCTTCAGGGGCTCATCATTTGGCTTGGGCTCGGCAGGTGTCTGATCTCCAGCAGTCTTCTGAGTGCCAGAGACCTGGGCTGTCATTGCCTCCAGCTGCTGCGGAGGTGTGTTTGTGAGGTGTTCCCCAGAATGTGACCCCGAACCTATTCTAGAACTATGTATGACCCACCGGCATGTGTGTCTTTGCACTGGTTGAGGATGCAGGTGAATACTGTGATGGCTCCTCATCCTCAGCATCCTCCTCTGAGGTGGCCTGGGGATTATGGCAGCTCTGGTGATCTTCCTGGACCTGCTGGTGCCTTTAAGAGAAAGAAGATAGATTTAGTTCATGAGCAGGCTGAATGCAACATTGCATGTTTTTTAGCCCTTACCACTACGGTTCGCACTCCCTTTGACCTTTTGTTGATGACATCTTTAGCAACCTCCCCTTTGCCCCCACCTATCGCTGGCCTTCTATCCAACTTCAGCTGCTCCACCCACCTTAAACAGTATAAATTTCACCACATTCCTACTTCTCCATAGCTCTGAAGAAGGGTCATTTGGACTCAGAAGGTCAACTCTGTTTCTCTCTCCACAGATGCTGTCAGACTTGCTGAGTTTTTCCAGCATTTTCTGTTTCTCATTGCACCTTACTCCCTGAGAATATCAAGATGTGGTCAACACATGGAGGGCTCATCCATACTGGCTTGCTGGGAGAGGTCGATTTCGCCTTCCCCACTGGACCGACCTTTGTCTTCGCCTGCCAGCTCGGCCCCATCCTCCTCAAACTGGGGCATCTCCTGGATGTCCGCTGTCTGTCCTCCGGTCTGGGATATCAGCCTCCGGCTGTGGGCGAGTTTGGCCTGCATGAAGAGAAATGGATGGAATGTGGTGAGAAGGGACGGAGCAGAGGTTGGGAAGCATGCATGTCTGCCGTGTGTGCTCTGCCCTCCCAGTAAAGGCTGAGGATGGAGTCTGTGAAGCATGGTAGATGAGACGCTGGTGATGTTAAAATGTCTGTGAGACGATCAGTGCTGATGTCCCCCCCCCCAACTAATATTGTGTGAGTTCCCTGAGCAGTGTAACCCTTTGAGTGCATGATGCCATTACGAGAGTGTGAGATTGGACTGAGCTGAATGTTGACTTACCCTGGTGGTACAGATCAGATCATTCACCCTCTTCCTGCACTAGATGGCATTTCTCCGGCAGGCGCCCGGTGAGCTGACCTCCCTTGCAACTGCCTCCCAGGTCGGCGACGTGAGGCTGGTGGGCCTCCTGAAGCCATCCCTTGGGTAGAGGACATCCCGGTGCTGACGGACTCTGGTGATGAGGGCATCAAGGTAGTCACTGCTGAACCTGGGAGTAACTTTTCTCTTTGGTGGAGCTATATCGGGAAGTTCCCTGCACATGGCTGGCCTGCTGAGAGTAATGCGTGTGCTCGGGTGGTGTTTAAATGCGGTGCCCAGACCATCGACCCGTTAGGTAACAGCGGGGGAGCCGAATCACTTCCTGCCCTGCCATGTGATTCAGAGAGCTGCTCACTGATGCATAACTAATGAGCTTCTGAACATGAAATCTGACTTCACTGCTTTCTCTGTTTCATTCTGAAAAATCAATACTCGCTTTTGGTGGCCAGGTCAGTTTGTGGCTCATGTTATCCCAGATTCCTATGGCTTCCAGGTTATAAGGTTAGGTTGGACTTCATGAAGCAAACCAAAAAAAAAGTCAAAAATCCACCATAAAATGTACAAAAAAGTGCATTTGGCAAGCAGTTGGAAAATCACAGTTCTGTAATAGTGTGAATTTTACATGATTTGGTTACACAAGCTTGCAAAAACAATGCACGTGGGGCATGATATCCCAAAGTGGGTCATGATGTAGGGCTGCTCTCTCAAGCCACCTTAAAACACAGTGGGCTGAATGTTATGTACCCCCGATGGGCATATTTCCCGTGGAGTGGGCACATAAATTGGGGTGGGCGACCATCCTGTCACCTTCCTGCTCACATCCGAGTTCACCAGGAGCTGCCCCAGTTTGAGGAGGATGGGGCCGAGCTGGCAGGCAAAGACAAAGGTCGCTCCTGTGGGGAAGGCGAGATCGGCCTCTCCCAGCAAGGCAGTATGGATGACCCCTCCATGTGTTGATCATATCTTGATATTCGCAGTGAGAGGTATGCACTGTTGTATTCTGCCTGCTCATGAACTAAATCCGTCTTCTTTCTCTTATAGGCACCAGGGTGTTGCTGGATGCTGAAATCTGATAATACACAGCTCGTACCATAAAATGTTTGGCATGGGCAGCAGAGCAGGAAGCTCAATTTTTAACCTCAAATGATCAAAGGGCAAGAATGGGGGTGGATGGAGTGTTGCTTTTCGGGGGTTGCCCTTTGCCGATCGCAGGGCGGCACCTCCGTTAGACTACCTACTCCTTCCCTTAAACCCACCCCCTCCCTCTCTTCCTAACCCTCGCGGGCCAGGACTCCGGACTTACCTGCTCTGGGAGGGTCCTAGGCCTGAGGCGTTACCTGCAGCCAGATGCCACTGACACCTTCCTGGCACCGCAAGACTGAGGGAGCTGCCGGCCAATCCGATTAGCCGGCAGCTCCAGGGGGCGGAAGTCCCACTTGGCTCTCGTTAATAAGCCCCGCAGTGCTTAATTGCTGCAGGGCAGGTCGGCATGGAGCGTGTTAGCCCCACGTTGCTGTGGTTTTGTGCCATCTGCCCCCCTGCCCCATATTATTCCACCCACTGGTTCTCATTTAAACACGTTCCAAAAAGTTATTCACTATTTTCTTCAGTAAAAACACTCTTGTTTCTCTAATCCATGATTTTATTTGATTTGGTAAGTGCGTGTGTGATAAACAGATTCACTTGAACAATAAATATTAAGAACAATAAATGTAATCAAAGTCAAACCTAAAGAATAGCAAGATAAAGCTGGTTGAAATTTTTGAAGCAAATGTTCACATAATAAATTATCAGGCTTCCCACTGGGAATTCAACTGGGATTATTATCCATGGTGGTTTATTGAACTTCCAGCAGCACAACAGCATATCATGGCACAGTTTCTATTTTTAAGAGAATTATGTCGGAGTTCATTCTGGAGTTGCTTTCCTGTGGCCTGAACACATATTACAAGCTTTCTGCAAAACTATGAAATTAAATACTTAAGTAGCTGTTGCAAAAGATAATTCTAGAAAAAAAATTTCTGAAGTAATCCCTCATCGTGCATTACCCTGATTATCTGCCACCACAAAACAGTTGAAAGATTTCCTTGTTGATATAGATATATCAGTTCAAATTGCTGTATCGGTTGCCAAACACTAATCTTGCTTCAGAGGGTAACACTTAGATTAATACTAAAGATCACCAACTATCTCCTTCAAGCACAACTCAGTCTCTGGTAACTACCATTTCTTAATTGCAAAACAAAAACAGAATTACCTGGAAAAACTCAGCAGGTCTGGCAGCATCGGCGGAGAAGAAAAGAGTTGACGTTTCGAGTCCTCAAGTTCTGTCGAAGGGTCATGAGGACTCGAAACGTCAACTCTTCTCTGCCGATGCTGCCAGACCTGCTGAGTTCTTCCAGGTAATTCTGTTTTTGTTTTGGATTTCCAGCATCCGCAGTTTTTTTGTTTTTATTTCTTAATTGCAATCTGGCAGTGTTCTGCAGTGCCTCTTTATGGCAAATGAGCTTAAAACAAAATGACTCGAGCTGTGTACATTTTTCGATCGGGAGACAATTCTTTTGCTTATTCACGTAAATCTGTGGTGTAGTAATCACACACATAAAGCCAGAATTCTAGAAACAGAATTAAAGAATCCTGCGTCCACAACTGGATTAAATTTGCTCTTTTGCACTTACACTATTTTTGCACTTTCAAAGATGTAACAAACCAACTGGCTGAGCAGGGAAACACTCTTTCAGCCCAAATAATTGACCGTCATTATGAACACATGCCATGGAAATCAGGAGAAAATCCCATGTAGCATGTCTATGGGCTATTTCAAAACACTTTAGTTAGTGATCATGGTTAGAAGTCTCACACTCTTAGCAGATGCTGCTGTATTGGCTTCTAGACACCTTTGAGGTGAGTCTTAGCAGATCCACATTGTGTGTCAACAAACTGGAGCTGCCAGGTAGCTTTTAAAGAAAACTAAGATTTTTGACCATTAATGGGACATGTGGTACCAAGTAATTAAACAACTGAGTCCTGGTTACAGACAGCAGTACCCTTTCTGATTGCAGGATGAGCTAGAAGCTCTTCAGCACAGCCTAGTGGTGTTTCACATTCCATTTAAGCAACAATGTGCCAGTGGTAACATGCTCATCTTGAAGATAAGTATAAGCTAGACATGGTGCAGCAAGAGTCCTCTGTGGACCAGCATGGCCCAGTGATGCATAGTGCAGTCATACTCATTGCTCCCTGAACACTGCTCCATCAATCTCACTTTGCGGCCCATCAAAAATTATAGCATTAAAGCAGGGGCTGTTTTGGCCTTTTCTTTGATACGAGATTTTAAACAAAGCAATAAAGTGGTCTTACTGCTTTAAGGTTAAGGAGCTGTCTCAAACAGTTGGGAAAATTGTACACACACAGGATACAAACAGCAGTATTACAAATAGCATTTTGTTTTGTTAAGCAACATTTCTGGTTGATACAGCTTAAGAGATTCCAAGTATATGATTTTGATAGGGGCTCCTCACTCTTCAGAATTCTTCATGTACGCTCTGAGCATAATTCATCAGTTTACTTCCTGTGAAGTACTCGCTGTATTTCAGGATTTCTTCCAGTTCAAGATAGTGGTCCTGGTTCTCATCTGCAACAGCTATCATCTGCTTAGCCTCATTCAGGGCACTGTATTCGTTCATGGGATCCATGTATTCCTGTCAATCAAACAATAATGAGTTAATTATACCTGATTTTCTTTTTCTCTATGCGGGAGAGCGAAGCAGAAACAAGAAGGGGCAGAATTTTTTAAAATTAAAAGGGAAAGCAATATTAAAGCCATAATATATTATTATTTCAAATACTTATCTCAATTTAGCTGAAGATTCAGGTTTATTGGCCTCAGCCTATTGTTGATAATGTGGTGTTATTTATTTAATTTTTGGGGGTATGATGGTAAGCAGCAACGTAACCTGACACAACATCTAATTCAAGCTGCCTCTCCCATCTCTCTGGGTCTGGGAAGGAGATCAGATGCAGCTATAGTGTTACACAAGTGTAATACTTTTCATAATAATTTTCTGATTTGTTGTAAAGTAGGTTTATGGGTATGAGTGTAGATGGGTTTGTCTGTGTGATTTAATTACATTTGGAGTCAGGTAGACTGCAAGCTTGGAATTATCAAAAGAAGCCAGGTGTAGAAATGTGTTTGAAATGATAATGAGTAAATGGATGCTGGTTTAGCATGTAAGGTGTGAAGGGAATTTGCATTTTTAGATAAATGAAGGGATTGTTTGGATTTCAAAGGGATGTTAGTCTGTTTACAACCAGCCAGATAAGCAAGATTAGGGAGTGTGGTTATTTTTCCCAATGGTTACTGACAATATTAGCAACATGGAAGTTTTATATTATGGAAAAGGTACCGTTCCAAAGACATATGGGACAATGGAATTTATATATTAAAGAGAAAGAAATATATATAAAGGAGAATGAAAGGCTATGTGAGGAATGGTCCATGTAAGATCTAACAGGAGTGTGTGAAACAGCCTTGAAGAAGCCTCTAGCCATTTGTGCATAAGTCGGCTATGTCCATGAGCTGAAGCTGGAGAAAAGCATTTGGAATTCCATTGTCAAGTGGGTACTGTGTTAACTTGCTGGTTTTATTTTTAAATCTAAAATCTATTTTGGACTGTTGCCTTAAAGGAGGTGTGTAACTGGGAGTCAGGTTAATTATGAATTTTAGGGGCAGAATTTTGCCCTTGGCGGGCTGGCTCAGCAGGGACAATCAGGAAGCTGACCACCACCCACGATCAGGACCAGACCACGATTTCATGCTGGCAGGCCAATTAAGGCCCACCCACTGAGAAACGCGAGCAGCAGCTCTGTGCTTGGGGGAGGGGGGGGAAGGTGGTGCTGATGAGTGTGAATGGGCTGAGTGTGAACTTTGTGCATGCGTGCAAGTGAGCACTTCATAATCTCCCCGAGGCACAGAGATGAAGCTCAGGGAGATGAAGCACTGTTTAAAAAAAAGGAAATGAAGAAAATAAAAATGTAAGAAAACATGTCCCCTCATGTCATGAGCAGGGGCATGTTATTAAAACAATTTAAAAACTTTTATTTTATCTTTATTTGCTTTTGGAAACCTCATCCCACCATTAGGTTGGACGGGCAGTGAAAAATTTAAGTTAATTGATTAGTTAATGACCTTAACAGGTCTTTTAATTGTTGGCGAACGCACTGACAGCTCTGGCGCGTGCCTGCCAACTGAACTATCGCGTGACTGTGCATTGACGTTGGCAAGCTCGGCTGAAGTCAGTGCGCATCATTTCAGCTCGAGCAGGTCGGGAACGCGCCCGCCCGCCAAGTAAAGATTTCTGCCCTAGGATTTGTTATAGTATGAAGTAATTGTAGCCTTATGTACATGCTTGAAACCTTTTATTTTGTTAATAAATATTATCATTTAATTTTTAAAATCTTTTAAAGGTCTTGGTGGACTCATTACTTCTGAATTCAATGTACACATCGTCTCGTAATAAATACAAATTCCAAAACCGTTGTGAAAGCCTGACCAAGTTTCTCTTGTGAATTTGGTCCATCTGGCACACATCATCTGCCAGGTCGTAACAAGAGATTGTGGGAAGAGCTGAGAAAGGGCTGAAGAAGGGGTCGCGATTCATTTTGATCACTTAAATTCTTTTCTCTTGCTGACATGAGGCTCTCCTCCATGTTTACTTGGTCAAGCTATCACAACGGTTTTGGAATTTGTATTTATTACGAGAAGGTGTGTACACTGAATTCAGAAGTAATGAGTCCACCAAGACCTCTGAAAGATTTTAAAAATTAAATGATAATATTTATTAACAAAATAAAAGATTTCAAGCACGTACATAAGGCTACAATTACTTCATACTATAACAAATCCTGTACTTGAAGAACATTCTGTGACTCTGTCCTCCAAGCATTCACCCACTTTCTCTCAGGTTAATATCCACATAGAGATGGAACCATTTTAACAAATTCAAAGCTGTGCACTTTCCTGCTGTCTGCTTATGGTCACAGTCCAGCCCTTGTTGCCTCCAACTTTGTGCTCGTTCAATTCGAACCTCCTGCTTCTCTTTGCTGTGTCCTGGTTGGCTGCAGCTTTTGAGGGATCTGGCTAATTAGCTTCCAGCAGCAGTCTTACCGTGTCAGCTGTGGCTTGGTTGATAGCACTCTCGCCTCTGAGTCACAAGGGTCAAATCCTACTCCGGGGCTTGCGTACAAAAGTCAAAGCTGACACTCTGGTGAAATACTGAGCTAGCACTGTTGGAGGTGTCGTCTTTTGCATGAGCTATTAAACCCAAGGCCCCATCTGCCTTTTTGGGTGGATATTAGAGATCCCATGGCATTATTTCGAAGAAGAGCAGCAAAGTTATTTGTGGTGTCCTGGCCAAGATGTACCCTCAATCAACATCACAAAAACAGATTATGTGGTCATTATCACATTGCTGTTCATGGGAGCTTGCTGTGCACATACTCTCTGCTACTTTTTCCTACATTACAGCAGTGACTACCCTTCAAAAAGCACTTTTGACTGTGACATTTTTTGGTTATCTCCACCTATCACTGGCTCTACGTGTCCCAACAGCACCCCCCCGCACAGCCACAAACCCCCCCCCCACCCCCCACACACCCACCAACCACCAACCAACCAGCTTATATTTCACCCCTGTTCTATTTTTACTTAGTTTTGTTGAAGGGTCATTCAGACTCGAAACATTAACTGTGTTCCTCTCCACAGATGCTGCCAGACCTGCTGAGTTTTTCCAGGTATTTTTGTTTTTGTTTTAGTACTTTTGAGGTGTCTGGTGGATGTGAAAGGCACTATATGAGTTGCAACTCTTTCTTTCTTTTAAAGCGGATTGAGGTAGCAGCTTGTTCCCTTTGGTTGCAGGCTACATTCTCTAAGAAAGTAGAGTGGCTCCCATAGTCATTTATGGCAGTTCCTCAACATCCATCCTGAAGGGAGCCAGGAATCTGAGGGAAGCACCTTGCCTCTATTGTTTGCCCAAGGTTAGAAATTATTATTTAAAACATCCAGCAACATTATGTGCCCTGTTCCTCAGAACATTTGAATGTCAATATTGGACACCAGGCCTCACATGCATTTTCTTACAGCAAACATTGGGCAGACATTACATTGGCTGCTGGATTGGCAAGGTTTATTTCAAGGGTCACCATTCTGCTGGTTCTGCCTCTTTCAATTACTCCAACATGGCAAGGATATGGGATCAGGAGCAGCTGCACCATCGCGGTTGGATGTGCTCTTGGTTGAAATGATAAACTGAGATCTGTGTCTGTCCTCTCACGTGGATACAAAAGATCCCATTGCACCATTATGAAAGCAAGCAGGCGAGTTCTCCCTGGTATCCAAATCAATGTGTATGCCTAAGCCAACTTGGCTAAAACAAATTACCTACTCATTATCATAAGTATATTCATAACATTTCTCTGATTTGTTGTAAAGTAGGTTTATGGGTGTGAGTGTAGACAGGTCTGTCTGTGTGATTTATTTACATTTGGAGTCAGGTAGACTACAAGCTTGGAATTACCAAAAGAAGTTAGGTGTAGAAATGTGTTTGAAATGCTAATGAGTAAACAGATGCTGGTTTAGCATTTAAGGTGTGAAGGGAATTTGCATTTTTAGATAAGTGAAGGGATTGTTTGGATTTCAAAGGGATGTTAGTCTGTTTACAACTAGCCAGATAAGCAAGATTAAGGAGTATGTTTATTTTTCCCAACGGTTACTTACAATATTAACAGCATGGAAGTTTTATGTTATGGGAAAGGTACTGTTCAAAAGACATATGGAAGAATGGAATTTACATATTAAAGAGAAATAAACATATATAAAGGAGAATGAAAGGCTATGTGAAGAGAGGGCCATGTAAGATTTAACAGGCTTTGTGAAACAGTCTTGAAGAAGCCTCCAGCCATTTGTGCATAAGTCGGCTATGTCCACTAACTGAAGCTGAAGTAAGCCATTTGGTATTCCATTGTCAAGTGGGTACTGTGTTAACTTATTGGTTTTATTTTTAAATCTAAAATCTATTTTGGACTGTTGCCTTAAAAATGGGGCATGTAACTGGGAGTCAGGTTAATTAGGAATTTTAGGAGCAGAATTTTGCCCTTGGTGGGCGGGCTCAGCGGGGACAATTGGGAAGCCAACCGCCACCTGCAATTTGATATTGGCGGACCGATTAAGGCCCGCCCAGTGTGAAACGTGAGCAGCAGTGATTGAGTGCTTTTGTGAGCAAATTACAACATAGGAAACACAGCCGCCAATGGTGACTATATTTTAAAGGTACTTAATTGACTATAAAGTACTTTGGGACATCCTGAAGTCATGAAAGGCTCCATTTAAATGCAATCTTTATTTTCTTAGTCATGAAGTGACTTTGTGACTCTGAATCCAAGTCCTGGAACTGGAGTGTGGAAGAAGAAACATTTAATTGGAATCATTACCAACTTGAATACCCTTGGAAGGGGGTCTATAAAATGGACCTTACAAAGAAAACATCAAACATTCTTATCACTCAGTAGAAAAACTATTAGCAAGAAGCCATACCCACTTCCCTTTGCAAAAGGTAAGGCTCACAGTATCTAAACGACTCCTTAAAAGTGGTAAATTCTGTTCTCAGAAACAGATTGCTTGGGTTTTACACTTAAATGAAATTTAACCATAAGGTCTTTATATCTTTAATCTTTATCAACGTAGTACAAGGGCTCTGTTATGATGTGACTAACCATGCAAAAAAAATCCGCTGGTTCATTGACAAGGCTGCAAAAACACAGATAAAAGCACATGTTTCAGAGTTCTATTTCCTTTTTTTTTAAATTAAACTGCGCTAGAGCGCATCACGTTGCTTGTGATAGGGAAAAAGTCTCCTCATTCAACAACTGGACAATTTGTTCCATCAATGAGGTTCAGCCAATGGTCAACATTCTAAATATCCCTTGTAGAAAGAAAAACTCACATTTATGGTGCCTTTCACCAGCTCAGGACATTCCAAAGCACTTTACAACCAATGAAGTGGAGCCACTGTTGTAATGTACAAAGCACAGCAGCCAAATTGCACACAGCAAGCTCCCACAAACAGCAGTGTGATAATGACCAGTTAATCTGTTTTTGCGATGATTGAGATGTAAATATTGGTCATGAGACTGGGGAGACCTCCCCTACTCTTCAAAATAGTGCCATGGGATCTTTTCCATCTCCGAAAGGAAGATAGGGCTACCTAGGTTTAATGTCTCATCCGACAGTTGCATCTCTGACGGTGCAGCACTCTTTCAACACTGCTGCCGTCCTTTAAAGGCACTGAAGCTCCTAAGGCAGGCAATTAACTGCCTGATGGGCATCAAATCCTGTGATGGCTTCCAAAAGCAGACATAGCAGGGTCCCCTCTGGCTTTCTGGCTGGTGGATGGGGCCATCTCTGCGGCCATTAAATTCAGCCCATAGAGTCAATAAGACCAATTGTCGTACGTGAACTGCTGGCTAGACTGATAGTAGGTAACTGAGCAGAGACTGCGGATCAAACCTAGACCTTGTGGATAGTTATGACTAAATGCTACACCAGGCAGTGCTTTCATGCTCTGGACCTTTACAGAGTCGGCATCAGGGATTTTAGTTTGTTGCTGGAAGACTAAAGAGTAATGTTCAGCAGGCATTAGCCTTTCAAACAGTTAACTCTCCTTAGCTGGCAGACAGAGCAGAAGAGGATACTAACCACCACCTTAGGCAGTCGCTAAGCCATCAGGAATTATCTTTAAGCTCTTACAGTTTACAGCTGATGAATCAGCCCAGTAGAGTTCAGGAAAAAGTTAATCATACTCTCTGGATGGTTTTTGTATGATGCTTATTTGCCTAAGTTTTGAGGCAAAATAGGTTTCTGGAGGTTCATAATTAATAACACAGAAAGAAGTAAGACAAATAACACAGAGCCCATTTTACTATAAAGCAAATACGTTTGTGAGCTGCTACAGATTTGCACCCAGAACTGAGGTTTCCAACATCGAACGTAGATAGGTGTTGATCTCAAATGTTGATTGAGGGGTGGCGGAACAGGAAAACAATACACCAATTTAAACAGCAAAAATTAAAATGCTTGCATGGCGTCCACCAATTGTGTGGCTGCCAAAGTCTTCCCTTCAATAATAAGTAATTTTACATTGAATCAGCTGAAGCCAAATATTCACGTTTTCAATACAAAAGTTCAAATAAAAAAAAAGTAGCTGTGGTTTAACAACTCTTACCATAAAAGAGTTTTGAAGAAAGTACTCACCTCCAGCTCTTCCATTGTGACGATGCCATTTCGATCAGCATCAATAACCTCCTCAAACTCCTTTCTTCTTTCTTTGACCCAATCATCATCAACATCTTGAGCCTCTTGGTTTTCCACTGTGCCGACTGGCAACGAAATGAACTCTGATACTGTCAACCTTTTGTCTCCATCTTGATCTGCAGGAGGGAACCCAGGTCCATTAGTACCGTAGCACACCAGAAAAAACAAAATTCCATCAAGCAATGGTTGGGACACATTTCAAACCCTGGCATTTATTGTTCAACCGTACTGTCTGTATAACAGCAGAACAATAAAATAAAAAGAGATGTCGTATAGAATTCTAGTGATCAAAGTATCAGTGAGGCACTAACTGCGCATTATACTAAGACTTTTTAAATGCCAAAGTGTCTTTGTATTGTAGTTCAGAGATCCACTATTCAACCTTCTTCTCTAATCATGAAAGGTTTTCTACAGCTTCCTTTGTGGGATGTCAAGGAATTCTTTTTTTTAGTTCATGCATGGGATGTGGGGGGTCACTGGCTAAACCAGCATTTATTGCCCATCACTAATTGTCCTTGAGAAATTCTGCCCAACAGAGTCTTCTTCCATCCCCAAAAAGGGATTGATCTACCTCTCGCATGCTCCTGTTTCAATTCCCTTTTGGCAAAAAAACTGCTTTACAGGTTGGCAATAAAGTGTTTTCTACTCACATCTTCAGCCCATTCAAAAGGGTGGCAAGGCTAGGCTGCGCTCTCTCTTCCCCCACTCCCCTCCACCCAACAAAGAGGCAGTGTAGTTCTCCCATTTTCCAGCATCATTTTTCAACAGGTGCCTCTGTTGTGCTTCACCTGGCTTGGCCAGGCTACCTTCCCCAAGTGTCACAGTGGACCCCACCCTGGAATTTGGGGCCCATTTAAGATGGGGCCGATAGCCTTCCACAGAGGTTACCAGAAGCACCGTCACCAGTGCTGGAGCGACATTCCCGTTGAAAAGCTATTTCATATTCTCTCTTCACTCCTTTTCTGAGATATCTCAGCAACAAGCACCATTTCCCTGGCAACAGTAGGTAATGTTTTTCTGGGTTAAGGGCTTCTCAGTGTGTGTCATCGGATTCCATATTCAGTTAATGCAAATTTCCACGTACTGGCAATGTGAATATGTGACTGATCTAGATACAAGAAAACATCACAGGAACCCACAGAATGGGTCCTTTTACAAAAAGGTGAAAAATAACAATGGGATCACTCGCCATCTTTAACCTGTTAGCAAGTTTTTGGGGTCAGCTGTGGAAAACAAAAGAATTTCAGAGCTATTCATTTCAACCTCCAGTGGTGCCACCTAACTGGCTTAAAAAAAACCCTTGATGGAAAACCTGCATTTGTATAGAACCTACTACTCTCCAGGATGTCACAACACACTTTACAACCAATTACGATATTGGTTGCGGGACAAATGCTGAGCACGAAATCTAAAGGGCTCCTGGGCCAGAATTTTCTGTTCGGCGTGAGGGGGCTGGCCCCGCACGCTGACACGTAAAATGACGCGTGGTGACATCAGGCGTGCGTCCCGTCACCGCGCGTCATTTTGATTTTTCATTCGGCGGGCGCGCACCAGAGTCAGCTGCGCGCCCGCCAAATGGTCAAAGGCCTGTTAAGGCCATTTATAAACTAATTAACCTAATTGTCAGGGCTGCCCATCCAACCTTAAGGTTGGCAGGCGGGCGAAGAGCCCAAAGCAACCTTCGCATTTTTCACGAAACCTCATCCACGGGCGGGATGAAGTTTCATGAAGGGTTTATTAAATTAATAAATATTTTTCAAACATTCGATAAACAGGTCCCGGCTCCTGTGACGCTGTCACTTGAGGGGACATGTGGAAATGATTTTTTTTATCTTGATGTTTCAATTGAACATAATCTCCCTGAGGCAGCTCTGTGCCTCAGGGAGATTTCTGTGCTCTTTCATGCGCATATGCACGAAAGCGTGCAGGTCCCGACTCTCCGTCCTCCCCCCACCCACACAGGTAGCTCTGAGCACTACCAGGCGCGCGTCAAACTGGGTGGGCCTTAATTGGCCCACCCACGTAAAATGGCGACAAGCAGCTGATTGCAGGTGGCGATCAGCTCCGCGCCTGCCCCCTACTGGCCCACCCGAAGGGGAGGAAATTCTCCCCCTCATTTTCTTCAAATGATGCCATGTGATCTTTTACAATCCACCTTTATTTGTTTGTATGGCTGGGGAAGCAGTTGTAGCTCAATGTCAAGGTTTAACAATCCCTTCAGCGGCTTCAGCTGACGTAACGTAAGTTTGTAGGGTGTGGAGTGTAGGGGTTAGGGTTTTCAGAGGTGTGTGTGGGTTTTTTTTTGAGGTCCTGTAACAATGGGAGAGCTTCGTTAGCTGCGAGTCAATAGCGTTGTTTGAGGAGAAGGTTTTCCCCTGGGACATCAGGAGGTTCAATGCGCGCTAACACCGGAAGCTACTCGAACATCCACCTAAACCAGGCAGATAGAGACTCTGTTTTAAGGCTCAGCAGAAAGATGGCATCTGCAACAATGCTGCACTCCTATGGTACCACACAGTTGGGTCATGTTAGTGTCGTGATGTGTATTTTTGTGAGATAGTCAAAGGCTTCAGTCCTAGTCCTATGTTCTAAGGATGAGTATGAGACTGGCAACCAACTATTTTCCTTGTTTTTTAAGACGTTCACAGACAACACCCAGGTAGCATAGGCTGATATGCAGAGATGCTCTGCTGCACTAGAACACATCTCGCAGCTGGGTGAGCTCAATCTGTGCTCCCCTCTCTCCTAATTTATGGCTGTGCACTCACTCTATTACCACTGCTTCTAACTGCAATAACCTGTAAGCACCTGCAACCCATAATCCTTTATCCACTTCTGATACCAGTCTGTACCAGCGGGCATTAGACATTCCAGGCTACCTAAACATTTCCCTCCCTATCTAGTGTTCATCGTTTTGCAAGGGAACAGAAAATCACAACCTTTCGGGTTAGCAAGACACAAAAAAGGAGTGTGGAGTCTGCAGTTTACAGGGATAAAGCAAATATAAATGTATGCATGTGCAAACTGGCCTCAAAGACAGCCGTAGCTTACATTTAGATAGGCCAGGAGTCTGCAACCTGCAGCCCCAGAGCCGCACACGCTCATTCACGCACACACGCAGCTCCTGACTTTGATCGAACGAACCCATTTTGATGGTTAGTAAATGGCTTGATTTGTTTTTTAAACTTTTAATAACATCGAATGATACTTTCTCAAAAGTACAATTAAGAACTTTTTTGTAAAAACTTTTAAATGCTGTTGATTATCAAATTCCGTCTTTCATAGATATTACGAATGATATTTGGGTAACAGGATCTTGGCTCTTAAGATAATGCATTTTTGACTAGGTTTAATAAATGGTTGTTTGTATAATTAAGGTTACTGACCCCTGGTACAGACTTACTGTTGGCTGCATTTGCAGTCTTTCAGATATAGACTTCTAACTATAAAGCTTAATATGAAGTGAAACTTAATATTAATTAATTATTTTCATATAAGACGGATTTCTTTACTAACTCTTGACCCTGATCTCGAACAATTTGCACTGAAGCTTCCAACTCTGAGGTGACAGTGCTGCTGACTGATTCAAACTGATACTTGAAACCTCAAATGAACTTATCTTTCTGCCAATGTCTCTGCTTTATGAATGACTTGTCAGGTGCAAGCTTAAAGTGCTCTGCAGCTGAACCACAAGAGTTGTCCATGGGAGGCTGGAAAGCATTTCAACTGCTGTATAGCAGACCTACTATAGTGGCACAGAAAGAGATCTTTGAGTCAAAACCAGTCAGAAATCATATTCAAGTTCTCAATAGCATGCGTACTAGTTTAACAAGAAAAGAAATAACCTTTCAAATTCTGCAAGCAGTGGAGTACAAGCAAGTTGTAAAAATGTGGAGGACTGTTTACAACATGTCAGCGGAAAACCCAAAGTTGAAAGGAAGCACGTCATGTCTCAGAGTATCTGCTCTGTAAAAGTGTTCAGATGGAAAGTGCTACATTTTGAGAGGCTCTTGTATAATTTGAGTTTCTCAGCGTTTTTCTTGAAGGTCTATAATTTTCCCTCAGCATCTTGTGTCGAAATTCCCTCCACCAACTGGGCATCAGACCTGCTCTCAGCCTTCTGCCAATCTTGCTGCCTGAAAGCTGGTGTCAGGGCAGATCGGGAAGGCAGTGACCTCATTTTCCCTCGCTCTCCGACTCAGCATTTCCCAGCACATCCCTAATGGTATCTGTGCTACAAGATAGTGATCACTCACCACACCCTACTGATAAAAAAAAGTTTGCGTGTGTTCCTTGGCAGCATATTACCGCAGTGAAATGGGACATTTGTTCTTTACACAGACAGTGCAAACAGGTTAGATATACTACGAGTTCGACACAGGGCAAAGCTTGCTCTACTTCACTCAGTAATGTCCTTCAAATCCAACTTCAGAACATCATTTCCAAGTGCCCCTCTGTCATACATCACCCAGATTAGAACAGACATTGCCATTAGATGGAATTTCCTATTAGGAACATTGTGAGAACGCCATTACTACCAACCTGTAGACCATCACCCTCTTAGAAATGCGAAAAGGCAACAAATGTGGCCTAATCTGCCCTTCCAACAACCTGCAAACAAGCTTAAAAGAAAAAGCAGTGTGTTCAATTGCACCAGTTTGGTATTTCAGCTTCTTAATTCTCCTGGCCTCAGAGCAAGACTGCCAGCCCTAACCCTGGCAACAGCGAGCTATGGGACATTTCTGTCACAAGACCCCATGAGTCACCTCAAGCACAATTCTTGAAGACTGGACACAGGAAACTTTGATCAGTCTGGTTCGTTACCATACCATTATTTTTCATTGTTTCATTTGAAGGTCTTCATGAGCTCCAAACCAACCTAGAAAACTAGTAAAACTTCACCATTTAAAACCAGCTTTTCTGAAGTGTGAACATAATCTATATGTATGCTCAACTTATCAGCAATTACAGAGCAGAGGAAAATCATGGGGGCTCTCCTCATTTTTGTGGAGAAATTCTGGGCTTTGTTGGATATGGATTGATAAGCTCAGCCGCTCAGACTGACTGTGTCAGAATGCTTTTAAGGTTGTCACATGGACACGTCTCCTCTCCTTAACTCCTAGGGCATTCTCTATGCCCTTTTCTCCTGAATACTACTGGAAATCATCACCCATTACCCACCCTGCCCCCCCACAGTTAGTCTTCCCCCGCTCCTCCTGAATCGCTCAGGCCAACAATCCCAACAGTTCCCATCCGGATTATTCTGCTCACTGTGTCCTTCCAGTTCATGCTGTTGTGAGATTCCGACTCCAGATTCACAGCAATGTGGTTGACTCTTAATTGCCCTCTGAAATGGCCTAGCAAGCCATGCAATTCAAGGACAATTAGGGATTGGCAACAAATACTGGCCTTGCCCGTGATGCCCACATTACATGAAAGAGTAAAGAAAAAAAAACAAGATAAAGGCCGTTTGACAAGCATCGTCCAAGCGAGGAATTAAGAGACTGTTCCCCTCCAATTGGTGTGTGAGAATGTGGTACACAGTAAGAATGGATATATCGGTTGAGCCAAGAGCAGGAGTGTGGAGATGGGGCAGTCGGAAACAGGAGGCAGAGAGTGAAATCTCCAGGATTAGACCCCAACAGAGTTTGCAACCCTTTCCTGTGTTGTCATTACCAGAATGGTCATCAGCCAGGAAAGTCCGACCTGTTAAAACTGCAAAAGGTGCCCACCTGTTACATTTGCAGGCATTGTCACAAAGATGGCGAGGAGCTGGGTTTCAGATCAGTAGAGAGCCAGATGCAGAGTTAGTGCCATCTGCTACAGGTAGAGCTGCCAACATGTACCATCAGGCTGGCACAGCCAGTGACTCAACTGATCAGCTGTGGTCTTATACCCGCTACCATCCCCTTCCAGGCAATTGACAGGACATATCTATGGGAATGTCAAACAGAACAACCATCCTCGCAATGAGCTCGCACAGCACCATCTCCATTTCAGCAGCCACTAAATAGGGAGTTGCTCGTCACTTCCCTGTAGACACCTTGACTTTCCTTCCCCTTCAATTTTGCCCATAACCTCTTAGGCTGACACAGATAGTGGAGGGGATGAGTGGGGGTTGGTGGGGTGAGGAAGGAGAGAGAGATAGATATTAAATTAGTTACAGCACAAAAGGAGGCTATTCACACTGTTTATCCTTACCGACTCTCTGCAAAAACAACTCAACTAGTCCCTTTTCTCGCTTCAGATAAATCGTTTAGTTTCCTTTTGAAAGCCAAGGTTGAATTTACCTCCACCACATTCTCGGGCTGGGATGTTCTAGTCCAATCTACGGTGAGAATTGTCGCAGGCAGGATGGAAAATTCGGAGAGGCAGCCAAAAGTCCATTGACTTTGGGTGGGAGTTTCTGGTCCTGCTGCAGACGGGACCAGAACATTCCGGCCTCAGGCAGTGAACTCCAAATCCTAAGCATCCGTTGTGTAAAAAAGATAATTCCTCGTGTCGTTTCTGATTTTTTTTTTGCCATTTCACTTTAAGTTGATGTCCTCTGGTTTTTGATCCTTCCACCAATGGGAAGGTTTCTCTCTATCTACTCGGCTCAGACCCCTCATGATTTTGAACACCTCTATCAAATTTCCTCTCAAGCTTCACTTCCCTGAGAATATCCCCAACTTCTCCATTCTATCTACGTAACTGAAGTCTCTCATATCCCCGGAATCATTCCTGTAAATATTTCCCGTGCCCTCTCTAATGCTTTCACATCCTTCCTAAAGCGCGGTACCCAGAATTTGACAATACTCAAGTTGAGACCAAACTAGTGTTTTATAAATGTTTGTCATAACTTCCTTGCTTTTGTACTCTATGCCTCTATTTACAAAGCCCAGGACCCCCGATTGCCTTATTAGCCACTCTCTCAACCCGGCCTTTTATAAGTGATTTTATTCAAGAAAATCTTGTGTGTAATTTGCATCTGTTCCATACTAGCCATCGCACAATGAAGAACATACACAACGAGAGTCAGTCTCTGATCAAAATTCACAAAAGACTCCAATCTGCAAAGTTCCCTCATCAAGCAAGAATTATACTCCAACTGACCTTAAGCCTTGTTTATTAAAAACAGGCTGGTGCATTGTGCATTACAGGACAAGGCACTACAGGTCTTGCAATTTGCAAATCAGACCCCGCATCGCATGTGCTGTGAGCAATGCCCAAGAAGCTCAGCTAATTTTAATTAAAGTAATAAAAAATACTCACTCCATTAAAACGGTTGAAATCATTTTTACCTAAATCACGGATAATCTCCTTCACCATGAATTTGAGCATTCCACGGCTGTGTTCTGGGTGAAGAAAAGCCAAGAATTCCTCTTCATTCAGGAGATGGTCTGCTGGAGGTTCATCAGCCTGAAACCACCGATCTTTCAGGTTATCCAGGACTTCCTGAGCTGCGAGCCAACAAAAGCAGAATTTACTAAACATAGTTTTTAAGGAAGACTTTCCACTGGGGGACCCAAAATGAATGCATTGAATAACAGAACATTTCCAGGTTCATGTCCAGGGGATAAAGTTAATGCGCAATCCGACACCATGCTTAGTACTTTTGTTGGATAATTCAACTTGGGTTTTTATGGAATTAGCATTCCCCTCATCGTTAGTTTTTCAAATAATAACATCTTAGACAGTACAATTAAGGTGTGCCCGTCAGTCGCAACAGCCACTCCCAGTGCTCCAGAAATCAACAGCAAAGTGGTTCCAGTGCCTGGACCGCTATACGTAACGCGTGCTGGGCCTATGTGCTCACCTTGTCACACAGGAGGAGGTCAGCTCATTCCCACATTTAGTAGGGCCTCACAGCACCCAACACCCTTAGACATGGGTGAGTTGCAAGGCTGAGGGTTTAACGTTTGGGTACCAGCAGCTGTTAAAGGGCTGCTGGCTGTCTGTAGAACTGTGACTGTGTTTTCTGAGCAAAGAGGAGAAAAATAAGTCGGTTGGGGAACCCGGCTCCATTTACTGATTGCAAAAGGTGCTAGAATGAAGGGTTGCCTTAACTGCACGGAAATGGAGTCGCACACATTAAAACCCGAATGTGACCTATTCAGTTTTGGCAATGCTGTAAACCTACATTCAGGCCCATTTTAAAATTTTTTTTAAATGGAAATTTTTATTGCTAAATTGATATGAAGATCACAGTAATCCTCTGTTGGCGATCGCAGAGGGTTTACAATAATTTCCTCTACTCCTCTCTGTAACGAATAGGTGGCCTTGTGGAGCAGTGGGTAGGGTCCCTGCCTCTGAGCCAGAAGCTCCGGGTTTGAGTCCCACTCCAGGACTCGATGGCCACAGGAGGCGTGTTCACAAAGCAGCCAAACAGATTTGACGATCAACCTGGAAACCCTACCATCACGCTTATGGCAGGCAGTAAGAGTGGGAGAAACTGCTGGTAAGCCATGTTTGATGTGGAGTGGTGCCTCTCAAGCTGTAGCCTCTGACTTCAGGCTAGTGACATGTTCCAGGAAAAATAAACTATGGAAAGCACGTGCTTTGTTTGCTTCATGTGCCTCTACATGTGGGAAGCCTTCTAAGTCTAAGTCTCCATAATGAATCTCTTGGATCCTTTACAGGGACACTGCAATATGTTATCATTGTGCATTAGGATTGGAGTCCAGAATTGCATGCTTTTTGCATTTTGGCATCAATTACCAGTTTTTACAGTCACGACTGACAACTTTGAATAAATACATGCGGCCAATCTGCGAAACGTTGAAAAAATTAAACAGAACAAGGGCAGAATTTTACGGCCCTGTTTCAGTGGGGCCGGGGCTGTAAAGTGCAGCGGGCGTTATAAATCCCATTGACGACAGCGGGAACGTAAAATCCCACTGTCGTAAAAATCTGCCCCAAGAGTGCCTTTCCTAACCAAGAGTTTCCTTTCCAGTCATTTCACCGACTGACCTGGGTTCACTGCACTAATACGGCAATGATCCATACCAACCAGATTGCCAGTTACCTTATGACAATAAAACTACAGAAGGCACGCACAACTTGGTGGTGAGGTTGAAATTTGTTTAATCATCATGCCAGTTGGCCACACGAAATAAAAAAGAACGCCCACTAAATCACGTAACACAATTATAAAGGAAGTGTTTGGCTAAATGTCAGTTCAAAGAAGTACCTAATCTCTGGCAAAGATCCAAAAGATGAAAAACTAAAGTTTAGAAAGCGAAGTCGGGGGTTCTCATCACCACCTGGTTCGTTAATGCTCTATAGGGAAGGGAATCTGCCATCCTTACCTGGTCTGGCCTACATGTGACTCCAGACCTGCAGCAATATGGTTGACTCTTAACTGTTCTCTGAGACAGCCTAGCAAGCCATTCAGTCCTTCCTACTTTAAGGGTCAAAAAAGTAGTAGGTAGTAGTTACTAGCCCAGATTTTCCAACCTATTATGCTGGCTGATGGCAGCCTGTTTTAATGCCCTGTCCAATTCTCTGCCTTTATTTCTAGTGTGTTTAAACAGTGCAAGTGCTAGGGTCCCATTTTTCATCATTGCCACCTCATTACAATCAGCAGTGGTCAAACCTGTGGAAAATTGCGGGGTAATACAGAACAACTAAAAATGGATATTAGATAGTCACTTGCGTTGCCATAGCCTCCAAGGCTATGGGCTAAGTGCTGCAAAATGGGATTAGTATAGTCAGATCTTTGTTGACTGGCGCAGACACAACGTGCTGAATGGCCTCCTTCTGTGCTGTAAACATCTAAGTCTATGAGTCTATAAAGCAGGTGCTTTACAAACATATGAAGATACTAAATAGGAGCAGAAGTAGGCCATTTGGGCCCTCAAACCTGCTCCGCCATTCAATAAGATCATGGCTGATCTGTTTGTGTTGAGTTCCACATTCCCATCTACCCTCGATAACCTTTGATTCCCTTGCCTAACAAGAATCTATCTACCTCTGCCTTAAAAATATTCAGTGACCCGGCCTCCACTGCCTTCTGAGGCAGAGAGTTCCAAAGTCACACAACCCTCTGAGAGAAAAAAAAATCTAATCTCTGTTCTATAATGCCAACCCTTAATATTAAAACAGTGCCCCCCTAGTTCTGGATTCACCCACAACAGGAAGCATTCCACGTGCTCCTTGGCAAGACCATTCAGGATCTTATGTACTTCAATCAAATCACCCCTCACACTTCTAAACTCCAGTGGAAACAAGCCCAGCTTATCCTTATAAGACAACCCACTCATTCCAGGTATCAATCTAGTAAACCTCCTCTGAACCACCTCCAAAGCATTTACATCCTTCCTTAAATAAGGAGACCAAAACTGCGCGTAGTGTTCGAGATGTGGCCCCACCAATGCCCTGTATAACTGAAGCGTGAGATTCTTATCTTTATGTTCAATTCCTCTTGTAATAAAGGAGAGCATTCCATCAGCCTTCTTAATTACATGCTGTACCGACATAATATCTTTTTGTGACTCACGCACGAGAACACCTAGATCCCTCTGTACCTCGGAATTCTGTTGTCGTTCTCTATTTAAGTAATACTCTGCTTTTTTATTCTTCCTACTAAAGTGAACAGCTTTATATTTTCCCACATTATACTCCATCTGCTAAATTTTTGCCCACTTACTCAACTTACCTATATCCATCTGCAAACTCCTTATGTCTTCTTCACAAGATACTTTCCTACCTATCTTTGTCTTATCTGCAAATTTAGCTACCATGTCTTCACTCCCCTCATCTAATTCATTGATGTAAATTGTAAAAAGTTGAGGCCCCAGCACAGACCCCTGCAGGACTCCACTCAGCACATCCTGCCAATCAGACAAAGACCCATTTATGCATACTCTCTATTTTCTGCCAGCCAGCCAGTATTCTATCCAGGCTAACATGTTACCCCCTAGATTATGAGCTTCTATTTTCTGCAATAACCATTGATGTGGCGCCTTATCAAATGATTTCTGGAAACCACGTTCACAGGAAGCTTATTTCCTGGCCACTTCTGGGCATTTATTTTACAACTAACAAGTATTTTATATTTTATCTTTTGTGTTTCTGTTCTTTGTTTCCATTTTGAACACCCACCCCTGCCAAATCAAAGGGGCTTCCCAATGTGAATATTGTTTTTTGGAACAGAAATAACAGGGAGGACAAAGAGGTTGGGCAGCCCATGAGGCACCCGGCACCCACCTGAAATACAGAACACCAGGTGCACCAAGCTCCTATCCTTCCTGAGTCAGAATCAGTGCTTGGGGAGACCACACTTTGTGAAGGAAGCCAGCAGACTCTGCAACCCCACTAGACCAAGTCCATCACAGGTAAATAAAAAAATCGCCACGGATTTTTATGCAATAAGAAGCATTTAAATCTACCATTGGGAACATCAATAATATTAATCAATTAGCTGTGCACAGAAAGCGGGGAGATGTGGCACAGTGGTAATGTCACTGGACTGGCAATCCAGAGGCCCAGGCTAATACCCTGGGGACATGGGTCCAAATGGCAGCTGGCGGAGTTTAAACTCAATTCATAACATTTGGAATTAGTTTCATGGTCACCATTACTGAGACTATCAGTGTAAAAGCCCATCTGGTTCACTAATGCCCTTTAGAGAAGAAAATCTGCCATCCTTACCGGGTCTGGCCTACATGTGACTCCAGACCCACAGCAATGTGGGTGACTCTTAACTGCCCTCTGAAATGGCCTAACAAGCCATTCAGTTCAAGGGCAGATGGGGATGGGCAACAAATGCTGACCTTGCCAGTGATGCCCACATCCCATGAAAGAATACACTTTTTAAAAAGATGCAGATTTAGGTTACTCCCTACAGCCATGGCTGGTGACACCTCAGCACTTTCCCAGGATAACAGCTGAGCATCATTATTAGTAAATCCATTCTCATACCCATGCCATTATAGAGACCATAAGACTATAAGACGTAGGAGAAGTAGGCCATTCGGCCCATTGAGTCTGCTCCACCATTCAATGGGATAATGGCTGATCTGATAATCCTCAACTCCACTTTCCTGTCTTTTCCCCATAAACCTTGATTCCCTTACTGATTAAAAATCTGTCTATTCAGCCTTGAATATACTTAACGACCCAGCCTCTACAGCCTTCTGTGGTAAAGAATTCCACTGATTCACTACCCGCTGACAGAAGAAATTCCTCCTCATTTCTGTTTTAAATGGGCGCCCCCTTACTCTGAGATTATACCCTCTGATCCTAGACTCTCCCACAAGGGGAAACAACCTCTCAGCATCTACCCTGTCAAGCCCCCTAAGAATCTTATATGCTTCAATAAGGTCATCCATCATTCTTCTAAACTCCAATGAGTACAGGCCCAACCTACTTAACCTCTCCTCATAAGAAAATCCCCCCATACCCATGATCAACCTAGTGAACCTTCTCTGGACTGATATCTTTCCTTGGAGAAGGGGACCAAAATTGTTCACAGTATTCTAGGTGTGGTCTAACTTGTGCCTTGTATAGCTTTAGCAAGACTTCCTTATTTTTACATTCCGTTCCCTTTGAAATAAAGGCCAACATTCCATTTGCCTTCCCTATTATCTGCTGAACTTGTATGTTAGCTTTTTGGGATTCATGCACAAGGACCCCCAAATCCGTCTGTGTTGCAGCCTTCTGCAGTCTTTCTCCATTTAAATAATATTCAGCTCCTCTATTCTTCCTGCATAACCTCACATTTTCCCACATTATATTCCATCTGCCAAGTTTTTGCCCACTCGTTTAACCTGTCTATATCCCTCTGTAAACTCCTTGTGTCATCTTCACCACTTGCCTTCTCACCTATTTTTGTGTCATCCACAAACTTGGTGATAGTATATTCACTTCCCTCATCTAAGTCATTAATATATATTGTAAATAATTGAAACCCTAGCACTGATCCCTGTCGTACTCCACTAGTTACAGCTTGCCATCCCGAAAATGCCCCCCTTATCCCAACTCTCTGTTTTCTATTAGTAAGCCAATCCTTTATCGAAGCTAATGTACTACCCCAACACCATGGGCTCTTATCTTATTAAGTAGCCTTATGTGTCTCCATATCGCAAGACTTTTGGAAATCCAAATATGTTACATCTACTGGTTCCCCTTTATCTATCCTGCTTGTTACCTCCTCAAAGAATTCTAATAAATTTGTTAGGCATGATTTCCCCTTCATGAAGCCATGCTGACTCTGCTTGATTAGATTATGTATTTCTAAATGTTCTGCTTTTACGCCCTTTATGATAGACTCCAACGACAGATGTTAAGCTAACTGGCCTATAGTTACATGTTTTTTTATCTCCCTCCCTTTTTGAATAAGGATGTTACATCAGCTGTTCTCCAATCCTCTGGGACTTTTCCAGAATCTAGGGATTCTTGGAAGATTACTACCAGTGCATCCACTATCTTTGTAACTACTTCCTTTAATATCCTAGGATGTAACCCATCAGGTCCAGGGGACTTATCTGCCCTTAGCCCCATTAATTTCCCCACCACTCTTTCCTTCCTGCCGGTCCTTTCGAAAAGTCACATACCCCTGAATATTTAGTTCCCAGCTATGATCTCCTTGTAACCACGTCTCCGTAATGGCTATAAGATCATACCCATTAACCTCGATTTTTGCTGTTTATTCATTTATTTTGTTCTAAACACAATGCACATTTAAGTAAAGGGCCATTAATTTTGACTTTCTACCATTTTTCCCCCTTTGAACCTATTGGCTGCTTTTTATGATGTTTGTACACTCTGTCCCTTCCTGTCACACTCTGGGTGTCATTACCTAAATAGCTGCCCTGCAAGGCTGCCATGTCCTTTTGCTTTGTAAGCCTATGTATCCCCTTTCCAGAACCCTCCCCACCTCTACTTAGTTTAAAGCCCTCTCTACAGCCCTGGTTATTTGGTTTGCCAGGATACAGATCCCAGCCCGGTTCAAGTGAAGCCCGTCCCACGGGAACAGCTCCCTTCTACCCCAGTACTAGTGCCAGTGCCCCATGAACTAAAACCCATTCCTCTCACACCAATCTCTGAGCCACGCATTTAACTCCTTGACTTTATTTACCCAATGCCAGTTTGCCTGTGGCTCAGGCAGCAACCGTGAGATTATTACCTTGGAGGTTCTGCTTTTTAATTTAGTTCTTAACTGTTCAAATTCTTTCAGCAGAACCTCCTTTATAGTCTTATCAATGTTGTTGGTACCAACGTGGTTGACAACAACTGGATCCCTGCCCTCCCACTCCAAGTTCCTCTCCAGCCCTGAGGAGATATCCTTAACCCTGGCACCGGACAGGCAACACAGCCTTCGGGACTCATGCTCATTGCTTCATAAAACAGTATCTACCCCCTAATTATACTGTCTCCTACCACTACTACGCTTCCATTCCCTCCACCCACTTGAATGGCTCCCTGTGCCGTGTCAGTTCGCTCATCCTCCCTGCAGCCCCCACTCCTGTCCACACAGCTTGAAGAACCTTGTAACTGTTGGACAGATGCAGGGGCCAAGGCTCCTCGAACTCTATCCCTGAGTCCCCATACCTGCCTTCCCTGCGGTCACAACCTCCTGTCCCTTAGTACGTAATCTGAGGGATGCGACTGCCTCCTGGAGCAAAGTGTCCAGGTAACTTTCCCCCTCCCTGATGTGGTGCAATGTCTGCAGCTCGGACTCCAGCTCCTCAACTCGGATCCGAAGTTCCTCGAGCTGCAAACACTTGGTACAGATGTGTTCGCTCTGGATCACCTTGGTGTCCAGCAGCTCCCACATGCTCAGCAACACATCACCCATCCTGCCATCATTATCGTATTTTGTTCAATTTATCAATTAATTACTCTAGCATCCCTGGTCTTTATACTTTATTGTAATTTTTTTTATATACACACCAGTATCAGCCTTATACTTAACAAGCTATCTTTAACAAAAAGAACGAAAAAAGACTAGAGATCTAAACACAAATTAAAGACCTTACTTTTACTATAAAGACTAGAAATACTCACCAATCCTACTCACCAATCAGCTGCTCTTTTCCCTCTCATGCTCTTTATTGGTTTCACACCTTTCTCTCACTGTTAAAGGCTCTTCTTGCACTGGCTCCCTGTAAATGACCATGCTGCTTCTCTCACACTCTCTCCCTGTAAATGACCATGCTGCTTCTCTCACACTCTCTCCCTGTAAATGACCATGCTGTTCCTTTCACATTCTCTCAATGTAAATGACCACGCTGTTTCTCTCATACTCTCTCAATGTAAATTACCATGCTGTTTCTCTCATACTCTCTCAATGTAAATGACCACGCTGTTTCTCTTGCATTCTCTCACTGCAAATGACCATGCTGTTTCTCTCTCACTCTGTAACTGACCACACTGTTTCTCTCTCACTCTCACCCTGTAAATGACCACACTGTTTCTCTCCCACTCTCTCTGTAACTGACCCACACTGTTTCTCTCACACTCTCTCACTGTAAATAACCACGTTGTTTCTCTCTCACACTCCCGCTGTAAATGACCATGCTGTTTCTCTCTCACTCTGTAACTGACCATGCTGTTTCTCTCACACTCTCTCACTCTAAATGACCATGCTGTTTCTCTCTCACTCTGTAACTGACCACGCTGTTTCTCTCACATTGTCTCACTGTAAATGACCATGCTGTTTCTCTCTCACTCTAACTGACCACGCTGTTTCTCTCACTCTCTCACTGTAAATGAGCACGCTGTTTCTCTCTCACTCTGTAACTGACCACACTGTTTCTCTCACTCTCTCAGTGTAAATGACCACACTGTTTCTCCCACACTCTCTCATTGTAAATGACCATGCTTATCTCACTGTAAATGACCACGCTGTTTTCTCTCTCACTGTAAATGACCACGCTGTTTTCTCTCTCACTGTAAATGACCACGCTGCTTCTCTCTCTCTCTCTCTGTAACTGACCACGCTGCTTCTCTCACACACTTTCAATGTAAATGACCACGCTGTATCTTTCACTGTAAACGAGCATATGACTGAAATGTTGAAGTGCCTGTATCAGTCTGAGCAAGCAACGTTATGAGGGAACGCTGCATTGTCAGAGGCATCATTATTTAATGAGGCCCCACCCAGTCCACCATTCAAATGGATGTGAACAATCCCATGGAATGATCTGAAGAACAGGAGTTCACTTGGTGTCCTGGCCCATGTTCTTCCTTTAACCAACAGAACTACAACAGGTTGGCTGGTTAATCACCGCATTTGATGCTTCTGCCGCCCTGCCGAGAGCTGAGCGAGAGGCTGGCACTGTGGTAATGTCATTGGACTAGTAATCCAGAGTCCAGGCTAATGCTCTAGGGACACAACTCCCACCATGGCAGCTGGTGGAACTTAAATTCAATTAATAAAAAAATCTGGAATTGAAAGCTAGTCTCAGTAATAATGACCATGAAACTGCCATCAATCGTCATAAAAAAACCCCCATCTGGTTCACTAGTGTCCCTTTGGGGAAGGAAATCTGCCACCCTTACCTGGTCTGCCTACATGTGGTTGACCCACAGCAATGTGGTTGACTCTTAACTGCTCTCTGAGATGGCCTAGCAAACCATTCAGTACAAGGGCAATTAGGGATGAGCAACAAATGCTGGCCTTGCCATCGACACCCACATCCCATGAAAGAATAAACAAAAAAATTGACTTCTGCATTTCTCTACATTGCAACAGTCAGTGTATTTCAAATGCAATTCATTGGCTGTAAAATGGGATGCTGGGGATGTCAAAGATGCTATATAAATGCAGGATCTTCTCTGCAATGAAGAGCTCCAAGGGTCACTGCTGTGTGCTGCCTGCTGTACAATTTTGACTTACAAAAGAGGCCTCATTATAAAGCCCCTGGAAGAGGAAGGCAGCAGCAGACAGTCTTGGGCTGCTGTTTGATAGTCAGCGTGACTGGAGAATAAGCAAGAAAGCAGGGGGTTTGAGTGCAGGAAATGCAAAACGTTCCTGCAGTTATCTGCTGAGTATATATCTAAGAAAGCTTGGGATACTTTGTTATATCAAAGGGCAGAATAAAGGTGTAGATGGTGATGCAGAGAAAGGTCCCATTCCGTGGATAATTATCGTTTCAGTTAAAAGACGAGTAAAGCCTGTTGGTGATGTTGCTCTGACACTGGGAACATTTCTCAGGTCTCTGGAATTTCTCTGAATCAGTCAGGAAAATTTGATTACTATGAAGTAATGCTCCTATGAACATGGCACCGTGAATTTTCAGTTCCTATTCAAAGTCCAGTTACGTTTCATTCTTTTCATTTTACCAATTCAGTTCTGAGTATTCAGAGACACAAACTCCCCCATTAGTGATAATCCCCTTACCTTGTAGTTATGCTGCATATGAACAGCACAGCGTACATCTGTGTAACATTCCTGGCATGGAGAGCAAGTATGGTGAGGAGACTATTCAGCTCCTGTACCCAGATTCTCTCATCATGGTACCCAACTGTAGTTTTTTTTTATTATTCATTCATGGGATGTGGGCATTGCTGGCTAGGCTAGTATTTATTGCCCATCCTTAATTGCCTTTGAGAAGGTGGTAGTGAGCTGCCTTCTTGAGCCACTGCAGTCCATGTGACGTGAGTACACCCACAGTGCTGTTAGGGAGGAAGTTCCAGGAATTTGACCCAGCAAGAGAGAAAAACGGTGATATATTTCCAGGTCAGGATGGTGAGTGACTTGGAGGGGAACTTCCAGGTGGTGGTGTTCTCATGGATTTGCTGCCCTTGTCCTTCTAGGTGATAGTGATCGTAGGTTTGGAAGGCGTTATCCAAGGAGCCTTGGTGAGTTCCTGCAGTGCATTTTGTAGATGGTACACACTGCTGGCACTGTATGTCGATGGTGGAAGGAGTAAATGTTTGTGGATGGGTTGCCAATCAAGCGGGCTGCTTTGTCCTGGATGGTGTCAAGCTTCTTGACACCATCCAGGCAAGTGGGGGAGTATTCCATTACACTCCTGACTTGTGCTTTGTAGATGTGGACAGGGTTTGGGAAGTTAGAATGTGAATTACTCTCTGCAGAATTCCCAGTCTCTGACCTGCTCTTGTAGCCAGTGTTTACATAGCTGTTCTCGTTCAGTTTCTGATCAATGATAACCCAGTGGTTGATATTGAGAGATTCAGTGATGGTAATGCCATTGAATGTCAAGGGTTTACCATTCATAGTTTGAATAACCAAAGTTTTTTTTATCTCCATTACCTGGACTGACATTAATGACTTATTTCAAACATCTGAAATAAGTCATATAAGCCAAAAGTTCTTCATGATGCATCGTACAGCACATTTGGAGACCATTCAGTCCATCTTGTCAGTACTGGTTCTTTGGAAAAGGGTTATGCAATTTGTCCCGTGACCCCATTCTTGCCCCATAGTCCTGTGACTCGCCAAGCCTCCTTCCACAGCACCTTCCAAACCCGTGACCTCTACCAACGAGAAAAAGGGCAGCAGATGCATGGGAACACCACCATCTTCAAGTTCTCTCTCCAAGCCAACACTGCCTTAACTTGGAAACATGTCTCCTTCACTGTCACTGGATCAAAATTCTGGAACTCCCTCCCTAACAGCACTGTGGGCATTCCTACACCACATGGACTGCAGCAATTCAAGGCAGTGACTCTTTACCACCTTCTCAAGGGCAACTAGGGATGGGTAATAAATGTTGATCTTGCCAGCGATGCCCACATCCCATGAAAGAATTTAAAAAAAAATCATATTTCCTTTTCAAGTTTAGATCCAATTCCCTGATACACATTTTAAATTTATTCTTCACTAATTTCTATCGATGTCCTTGGAATATGAGATCATCTATTACTCTCATTAAATTAGACAGAGTCATTTACGACACAGAAGGAGGCCATTCAGCCCACTGAGTTCATGCTGGCTCCCTGCAGAGCAATCCAGTCAGCCCCACTCCCCGCTCGATCCCCATAGCCCTACAACTTTAGTTCCTTCAAATGTCCGCCCAATTTCCTTTTGAAATCATTGATTGTTTCTGTTTCCACCACCCTCGTGGTCACTCGTTGCGTAAAAAAGCTTCTTCCTCACATTCCCCTGCATCACTTGCCCAAAATCTTAAACCTGTGACTTTTAATCCTTCTACCAGATGCTTTTCCCTGTCATAATCTCTTAGGCCTCTATCAAATCTGCCTTCAATCTCCTTTGCTCCAAGGAGGACAATCCCAGACTTTCTGGCCTAACCTTGTAACTAACCCACCCCATCCCTAGAACCATTCTGGTAAATCTCCTCTGCACCGTCAAGGACCTTCACATCCTTCCTGAAGGGTGGTGACCAGAACTGGATGCAAAGTTCCAGCTGGTGCCTATCCAGAGATTTATAAAGATTCAGCATGACTTCTCTGCTTTTGTACTCGATGCCTCTATTTTTGAAACCCAGGACCCCAAATGCTTTGCTAACTACTCTCAATATGTCCTGCTGTCTTCAAAGATTGATGCACATGCGCCCTCAGGTCCCTTGCCTCTACATACTCTTGAGAATTATGCCATTAAGTCTTTATTTCCTCTTCATATTCCTTCTTACAAAATGCATCACTTTGCACTCCTCTGTATTCAATTCCATCTGCCACTTGTCTGCCATTCTGCTAGTCTATCTATGTCCTATTGTAGATGATTCATATCGTCCTCAATCTTCCAAGTTTAGCAAATTTTGAAATGTTATCCTGTATTCCAAGATCCAAGTCATTTATTTATAGCAACAAAGCAGTGGTTCTAGCACTGACCCTTGGGGAACACCACCGTCTCCCACTCTCTCGACTGTAAAACAACCATCTACCACGACTTGCTGCTTTCTATCATTAAGCCAATTTTTTTAACCAATTGCATAACTGGCCTCAATTTTGTTAATGAGCCTTTCGTATGGTGCTTTGTTAAGCGCTTTCTAAAAACCCATATAGACAACATTCACCTCACCTCATTCCCTTCACCAAACCTCTCTGTTACTTCATCAAAAAAAAACAATTAGATGTGGAAAAATGACTCTAACATCAATGACTGGGGAAAAATTGAAACTATTCTGAGCAGTAAACATGAAGGTTAGCTAAGCGAGAAGAATCAGGTGAACAACCAACACAGCGTCAAAAGGGGAAGATCATGCCTGAATGACAAACAATTTTTTGAGGAAGTGACAGTGCAAAAGCTACACAACACAGCGTCAGTGCATTTTTGCAAGATCCTCGATAAAACCCCTCCTGAAAGCAATAGAATTTTAAGAAAAGCCTCGTCTTGATTAACAGTAAACTGAAGGAAGGGGAGCATCAGGGACATCATGATGGAGGGAGGAGATAACTAACTGGAATGTCCCATGACTTGATGATGGAGCCCTTACTGTTTCTAACCTACAATAACCACCATTTCAGAAATTCAGAAACCAAACAATGGCTGCTCAAATTCTCAGATGATGCTAAACTAGGGGACAGAGTCCAGACAGAGAAAAGAACAAGGGACCTACACAAATCTCAAAGAGGCAGATTAAGCTCAATGAGGGCAACTGCAAATGTTTGGTCACCATTTAGTGGCAAGAGACAAAGCAGAATTACCAAGCTCCTTACCCACCACTTTCAATTCCACTGTTCCACCGAACCAACACCCTCATTTTACCCTTTCCTCCATGTTGCAGGTTTCAAGCTTGCACTAGATACTTTCTTAGGCTCCTTATCATTGATCTTTCCCACAATTAGTCCCTATGTCCCTTATGCTTGTTTCATATCTTCACAACCACTTCTTTCCCTTTGGGGAAATAGCGGGGAAGTGTTGGAAGGGCTAGCAGACTGATTAGCAGCTTATTGAATGCTTCTTCCGTGGCCAACAAGTCCTCGAGTGGGACTTGAATATGGAGCTCCTGTCTCAGAGGCATGGGCACCACAACACTTTCTATGCTGCTTATGACCAAGAGTTTACCATTACTGGCAAATAACTTGTCCATGATAATGTGACTTGGATGTAAAGCACCGAAATGATTTATTTCACCATTATGAAGAGAATGGAGTAATATTTGCAGTAAATCTAATTGCAGTACAACCAAATTTCAGTAACACTCCTCGCAACAAAGAAAATAACAAAAGGTGCCACATTGTCCTAGCCAGTGGGCGAAATATTTACTTTTCTGGCCAATTTCCTTTTCTGGTTGTATCTTAAGGAGACCTTAGGCCCATCTATCTCTCTCAGCCGATGTTCTAGAACTGTCGACTGTCTGCGTCCATCATTTTACAACCTAGTTGGACACAGAAGACAAAAGGATTAATCACCAATGCTCCATCACCTCTCAGTGCCTGAGGGTTGGCCAGCTAAACTGACTATCGGCCTTATGGATACAGCTTTCAGCTAAACAACCTCATGCTGAGGATGGACAAACTTGTTCCTTGCAACACCTGGTTTTGTGAATGCCAACTGGGCGTTAGAGGGTAGATGATGGTCTAGTGTTAATGTCAGTTGACTAGTAATCCAGACACTCAGATTAACGCTCTGGGGGCAAGGGTTCAAATCCCACTATGGCAACTGGAGGAATTTAAATTCAATTAATAAATCTGGAATACAAAGCTAGCCTCAGTAATTGTGACCATGACAACTATCAACGACTGTTGTAAAACCCATCTGGTTCACTATTGTCCTTTAGGGAAGGAAATCTGCCATGCTTACCTACATGTGACTCCAGGTCCACAGCAATGTGGTTGACGCTTAACTGCCCCATGAAATGGCCCAACAAGCCACTCAGTGCAGGGGCAATAAGGGATGGGCAACAAACGCTGGCCTTGCCAGTGATGCCTAAATCCCAGCAAAAAATTAAAAAAGACTGGAGATGCTGGAGTATGGCACACAAACCATCCGTTGTCTACCTGCCCCTCCCATTACCCAGGTCGCAAAAGAAAACTGTTTCAAAGACTGGATCATTAACCTCCAGGGGAGTTCCTTAATATCCCTGGCCTCTCTACACCTCTGTCAAGGTAGGAGAATAATGTTGATCCATTGGAGTTAATCCCTAAGGGAGCAACATCATTCTTCTGCCTAATAATAGTTTTTAGAAAGTCAAATTCGGGTGTTAATCCCCAAATCCCTGAATGTGACTTCCCATCAAAAACGGCATCATCACTTAAATAACAAAACGAGAGGTAAATTTAAATTATTTTATTATGGATTATACCAGGCTTTTTCTTTGAGGAGGTGGTCAAAATTGCTGTCCCTGTGTATAATCCTCTTGAGGTGCAAAGAGATTCGGGAATCCAAGTAAACAAATTATTAAAACACATCCAAAGTGCAAAAGCAGAAAGGATAATGGAATGTTGGCCCCGGGGGAGCTGGAATATGGAAGCAACGCTTCAGTTGTATAAAGACTTGGTCAAACCCCATCTGGAATATGGCGTTCAGTTTTGGGTACTGTACCTGAGGAAGGATATACTAGCTTCAAAGCAGGTACAGGGTAGATCTACCGGTATGATTAGCATGGCAATAATTATCCACACATTGATAACATACAGGACTATTTGAGGCATGTTTTTAATGGCGATTTTGCTGGCAAAAAACAATGCCAGGAAGTCCTGTGTGCAAGGAATCCTAGGAGCATAATCGTTTGCAACAGTTTGATTCTTGTGCTGTGCTTTTCGGCACAAACAGGGAATGGGTTAAATAGAACAGCACAAAGCCATAGGATTGGGAGAGGTAAACCAATAATGTACTAAGACAGTGGCTCAGTAAATACTCACAATACTCAGCTCACAAACAAACCCATAAGTGGAACAGAAGGTATTTTCAATTAGCTGACATCAAAATTTAACCCCATCAGTGGTGGATTAGGCAACAGAAAAAGTTCCCCAGATGTAAATAACAAATATCTACCTGGTATTTCAGATCAAAATGTTTCCATTGTTTTACAGGCAAAAATTGCTGACTTCGAAGTGATGTTTGGAGCCAAAACTGATAACATCTCCAATGTGACCATAATTACCCTTTCATGAGGGGGTGCTTGGGTTTTCTGCAACATTTAGCTTCACGGGTTCGCAAAGAGAAAGAAAACAGGAAGCACAGTAGGTTTCAGAAGGTCCGGTGTCCTTTTTTTAAAAGGTTAAGGTGAATGGATCATTCTTTTGCTTCACATTGAACCTTTCCACCCCTGCTAAGTGCACTTCCACAGATGCTGACCGCCCTCCAACGGCCCCATTCTCTATGTACGTGGGTGGACAGCAAGGCTGCTCAACCACCAGAGGCATCACAACAGTGCCTGATCCAGTTCTAATCATGGTCCACATGCATTTTCCAACAGGAGTCACTGGACGGCATTCAGGAGTAGGAATCCTGGCTGCTATTACTATTTTTTTTAAAATGCGAAACCAGTTCACATTAAAGGGGCCCATGATCCCGAACAACTCCTCTCACCCTGCTAGGTAACAGAGACAGAAGGCAAATTACCTGCTCCCAAACCTCTACTAATGCTATGTCTTAACCGAAGGCCATTAGGTACACAATAGCAGTTTAGGCTGATTGAACGCTGAGTGTCTACAATGAGACCACGAGTCTTTTCATAGGGAATCATATATACAATTCCAGAAGAAGCACTCTGTGATACAGTGCATCAGTCACAGTAGCAATGTTTTTCACTGCAGTGGAAGTGCACAGTAAGAGTTAAATGTGTGCATTTTAGGTTATTGCCAAAATATACTTACTTTCTTCATCAATCTTCAGTTCCTCGTTATTTTTGATTTTCTCTGCCACCTCTTTCTCATTAAACCCCTTGCTTGCCAGAAACTTGATTCGATACTCATCCCAGGACACTTGACCTACAGGAAGATGGCAAACGTTTAAAGAAAAATAAGAGTGCTTGCAGAAAATTGTATGGTACAAAATGCTTGGATGTTTGTGGAAGAAATTAAACAGATTCTGCCTAAGGCAGCAAACCTGAATGGTCCCAAATCCAGAAATGACTGAATTGTGCTCTCTCCAGCACCACTCACTCACTCATTTCTTTCATCAGAAAAAAATGACCCCCTCTTTCACTTCTTTTTCTCCACCCTCTAGCCCATTGGTCTGTCCAAAGCATTCATCATCCTCTGAAGTAGCAGAGATTAATTCAGATTAAAAATTGCTGGAATGGTTGGAGTTGTGGCTTGGGGCACAAGAAACAGAGGGGACAACATTAACCGAATGCGTCCATCCAGAAATTGTTCCTACCCGGTGCAAAGCTGGATTTCCACTCTGCTCAATTTGACTCTCCAATGGAGTCACTCCATCGGGCAGGGTGTAAAACCAGCCTCCCAACCCGATACCATGGGTTTCCTGCCCGCCCCCAGAGTCTGTTAAAGGCTGGATGGGCAAGTGGAGACCCACAGGGTTCTGTAGGAGGATGAGTAATCTTCAACACCTGGAAAGAAGCATGAGTAGTTGCATCTCAAAGTTGAAAGATGAAGCCAAAATAGCAGGGTTAATTAACACAGTGAAAAATGAGGCCAAGATATTGGGGTTAACGGAACAATTTTTTGGGAGTTGGGCCAACAATTAGCAAATTAGGAGGAAGATTTACATTTCTATAGTGTCTTGTATGACATCAGGACATTGCAAAGGGTTTTACAGCCAATTAGTACTTTTGTAGTATAGTCACTGCTGTAAATGTTGGAAACACCACAGATAGTATATGTACAGTAAGCTCCCATAAACAGCAACGTGTTAATGACCAGATAATCTGTTTTAGTGATGTTGGTTGAGGCGTGATTATTGGCCAGGACACCAGGTGTAACTTCCTTGTTCTTGTTCAAAAGCTGTGGGATGTTTTAGATCCACCTGTGAGCTCAGTTTAATGTCTAATCTGAAAGATAGGACTTCCGACAGTGCAGCACTCCCTCATTACAGCACCGGGAGTTTCAATCTTCACTTTCATACTCAAGTCTCTGGAGTGGGACCTGAACCCACACCCTTCTGACTAAGGGGCAAGAGTGCTACCAACTGAGCCATGGCTGGCACCATAGATGCAGTTTAATGCAGATAAATACAAAGTCGTACATTAGGAATACAAAATAAGCTGTGTAGGACCATCTATGAAGCACAAGTCGGGAGTGTGATGGGATACTCTCCATTTGCCTGGATGATGCAACCCCGACAACACTCAAGAAGCTCAACACCATCCAGCAGCTCACTTGGTTGGCACCCCATCCACCATCTTAAACAATCACTTCCTCCATCACTGGTACATGGGGACAGCAGTGTGTACAATCTACAAGATGCACTGCAGCAACTTACAAAGGCTCCTTCAACAACACCCTCCAAACCCACGACTTCTACCACCTAGAAGGACAAGGGCAGCAGGTGCATGGGAACACCACCACCTGCAAGTTCTCCTCTAAGTCACACACCATCTTGACTTCACTGTCACTGGGTCAAATCCTGGGACTGCCTCCCTAACAGCACGACGGGTGTACCCACGCCACATGCTCTGCAGCGGTTCAAGAAGGCAGCTCACCACAACAACCCCAAGGGCAATTAGGGATGGGCAACAAAAAGCAGAGATGCTCCCATCTCAAGGGCAAAGAAAAAAAATGAAGGAAATATAAAAAGGCAAATCAGGAAAGAAATCAGAGATTGAAAGTTGATCCATCCAGTGTGTAGCCAGCTGTAAAGAAATCAAATAGGCTGCTAGGTAGTATAAAAAAAAACAGAACGAATATGTAGAAGAATTTTGAAATGTTGTGTCCGGTAGGATGACGCAGGATAAGTAATCTGGTTTGAATTAACAAACAGGGTAGCAATAGGGATACAATCCATATTATCTGGCAGGATGAAGCTGGTGACATCATATTATTCAGGGAGTGACGGGGTTGGTTAATTTGTCCTTACTGTACCTCCTTCATAAGCACATCCGTTCATCCAGGGACTATGCAGATTTCAGGCCTGGTGGTGGGGCTCAGTGGTGCAAAGATGACCCCTTTCTGTGCCACAATGACTCTATAAGCTTTGCAACTCTGTATAATTGGCAGTTGGTGCAGGCCTTAGCTGTTAAACCTCCTCACGATTAAAGTTTAGCAGCGAAGCCAACAAAATAAACCTGGACAGAAATAATTTCATTCCAAGCACTAAAAGGTAAATTGGTTTATAAAAGAATTTATACTTTTTTATTTAGCAGATTGTGCAAAGATTTGCAGCTTGGCTAGACTGTGACAGGCAATGTTTCCTATATGTCCAGGAAAGCGATTCTTTTTCTCTGTATCAGGTGAACTATGAATTCCCTGGCTCGTGCAGACGTCACTTCAGGCAGGGTGGGGGGAGGAAATGAGTCACCTCTGAAGAGATGAGGTGTTTAAGAGCTATCAAAGGAGACTGATGTTAATTAAGCTGATCAGCCTACTTGTGGCGGGTGAACTACTTATCACAGCCATCACAAATACATTTATATAACATCTTTAGAAGATAAAAATAATCACCAGGTACTTCACAGCAGCGTCAGCAAAAGATGGGCACCAAACTTGGTCTCCTTAATGAAGCAGTTCAGAGAAGGTTCACCAGAATGAAGGATTATCTTATGAGGAAAGGTTGAGCAGGCTGGGCCTATACTCATTGGAACTTAGGAGAATCTTATTGAAACATAAAAGATTCTGAGGGGGCTTGACAGGGTAGATGCTGGGAGGGTGTTTCTAGAATTAGGGGGCAACGTTTCAAAATAAGGGGTCTCCCATTTAAGACTGAGATGAGGAGGAATTTTTTTTCTCTCAGAGGATTGTTAGTCTGTGGAATTCTCTTCCCCAAAGAGCACTGGAGGCTGGGTCATTGAATGAATTCAAGGCTGAATTAGACAGATTTTTGATCCACAAGGGTGTTGAAGCCTATGGGAGGCAGAAAGGAAAGTGGCGTTATGGCCACAATCAGATCAACCATGATCTTATTGAATGGTCAACTCCTGCTCCTATTTCTTATGTTCTTATACTCTTAAACCAACAAGGAGATATAAGAGAGGACTAACAGCCTGGGATGGGTTTTAAAAGGTGGTGAGGGAGGTGTTGAGTTGGAACCTGCTTCTAAAAAAAGAACAAAATAAAAGGAGACTTGCATTTATATGATGCTTTGAATGATCAATGGACGTCTCAAAGTGCTTTGCAGCCAATGAAGGTGTAGTCACTGTTAAAATGTGAGAAATGCAGCAGTTAATATGTGCACAGCAAACTCCCACAAGCAGCAATGTGATAATGGCCAGATAACCTGTTTTTGTGATGTTGTTGATTGAGGAATAAATATTTGACCAGGACAGTTGCTATTCTCTGAAATAATGCTGTGGGATCTTTTACGTCCACCTGAGACAGCAGATGGGGCCATGGTTCAAAGTTTCATCGGAAAGATAGCAGTTCCAACAGTGCAGCACTCCCTCAGTACTGCACCAGACCATCAGCCTGGATTTTCGTGCTCAAGCCCTGGAGTGGGTCTTGAACCCAGAACCTTGTGACTCAGAAGCAAGAGGACACAGGGAAGAAATATAACTTTTGACCTAAGGAGACAATTGAAGACCAACAGTAAAACAATGAAGTGACAGGTTTTCTTTGCCAAATATACACAGGGGGTTATTAAATCATTGCATGTACTACAACAAATAGTGGCAGCAGCATAAAGTTAAAAGGGAAATGAATGAATATTTGGTATTTTCTTTGTTAACACTACACAGGAAAGGGCAGGAGAGTGGGACTAAATGGGTAGATCTTTCAGAGAGATAGCACTGGCACACTGGATTGAATGGCCGCCTTCTGAGTCACAAAATTCTACACGACACCCATCAAACAATTTTACATGAACGGGGTGCTCCTTTTAAAGTAAAATGCTGTCCCACTTATGGTTCTGGAAAGACTCAGATGAATGCAGAAAATTGGCAAATATTTAATTACAGTTTACATTGGATCAGGAACAGAAAGAAAGTCAGATGCTCAACATGCATGAACAACAACAACAACTTGTATTTATATAGCACCTTTAACATTTTAAAACAAAGTCTCCACATAAAGAACTACTACAGCAAATGACCAAAAGCTTGGTCAAAGAGGGAGCATCTTAAAGAAGGGAAGAGAGGCAGAGAGGTTTATGAAGGGACTTCCAGAGCTTAGGACCTTGGCAGCTGAAGGCATGGCTGCCAAAGATGGGATGATTCAAATTGGGGATGCTCAAGAGGCCAGAATTAGAGGAGAGCAGATATCTCAGAGGATTGTGGGGCTGGAGGAGATTACAGAGGAAGGGAGGGGGGCATCCATGGGGGGAATTTGAAAACAAAGATGAGAATTTTAAAATCAAGATGTTGCTTAATAGGGAGCCAATGTAGGTCAGCAAACACAGGGGCTGAAACGGGGACTTGGTAGGATTTAGGATACAGAGAGCAGAGTTTTGGATGATCTCAAGTATACAGAGAGTATTGAAAGTGGGACACGTAATAGACAAGCACGAAAGTGTCTCCTCGCCATCGAAGAGCTCATTTGTGATCCCACAATCCTACTTGAAGCGAGTTTATCTGCGAACGAATTGGGAAACATACTGGACCTGTGTTTGGCTTTTCACGATTCCCTTCATTGAATTATACAGTCTTTACTAATTGCTGCTCCAACAAGCTGAGATTAAGCTGGTTCGCATCATGCAGTACAAGCTCAGAAGCATAAACCACATCTAAAAAAGGATTTTTTGATATCACATGCATCTACTGTAAATAATGGCCCAGGAAATTTGTTTCACCGCGGCCACCGCCACCCAAGCCACAGTTTCACAGGACACAATCTCATGTGGTGATTAATTAACCACTACAATTAAATGTGATGCTATCACAAGATGGATGTGATAGTTTACTTTGGAACAGAGATTTAATAGAGATGTTCAGAGTCACAAAGGATTATGCAAGAGTAAGGCGAGGAGCAACAGTTTCCGGTGGCAGGAGGGCCAGTAACCAAAGGGCACAGGTTTACAAACATACCAATCAGGAGGAGTAGGCCACTCGGCCCCTCGAGCCTGCATCACCATTCAATAAGATCATGGCTGATCTGATTGCAACCTCAATCTCACATTCCCGCCAACCCCAATAACTTTTCACCCCCTTGCTTATCAAGGATCTATCTAGTTCCGCCTTAAAAATGTTCAAAGACTCTGCTTCTACTGCTTTTTGAGGAAGAAATGAAAAGAAATAGGAGGAAGATGAGGACATTTTTTCCAAATAAAGGCAGCAAGCTCTGATGATCTTGAATGCATTGATTGAAAAGATGGTGGAAGCCGAGCCTATAGTAAGTTTCAAAAGAGAACTGGATAAATATTCAAAAAAGGAAACAAAATCAAAGGCCATGGAGAAAGAGTAGGGGAGTGGGACAAGACTGAACAGGGCGTGCAAAGAGCCAGCAGCAGGCATGATGAGCTGAACTTCCTTACATTTATTAAAGTGTGACACCAGCTCCTTTCCTGTATTTATTTTTGAATGCTGTATCTCACTACATCTTATCTTTATTATGTAATAAAGAGCACTCAGCACTACAAGAAAGGGTCACATTCATCGGCATAGAAACAGCTCTCTGAAGGACCATAAATTGAGGGTACTGCGTGAAATTTAACGACAAATTAGTTTATGGCTTTGTTCTGAAACAGGAGAGCTTTTCTAAGGATTATGGTCAAATGACATAAGGAGTGTTCAGAAATGACTTAACCGTGCCTTTCTCTTAATATGTTTATATTTACTGTTGCCATGCCCAAAATGATTCCCCTTCATAAGTACAGGCTGTTTAAGGAAAGACAGCAGCTATACTTCTAATCCCTTCAAACTATGACTCCTTTATTATATATTGACTCAGGTATCAAACAATAAATGTTGTCCCCATTCGAAGGCCAAGGTTTATCTTGTAGGTCCACAGTGATCAATTCTTTAGCTGGGACTTGCCCTGCATTCAGTTGGCCGTGTAATACTCTGTTTCCAACAGCAGGAAACCATCATTTTCAACAAGCAGAATTAGGTAAATAACACACTAGAACCAGAACTCAAATGATCTCAAAACCACCATTCTAAACAATATCAGAACCTGGAATGAGGTTAAAACAGGGAAAAATATGAAATAAGGTTGGACCAGAAATTAAGTAAATCATTACCTGACTTGCAGGGAGCACTGCTGCAGCTGACCCACTAGAATTAAAACTTGCATTGTAAAATAACTGAAAAAAAACAGATTTATCATCTAATTTTCAGTAACGTGTGAGGTAGAATGAGGGGAGCATCGTGATTCCACTGATAAATGCTGCTTTAAAACAGAAATGATCAAGAGGACTTGCAAATGGGCAATGGCACTAAAATACAGGTATTCAAACTTTGAAGATTGCATAGAAATTCTGGAACAATTAATTGGCATCTTGGTTGGAAGGCCAAGAGTGGAAAAATTGAGAACTAGAGAAGGGTTTGTTATTGAGGCTTGAATCGAAATTCATTCTAGCTGACTCGAAGCTAATTAAGCAGAGATCAATATGGCCAAACAGAGATGTAAAGGATAGTATTAGAGGCAGTCAGGGGGCTTTCAAAACTTACTAGGAATCTAGAGGGCTAAAGTATTGTAAAGACAAGGGTGGAAGTAACACCAATTGAAAGATTCCTGAGAATATTGGAACTCTAACCGTTAATGGTCACCAAGTGCTTTCAAATTTATATTCAATAAACAATGGATAAAGGAAAGTATTGATCAACTTGAAATTGACAATCAAAGGCTGGAATCTGGAAACACACTTGCATACCACTTCTAATCCACACAGGATGGGAACGAAACAGAACTGGGCTTCTGAAGAAGTCATACAGACTCGAAACATTCAATCAGTTTCTCTCCTCATAGATTCTGCCAGACCTGCTGAGCGTTTTCAGCACTTTGTTTTTATTTGAGAACTGGGCTTTTGAAACTACCTTGGAAATATACTCGAGCGAGGTTTCAGTATCACCTCCCTCATAAATCAAAGGAAATGTGTAATAGTGACGACTCAAGTGTGCTCAATGTGATTCAGCGTGATCAAATGTTACAGTCGTTAGCTGAGAGAATTTTAAAGTTCAAGTAAATGCCTGAAGGCCAGCGGCATCAACTCCTTTACTTGGCACCAGGTTGGTACAAAGGGTTCACTTAATGCCACAAACCGGCATCAGGATTGCTGTATTAGATCAATGAAGTTGAAATTGCCAGGTCACAAAGGCATTCTGAAAGATGGTGTCCTGCTTGTCAGAGGTTTTGGATCAGGTACAATGCTGAGGGGCTACCCTCTCCTCTGCTGGTGCCATTTTCCCGAGGGAAGAAGCTTGGACCCATCCCATACAACCGTGTTGTGCCTGAGCTAGAGGCAATGGAGTTGGTATCAGTCACAAGGCTGGATTAATTATATTTTATGTGCAGCATAAAGCCCAATCAAGTCCTCAAGATAACGAGGCCAAAGAGGGATAAAATAAAACAAGTGAAAGAGAAGTCTTCACATCTCCATGGCAATAACAGTGAGCTTTTTATGAGGAAGTTTTGTTATCAAAAACAAGGAAGCCTATCAATGGCTCAGATTTTAAAACTGGGGGAGGGAGGGGGGCATATAACCTACAAAACCCAAGGATACACAGGTATTCCTGATCTTAATGGCCGGTCCTCGTTTAAATAAAAGTTCCAGGAGTCCCAGGGCTGGGAATTTGGTGGCAGACAGCCAGGGACCCATGGGACAGTCCCAGTCACATTATTCCTCTCACGAGTGGTTGCATTACCACCATGATTCAGGCATCATGTTTCTTGTTTGACTAAGGACAGGGAGCACGGGTAACGTGCAAGCAAAGGGATGCTGGTGGGACAACTGCTTTGGTTAGTCAGCAGTTGGGGAGAGAGGCTGTAAAGTCCTCAGCTGCCATCACCGGGTGTGCTAAGCAGCTTGTCTGAGGGCTGAACACATCAGATCAAGCAACAGATACCAGCCAAGTATAGCATGTCACCCCATGACAAGCTTAAGATGCAGAAGATTACTAAACACAGACGACAGAAAAGCCTCCACATCCTGTGGAATGCTGTAACGGAGAAGACTTGCAGACATTTTTCTGGGGCATTCCCCTGAGCAAGATACACTGGGAGGAATAGAGATTTCTGTATTGTGTATTGCTAGACTAGACTAATTAGAATACAACAGATTTGAAAGATCCCTTCAGTTCAATGCATCATTACAGGAGAGCCTTTCTATCTGCTGTGAGAATGGTTACTAACAGATGGAACCGGCTAGGTTCATTAACATATTCAATCCATGGCCGAGGTTGCTTTTCCTCATTGCCGCCTGTTCTGAATTAATTGTGTCCTAGGATTACCTGACACCAGTATCTTTTCAGCGCCTAAGGCATGCAGGAAAGGGGCAGGCAGAAGAGGAGGAAACAAATTTGTTACTCTCGATATGACAGAAATTCTGTGAAGTGCAAGACAGATCTTTCGGCATCTCTAATGGCTAAAGACAGGTGAACTTATCAGATTGCAACTCTTTGTCAGAACTGAAAACTCGAAAGATAAGAAAGCCACCGAAACAGTGCTGAACACGTAGAAAAAAGGGGCGGGGGTGACAGTGCAGCAGGTATTGCAATTACAAGGAGAAAGTTAATGGGCTGTATGACCTCAAAAGCATGAAATTAAGCAATTGATTCAAGAGGTCTCAGTAAGACAATCAGACAACTTTAAAAAGGACAAAAGAATGTGGAAATAGCTAAGGTGGTAAGAAGCCTTAGGAAAGTCCCACATGAGGAGCTAAGTACCCTGCAGCAAGTAATTAGGAAAGCTAATAGAATGTTGTCATTTATTGCGAGGGGAATTGAATACAAAAGTAGGGAGGTTATGCTTCAGTTGTACAGAGCACGAGTGAGACCACATTTGGAATACGGTGTACAGTATTGGTCTCTTTATTTAAGTAAGTATTGGTCACTTTATTTCAGGAAAGTGTTCAGAGGAGGTTTACTAGACTAATACAAAAACAAAAATACCTTGAAAAACTCAGCAGGTCTGGCAACATCTGCGGAGAGGAACACAGTTAACGTTTCGAGTCCGAATGACCCTTCAACAGAACTAAGTAAAAATAGAAGAGAGGTGAAATATAAGCTAGTTTAAGGGGGGGGGGGGGTGGGACAAGTAGAGCTGGATAGAGGGCCAGTGATAGGTGGAGATAACCAAAAGATGTCACAGACAAAAGGACAAAGAGGTGTTGAAGGTGGTGATATTATCCAAGGAATGTGCTAATTAAGGGTAAAAAGCAGGACAAGCAAGGTACAGATAGCCCTAGTGGGGGTGGGGTGGGGTGAAGGAATCAAAAAAGGCTAAAAGGTAGAGATAAAACAATGGATGGAAATACATTTAAAAATAATGGAAATAGGTTGGAAAAGAAAAATCTATATAAATCTATACAAACTCTACTTGTCCCACCCCCCTTAAACTAGCTTATATTTCACCTCTCTTCTATTTTTACTTAGTTCTGTTGAAGGGTCATTCGGACTCGAAACGTTAACTGTGTTCCTCTCCGCAGATGCTGCCAGACCTGCTGAGTTTTTCCAAGTATTTTTGTTTTAGTTTTGGATTTCCAGCATCCGCAGTTTTTTGCTTTTACTAGACTAATACCTGGAATGGGTGGGTTGTCTTATGAGGAAAGGTTGGACAGGCTACGTTTGTATCCGCTGGACTTTAGAAGAGTAAGAAGCGACTTGATTGAAACATATAAAGATGCTGAGGGGTCTTGACAGGATGGATTTGGAGAGGATGTTTCCTCTTGTGGAAGAATCTAGAACTAGGGGTCACTGTTTTAAAAGGGTCACACATTTAAAACAGATGAGGAGAATTTTTTTCCACTCAGAGGGTCGTGAGTCTTTGGAACTCTTCCTGAAAAGGTGGAGGAAGCAAAGTCTTTATTTTTAAGGCAGAGGTAGATAGATTCTTGGTAAGCAAGGGGGTGATAGGCTATCAGGAGTAGGTGGGATGCAAATTTCAGGTTACTATCAGATCAGCCATGATCTTATTAAATGGCGGAGCAGGCTTAAGGGGCTGAATGGCCTACTCCTGCTCCTTATTGGTAGGTTCGCATTCAGGAGTTTTGAAGGCTGGAACATTGGGTCCATCTGTATCCGAAAAGGGAAATACACTTTCACCACTCTTGCTCTGAACCCAAAGGGAAGAGGCCTTTTAGAAAACGGACAGGAATAGAAAAGGAAAAATGTGTTTGGTGGTGGGCTTACATCGTAAGTAACAGAAACGGTAAGAGATGAGCTGCTGAATGTAGCGGCTGGTGTTGGAGCCAAGAACGATGAAATGGGTCTGACATCATCACAATCAATCGCTGCTAGAGTTGCCAACTGTGATTAAATCTATTCCTGGAGGTTTCATCAATGACTTGCCCCCACACTCCAGCCATTTGTTGGCCAACACATCTATCCTTGTAATGCACTGTCTTCCTACACCAATTGGAAAGCAAAAAAAAAACTCATTACCCAGTTGGATGACTGTCAGCTAAAAAGCCATTTCCCCCCCCCCCCGCTAATTTTCAATATTTTTATTTGTGGTAAAGAGAAATATTCAAAGAAAATTATGAAAATAAAACCCTTTTTTAATGTCCCAATGATTTTTCTCTAGGGTTGCACATAGCAGTGTCCTGGAGATTGATCTTCAATTCCTTGAGACTCTAGGCCAGTCCTGTTGGGTTGGCAATCCTAATCACTGCTAAGGGGAGAGAAAGGAGGACATATCAGCTCTGGTGTGGAATGTGGAGCCATCTGAGCAGATATGGCAGAGACAGTGACATGGGGAGAGAAGGATAGAGTGCTTATAATAAATGGAGTTGTAATGAGAAAAGCCCATTACAGGGAAGGAGGGAGAGAAATCAAGGAAGGGAAGAGTTGAGATGGACAACAAGAAAAGACAAGTGGAAATGAAAACGTTATTCAATTAAATAATCTTGAATTTTCATCACCACAGTGAAAGTAGGAAGCTGCACCAACATCGACATCAATGTGACAGAAACAGAGATCCTCAGGATAGGGTGGGAGAGGCGCAGTGCAGCAAAGAATGTTCTGCATTCTCATCCATCCTTCCAAGCAAAGGTGCAAACATGACCAGGTACCCCCATGTTAATCTTTTGCAGGAGGGTTCCAGTGGGTACATAGGTAACTGCTGAGGCTGCTCTGTGCTGGGAAAGGTCTGCTGCAAATAGGACAGGATATCGCAGACGATTGAGTTTTGGACGAGTTGCTGGTTCTGGATTTCCTCTCCTTGCATTTTCTCTCTGCCTCTGATATACGCTTGCTTTTGATGGAGTTTTTTATTTGGTCGTGTCAGATGCAGTGATCCTGAATGAGCTTCTCTCAGGACTCAAAGTTGATATCAAAACTCTGAAGTGAAGCCTTTAGAGTGTCCTTGCAGTGCTTCCTTTGACCATCATTAGAGTGTACCCCCCAACACTCAAACTCTCCATAGACGATCTGCTTTAGTAAGAGTGTGTCGGGCATTCTGGCTACATGACCAGCCCAACTCAATTACAACTGTCTCCATATGTTGTGGATACTTGGCATGTCAACTTAGATGAGCACCTTACTGTCTGGTATTTTTTACTGCCACCTGATCTTCAGAAGATTCCAAAGGCAGCTCATGTGAAAGTGGTTGGGCTTCTGAGCATGAGGCTGAAACACCATCCAAATATCACATGCATAGAGCAGAGTGGGCAGGACTATTGCCCTTATAGGCTTTCAGTTTGGTAGGCAGACTTACTCCTCTTCATTCCCAGACATAATGTTCGAAGTCTGCTGAAGGCTACACTTGTTTTGGCAATTCTTGCATGTGTCTCATCGTCAATATAAACAGCTCAAGAGAGCATGCTGACGAGATGATCTATCCACTGCTGACAGGTTCTGATCATGGACTGAAACCTTGAGTTTAAGATAGGGCTTTCCTGGAGCAGGCTGGTACACTACTTCAGTTTTATTTGTGCTGATTGTAAGGCTGACTTTGTCTTATGCATCAGGGAAAAGTCCAGCTCTGAACCAGCAGCTAGTGCACAGTCATGGGCAAACAGAAAATTAAGTATGTTCTTCGGACACACACATCCTTTAGAAACAGACCCAGACAAGTCTTGTATCTTTAACTTCACTCATTCTCTCCAGATAAACAAAAATGAAGCATTTGGAATTTGGCAGAGGAGGATGCTGGTGGATGGGAATTGTTTGGGCTGCTATTCAGGTAGGAAGCACAGGGGTCTGGTGAGGAATGGAGGTGAAGAGGAACTTGATGGCAGTAGTGAAGAGGAGATAACAGGAGCCTGACAGCCTAAAATCGCTAAAGCAGTAGAGGGACATAGGCGAAGATGCGGAGAGAATTTGCTCCTTACTGGGCTTTCTTATCCTTCGGTTTCTGATTCTGACCAAGGTACTGCTGTATTTCTGGGGCCTCTTATTATTACTTTAAGTGTATCTTTTAGATGCTGTATTTCAGATGACTCTTTTAGAGAGGCCTCACTCCCTATGTTTCAGAAAGTGCTTTCACTTGCTCAGATAGGTTGGTAAATTTGTAGTGTGCCCAGTGAATAAATTGTACTTCAATTCCTGATTTTACAACTGTGCCCTCATCTTCAGAAGGTAGCTGAATAACTACATTCCAACTTTAGACTGCGGCCCAACTGACAAAGAGTCATGGAATATGTCATGAATGCTGAGCTTCACAAGATTGTTATGTTTTGAAATGTACTTTTAACTCAAAGTAAAACAGAGCATTCCGGATAAACTTCTCTGCTCGGGTACATGTCCATATGATCTGGTTGCTATTGGGAGAGAAACTCAAACAGAAGCCCTTTGAGGCGGGGTGACTGTTTTAACATCTTTTCATTGTATCCTACAGAGAAAGGATAGCTGCTATTTGAGATGGAGAAACAAAGAAGCTACAGCTGTGGGCGAGCAGGGTGAACTGCTTTCATGTTAACAATTAAGCAGGATGCTTTGGAGAAAAGCAGAATACTGTGGATGCTGGAAATCTGAAATAAAAACAGAAAATGCTGGAGATACTTGACAGCTCAGGCAGCATCTGTGGAGGGAGAAACAAAAGTAACATTTCAAGTCAATGACCTTTCATTGGAACTGGGAAAAGTTAGTGATGTAATAGGGTTTAAGCAAGGGGTGGGTGGGGCAAGGACAAAGGAAGGTCTATGATAGGGGCAAAAGACATGGAGATGGGGCGAGAAAAGAAATAGAAGATGTGCCTAGAGCAGGTGTGCTGCTGTCTGAAGCAAAAATAAGAGAAAAACCAAAACATGCAAAATAAGGGAAACAAAAGGTTTATGGTCTGAAATTGCTGAACCCAATGTTGAGTCCAGAAGACTATAAAGTACCCCATCGAAAGATGAGGGTTCCCCTTGTTCTCACCTCCCAACCCACCAGCTTCTGTATTCAATGGTTCATTTTCTACCATTGCTATCACCTCTAGCATGATGCTACCACCAAACATATCTTCCCCTCTCCTCCCTTTTCAGTATTCCAAAGGGATCATTCCCTCTGTGACACCCTAGTTCACTCCTCAATCACCCCCAACAGCCATCCCCTTCCCATGGCACCTTTACATACAAATGCAGGAGATGTAACCCCTGTCTTTTTACCTCCTCTCACCTCATTATCCACAGCCCCAAACGCTCCTTCCAGGTGAAGCAGCATTTTGTGTGTATTTCTTTCAACTTAGTCTACTGTTTTGCTGCTCACAATGTGGTTTCCTCTACACTGGGGAGACCAAACGCAGACTGGGTAACCACTTGGCAAACACTTCCGCTCAGTCTGCAAGCATGACCCTGAGCTTCCATTAACCTGTAATTTTAATTTTCCACCTTGGTCTCACACCAACATCTCTGTCCTTGGCTTGCTGCAGTGCTGTAGTGAAGTTCAATGCAAGTTTGAGGAACAGCACTTTATCTTCCTCCACAGTTGCTGCCTGACCTGCTGAGGATGCTTTGAGGAGTTTGTTTTCTGTTCAAAAGAAAGGAACAGAACAGATGGAGCTCTTGAAGATTTAAGGGATGGTGGTTGAGTGGGGGGTTGAAATCGTCCAGGTATGCCCTGCTGGTGATAACTGCATTCAAGAAAACTTGGGCTGAGCGGAACGATTGTCGAAGGACACTGGAAGATTCAATCTGGCTTAGTGGGCAGAAGTGAACCTCCACTTGAGAGCTGGGAATGAGTGTTCCTGTAATGCTACACTGCTAGAAGGCTGGTGCCCAGTAAAAGGGTTTTGTCAGACATATTTTGTTTGCATTGGTTAGTCGGTTTTAATTTGTTTGTTACAGTACAAATCCTATAACACGGAATCCTGTCCTTTGGTTCTTTCAATCGGTCACTGGGAAATTAATCTTTTTTTTTTAAAAAAAGTTATCGGACTCTACTATGGTCAAAGCAAATACTGGCTGTGGACCATTTGGCATCTTAAGTAATTTTCTTGAAATTCTTTAAAAAAAAACATTGGGATTGCTGGTCTTACTTATTTGTTTATTGGAGTCCATCACAAAACTACTGATATTACAACTTTCATATATCACAGTTAAAGCTTCATAAGAGATATGGGGGGAAACAGACACTGAGCTAATGGAAAAATAAAGGAGAGTGATCAAAGTCACAGAAGTGGGCTTTAAAGGGAGGATGTTATAGATGGAAGGGTGGGAAGAGAGGTTTAGGGAGGGAAGGAATCCCACGTACACAAATAAATTGCATTACCATTTCCATCAGGATCTACGGCTTTGAAGTGTAGTTTGTTCTCCTCATTGGCCTGTTGGAAATGCTCCTCGGTCTTTTCCATAATCCATCTTTGCATCTCGCTTGCACTAATTTTCTTGTCAACATTGACATCAACCCTGAATAACAAGAATACAGTGAACTGGTGAACATAATTGTCCAACAGAAAACAATTCTGTTTTTTGGATCACTGACACAGTGATTCTGCAATCAGATTTCAAAGGCGATACATTTCTTCGATTAGTACTCTTGGTCAGCATTCTAGTCATAACCTATTTCGGCCCTGACTTATTATCATTAATCAGCTTGGTTATTAGGCAGCGATATTTGTTTTCTAACTGTCCATCAGAGGAACTCCCATTCTCATTCCCTTCAAAAAGGTTTGATCCCTGTTGTAGACAAAAGTAGCTGGGGGTGAGCATCCAGGTCTTGGAGTAGGACTTGAAGATACATTGATTCAAAATACTCCAAGTTTCTGGAGGAAGCGAGTGGAAATGAGATGCCAAACATAGGCTTACGGCTGACAAGACTGCGCAATGTATTATATTCAAGGATGTCAGTTGGAGAAGGACAGAACTGAAGCCAATTTTTATTCAGTCTAACAATGATTTACAGAGTGAATCATTATAGGCATATACCTCCCAACTCAATTACCCCCACCCCACCCCAGTTTCAGTGTCTCTTTATATTTTCTGAAGTGAAACCCCAATTAATGCCCTCCACTTGTATGTAATTAAACACAATTAATATACATTTATTGTAATGAACTTCCCAGAAAAATTAAATCACCTTACTAAAACTATACATGCAAAGTTAAACTCAATTTCTAAGCTGTGTTGTACTTTTAGACATGTTGTAAAATTGAATGCGTCTGTTTAGCCGAATAAACCTTTTGTTTTAATGAAGTCTTGAGAGCAGTTACCAGCATCAGATTCTCCAAAGAGGAATAAAAGAGGCGTCAAATAACTAGAACAATTTGTATTTATATAGTGCTTTAGAGAAATCAAGCTAGTTACCTGGTGAGGACTAAGCATCCCCTGATGTTGGGCCTTAGATCTCACTACAATAAAAGCTCAGGTCGCTGTGCTGCCCTGATATGTGGGCAAATCTTTGGGTTTGGGAGCATGGGTATTGGGCAGCGATCCTGGCCTTTAGGACGAGGGAGAATAAAACAGGCCTCGTGAGGGAGTGATCGGGGTCCTGAAGGTCGTGGTCAGGGGCTGGGGGGGAAAAATGCTGGGGAGGGAGATCAGGGGTGGCAACTGGAACAATAATTGTAGTAAATGCTTAGCTTTTTCTAAAAACAAAATGTGTGCAATGTTCAGTAATGAATCGGAGAGAACCAATACCACACCTAATGGCTGGGTTTAGAGGAAAAATACTCTTTAACTGATGCTATAAACAGGCAGGTTTTCACACTGTAATGTATTTGTAAGTAACTCATATCTATTTAAATGCTCCAATAATTTCTCTTACTGCTGTTGACTTGTATTATATAGTAACGGAATTAACTTGAGCTCAGCGGTAACAATCTGTAACTATTCTGAGAGAAAAAAGCCTTGAAAATTTAGCTTGTGCAGCAGAGGGAAATAAACCCTGTCAGAAAAAAAAGAGAAAATACTGGAAATGCATTGCCAGTCAGTCAGCACTGGAGTGAGAAGAATATGTTAAGATTTTGGGGAATTGGTAGAAAGGGGAGCCTGGATCAGATTTTTTCAGCCCTTCTTTTCCTTTCTAAGAAAATTCTGCAGCTGATTTTTTTGTTATTCATTCATGAGATGTGGACATCGCTGGCTGGACCAGAGTTTATTGCCCATCCCTAAATGCCCTCGTGAAGGTGGTGATGAGCTGCCTTCTTGAACCAGTGCAGTCTATGTGGTGTAGGTACACCCACAGTGCTGTTAGGGAGGGAGTTCCAGGATTTTGACCCAGGGACAGCGAAGGAACGGCGATATATTTCCAAGTCAGGATAGTGTGTGGCTTGGAGGTAACTTCCAGGTGGTGGTGTTCCCATCCATCTGCTCCCTTGTCCTTCTAGATGGTAGTGGTCATGGCTTTGGAAGGTGCTGTCGAAGGAGCCTTGGTGAATTCCTGCAGTGCATCTTGTAGATGGTACACACTGCTGCTACTGTGCATCGGTGGTGGAGGGAGTGAATGTTTGTGGATGTGGTGCCAATCAAGTGGACTGCTTTATCCTTAATCATCGGGATTCTTCTTCCTTCTTTGTGAATTTACCGATCCTAATTTGGTTTATCTGTCTTCCTGGTCAGTCTCCTAAATTACACCCTCTGTAAAACTGAGCTCATCCAAACTCTGCTGTCTATATCCTAACTCGCACAAAGTCCCATTCACCCTGTGCTCACTGACCTGCACTAGCTGCTAGTCCAATGATGCTTTGATTTTTAAAATTCTCATCCTTACTTCCAAATCCCACCCTGGTCTCACCCCTCTCAAACTCTGCAACTCTTCCAAACCTCCAGCTATTTGAGATCTCCGCGCTCCTCCAATTCTGGCCTGCTGCGCATCCTTGATTTTAATTGCTCCACCACTCGATAACCATGTCTTCAACTACCTAACCCCTGGAATTCCCTCCCCAAAACGCGCCCCCCACCACCCCAACTCCTTAATTATGATGCTCCTTAAAACCTACCTCTTTGACCAAACCTGGTATCTCAATGTGGCTCGGTGTCAAATTTTGTTCAATTACCCTGGACTGCGCACCTTGGGACATTTTATGATGTTAAAAGTCACTATATAAAGGCAAGCTGTTGTTCTGGGTCAACTGAGGCTCAGTTGGCAGCATCTCATCTCTGAGGCACAGGGTTCCAGGTTCAAGTCCCACTCCAGGGGCAGGATTTTTACCTTGTCAGGCAGGCACAGCAGACAGGCCCAGGAGCACAGAGCTGCCTCGGGGAGCTGAAGATTTTTAAAATCAGAAATAAAGAACTTACACATGTTAAAAATATGTACCCTCATGAGCACTCTGTCAGGTGAGCAGGAACATGTTATAAATGATATTTCAAGATTTTTATTTTATTTTTGATTCCTGTTGGAAACCTCATCCCGCCCGTGGATGAGGTTTCATAAAAAATCCAAAGGCCGCCTGGGCTTTTCGCCTGCCCACCAACCGTAAGGTTGGACAGGCAGTGAAAAATTGCATTCAATTAATATTTTAATGGCCTCAATAGTCCTGTTAATTGTCGGCGGGTGTGCTGCCGATCCCGCATGCGCCCGCTGACCAAAATGTTGCGCGAGTGCACGATGACATAGGGGCGCTCGCCTGATGTCATCGCCTGTCATTTTACGCTCGAGCGGGTCAGCAAAAAAAATTCAGCCCCAGGGCTTGAGCTCAAAATTCAGAGCTGGCACTCCAATGCTGCACTGTCAGAGGTGACGCCTTTTGCATAAGATGCTAACTCAAGACTGCTCAGGTGGATGTAAAAGATCCCATGGCACTATTTTGAAGAAGCACAGGGGAGTTATCCCTGGTGTCCTGGCCAACATTTATCCCTCAATCAACATCACAAAGAGCAGATTACCTGGTCATTATCAATTGCTGTTTGTGGGAGCTTGCTGTGTGTAAATTGGCTGCCACATTTCCTACATTACAACAGTGACAACACTTTAAAAGATTTCCATTGGCTGTAAAGTGCTTTGAAACATCTGTGAGAAGTGCTACATAAACCTCAGCTTTTTAAAAAAAATTAGTTGCTCCCTCTCCACCCAAATTAATTTGGAGTGAGCCATGAGTTTCACAGCCAGGGTTACTATTGTTGGACTAAGGAGAGGACGTGAAAAGATACAAAAAGAAAAAAATGGCCACTCAGTAAAAAAAAAATGCTCGAATTACATAACCTTCTGATAAGGAAAAGGCTGGGGAGAAAAGGAAGCTCGTTCCACCTCTTCAACTACAGACAGACCCAATCAAAATAGTGCCATACGGGCTCTTTTACATCCACCCAAGCAGGCAGACAAGGTCTGAGTTTAATGTCGCATGCAAAAGACGACACCACCAACAGTGCAGCACTCCCTCAGTACTGTACTGGTTGACTTTTGTGTTCAAAACCCAGGGTGGGACTTGAACACAGAACCTTGTGCCTCAGAGGTGAGAGAGCTACGAACTGAGCCACAATTGACCCAGAACAACAGCCTGCTTTTATATAGTGACTTTTAAGATAGTAAAATTTGTATTTCCAGCATTTTCCGTTTTTAATGAAAGATAAAGGAGGGCACAAGGAAATCTTGCTCAAAACTGCAAAAAGGTAAAGTACGTCCTGAGAAGGAAACTGTCTACACTTTGTAAATACACCTTAGTCTAACTCTGTTGTGGGTGTAAAGCAAAAGGCACAACCACATAAATTTCATATCTTAATCATTCTTTCCAAAAATCTCAGACTTCTGCCAGCCATTGTTTTCTTTTGATGTAGTTTCAGTGTTATTTTAATCAGTCGCTTTATATCTTTTTCCCCACCCCCACTGCATGTACCATTCGCCAACCCAAGTGTGGGGGCAGGAAACCTGTTTCCAGGTCTCTGTGAATGCTGACTATGAACTTTTACAGCATTGCTGGTCAAACACTGCCTTGCAGCAAGCAGATATAGAGATCGCCCCTTAATTAAATAATGGGAAAGGATTAAATATTTGGGAGGTCTCAGGTCCCCAGTGTTGTGGAGGTTCCCTAAAACTGATGAAAAAAGACTATTTCAAATCCGAAGTGATGTATAATATCGGGGGGCTGGGGTGTCTCACCCCTCTCACGGGCATCCCAGCCTCTCATAACCCCTGCCCCATGAGCTACATTCCATTGAAACCGATTATCGCAAAGCACTTTCATTAAAAATGGAAAATGCTGGAAATATACGTTTTACAATGTTAGAAGTCACTGTTGCATTCTGTTTTCTTTCAGAATGCAGTTTTTTTTTTTCATTTTGCACCTTTGCATGTTCCTTTCCTTTGTCCTTGTTTCATTACAACCACCTTCTGACCCGTGCAGCTCTCCCAATGACTTAAGATGGTTTGCAACTCTAGAATGGCTCATTGTGAAGAAGAGCTGTGTTATGTGAGCTCGGGTAGGTCCCAGGTTCCAGCCTGATCTGCAGCAAACCAATTGTTCTCGGCTTGAGAGAACTGCAATTGGCTGGGGTGTCTTTGGGACAGGAGTTGGGGCGGGGGTGGGGGGAAACAGGGGAATAATATTAACTGTTATCATTCTTCTAGTGCTCCAGGGACTGTACCCCACTGTAAAGTGCATTTGCCTTGATGCTGAAGGAGGGCAGGGTCAGGCTCATCTGGGATGCCCAACGTCACCCAACGCCACTTAGTTCTCACCAATTTGCAGGCGGTTCCAGAAGGTGGCCAGTACCAATGGAACTCATGTAAGAGGTAGATGACTAGCTACGATCTGTTTGAATGGTGAAGCAGGCCCGTTGGGCCGAATGGCCTTCCCCACCCTTATTTCCTATTTTCTTAACTGCATCTCTGTGGTTTCAGAAAGGAGAAAACACAGGGGCAGATAAAACACTTTGTATATTCTTCTCAAGGGGCTCAAGAGGAAGACCAAGAAATACCTTTAAGAAATGAATGGGATAAGAGGAAGGCTGGGAAATGGAACTTGACCGAGGATTCATAACTGTGCAAGGGGAGAGCATAGAAAAACCATTGATTGAGCCAAAATGGAACTGGTTGAGACACTGGCAATTGGAACGATTGCTTCCCACTCAGATCAATAGAAGGATGAGCCTCTTAGTATGACTTGGTTGAGAGGGTAGTGGTGTTAATGTTGTATTTGTGCTGCAATAGAATACATAATTTAAGCTGTCCCCAACTGGGGGAGGATTAGGGAATCATCACAAGAGTATATAAACCAGTTCACTCTGGCTGTCAGAGGAACTGGGAGAGTCTATGACTTTACTTTGCTGTCTTGAAAATAAACCTGTTTACAGGCTAGCTTCAGACTCATGCTCCGCAACTTACAATTATTGGAATTAATAAGTAGGATGTCTGTGTTCATTTTCACCCATCGATCACCCTGGCCATTCCTATGATGGACCGGAAGGGTGATCCAGGATGCACAGTGCCCACGATACAATGAGAAACAGTGCATCACACTGTGCATCCTCCCTGGTTATTTATGGAAGGGTGTTCAAAAGGAAATAAGCAGTACAAACTGGAGATGCCGCATTCTGAGGAGGATACATTAAAAACAGCTCGAGTTGTTCTCTTCCTCTGGTGCTATTTTAACATACTGCTTTTACAATACTGCTGGGGTTGTCCCCAGCAAAACTCTGGCTTCATAAAGAAAAGCACAAAATATTGCGCTGGGTGAGTAAAAATAAGTCTCAGCACCAGAGAAAGAACTTGCCTTTATATAGCACCATGTTGGAAAAACATCTCAGTGCTTTAGAGAGGAGGATGGAAAATTCTAGCCTGTAGCAGAGGTGTAATATAATATTAGAAAAAAAGTACAGATAAGCTCGTGGCAGAGAGGTTAGAGAGCAGATAAGAGCTTATAAAGGCAGTCAGTCAGCTAAGTGTGGGCGGCTAGTATAATTGTCTCTTAATAGGAGCAGTTCAAATGCACGAGTATAGAATAATAGCGGACATCTGAGGGTGGGGAAGATTCGAGTGTTTAGATAGTACTATGACATCGCACATACAAAATTTTAAATACCAGGAAATGCAATTTTGAAATCAATATTTCACTTAGTGAGCACACTGAAAGGGTGTCAAATTTATACAGTCCTTGCAAGTATGTGTTATTTTATCTTCTCCCTGTCAGCTTCAACATTGTTTCCAGTACTTTGCTGTGGAATTTTAACCACTCGAATCAACTTTATACCATCGGAGTTTCCCCATTGCTCTAGGTGCTGGGACCAACTGCGCAGCAACTGCTATCAGCCCAGACAAACCACACAGTGCTGGCAAAGTCGGTCACTGTGCGTTTGCAAATCAGTTCCAGATAATGGATTCAACAGTAACCGTAAAGTAGGTCCCAAATTTATGCAAATGAACAGCTAGTGCCAAATCTGGCATTGCATCACAAAGCTCCTTTTGACTTGGAAATGAGCTGTCCCATACTGTGCTACAGTTAAAAATAATAACAGGAAGGGAACCACAAATTAAACTCTTTGTAATGTATCCTCAGTATACAATATAGTTGTCACCTGACGCTTACAGATACAAACACAACCCCAGGGCCGATTTCCCGGTTGAAAGTAGCTATGAGCGAGATATAAAACATAGCCTGGGTATCTGGAACCGTGTTCAGAGGAGATGGCTTCCTAGAATTCCCATTTCACAGTCCATTGTGCAGCAGTCTCAAAGAGCCAATCAGACAGAATGCAGTCATCTTTAAAACAGCTGGCTTATATCATAGCAGCCCCTGAGGTGGGGGGGGGGTCTCAGAACTCACCTTTCTAGACCCTCTTTCACTACTGCAGGATGTCGGAAAGCGCTATAGTGCCAAATAATTATTACTGGAGTGTAAAGTCACTGCTGTACACTTTAACTGTTGTCTCTGGAACTCTTGTCCCTAACAGCACCGTGGGTACACCTACACCACATGCCCGCAGCAGTTCAAGAAAACTGCTCAACCCCACCCCATCGAGGGCAATTAGAGTTGGGCAATAAACTCTGACCTAGCCAGCGACGCCCACACCCGGCAAAAGAAAAAAAAATGTAGGAAACGCAGCAGCTAATTTGTGCACAGCAAGATCCCACAAAGAGCAATAAAATAATGACCAGATAATTTATTTACTGATGTTGGTTGAGGGGTAAATATGAGTGAGGACACTGGGGAGACAACACCCCCGCCCCCCCCACCCACCACCTCACCCTTTGGGTTTTTTTTTACATCCACTGGAGGGGGAAAAGACAGGGCTTTGCTTATAATGCCTCATCTGAAGAATGGCACCTCTGACAGTGCAGCACTCCGTCAGTACTGCACTGGAGCATCGGCCTAGATTTCGTGCTCAGGTCCCTGGAATGGAACTTGCCTCAACGACCTCCAGACTCAGCAGCAGGAAAGCTACCAATGAGGTACGGACGACTTAGTCAGGGTGAGGTGCTTCATTAGAGATTTTTCTGCTTTCTTCTGCAAATGGCAATAATGGTGAGAGACATATACATCGTGTAGTCAGGACAATGTATCAGGAAGGGCCGGATCAGGACAATCTCTCGGCAAGCTGGGCTGATGGCAAGAAGGAAATCAATAATAACAAAATGGCTGCTCATCTCAATAACTAGCACCACTTTTGCCAAGTTGGAAAAGACTCACCCCCCCCTTTTTAAGGAATAAACATTTCATCGAACGATTCCTGCACGCCCTGCAGTGACCCGAGTATAGCATGACATGACCCAGGCAGAGCGTCTCAGGTTTACCTGGGCACCTGTGAATCACTCTCAACTAAGCCAGAAGTCAGGGAGTTAACCTTGGCCTCAGTACCACCGTGTGTCAGTTTGGGAGCGGTGAGAAGCACAGGGTGTCGGCCTCCGATCATCCAATTACCCTTTCTGTGTCCAGATGGCTGAAAACCATCTCCCCCTCCAGGTCCTGTTTTCTCAAATGGCCAACATTCCAGCGGAGGACAAAGAAAACGTTACCCAGGCACTCTGAAGCTCTCCACGAAACACCGCAGCGTTGACATCACTGACCGTGGGAGGGAGCTTGCAACCAATTGTTCAAAATGGCGACAACTCGTCCACCAAGCGGCATCACGCTTTGAATCCCAACGTCCTAAAGGCAGGGCAGAGAGAGAAGCAATTCCTGCGCTCCGGGTCCTGCCTCCTCGTGGGACGCTCTGCCCCCTCGTGGGACGCCCTGACCCCTCGTGGGACGCCCTGACCCCTCGTGGGACGCCCTGACCCCTCGTGGGACGCCCTGACCCCTCGTGGGACGCCCTGACCCCTCGTGACCAAGCGGGTCGAGAATCGGCCCTGTTCCGCCACATTGGCGGAAACCAGGGGACCCTCGAATCGAGGGGGGCAGCCGTCAACAGCGGCCCTTCCTGGAAAGCATGCGAATAAAAAACATGGAACCATTACTGTTTGCACGCTCAGCCAAAAAGAGAGGACGTCAGCAATTCGTTTCCGGCTGTACACAGCTCTGAGGCTGACGGAGTACAAGAACGCTGAATAAGGACAAGACAACTAAAAATTTACAGCCGAGTGAAAAAAAGTGTGAATGAGCACGTTTCGTGTGGGTGGGGATGAAGAAGCAGACAATAGGCAAGGAATACGTAAACTGTGGGGGAAACTGATACCAAACAAACAGCTCGAATCAGCAAAAAAAATGAAACAGAAAGTGATGTTGCTGTCTACACTCCGAATGCCTCATTACTGCCGGGAGCTAGGGCCAGAAAAACCACGTTCAGTTTTTGAATTAATCACTTGTTTGTTCATAAAAGGACTGATTACAATGTGGGGGTGCTTTTTCCCTGAATCAGGAGCCTGCTATAACTACATCCCCCATCCCTTAATACTCCCCTGGTCTGGATAGAGAAGTCCAAGCCCTTGACTGCTTGGGTGCAGAATCTGCAGGTTTCCTCTCTTCTCCCCCAACACCACCCCCCCACCCCCCTCCCCCCACCCCCCCACCCCCACCCCCAACCCATGCACCCCTGACCCCAACCTACCCCCACCCTCCCACAAAAATGAATATTCTAGATCTCCACCTCCTCAATCTACAAATGAATTTCAGGATTTTTTTTTTCAATTCCAGAATTAACCACCTCCCAGACTTGTCCTCATCACCAGAGGGAGACTTGCTAAACTGGGCAGTTTTATGTAACAGACTCACATTGGAATCGAGGTGGCACGAGTGTAAACCGTTGAGGTGAGGCTATCAAAGGCAGTTCTTTTGTTTGAGGTCAAGTGAACATTATCCACAACAAGGAATCGGTGCATTAAGCCCTCTCATTTCTCTGCTGGCTATGTCTGTGTCACTGTACACAGCCAGAGAGAGAGAGAGAGAGACAAAGACACACAGGAGATATTCCTTCCAGCACTCTCTGCGTTGTCCCAGATGTGAAAGATGAGTGTGATGACCCATTCCCCCTGCATTAAGAAGTTTGATAGTTTTTCTACATCCCTTTGGTTAACTACCTTGTGTCTAACCCCATCACTGGTTAAAGATGAAAGGCTGACTTTCTCCCAGGTATCCACCAATGTCACCCTCGTGCTGGCCATGAAGCATCTACACAGGTAACCTGGTTGCCAACACAACAAAGATGGGTGAAGTGACTATGAGGCCACAGTCTAAGACCCTCACACCACAGCCCACCATGGGGCTAGAACCCATGGGAAACGCCTGGGGCTGATTATAACGAAGAAGGTTTGCCAAGAAATGTAAATGGTTATTGTAAATATAATCTGTAACTGGAAGTGTAGTGAGGCACCTCAATACACGTGCTGCACTGAAAGAAACTGAACTGTATTGTATTTTGTGTAATGTCAAGTTTGGACTATTATGCAACGTATTTTTACAAACTTAATGCGTGAGGTGTAGCTTTTGTAAAAAAAAAATAATGCTGATAAAGGAAACTGTGGAAGCAAAAGACTCCTCCCAATTGCTCATTGCACAACAATTTTAAAAAATTTATTCTTTCTTGGGATGAGGGCATCACTGGAAAGGCCAAGACTGATTGCCCATCCCTAATTGCCCTTGAACTGAGTGGCTTGCTGGGCCATTTCAGAGGGCAATTAAGAGTCAACCACATTGCTATGGATCTGGGGTCACATGTAAGTCAGACTAAGTAAGGATGGCAGATTTCCTTCCCTAAAAGACATTAGTGAACCAGACTGGTTTTTACGACAATTGATGATGGTTTTGTGGTCAATGTTACTGAGATTAGCTTTCAATTCCAGATTTTTAAAAAAAATTAATTGAATTCAAATTCCACCAGCTGCCGCAGTGGGATTTGAACCCTTGTCCCCAGAACATTAGCCTGGGCCTCCACATTACTTGACATTATTACTATGCCACCGGGGTCCAGTTCCATGCAGACAGGCAGCCCTCGTACCTTGTCTGAGAGAACCCAGTCTGCGTCCCCAGACTGTAGGAGGATGACTTAGCTGAGCTCGATTCTGTCCTCATTGGTAGCCCCCCTGCCTCATAAGATGATAGCTAAGTGCCGTGGCAGTCAACTGTGTTTAGCACTGCCTGGTGAAGCTGGCATGGCATTTGCTGCAGAGGATGACAGGGAGCTGAGACAGTGCAGGATTCACTGGCCCCCGTCTTCTCTGGGTCCTCTTTTCTGCCAACTGGGCTTTTAGTTTCTGCTCGGCTCTTCCAATGCCCCTCCAAACAGTTGATCTCCAGGGGTCACGGCCGTCAGCAACTGTCTCCCGCCGCCTGTCCTCAACAGCCACCCCTACACACATTTTCCATAAACAAGCCCTCACGAGCAAACAACAGGGAAAAATCGGACAGGATTTCAACCATCTGTAACCCAGATAAACAGATCATTTTAAATAGATTTTAATCTCGAGATGTAAAACTGAAGACACTGCCCAGAGTCTAGCTGTTCTTTGCCAAATCTCTGCTTGGCCACATGAGAGATATTGAATCTGGAGTGAAGCCAAGTGTCTGTTTCCTGAGCAGGGAGAGAGTGCGAGAGTGAGAATCCACCTTTGTTATTTGAACACATCTACTGACCATAAACCACAATAATTGACCAGCCCACTATCGAACAGTTTCCAAACAGGTTCAAAGGTTTCCTTATCAGGTGTGCTGACAAGAGTTTCACAGTGATTTTCTTCTAACTTCCTAAGAGACATCACCGCACTTTCTGCAAGTGTTTGAAATAAGGCTCACACCACAGCTGACTGCCTCTGACTCATTGGTTGACGCAGCAGTGACAATACTCACTTTCACTTTAAACTCAAAGTTCCTTTGCACTAGCAGGTGGACTCGCGCACACAAACACTAGACAGGCTTGTTGGGCTGAACGGTCTCTCCTCATCACTGTATATTCTTATGTTGACAGTGCAGGGAAAACACGCAACATTGAAGCGGCTGAGGGAAGAGAGTATAAAGGACAGTTTTTTCCAAAAAAACCTTGGCCTTATTCATAAAATTTGTGAAGGTACATTACATAGGTCAAATTGTTTAAAAAACCATTCATATCTGACATAAGGTGCAAAGCTGATCAGTTTCCTCTATACAGTATGTGATATACAATTACAGGCTATATTTACAATACTATTTCCACATCAAACATCCAGCACAAGAGCTAGGATGACGATCACAAACTAATCCACTGGAACCCAGGGCAGAGAGAAAGTGGGAGAAAGAGAGAGGGAGGGTGGGGGAAAGAAAGAGAATGGGAGTGAGAGAGAGTGGGGGCGGGGGAAGGGAGAGAGTGAGCAAGAGAGAGGGGGTGAAAAAGACACCGAGGGAAAGGGGCGGGAGGAAACAAAGAGAGTGAGGGAAGCCGAGGGAAAGAGATAATGTGAGAGAGGGGAGAGGGCGGGAGAGAAGGGCATGTGGGGGCATGAGAGAGGGGCACGGGTGGCGAGAGAGAGGAGGAGCGCTGGGGGGGAGGTAGTGAGAGAGAGAGAGAGCGAGAGAGAGGAGCGCGCCGGGGAGGGGCGAGAGAGAGGAGCGCGCCGGGGGTATCAGAGAAGAGTGTGGTGGGTGAGAGAGTGGAGCCGGTGGTTTTGGGGGGCGGGGGGGGTGAGAGTGGAGCGCGGGAGGGCCGGGTGAGTCAGGAGCTGTGGGGTGGTGGTGGGGGCAGGTGAGACTGGAGCCGTGGGGTGGTGGTTAGTGATTGAAGGTATAGCTTTTTCTCCTGCCTATAGTGGGGTCATGTGATTGTTCTGACGAATGAGCCCAAAGCGTAGGTAATCCATTGGGTGGAGCTTTCTAGATGTGGATGTGGTTCAAGTATGTAGCTTCTGAAAGAGCTCTCTGTAATAAAGCTATATGTTTCAAGTAGAAACCTGTCCAGTAAGTCAAGTCACTACATTTGGCAACGAAAATGGGGTAGATCTGATGCTGCACCTCGCCGTGTTAATGTGAGTACACCATTCTCAAGACAAAAACGATTGGTATACTCACCAGTCATGCCACTCGTCAGCAGGATTGGCCCTTATGATGTGTCTATGGAAAACTAGAGGCAGTACATAGAGCGCCTTGGTTTTTATTTCGTGGTGAAACAAGTTACCGTGGAGGTGAAGCATAAAGCAAATCTTTTGAGATCATCCACAATGTGACACCTCAATTCGATATCTGTTAACAAGCTGCCGGGCCTTGTGAAGACACATTTTCAGCTGAAGCCATCCATAATAACGCAGAGGTTTCAGTTTAACTCCAGAGTCAGCGCCCCGGGAGAGCCAAACAGAATCTATATAGCAAAGCTAAAGCAGTTGACTGAGCACTGTGACTTCAGAGACACACTCAGTGAGATGCTGCGGGACCGATTAGTTTGTAAAGTTCAAGGTGACACCATTCCTCGGAGGAGTCAACATCGATTTGAAACACGCCCTGGAAATAGCACTCGCCATGGAAAGCGCTGCGAGAGACTCGCAGGCTTTACAGAATGTGCAATACGGTACCATTCTTCAGGTGGGGTGGGAACCTGCCACAGGGCATGGCGCAAAAACCAGAGACACAGCAGCACAGTGACAGACAATCTCTGCTGCTCGAAGAACGAGAAGACCTAGTGGAAAAATTTCAGCAGCGACACCAAAGTTCATCTGTTATGGGGGTAACCACGTACTTGACACCTGCAGATTGAAGGAGGCAGAATGCCAATACTGGCAGAAAGGGTGAGTAATAAAGCAATGCAGGGCGAAATCGAGACAGCCCCCATAAGCCAGCAGACCAAGATGATTGAAGTGAATAACATAACACAATTTGAGGCTGCCAATACCAATATTTATTCCCTGTACAATATCAAAGCGGCAAAAACTGAACCAATAAACATCAAGTGAATGGGAAGCCACAAGTAATGGAGGTAGACACGGGAGCCTCAACCACAGTGGTGGGAGAGCACACATTTAAATACCTAAATAAAAGGTACCCAGCTACTGAGTCTGGAGAAAACCATGGCTCAGTTGAAGCCATACACTGGAGAGTCAATACAGGTAAAGGGCATCGCTTATAGGGATCGTACTACAGGCAACAGACAACCCAGCTTCCAGTGATCATAGTGAAGGTCCAAGTCTTCTGGGCCGAGGTTAGTTACAAAAAATAAAGCTCGACTGGTCTGAAGTATTTCACATGAAAACAGGAGGAGGAGTTCCTGAGCTGCTAAGGAAACACAACAGTGTACTTTGTGATGAATTTGGAAAGTTAAAAGACTTGCAAACAAAAATATATGTAGATTCGCAGGCGCCACCCTGTTCCATTAAGGCCAGGCCTGTGCCTTGTGCCCTAAAGGAGAAGGCGGATACAGAATTGTGCTGCTTAGAAAAGCTAGGCACCATGTAGCCAGCCCAATTTTCAGAATGGGCAGTGCCCACAGTCCCTCTGATGAAATCTGATCAAACTATTCGCATTTACGGGGACTACAAATTGACAATGAACAAGGCAGCTAAACTAGATAAATATCCTATCCCAAGGATAGACTACTTGTATGCAAAGCCAGCTGGAGGCAAATCCTATACCATACTGGACATGAGCCATACATGCCAACAGCTAGAGCTGGATAGCAGGTCTAGTGGGTATGTAGCCATCAATACGTACAAGGGCCTGTATCAATATACACACCTATCCTTTGGGGTATTATCAGCGTGTGCAATCTTCCAGAGGACCATGGAAAGTCTTTTGCAAGGACTTCTCCGAGCAGTAGTATACCTAGATGCCATTCTGATCACAGGGTCAGTGGAAGCCGAGCATTTGGCCAACCCGGAGGTGGTTTCGGAAGCCGGTGCACGATTAAAGAAAGAAACGTACGTTCCAAGCGCCAGAAGTCACCTACCTGGGTCACCAAGTGGATGCCATGGGGTTGCATCCAGTAAAGGAGAAAGTTAAGGTGATCAAAGAGGCACCCTCTTCATCCAGTGGAACTGAACTCAAAGATAAAAACAAAAAAACTGCGGATGCTGGAAATCCAAAACAAGAACAGAATTACCTGGAAAAACTCAGCAGGTCTGGCAGCATCAGCGGAGAAGAAAAGAGTTGACGTTTCGAGTCCTCATGACCCTTCGACAGAACTGAACTCAAGTCTTTTTTGGGCATGATTAATTATTATAGCTGCTTTTTGCCAAGCTTGTCAACAGTGTTAAAAGCAAAAAACTGCGGATGCTGGAAATCCAAAACAAAAACAAAAACAAAAATACCTGGAAAAACTCAGCAGGTCTAGCATCATCGGTGGAGAAGAAAAGAGTTGACGTTTCGAGTCCTCATGGCCCTTCAGCAGAACAGGTTCAACAATTCTATTGAAGGGTCATGAGGACTCGAAACGTCAACTGTGCTCTTCTCCACCGATGCTGCCAGACCTGCTGAGTTTTTCCAGGTAGTTTTGTTTTTGTTTTGTCAACAGTGTTAGCACCATTATACTTGTTATTAAAATAGAATCATTGTTGGTTGTGGAATTCCCAACAAGAAGCCTCCGTGAAAGTTAAGAAGCTATTACATTCATCATGTCTACTGGTATTTTACTGATATCTACATTATCACCCATCAAAAGAATTAATATCAACTTGTGCTGCATCCCCTTAAGGTGTGGGAGCTGTGTTATCACACATGATGGAAGATGGCTCCGAAAGGCCAATTGGTTATGTCTCCAGAACCCCCTCTGCAGCTGAGAAGGATTGTTTACAACTGGAAAAGGCAGGTTTATCAATAATGTTTGGAGTGAAGAAATCCCACCAGTATCTGCATGGACATTTCACCATTGTGTTGGACCATAAACCATTAATGGGTTTATTCAGTGAGGATAAAGCCATTCCACCACTAGTCTCAGCTAGAAATCAATGTTGGGCTTTGATATTATGTGCGTATGAGTACACCTTTATGCATCATCCTGGCTTGTATATTGCAAATGCGGACACACTCAGTCGTCTCCCATTACCAGCTAGCATTGTATGTACTCCAGTGCCACAAGAAGTTGTGCTTGTGCTGAATTTCTTGGACTTTTTGCCCGTGTGTGTGAAGCAAATAACGAATTGCTCGAACAAAGATCCAATTTTGTCGGAAGTCCGAGACCCTGTATTGCAAGGGTGGTTGAATTCACCAGTATCTGAAGAGGTAAGACCTTCCCATGCCCGGAAAACAAAGTTAAGCTGTCAATATGGAATTTTGTTGTGGGGATTAAGAGTCATTGTCCCTTCGCAAGGAAGAGAGTCACTCTAGACAGAGCTGCACAGTGTGCATCCAGGTATGTCAAAGATAATGTTTGTGCGACGCTGTCAGGTGGCCAGGCATTGACAATGACATTAGAAGCATGATCAAGCACCGTCTCCATTGTCAGCAACTACAGAAGTTGCCCGTTTCAGCTCCACTGCATCCGTGGGAGTGACCTGGTTGACCCTGAGTTAAACTAGTTATTGATTAGGCAGGACCATTCTTAGGTACCATGTTTTTGTAGATCGTAGATGAGCATTCTGGATGTATATGAAAGTCAGATCACCAACACTGAGTGCAACTATCGAGAAACTGCGTCATTGTTTGAGCGTACATGGGCTATTGGAAGTCAGCGTATCTGATAACGGTACAGTCTTTACCAGTACAGAGTTTCAGAGATTCATAAACTTAAGTGGAATTAGACATATTAAAACAGCCCCATATCATCCCTCATCAAAAGGTTTAACTGAAAGAGCTGTGCAAACTTTCAAATCAGGGATGAAGAGGTTATCCGAAGGTATACTAGAAACTCGACTTTCCCACTTTCTTCTCAGTTATTGTACAATACCTCATTCAACTACGGGTTCAACACCCTCTGAATTATTGATGAAACGCTGCCTACATACAAGTTTAAGTCTGGTATTCCCAAATTTAGAGGGGAAAGTAAAGAAGAATCAGAGTAATCAAAAATTGAATCACGATATTCATAGCAGAGCTTGAAGTTTTACTGTAGGAGATATCCGAGGTGACAGATCAGCCTAAAACAGACATACCCAATGTCTCTATAGAATTGCCTAACCCTGAACTGCCACTTTAAGGATGTACCTGATACTGCAGTTCCTGATCATGTCGATCCAGTGGGAGACTCTCAAGTGGTAGAGCTACGCCACTCTAACCAAATAAGAAACCATCTCAGAGACTTAATCTTTAATCACCTGACCTGTGTATATTATAAGCTGTGGGTTAAAATGTTCTTTGTAAATAGGAAATGTGAAAAAAACTAAAGGGGGAGGAAATGGACTGATTGAAGGTATAGCTTTTTCTACTGCCTATTAGGGGTCACCGTGATTGTTCTGACGAATGAGCTTTAAGCGCAGGTAATCCAGGGGGCATGGCTTTTTAGTCATGGGCCTGGTTGAAGCATGTAGCTTCTGTAAGAGCTCTGTAAAGTTATCTGCTTCAAGTTGACACCTGTCTGGTACGTCAAGTCATTACATGGGGGGATGAGAGCGGGGGGCTGGGGGGTGTGTGGGAGATGAGGGCTTACGAGCGGGGTGGGTGCGAAAGGGTGGGTGAGCAGGATGGGCCCAAAAGGGCAGGCAAAGGGGGTGGGCAAGTGAGGGGAAGACGAGCAAGCGAGCAGCCAGACAGCAGGCGGCATCAGTCCTGCCCTCACCTCTTCCAATCTGCCAGTGACCTTGCTGTTGTATGTCAGCCAGCCAGCCCAGACTATTGCCACCCATGCCAAGATGGTGCAGTCTGAAGCCAGGCCCTCTGGGGCCCAGAACTGCTCAAGGTTGCCCTCTATCTGCAGTCTCCTCAACTGGAGGTTGGCAGCCTTCCACCAGCCTTGATTCAGCCACTAGGAAACCATCTTGTAGGAGCATGAGAATAGATAAAGTCAGACACTAAGAGAGTGCCCAATGGTACTTAGTTCAATGCAGTATTTAATGATTGGTTTGATAAATTTGGATTTGAGTTTACAGTGGGTGCTAGTGTTAATTTCTGTGGTGGACCAAGGCAGAAACCAACAAGTCACAGTGGTCAGTGAGAAAGAGATACGTGGCGTCAGACTTTGAGTGGGGAGGCGTAGTTGAGCTTTCTGTGCATGAATCATCTGATCACATAAGTCCCTGGCAGAAAGGTCTTCACTGTGGCCTCCACTTCCTCCTCCTCAGGCTGCTGCTGGTGAGCATCCCATCTCCCGTCCAGGTTACACATGTCTGGAGGCAACTTTCTTCAGCACAATATTTTAAATGTCCAAAAACGTCTGCAGAGTGACCCCGGTACACGACCAAAATTTTGGCCAAGGATACGAATCCTGTAATCGCACCAGCATCCGGAATAAATGACCCAGCGGGTGACCCATCATCATCATGATCTGTACCTCGTGATCCCTTTAAAGAGCACTGGAGGTGGTTGATGGAGTGGGGTGGGGTGTGGGGAAGACTCCAGCCTGCCATTTAACGTATTGGCTGGTGTGGAGTTCCAAAGCAGCACTTGTGGCTTCACATTGACCCACATCATGGTTGCTGGCCCCCATGCTTCCTCTGCACTATCTGTCGGACATGTGCTCGAACATCTTGGACCTCATGTTGGAACCTGAGCTGGCCACAAAAATGAGCATTGAGTGGCCCAAGTTGATCCAATTATATTTTCTAATTTCTTTCCTACAGTTGGGCTCATTAGCCGATGATAAAGCAATGCTTCAGGTTAATGCACTGCCCTAGCATGAGAACTCACCCCAGAAACTGATAATTGAGCCACACTAGCTTAGATTTCCTTTGCGATACAAGGTTGATAATGTAACGGAAAAAAAACGATCGACCAGATAAAACCTGAACTGTCAAAATATATAGTTCAACTCTTCCACCTAGTGGACAACATGAAAGAAACTTGCATTCATATAGAGCCTTACACAGGATGTCCCAGGGATTCCACAGCCAATAGAGTTTTTGCTGTTGTAATCTGGATACAACACAGCAGCCAACTTGCGCACAGCAAGTCCCCACATTCAACAATGAATTAAATGAAAAACAAATAAATGAAAATCAGTTCTGTTGAAGGGTCATGAGGACTCGAAACGTCAACTCTTTTCTTCTCCGCCGATGCTGCCAGACCTGCTGAGTTTTTCCAGGTAATTCTGTTTTTGTTCTGCTTTTCGTGGTGTTGGTTGAAGAATAAACATTGGCCAGCACACAGGGAGGATGCCAGTTTATTGCATGTGAACGCTTCAATGTGATTGGCCACTTACCCTGACCCCAGACCACTGACATTGCTCCTGCCGCATGGCCAGAGATCCCCTGGATTTGGCGCCAGATTCAAACTGCGTCGGAAAATGGGAAAATCACCCCAGCGAGATCACTAGATCTTGGAGGACAGCTTTCTTTGGAGGCCAGAGGTGAGTGCCTTTGCTTTGCTGCTGGCTGTAAAATCCAGGTCACTATTACTTTTGTTCACAGCAGGACAGACAGCTGCATTGACCATTTTCCAATATGGTTAAGGAGGGGAAGGTTTCCTCAGTATGTTTTGCCATCCTCTTCCTGTTAACTGTCCTCCAGGAAACCTTTACTTTAACCGACGCTGTCCGTACATGTTGAAATTCGATCATAGTCAGCAGCTGCAACACAGTCCAAGCCCATCCTCATCTTAGCAATGACGGGGCTGAATTTTCACAGCTCAATGGAGACGGTGAGGGGGCAGATGAAAATTGGGAGAATAGTGGGGGGAGCCACACTGGGGTGGCTCCCCCATGCACATGCACCTCCAGGGAGACTCCTAGAGGCCAACTGGGAAGTGGGTCAGCTGCCCATCTCCCCCACAAGGCAGCCAGCCAATTAGCAGAATTATGGCTTCACTTAAGGGCTATTTTGCAATGTCAGCAGTATTTTCCCCATGGGTCCCCCACAACCCTTTCAATTGAGGCAGCCCTCCTGGTGACAAGCCAGGGAGCTGCACCAGATCTAGTGGCTTCCTGCCCCGATGACTGGGCTGTGGGGATTGCAAGGCCACAGCCTTGCCCGTTACTATACTGTGAACTCTCCACCTCGATGACCCAGCCAGCTTCGAACCTTTTTAATTTGCTGACCTCCATGCAGGTATCTGAGGGGGGGGTTCTCCCATGTTGAGACACCCTCACATCCGCCTGCCTCAACACTACCCATCTTTCTCAGGGGGTCTGCTGGCCTGACCTCGCTCTGGTCGGGCCTCCAGCCTCGGGAACTTACCCGCCATCCTTCATAAGATGCCAAGTGTGGAGGTGGCCAGGCAGTAGGCCGCCTGCTGGAAGGTACTGCCAGCAGTAGTGCTGATGATATGAGCAGGTTTGGGGTCCCCCACATGGGCAACCAGTATTGTGGCGATCCCATGTAGCAAAGCTGAAAGAACAAGAGAACGACTCTGGTAAAGGTGCAGACCAGGAATGTCCTAGGAGTGTGTTAAACTTTTGCCCACCATTATCAGTAACAGCTCATGTCTCCACAACAGCGAGCACACAAGTTAACTCGATAGGAATCATTAGGCCACTAATTTGTTTCAAATCCTGTGAATGAATTCTGCTTCGTTTTCAGTCAGTTCCACCAGAGGAAAGTGGCTTCAAGCAAACAGGAGTTAAAGTGCGGAGCTGAGCCAGCTGAACTGAGCCTGGAGAGTGCAGAGAAGATTCACGAGAATGGTTCCATGGATGAGGTCCTTCAGTTATGTAGATAGATTGAAGAAGTTGGGGCTGTTTTCCTTGGAGGAGAGAAGGTTGGGAGGAGATTTGAACAGAGTAAATAGGGAGAAAGTGTTCCTATTGGTGGAAGGATCAGGAACCAGAGGGCACAAATTTAAGGGGAATAGCAAAAGAAGCAATAACAACATGAGAATTTTTTTTTAAATGCAGCAAGCATTTAGGATCTGCAATGCACTGCCCGAGAGTGTGTAGAGACAGGTTCGATCATTCCGGAAGGAATTAGGATGTTAGCTGAAAAGGAAAGAATGTGCAGAGTTACAGGGAGAAGGCAGGGAATGGTGCTAGGTGCATTGCTCCTATGGAGAGCCAGTACAGTCATGATGGGCCAAATAGCCTCCTCTTGCGCTGTAACAATTCTGTGATTTTACACATCCCAATTACAGGAGATGGAGAAGACAAGCCACAGGAGGAGTGGAGAGGCAGCTACCTTTGTCTTTTAATGCCTACATTTGTTTACAAAACACAGATTCTCCTATAGAAGCTAAGCGAGGGAAACAAGATAAAGGAAAAATGCTGACATTAGCTCCAGGACCAACAATGATCAGTTGAAATTACTGCAGTTTGTAACAAGTGAAGAGGGTACTCAGTACAGTGCATATCTCCACCACATGGTGTTAACTCAATGTTATTACAATTACACAGCCCTTCCTTGAGGCTTTTCCCTGCCTGGTTGATGCTCTGTAACTACAAAGCAGAATTTTTTTTTTTTAAATTAGTAAGAGCTTCCATCTCACTGAGGAGGCTTCAGGCCAATCTACATCCAACAACTCTGAAAACTCTGCTCACATTTTGACAGCCGTGACAAATTCCACCATGGCAACTGAGACAATCCACAATTTTCTAAAACAATTAACAACATTCTAAATAGAACAACCCACAACATTCTTAAAAAAAAAAAGTTGATTTGCCCTACTCCCCAGATTCCAGGATCTGGATCTTCACCAAAAATATCAGTGTACCAAGGTTTGATGAAAGTTGTCCATTAGTTTTTAAGATATATTGTTAACAGACTAACAAACAGAGGTGAAAACATTACCTCTGCTCGCCTCCAGTAACACTAATAACTGCGCTAAACAAACAAACCAGCACGAGCTTCGCAGTCAGGTCGTATTTCTGCTGCTGAAGGAGGCCAAGATCACATTCAGCTCTCCTCATTCTTAAAAATGTGTGTGAAGTTTAAATTATTCATTAATTGGTCTCCACTGGCACCAACATTTCAACTAGTCATTAACGGAAGGGTAGAACCATAGAAAAGTTATAGCGCAGAAAGAGGCCGTTCAGCCCATCGTGTCTATGCCGGCCAAACAAAAAAGAGAAAAAAATAAACTAGCCGTTTATTTTTAATCCCACTTTCCAGCACTTGGTCCATAGCCTTGCAGCTTACAGCACATCAGGTGCAGATCCAGGTAACTTTTAAATGAAAACAAGGACATAAAATGCTGGAAAAACTCAGCAGGTCTGACAGCATCTGCGGAGAGAAAGACAGAGATAATGTTTTGTGTCATGACACTTCAGAGCCAAAGAGAAGTAAAAATGTGGTGAAATTTATACTGTTAAAGGGGGGGGGGGGTGAAGCAGGTGAAGCTGGATAGAAGGCCAGTGATAAGTGGAGACAAAGGACAGATTGCCAAAGATATCATAAACAAAAGATGAAAGGGGTTGGTGGTGGTACTGGCTAAAAGAGGTGCTAATGGTGACATTAACGATAGAAAGTAGAAAAGTAGAATGTGATAATAGCTAGACAAGGGTAAGCACTCTGGAAAGAACAGCATGAGCAAGTGACAGATGGCCCGGGGCGGTGGGGGGGGGGGGGGGAGAGATCGAAAATAGGCTTAAAGGTGGGGATAAAACAATGAATAAAAATGAAAATAAATTTTAAAAAATGATAATAAAAATAAAAAATAAAAAAATAAAAATGAATATTGAAAAAAGGAAATTAAAAAAAGAGGGTTCACGGTCTGAAGTTGTTGAACTCAATGTTCAGTCCGGAAGGCTGTAAAGTGCTTAGTCGGAAGATGAGGTGTTGTTCCTCCAGTTTGCGTTGGGTTTCACTGGAACCTTGCAGCAAGCCAAGGACGGACACGTAGGCATGAGAGCAGGGTGGTGTGTTGAAATGGCAAGCAACAGGGAGGTCTGGGTCATGCTTGCGGACAGACCGAAGGTGTTCTGCAAAGCGGTCACCCAGTCTGCATTTGGTCTCTCCAATGTAGAGGACACCGCATTGGGAGTAGCGAATGCAGTAGATCAAATTGAGGGAAGTGCATATGAAGTGCTGTGAAAGGGGTGTTTCAGCCCTTGGACGGTGAGGAGGGGGGAGGTAATAATGATTAATACTGATCTTTGAAACAAATAATTGAAATCTTAACATTTTATCGGTGAGGTGTGTCTAGTGACATACAAGCTATTACAAGTGTATGGGATGGACTGGAGGAACCAGAGGGTCTTTTACCTGGATGTTATAGTTCATATGTTAGCTTCCACCACCCATATTTTGAATAATTCAAATTTGGAAGTGATAATAATTACTTTCATTGTGACATCTTGAAATAATTAAATTGAACAAGTATCCGTGGAATTTACGGATACAGAATGAATGATACTTAACAATAGGCAACAATTTGCAATTGGACAGAAATCCTTACATCTCAATGTGCAAAACAGTGGATGCTAAGCAGCAGCAGAAAGCCTAAAATCAAAAAGGACATAGGGAAACGAAAGACACAAATTGAGAAGTACGTTGTAGGGATTTTCTTTTAAAGCAGAGAGGATAGAGAGAACTGAATAGAGAGGGTAGGAGTGCAGCGGCTAAATAAGGGGCCATTAATAATGGAGTAAAGGAGTGAAAAGCAGCAAAAAGCTTGGTGTTGGATGAGTAGAGGGACCATGCAAGAATTTGAAAATTAGGCTGAATATTTAAGTCAGCTCCCTAGAGCATAGGAGCCAAGTGAGACTAACTAAAGGTCGGCACAGTCACGTTGGGCTGAATGGCCTCCACCTGTGCTGAATCATTCTATGAATTTTTTCATGAACCAATCACAGTTCGATATATCTTTTTCTTTAATGTTAAAATCAGGAATATAATAAGTTGAAGATAATGAACGAGAGAGAGAAAGAGTACAAATTTGTACAAAAGTACGAAATTAGTCCAACTTGGAGAAGATGGATGAAAGCAGGGCAAATGAAGACGTGAGCTGCAGACTTGAAAATGTGTTGAGGCTTGTGAAGGGCTGTGGAAAGGAGGTTGGCTAGGAGTTAGAGAACTTAAACCTGGAGGTGGTGATGCATGAGTTGGGATTTTAAACGGAGGCAGGAATTAAGCAGACAGGAGACAACATTAAGCAAAAGAAAATTTGTACTATTTCTCTCTCTCTCGTTCTTTATCTTCAACTTATTACATTCCTGATTTTAACATTAAAAGAAAAAAAATTGAACCGTGATTTTTTCATGAAAAAAATTCATAGAATGATACAGCACAGAAGGCCATTCAGCCCATTGTGACTCTGCCAACCTTTAGTTAGTCCCACTCTCCTGCTCTTTCCCCCAAAGCCCAGCAAAGATTTTCTCCTTCAAGTTAGCCCGTGGTTCAGATCCAGAAATTGTCACTCGCAAAGTCTGTTGATTTTAAAATTTAGTTTCCATTTCTAATATTCCCTTAGCAGCGCTTTTCTTTCCCCTGTTGCTGTCCCCAACATGGGTCACAACAACAATCTCCAGTACCCTGGCACCAAGCTGGCACCCCACCTTCATGAACTCTTGGTCACAACTGCAGAGAACGTTGTCGACCCGCTAATTATTGCGTTCCCTATGACTGCAATTTTTCTAATCCGTTCCTTTCCAACACCTTGGACTGCCTCCTGCTACATGGTGCCAAGGCTGGCATTCTGCCCATCCTCAATGCAGGCTTCACTGTTATCCTCACTGGGAGCAAGTGTGTGCGCATTTTGGATAGGACCAGTGCCTGCAGGGCATTCAGTTCTACTTCCCCTACTGATTAACAGTTACACTTGCTCCCTTCCTCTTCTCTGGCTATACTCCAGAAAAAACTATGCAACTGCCTGACACAGGACGGATAGTCTGTAACTTGCTTTCTAGCTCAATAACTTTGAGCCTGAGTGACTCAAGGCAGAGACATTTCCTGCAGATGTGCCAATCCACAAACTCCCACACACACTGCCTGGTACACTCTCTGTATACCCTCCTGGTGGTTTTTTTTTTTTAAAAACAGGGGGCAATGAATTAGAGGTAAAGCTGCAAATAAAAACATGCAGGAACTTTTACTCTCAATTGGATTAATTCCTGCCCAGATGCTTTGAAGATCCAGAACTACAACATTCCTGTTATAAACATGCAAAGGGGACAGGATTGTTTGTTTTGCACCTTCATTCGCACACACACTTTCTTCCCTTTGGGGAATAGTGGGGAAGCATTGGAAGGATGAGCAGGCCGATTATCAATCTGTTTGAACACATTGTTGTGGTAAAATGGAGTACCATGTACATTTATGAGAATGCAAGTGGACTAACCATGTGACAGTGCTGACCAATAATTGTACAGCGCAGGCTACTGATTAACTGCAAGTCTAGAGCTGGAGGTGGTTGTAGGGGCACGCAAGGATTTAGTGCTCTGCCTCCTGTTGCAATAAACAATCACAGTTTGTTCTTATGTCGGTCTCTCTCCGTTATTGATAGTGAACATCAACTAACAAGTGTACACGAAGGCGCGCAATTTGAGTTTACTCAAATTCATAGACTCAAGACATAAAAAACATGAGCCCACCAACAAGTCTTGGGATGGGTCCTGAACCCGGAGCTTCTGGCTCAGAGGCAGGGATGCTACCCATTGCGCCACAAGACCTCCAGGGGGCAGGATTATCTCCTCATGATGAACTCACGGTAAAAAAAAAGAGAACGTATGTGGGAGTTTGTGGACTGGAGGAAATGGTTTCCCGGAGTCTTTCAAAACATTCTATTTGCACGGACAGAACGTGTCTGCTTGCACATCAGACTGGAGGCTGTGCTCTCTGCAGCCACCGAGCTCACTGAAAAATTTAAATCAAATTTAAAAGCACCAGATCCAACAACAACAACTTGTAAGTACATAGCACCTTAAAAGTGGTAAAATGTCCCAAGGCACTTTACAGAAAGTGTTATCAAATAAAAACTGCTGCCAAGCCACACAAGAAGAAATCAGGGATTCATAGTCCACTCGACTTTTGCAATTTAACCAGCAGTGTAGAAAGCAGCAAGGGCACGAGGAGCCTCCCAAGAAGAAATGGGTTGAATTGAATCACAAAAATGAAGTCCAATGAGTTAGCCTTCACCATTTGTCTCTAAATTTAACATTGCACTCACCCGCATTCTCTAACCCGAGTATTTCTACGGTTCTTGAGAAAGGCAAGAATTTCTTCTGCTCTCTGCTCCTAATCTGACCAAATTACATATTTTATTCTTTATCCCATCTGCCTCCTCGGCCACTGTCTCAGGCTGAACTGGACAGTTTGAAAGCTCAACATCCTATTCAATCCGAAGCTGCATTTTTGACTCCATAACACTTGCATTTATATATCACCTGTAATATAGTAAACAGGAACATAATCAGACTAGAATTTGAACCAAAGATGATAGCATTAGGACAGTTGATGAAAAGCCCAGTCAGAGACAGGTTTTTTAAGCAGTGAACCAAGGATATTGCTACAGCAAAGGATAGACTCTGTCATAGATCACTGAATTCCACCTCTTACCTCTGCCCCTACCCCATCTGCTGCTGAACCCCTCCCTTCACGCATCTGTCACCCCCAGATTCCACTATTTCAATGGAAAAACTCAGCAGGTCTGGCAGCATCGGCGGAGAAGAAAAGAGTTGACGTTTCGAGTTCCTCATGCAGGAACTTTTACTCTCAATTGGATTAATTCCTGCCCAGATGCTTTGAAGATCCAGAACTACAACATTCCTGTTATAAACATGCAAAGGGGACAGGATTGTTTGTTTTGCACCTTCATTCGCACACACACTTTCTTCCCTTTGGGGAATAGTGGGGAAGCATTGGAAGGATGAGCAGGCCGATTATCAATCTGTTTGAACACATTGTTGTGGTAAAATGGAGTACCATGTACATTTATGAGAATGCAAGTGGACTAACCATGTGACAGTGCTGACCAATAATTGTACAGCGCAGGCTACTGATTAACTGCAAGTCTAGAGCTGGAGGTGGTTGTAGGGGCACGCAAGGTTAGACTCGGGTTAGAGAATGCGGGTGAGTGCAATGTTAAATTTAGAGACAAATGGTGAAGGCTAACTCATTGGACTTCATTTTTGTGATTCAATTCAACCCATTTCTTCTTGGGAGGCTCCTCGTGCCCTTGCTGCTTTCTACACTGCTGGTTAAATTGCAAAAGTCGAGTGGACTATGAATCCCTGATTTCTTCTTGTGTGGCTTGGCAGCAGTTTTTATTTGATAACACTTTCTGTAAAGTGCCTTGGGACATTTTACCACTTTTAAGGTGCTATGTACTTACAAGTTGTTGTTGTTGGATCTGGTGCTTTTAAATTTGATTTAAATTTTTCAGTGAGCTCGGTGGCTGCAGAGAGCACAGCCTCCAGTCTGATGTGCAAGCAGACACGTTCTGTCCGTGCAAATAGAATGTTTTGAAAGACTCCGGGAAACCATTTCCTGGTTTCTTGGTCATGAGGACTCGAAACGTCAACTCTTTTCTTCTCCGCCGATGCTGCCAGACCTGCTGAGTTTTTCCAGGTAATTCTGTTTTTGTTTTGGATTTCCAGCATCCGCAGTTTTTTTGTTTTTATCCACTATTTCAATGTTGTGTGTCAGCCTCCTACCTTCCAATCCCCATAAACTTCAACTCATCAAAAATTCTGTCGCCCATATCCGATTCCACTCCAAGTCCTACTCACCATCACCCCTGTCCTTGCTGATATACATTGACTCTTGATCCCTTAACACCTTAAATTTAAAACTCTCATCCTCATCTTTGAAGTCCTTCAGGACATTGTCCTTGTCATATGGACTCGAAACGTCAACTGTATCCCTCTCTGCAGATGCTGTCAGACCTGCTGAGCTTTTCCAGGTAGTTTTGTTTTTGTTCCTTGTCCTTCCCTATTGCTGTAAACTCCTGCTGTCAAACAAACCACCCCCACCCCCAAACTCTTCATTCCCGTGACTCCAGACTCTATACCTCCCTCCTTTCAAACTACCGGTGATCATGCCTTCAGTCACTTGGGTCCCACCCTCTGGAATTCCCTGTCCAAATCCTTCTGCCTTTCATTGTAGACCATTCTTAACTCCAAGCTTTTGATTACAGCCTCATATTTCCTTCTTTGGCTTGATGTCCAGTTTTGAGAAGCACCTCTACTTTTCTATATTAAAAGGCAATTTAAATGCAAAGATGGTGTCCAGAGCCCAACCATCTTCAGCTGCTTCAACAATGATCTTTCCTGCATCAGGTGGTCAGAAATGGGGATGTTCACTGATGATTATAAAGTGTTCAATTCCATTTGCAGCTCCTCAGATAATGAAGCCACCTGTGTCTGTGTGCAGCAAGATCTGGATAAAATTTAGGCTTGGCCTGACAAGTGGCAAGTAACATCCATGGCACACAAGTACCAGGCAATGACAAGAGAGCATCAAGCCACCTCCCCTTGACTTTCAATGGCATTACCATCACTGAATCCCTCACCACCAACATCCTGGGGGTTACCATTGACCAGAAACTGAACTGAACTAGCCATATAAATACTACGGCTACAGGAGCAGTCAGAGGCTAGGAATCCTGCGGTGAGTAACTCACCTCCTGATTCCCCAAAGCCTGTCAACCATCTACAAGGCACAAGTCAGGAGTATGATAGAATACTCTCCACTTGCCTGGATGAGTGCAGCTCCAATAGCACTCGAAGCTTGACACTATCCAAGGCAAAACACCTTGCTTGATCGGCACTCCATCCATCACCTTAAAACTCCACTCCCTCCACCACTGATGCAGAGTAGCATCTACAAAACGCACTGCAGAAACTCACCAAGGCTCCTTTGATAGCACCTTCCAAACCAAACCCACAACCTTTGCCACCTAGAAGGACAAGGGCAGCAGACAGATGGGAACACCACCAACTGCAAGTTTCCCTCCAAGCCACTCACCATCCTGACTAGGAACTATCTCATCATTCTTTCACTGTTGCTAAATTCCTAGAACTCTCTGCCTAACAGCACTGTGAGAATACCATCACCATCATGGGCTGCGGCAGTTCAAGAAGGTGGCTCACCACCAATGTTCCCTCTCAGATGTGGGGCTGTGCAGAAAGCCAGAAGTCATCACGGAGCTGAACACAAGTCGGTTCCTTTAAGATATCGCTTGTATACGTGCAATAAAAAGGTTTCGCACACTTAGATGAATAGGACATGCACAGCAACAAAAATTAGAGGTGCTCATCACCAGCTTCTCAAAGGCAATTTGGGATTGCAGTAAGTGTTAGCTTTACCAGCAACTCCTGCTGCATAGAAACCATACACTCTCCACACACACACAGAATAGTTCTCACTAGACATTACAGTGATATTGTATAATTATTAACTCACTCAGTGTAGACATCACAGACAGAGTAGAATCCACACTGAGAATGTAGCTAAGGAACAAAAACTTGAGAGAGCCCAGCAGGAGGTTCAGTGTGCCCAACAACAACAACTCATATTTATATAGCACCTTTAACATAATAAAGCATCCCAAGTTGCTTCACATGTCGCTGAGGCACAGGAGATTTTAGGCCAGATGTCCAAAGGCTTGGTCAAGGAGGTAGGTTTTAAGAAGTGTTGCAAAGCGAGGCAGCGAGGTGTAGAGAGGGAATTCCAGAATTTGCAGCCTTAGGCAATTGATGACATGACCACCAATGATCAAGCAATTAAAATTGGGAACGCTCAAGAGGCCTGAATGAGAGGAGCGCAGATATCTTGAATGGCTGTGGAGCTGGAGAAGATTAAAGAGACACTGAGGAGCAAGGCTATAGGGGGGTTGGAAAAAAAATGAGAATTTTAAAATCGAGAATAATAAATATCACAGACTCTCTTAAGTGGCATCTCACTCAGTCTTGCCTCGGGGATCAGTGACAAATATAAAGTAACACCTCAATTACAAAATTCGCATCCTTGTTTAGAAATTAACTACTGCCTAGTGGAGGGTAAGATGCATCAGTACTGGATATTCAAGGGCTTTGCATTTATTCTGAATTTACTGTAATTTTAAAAGTTCTGGCATGATCCAAAATTACATATATCACTACTGACACATCTATAATCACCAGCAACAAACCCCCACCCCCCATCCCCAGTGAAACACGACTCACTTTTCAAATATGCCAATCAGCTTCTTTCTGTTTCTTATGGGCTCCGAGTCCTCCTCAAACTCCTCCATCTCTTTGCCAAGGAAGACTTCCTGGTGAAAATCCTTGTTCAAGACACCTCCTTTCTCCAGTTTGAGGCCGTTCAGGTGGTTCGGCGGCTGGATCTCGTTCTCGTCCTTGCTGATGCTCGACTTTTCCTTCTTGATGGCCGAGTTGTTGGCGGGCCGGGCGTAAACAGCGACCAGCAAGAAGACACACAAGGAGCCTAAGTAAAGGCTGGCGAAGACGCCCAGGACCGACTTGACCGAGGTCATCCTCAGTGTGTGTGTGGGTGTGAGCGAGGAAGTAACAAGGGCCGAAATCAACATGCACTGTCACAAACTGCGTCAATTTTCAGGTACCTGTCATATCAGCCTTGACACAGAGAGATTCACCCCCCTCCTGGAATTAACTGGGGGAGAGAGAGAATGTGTTCGTGTCCCCACAACCTGACTCTTTTGTACACGTGGCTGTCCCAGATATTTCAGCCGCTCTTACACGTGAAAACCTGCAATACAAAAGGATTGGGAACAGGAAGCCGAGCCGGGTGATTAAAATAAATAACCCATTGGAAGAACTGCTGAACAAGATCTGACTTCAGTGAATGAGGAAGTACCTGCTTTGGTCAGCTTCTCTCTGGCTCTCCCTAGCCTGGATGACTTCACTTTCTTGCACTGTGCACCCACCAGCAGCCTTTGGGGAAATGACTGCACTCAGCTGGGGTGGGTTTGGGCACAGCAGGAACTTTAATTTAGAATGAAAACAGAAAGCGCTGGGGGAGGCGGTGGTATTATCACTGCACTAATAATGCAGAGACCCAGTATAGTGCTCGGGGGACCTGGGTTCGAATCCTAGCATAACAGATGGTGGCACCACTGATGGTGAAATTTAAATTAAATAAAAATCCAGGATTAGAAGTGTGTTGAAACCATTGTCATGAGGACTCGAAACGTCAACTCTTTTCTTCTCCGCCGATGCTGCCAGACCTGCTGAGTTTTTCCAGGTAATTCTGTTTTTGTTTTGTCATAAAAACCCATCTGGTTCACTAAGGAAATTTCTTATAAGGAAATCTGCTGTCCTTACCTGGTCTGGCCTACATGTGACTCCAGACCCACAGCAAATGTGATTGACCTTTGAATGAGGGCAATTAGGGGTGGGCAATAAATGCTGACCTAGCCAGTGATGCCTACATCCCATGAACAAGTAAACTCAGCAGGTATGCCAGCATCTGTGGAGGGAGAAAAACAGAGGGTTTCTCATTGGGCTTGAACTGTTAACTCTGTTTCCCCCTCCACAAATGCTGCCAGACTTGCTGAGTTTTTCCAGCACTTTCTGTTTTTATTTCAGATCTCCAGCATCCACAATTAACTTGCATTTATCTATCACCATTAAAGTAATAAAATGTGCTAAGTTGCTTCACAGGGGCATTTCATATACATATAAAGCCACATAAGAAGACATTAGAGCAGATGACCAAGAGCTTGGTCAAAGAAGAAAAATAGTTAAAGTTGAAAATGACTGGCACTGGTCCAAACTGGTCTTGTATACCTTAAAATGGAATTCCAGCTCAGAACAGTACCAGTCATTTGCAAGTTCTACGTTTTTCTTTCCCTTTAAAGGAGAGGCAGAGAAGCTTAGGGAGGGAATTCCAGAGTTTAGGGCCTTGACAACCGAAGACGTGGCCACCAACAGTGGAGCGATTAAAATCAAAGATGCTCAAGAGGCCAAAATTAGAGAAGCACAGATATCTTGGAGGGTGTGGAGCTGGAGGAGATTACATGGATAGGGAGGGACAAGGTAGTGGAGGGATTGGAAAACAAAGGATGCGAATTTCAAAATCCAAACCTTGTTTAAACTGGAGCCAGGGTAGGTCAGCGAGCACAGGGGTGATAGGGGAACAGTACAGTGCAAGTAAGGAAAGCAAGAGTTTTGAATGACTTCAAATTTACAGAGGGTAAAATGTGGGAGGCCAGCCAGCCAGCAATGTATTGGAATAATCGAGTCTAGAGGTAATAAAGGAATGTGTAAGGGTTTCAGCAGCAGATGAGCTGAGGCTGGGCAGAGTTGGGCGATGTTGCAGAGGTGGAAGTGGGTGGTCTTCATGACCATTCATGACCCACTTTCAGCACATCCTGAGATCATATTCAATAAAGGAGCTTTCATCAGAATCACAATATAGCAGGAGGCCATTTTCTGCCAGTGCCAACTCTGTCCTGTAACACCATTCCCCTTCCTAAGATCCTTTGATATACCTCCTTCTCAAATACTTCTTACATTCCTTTTTGAACAGGAGGAATTTCCCCCCTATACTGTTTAAGTACTGCCCAAGAAACACTTCTTCATATTAAATCACTTTAAATGATATTTTGTCTCTATTTCAATAGCTACATGGTGAAGAACCTTTATGGTGGAATAGTCTTCCGTCCAAAAACCTTCCTTATTGGCTGTCTTCCAGCAAAAATCTTTGTTTTGTCCCCTTGCTCCCCATTCTCACACCAGTGGAAACCATCCAACACTAGTGTATACCAAAACAAAAACAAAAATACCTGGAAAAACTCAGCAGGTCTGGCAGCATCTGCGGAGAAGAACACAGTTAACATTTCGAGTCCTTCAATAGAACATACCAACTGGGCTCAGTTGGTTGCACTCTCAACACTGGCTGTGGGTCTAAATTCCACTCTAAGACTTGAGCATAAAAATCAAGGCTGACACTTCAGTGTGGTACTGACCTGTCAGAGGTGTTGTCTTATGGATGAAACATTAAACCAAGGCCCCATCTGCCCCCTTAAATGGATGTAAAAGATCCCTTGACACTACTTCAAAGAAGAGCAGTGGAGTTATCATTAATGCCCTGGAAATTATCTGTCCCTTGATCAATATCACAAAAACAGATGCTTCAGTTGTCATGGGAACTTGCTGTGTGCAGTTTGATTACTGTGTTCTGACATTACAAAATTGGTTACACCTCAGAGCTATTTCATTAAGTGTAAAGTGCTTTGGAATGTCTGGTCGTGAAGGGTGCTATATAAATGCAAGGCTTTCTTTTTACAGTAAGATCCCCAACTAAGTTTCACTTACCCCTTCACCGGCTGCCCTGCTCTTGGTGCTGCTCCCACTCACCACATTACAGTAGCTGCTGTTCCCAGCTCTGCAGGTCCCCACACACACCCCTTTCCTCTGTTTCCCTCTCTTCTCCCTTCCAAGCCCCAACTCCACCTGACCTCTAGCCCCCTCCTGTGATTTCTGACCCCTACCACCACCACCCCCAACACCCCCCACCCCACCACCCCCCTCACCCCCACCCCTCCCACACCCCCACCTCCCCCACCCCCGACTCCCCCACTGGTTCCAGTTCTCTTCAGTGACAGTGGTGGCTGGTGGGAAGGAGGGGGGCTGTGAGGAGGGGTGATGCCACTGAGTTGGGCATAGAGTGTGGATGGTCGCTGCTGTTGGGGGAAGGTTGGCAGCCTTAGTATGAAGATGAATTCCTGTTAATCATCCTTCTCTCTTTGAATCTGTGTGTCCTTCAGCTCCTGAAGCTCAAATTCAATGACTATTGTGGGTTAATTTTCTCCATCAAACTTCTACTCCACTGTAAGATCACCTCTTAGTCACCTCCATTTCCTCAACTGCTTGCAACCTCAACACCCTATTTGACTCTGAGCTGAGTTTCCAATCCCATATCCTCTCTATCACAGAGGCTGCCTCTGTAATGATGCACATCCCCACCCCTGCCTCAGCTCATCCGCTGATGAAACCTCCATCCATGCTTTTGTTAGTATAGATTTGATTATTCCAACTGTCTCCTGGCTGCACTTCCATCTTTCATTCTTCATACACTTAACCTCATCCAAAATTCTTCTGTCCATATGCCAGCTCACACCAAGTCTGGTGTACCTCTCACCCATGTGCTTTCTGTCCTACTTTGGTTCCTGGTCCATCGATGCCTCCATTCTAAACCTTCTCAACCTGGTATTCAAATTGCTCCATGACCTTGTCACTCCCTATCTTTGTAACCTTCTACCATCCTCCAAGATCTCTGTGCTCCTCCAATTCTGGCCTCTTACTCATCCCCAACTTCCTTCACCTTACTGTTAGTGGCTATGCTATAGGCTCTAAGCTCCGGAATTCCCTCCATAAATTTCTTCACATCTCTCATTCCTTTAAGGAACTCCTTAAAACCTGTCTTTTTGACCAAGCTTTTAGATAGCTGCCCTCAAATTTCCTGCTTTGGCTCAGTGTCAATTTTCAACTGATTATGCTGCTGTGAAACTCTGGAAACATTTTACTACTTCAAAACTGCTGCATAAATGTAAGTTATTGTTATTTTACCCAGACTAAAAAGCTTAAGTATCTTGAGTCATAACATAATAAAATAGGGGATCAGCCTTATGCCCTTTTGGTGGATGGCCTTCAGAGGATGAATGTTTTTGTTTCATGGCAGCCAGAGCAGTACACAGTAATCAATGTGGCACTTTGATCATTACTACCTCTGACACATACTCTATGTTGTTCAACATTTTATTGGCTTTGTTGATTGCTGCTCTGCATTTGTTGGACATGTTTAGCATTGAATCAATGAAAACTCTGGATCTCTTTCAACTTCATCTTTAGATATTTCAACGCCTTCCTAAGTACGCATGGCACCTAATATTTTCTTACTATGTGTAGTACTTTACAATTGTACACTACATTAAATTTCATTTGTCATTCTTCTGCTCATTTACTTACCTTGTCCAGCTCGCTCTGCAGTTTGAGTCCTCTGTAGGACAAGGTGCAGACAGATCGTTCTTACAAGTTAAGCAAGATGACCCAGTACAGTGGGCTAGTGCATGTGTGTTCTTTGTTTTTGTAACAGTTCATGAATATAAATGTTACCAAATGTACCAAGAGACTCTTATCGTCCTCTTTCTGCTTTTATCTACCTTTGAATAAAGCAGCTTATGTTTTATGTTAGCTCAGTCCTTTGTCAGAAGGATTGTTATGCCTTGTGCCTTCAATCTGCTCCAGGTCACAAGGGAGGTTCATTGTTACAATCCACAGGTAGTAGCTAAAGGGCACAGGGAATTCTGTAGAAGGAAATAGCCATTCAGAACATTTAAGGGAATGACCGACACCATTTAACCTGATAAGGTATCTACAACAGACCAAAATCGCTAACACTCACATTGGATTTGCTTTCATGATGTCGTTCTCTTCCAGTTCAAAAACATGTTGATGGTCCTTACTGGAGGCCCAGGAATTGCATTGTTCTCTCCTCCTCCTATCTCCATTTGCCTACATTAACTACTTCAGTGGCTACACTTAAAAGTAACAAATTGCTTTGTGAATTGCTATGGGATATCCTGGTGATGTGAAAACCTCCTTCTTGTCTAATCTAGCTGAGACTCTTGCTGGTCTGATTACTCATCCACAGCCAAGTAGTTAACTCAATCTTACTGTCGAAATATTTTGCTTTTCATTTCATTCTGCATTTTAAGTATTTAAAGTGCCTTTGGTTGACAGGTGCTATTTAGTGTCCCGACCAAAGCTGCCACAATTGATACAATCTCTGGATTTTTATATTAGATATTTGTTGGGTTCAGTGTCATATTTCACTATTTAGGCTGATCTGGTAGTGTCTATAATCTTTGTCTTGCCCATTGTCTCGATAGGCTTTAGCAGGAAATCTGGCTAGACAGCAGCTCCCAAAATGCTGCTGGCCCTTAAAGAGGGTGTAATTTCTGTTAGCCAAGAAATGAGCCTTTGCTGACCAAATAATAGGTGCCAAGATAAATTTGGGCAAAATTGTCCCATTTGAAGATGATCTCTTAAAGTTGCAATTGCAGGAGGTGATATGAAGGAGGGTGACTGTGCAAGTTGCATGGAGGGAATTGCCCGATTGAGTCAATACAATTGCCTAAGTCTGTCGCGGTGGATGAAAACAAGGAAGATGTTTGCTGGTGTCAGGGGGACAGGAAGAGGGTCTCCATCTTTGTACATATTTCCATTGGGGCCCGTCACATGTAGCACAAATCTAAGTTGTAAACTGCAATTCTCTCAGGAGGGTTTCATTTAAACTCACTTCCAAGGCATTCTATCCTGAAATACTTATAACAACTTATAGGAACAAAAGGGATGGGAGTTTCCCTCAGGCCTGTTCCACCATTCAAGTAGATCACAATTGACCTGCACCTCAACTCTATTTTCCCCCATTCATGCTATATTCCTTGAGACTCTTACCAAACAAAAATCTATCTGTTTCAGCCTTAAAAGCTTGAATTAAGTCAGCACGCACAAGCTCTCAGGGAGGGAGAAGGGGGAAAAGTGAAAAAGAAAATTTCAACTATGCTTTGTGTGTAAAAGGCACATAAATAAGCAACACACAACGACCAACACAAATGGGTCTGCATACTTGGTTTTAATTTATTGACCATAAATTGTGCAATATTTAAACACTATCCTCTTGTCACAGCTTTTTACATAATGATTCCAGCATTTTTAAATAAATACAATGTAATGTTTTTATTGATCATAAAAATCACTGCATAATATTTCAACAGAATTATGCAAGAGCTTCTGTGGAATTCCTTTCAAAGTCCACTTGTCCTCCCCCATTGCACCACTGAAAATCTGAGCTCTAGTAATGAGATCATAAGAGGAGCAGGAGTAGTCAGAAGGCCCCTTGAGCCTGCTCCACCATTCAATTGGATCATGACTGGTCTGCTCATGGATTCAACTCCACTTGCCTGCCTGTCACCACAAACCACGCCAACCCCACACAATCACCCTCGACTCCCCTATAGTTCAAAAATCTGTCTATCTCTGCTTTGGAATACATTCAATGGCTCAGCCTGCACCACTCTCTGGGGCAGGGAATTCCAAAGATTCATGACCCTAAGAGAAGAAATTCCCTCTCATTTCTGTCTTAAATGACCAGTGCTAGTCGAGGACAGGCCAGGGACTTTGCATAATGGATGTGTACAGGTTTCAGTTGGCTGCTGTTTACGGGCAGTCACTCGGGCATAGGCTGCCCATGGGCAGAGTGTCTGCTTCATCATATGCTGAAGGATATGTGCATTAGCAATGGTGATGGTTAGCTGATAGCCAGGCACTGGCGTATGGAGAATAAGCAGAACTGATCACACCGGGAGTGGTGTAGGCAGAGAAGGGCAAGAGTTACAAAAATGGGATGAGAGAGAAATGGTGAATATGTGGGAGGGTACCAGACAGAAGAAAGGTAAAATTAGATTTTGGATCAAATCATAAGCTGCATGATCAACATCTCTAGCTGTGAAATGTCATGGGAACATCCAAGGTAATTAATCTTTTTTGTACTTTTCCAATTCCATTTATTCTACATGGAAGTTGTAAATTCACAATTTCATAGGTTTAGGAGCTGTATTTAGGTCCTCTCAAAATGAAACAATTGAATAATGTGTGATTTAAATAAATGAATAGCATTAATAATGCAAAAGAACATTTCAAAAATTCACTATTATTCCTTCTCTTGCTCTGAAATGCTGAGGTCTACATATTATATAGAGTATTAAACTTCTACACTCTCACTACATTGACAAATATAAATGTAACATTGTAACTCTACAACCGACAAGTAACTTTGAAAGATTCCAACAGTACCACAAAAGGAAATAAAGCTTCAAGTTCTGGAATTTAACCTAGTGACTGATAATAGAAATTATTTGTTTTAGCAGTTAGATGGTAAGAGCCCTGGATGCAAACAATGGCGAGGATGAATAGCATTTTTGATTAGATCTGTTTTATAGGAAGAGACCTGTATGAGGTCATTTTACAAATTTACCATCACTCGCTGAGAGCAGCTCTGTGGGCATGTCCAACAATTATTTGAAAACAATGAGGTTCCCCAACAGAAGTGTGGAGGCAGAAAATTCTGCCAATAGCGGATCTCCTAAAGTACTGCCCTCAGGAAGTGAACTATCAGAGAGCTTCTGAAACTCAAATCAAGGTGGCAGAAGTGTGCAGCTGCAGGTGTGACTGTGTGACGGGTAACTTTCTTATAAGGAAGGTCCCATCGAGATGCCAGCAAAAGACATGGTGATGCCCAAAATAAGGAAGGCACACTATCCATGGCAAATTCATCACAGATCACCAGTTCTCAGGTCTGGATGAAGGAGAGACTGTTTTGTTACTCATTTCAAAAGTCACTCTGGATGGAAGGTTTGTTGACCATTATTAACCAGTACCAGGCTTTATTACCAGAATTATATGCTGCCGTCATAGAATACTAATAAATAATAGTTAATTTAAATTCATTCTTATGGTTTACTCTCTAAAGCATTGTTCAGTGAGAGGAAATATCAGGAATAGCAGCACAGTGAATGACACAGCACTCAGAGAGAGGTACACAGTACAAGTCCATCAGCTTGGCCTTGCTGAGTTAAGTAAGTACATATACAGTTTAACATTTCCAACACAAGACAAGAAGCGCAAGAACTCAAGCCCTGATTTACACGATCTTCTCAAGTTGTGCGAGAGCAGAAGCACATTTGGAACAAACAATGATCTTCCTAATCTATGCACTTTGAGACCTGCGTCTAAGAAAAATGTTTGCTAGGTCAAAGTTCGAAGACACAGTGATTCATTTGTTTTTGTATTATTTGTCCACTCTGATCCCAACGTAAAAGCTTTCTCCTTGGGGCTAGCCACTTTAATTGTAAGTTCTCAATGAATAGTAAAGGATGTGATTTGTCATGGGAAATTCCACCAAAAATTACTCAGCAGTTTTGCATAAAAAAAAACTACACAGTCCCCAAAATGGTGTCCACATTGTCTTTTTCACCCATGTGGCCAGCTGTGCTTCTGAAATTGTCACCAATCACAGTCCTGGACCGTAAATGTGCAGACCAGTGCTCAGAGTACACAAGGTATATGTTTCCTGATATTAAGCCACTGAGTAACATAACTTACCAGACCCTGCCTGTCATGTCATTGATCAAAAGGTGCTTGTGTGTGATGGAACTCTCAATTTCAATGGTCATCTGCTACGTAAGACTTGGATTGCAACATGCAAGCAGCCTGATTCTAATTGGAAGGCTGCAACATGAACAATACTCTTGGGCTGGACAACTGTAATGGATTGGAATTGTGCACTAATTTTTGGCATCGATTAAAAAAACACAAAAACAACCTAGCTCAGATTGCCTCTCTAAGCTCAAATACCGATTCTTTTTACTTGGCATTCTGAGCAGAAGGAATGATATTTTCAAAAAAAGAATAATTTACTTCTACACAAAGTCACACTCGTTATAAGAATCATATGTTGTTCAGTACTGTAACAAATCTGTATCTTTTCTCAATTTGGAAGGTTCTCAATTTCTTAAAAATACACGTCGGCAGAACGGTAAAATGTCAAACATGGATACTCGGAATTTTTCTGAATGTTTTATAATTTACAGCACTGGCTGGGGGAAAATATATCCTCAGGATTAAGTACAGTAGATTATTATAGGACACACCAGGATTGTTGCAGTGTTTGTATTAAATTGTTGCCTAACACTGTTAATTGTCAATAATAACAATTTCTAAAGCACCAGAACTATTATTAAACCAAAAAATGTTGACTCCAGGTGGTGGAAATCGGCCCAGCAAAAGCCTGGCACTGATGGGTTCTCACTGTAGATTCTCATATTTCCAGAGAACAGAATGGAGCTCGGTCTCCTACAGCTGAACCAGCAAAACTACTTTTTCCCCCCAATGCCCAGCAAAGCTCTACTTCAAAGGTGAAATGATTCTGCACCAAGTTAAAGAGAAAAGCACAACAATACCAGCAGCTAATCACGCAACACCAGGACTCTAGACACAGGCAAACAATCTCCATGCAAATTTAGTTGGACGAGTTCAAAAAAATCCTGTATTGTAAATTGTTAACACAAAAACTGTACCTGGGTGACTATTTTTAAAAGGTTAGCAAGGCAGCAAAAGGTCAGGGAAGGTAAAACACTTCCTAGACATTCTCAAGTTTTTTTTTAAAAAAAGCCTTTTTTTGCAACTCTTACTTCAGGAAATGTTTCTTCCTGCTACCTGGTCAGATGAGGGAGAATTCTAACTAGCGCCAGTTAGATGGGAGCAAGCTGTGATGAAATACATGGCTTGGAACCACTTTAAAGGCTTCTACTTATATAAGCAGCCTATAAATCTTTACACACACACACACACACACTTATGCACAACACAGGCATACAGATACATATGTACATACATGAATACAATAAAATTACTTTTACTATAATGGGATTACACACAAATCCCAGAACTTCAGACTCTTGTGCAATTAAATACAACATACTGTAAGACCAATGGAACTATCTGTGAACTCTGCTCACGTTGCCATAATGAGATAGGATTAGGAACACCAGGTGTTCTTTGGTGTTTCCTTCGCACAGGGAAACAATGGGAGAAAAAGTGACCAAAATTTAAAACCCAAACAGGAATTGAACCCTTGGCACTACATTGAGCTAATCTGTACTCTGATCAGGGAGAACAGCAACTTTGTGCTTTCTGGAGAAAAACCACTCAAGGTACAAGTTTTAACCTCTCGAATTTGCAGACTTGGTATTAATGTTACGGTCAGAAATACTGAGTAGGTGCCATGTCGATGCTGGAGCTCCTTTCAGGAGAAATGTCCTGCATTAACACATATCCACATTACTGTTTTGAAATCACCATGCAGATCTCACTGTCTCCTCCTCTCCGGCGCTACGTTGTAGTGTCAGGGTATGCCATCTTTTCGCTGGCAGCACTGGGACGGTGGGACGTACCAATCATAAATATATGACAGTCGTGCTTTAATTTCTTCTTTGCACAGTTTCCCTTCTCTTTGGAGTGTCTGATGCTTTTCCAGCATATCCTCAATGCTCTGTTTGTGCGTCACAATGTACTTGTTATTGCACCCACGCGATTTGTACTCTGTATCAAACCGTGGATCATGCAGGCGTTTGACATCTACTGGTGCTAGCCAGGCCCCCAAAGAGACATCCTCACTCTGCCATACCTTCAAATAATCAATGTTAATTCGAATATAGTGCACCAAATCAGCAGACAGAATATATCCACCCCCTAGAGCATAGGGCAAGTAATAGTCGCACAGAACCCAAGTGCTCTCCTTCCATTTTCCCCCAGACTTAACCCTTCCTCGTCCAGAAAAGAAACCCCAGTAGAGTTTCTTTGGCTCTTTTGCCTTCAGTTCTTCCTTAATGATATCTAACCTGGCAAAAGTGTCATCATCTGCTTTCAACACAAACTTACAGTCGACGTTTTGGTCTACCCAAGCATACATGTGAAGGATCTTGTTGGTAAGGTTTTCATAGGAATCCTTCAAGTCCGGGAGCAGCAGGAGGTCACGGTGCCGAGCATTCTCTTGCTCCAAATTTTGAACTTCCTCTGCCGCAAGCCCACTGGTGCCGATGGCAAAGTAAGGGAGGATTTCCGGGTCCCGGTTGGCCAGCCACGTGCTCCTGATGATGCTTCTCCTCTCAGTGTACTTGGGGCCAGTGGTGATCATCAGCACAAGGAAAGCAGACAGGCCTTTGGTTCTGCTGTGGCCTTGACTGTCGCTCTGTCTTTCGACCCCATGAGGTAAGCCTGGGGTCTTCAATGTTTCCGAGGTGCATTTAGCCAAGTAAAGCAGCATCAGTGCAAACAAGGAGAGGGTTGCAACACCAAGAGCTGTTTTGTGGCGACAGACAAGTCGAACTAGATTCATCGTGCAAATGCTTGAGTTTCTGGAGTGCTTTCAGCTGGAGAGGAAAAAAAAGAAACAGATAAAGGTTAAAACAAGCAGGATTGTTTCACGTTAATAAGTAGCTTGATTCCTTGCAAACAACCCCCAACAGCAAGCTGTATTTGGTGATAATGCAACCATGCCATGGCTCCTATTAATTACTCTCTGAAATGAATTGTTTGATTTTCCCGATTTCACGTCTGTTACTTATTTTGATTTACCTTCTGATAACAGCAGTTTGTGTGAGCAGCATCAACTAATGTGATATAAATTAGCTGAAGAGACAGGCAGACACGTAAATAAGACAGGCTGATGGATACCGGGGAGTAAATTACAAGAAGATAGCACCTTGCTCATGATTTCTAAAATAAGTATCTATGCAAGCTTGAAATTAGCTTTGAGTCCTCAGTCCTCTTCCCTTTCACAAAAAAAGCTTAAATATTTATAATTTTTGGAAAAAATTTAGTGTATTGCTATTCTTGGAAGTTGTTATCTAAATAAGCAAGAAGGCAGTTCTCAGTAAGACAAATTAGCAGCTACCCTGTATCTGAAGGGCATTGCAGTATAAGTCAAAGCAAGTTCATTGATGTTTACTCTATCTATCTAATGTAGATAGGATCTACGTTATGAATAAGGATTCAGCTGTTTATCACAGGAGAAAAGTCCTGAGAGGACATATGATTCAAGTTTTCATTGAAGGATATTGATATTGTTTAGATAGGTTGGCTATATATCTTGTACAGGGAGCACAGAATTACAAAATCAACAAGCCTTGACCAAGATTAGAAATTTTGGTGCACAAGTGCAAAGAGTGGTTAACCCCAAGTCAAAGAGCTGTCTTAAAAAGAAACTGGATCAATATTTGTTGAGAATGCAGATCAGCTCAGAGAAATTATGGCATTGTGCATGAGCTATGGAAGGAGCAGACTTGATGAGCTGAATAGGCCCTTCTTGCCCTTATCGTTATCTCACAGGAGGGAGAATGTCAGCATAATGGCTGACATTTAAAAATCTCTTGCATTAATGCAATGTTAAATGATGTTTATGAGAAGCCATCACTCCTCTATTGTTGTTACTGCAGACTTGCCCGGGAAATATTTTGTCATTAATTTTTGGGACCTGATGTGCTGCCACCGATTCCCTGGATTATCTTGACACACCAGCCAGAGCTTTCAGTCAGCTTCTCTCAGAAGAAATGGTTTTAGAATGGAGAATTCCATGTACAGCTGGGGATGAGTTAACCAATGTGCAAATGAAAAAGAAGGTCTCGCATTTATATAGTGCCATACACAGAATATCATAAATTGCTCTGTATCCAATGAAGTACTTTGGAAATATAGTCACTGTTACGATACAGGAAACAGTAGCTTCACTCCATCCCTCCTCTCCCTATGGTGATCCTGCTAATTGCACTGATGTGAGAACAAAGATTTAAAAAAAAGACTATTTTCAGATTGGAGGTGAAAATAGGCTCTTGGTTTGTTACAGCACTCAGAGTTAATGCTACACATCTGTGTAGAATTCAGACTAAGTGTTAGATCAGTACTGGGAATCCAGAATGAAAAGAGAATGCATTGGAAGAAGGTTAGGAGTAAGTGGGTGGTGGGGTAGAGTGGTCTATCAGGATCATGAGGTCGCTGGTTAAGGATGTAATGCCCAGCTGTGCACAGCTTAAATGGCGAGTTCAAATCACACCACTATTCACGGGGATGTGAAACCAGGCTGGAGTAGAGTCCCAAGATACCAACTGGGTGGCTACGAGAGTCAAGCACTCAGCTCAAGGTCCTGCACACTACTGTTGTGGAGAGGAGGACAGGTGGACCACAGCAAGAAATGGGCAACCAGGCATCCATAAACAGGCTGGGCAGGTAGAGTGTGTTCTCAGTACCGGGCCTGGGCAGTGAGCATTGTATAAGGGGTGCTGGAAACCTGAAAATAGGGTTTGAAACTGCACAGAAATTGAAGAACAGAAGTAATCAGTTCCACTAGTGTTAGCTGAAATTAAAGCTGATGTTGACTGGGTTCTCCCCGTTATATATATAATAAGCGTGACTCAAAAAATCATGTCATAATCCAGACAGGAAGCACACACCAAATGCAAGACTTATATAAGATACATTGCCATTTGGCCCAACCAGCCCTTGCTGGTGTTTATGCTTCATTTGAGCCTCCTCCCATCTTTCCTCATCTAAAGGTATCATTACAACTGTCTATCCCCTTCTCTCTTACAAGCTTGTCAAGCCTCCTCTTATACTGTTTGCTTCAACAGATCTGTGTTCAGGAATTGGGCTAGAGAACTGCTGCGATAATGTTTTCAAACCATCATCCTAGTGCTTTTTACAAATAGTTTTAAATCATTTTTATAGTAAACTGCGTCCTTTTCTGTGGCTACATAAAAGTTACAAAGGTCAACTCCATTTAGTCTCAAAAACAATTCTGTAACAGAAGTCAAACTGCAATGTTAATAAGGTCACTTTAACAGATGGATTCATTCAGGTCTTAAGAATTCAGCATAAAACTGCTGATCTTGGCTCCTCTCCCAACTGTCCAAATGTTCCGAATCAATGCTACTCCAGATCTTATAGTCTTCGATACGATACTATTTTCCGTAGGTTGGAAGGACTGTCACTGCTATAAAGATGGATTAAAATTCTCAGAACAAATGGCCCACAAATTAAATCAGGGGTTTTTAATGCTGATCACTGCAGCTTTAGGATTTCACACCTGCGTTCAGCAGGCACCTAATAGTGACCAGTCGGTTCACTAGTGACAGACACTAATGGCTCTGTGCTGCCAATTAGCAGTCCCAACACACCTGGTTTGAAGCCCTCAGTGATTCCGATGCTAAATTTTTCACTTACATTGCACACCAAGAACCCTCTTATTAAATGTGATCCTATGTCAGAGCAGCACTGTATTATTCTGTGAATTACAGCTGCATAAGTATTCACAAACACATTTTTGCTATTCAATGCAGCAAAATAATATCAGTCAGCATATCACCCCTAATCAGGTAACAGTAGTCACATTTGGCTCAGCAACATAGAAATATTCAATACAGCACTATTATTACTCTACAGTAGTAAGCAGCATTATTCAGTGGAACACAGTATTCTGCTATGGAATTGAAAGCAGGCTGTGTTTTTGATGAAAAGGTTATGGTGTCTGATGTTCAGCTTGGGGTCAAATAGGACACCGAGGTTGCAAACAGTCAGGTTCAACCTCAGACAGTGGTGAGGGAGGGGAGGATAGAATCGATGGCAAATGAATGGAGCCCGTGACAGGGGTCTAAGACGATGGCACCAGTCTATCCAACATTTAACAGCTTATCCAATGCTGGATGTTGAATAAACAGTCTGACAGCAGAGGCGGTGGAGAGACAAGATTGAGGCAGAGCTGCGTGTCAGCAGTGTACATATGGGGCCTGACTCCATAGCTTTAGATGATGCCACTAAGAGTCCGCATGTCGTTAAGGAAAGCAGGTCAAAGATAGACCTTTGAAGGGTTTGAGGGGTAACTGGACAGCATTGCTGGAGATATTGTAACTATAATTGGAAAGATAACAAAAGAGCCAGGCAAGAGCAGTTCCACTCAGCTAGACAACAGAGGAGAGGCACTAACGAGAGTGCAGCTGACCATGTCAAAAGCTGTAAAGAGATTGGGAAGGATGAGAAAAGATAGTGCATTATAGTCAAAGTATTTTTTTTGTGTCTCTAATTAGGGATGTTTCAGTGCTGTGAGTGGGCAAAGACCAGGTTGGAGAGATTCAAACGTGTCTTGTACAAAATATAGTTATGAATTTGAGAGGTGACAATATGTTGAGGGACTTTGGAGAGGAAAGGGAAGCTGGGGCTATCACTTGTAAAAATACTTCACTCATCTGAATTACAATAATACTGTACTAGCCTGAACAATAATATTGGACCTCCCCAAATAATACTGAACTGTTCTGAATGATATACCTTGAATAATATTGCACTACACTGAAATATCACATCGCACTGTTCTCATGAAAGGTTGTCAGTCTGAAATGTTAACTTTATTTCTCTCTCCACAGATGCTACATCACCTGCTGAGGACTTCCAGCATTTTCTGATTTGATATGAGCTCCTCAGGTTTAAGGAGACAGTTGACAGTGCAGTAAAAATGGCAGGGTTATCTTTTCTCTACAGAATGATTTCAGAACAGTGAGTGGCTTTGGCAAATAAGGGGTCTGGTAATGAGTGGCTAGTTACAGGAGGAAATGGGGTTGGTAAGGGGCTGGGGAAGGGGGGGGTGGGGGGGCAATGGCTGCTGATGGCCCTGTATGTGATTCAGAAAGTAACAGTAGAGGCAATGTTGAGGTGGGAGGCGTTTGGGGGGGGGGGGGGGGTGGTTACCACGACTAGGGATAAGAGTTTATGCTGAGGGAGAAAAACCAGAGAGTGGTAAAATCAGAAGAGGCCATGAGTCGAGATGGAGATTGAAACCACTGAGAACGATGCATAGTTCAATGCAGAGGAGAAGAGGGAGGTTACCTCAGTGAGATACTCAGGTGGGGTGGTAGAGAATGAGGGTTTTAATGGCAGCGAGAGCACTGGAACAAGATGAGGATTCAGGACTATTCACCACAGTGACAGTTCAATGCACTGCAATATTATTAACACTGCATTATTATTCAGAACAGTTCAATCAGTAATATCCAAGGCACATTATTATGTAGTTGAATTATAATTTAAAACATTACCATGCAGGAAAGTGTAGTTCCATCATTTAGGACAATATTTTTCAGGACACTGCAGCATTATTGTTCAAGTGAGTGAAGTATTATTTGAGGCGCTGTGGTATTATTTAAGACGTTATTATTCAGTGGACTTAGCTGTCAAGTATTATTTAGAGCAATGCAGTATTGAACTAAGCATCATTATTTAAGACAATGTAGTGTTATGATCATAGGACAATATTAATCAAGGCTGCACAATGGTGGGATATTATCCAGTGCTGTACAATATTATTATTCTGCATAGCTCAGGATTGAGTAACTTCGATGAAATGATGGAGGTTCTGCTACTTACCGCTCCATTGAATTCTGAAGCAATGGGACCGATTGCCCGACGGAAACCGTCGATCATTCAGAGAGGCTGCAGAGCAGGCCCGTCCAGCGCCTCTCTCACAACCGCTGCTGCTGCCACCTCCTGGGCCGCGATCCCTGGGGAAAGGCGCAGCAGCGACACCATGCCCGCAGGCGAGAGCCCGGCCAACATTACGGGGAGGGGGAGGGGGTGGAGACTGGTGTGTGGAGGAGGGGAGGCGGTGCGGGGGGGGTGGGGGTGGTGGTGTTGGTGCTGTGACGTAATGACGTATACCCGCGCAGTGACGTGGCGCCACTGGAATTCGTCGCACTGGCTGTTTGTTGGGGGGGGGGGGGGGGCAGTTGGTGCGCTGCGTGCTCTAGCTCCTCCTGTGGCTCGGAAGAGCCACTGACTGAATTTCCTCTCTGGAACAACAATAACCTACATTAGTATAGTGGTGGAATATTTTATTTTTTAATCACTCCATCATTAGTGGCTATGCCTTCAGTTTATGCCCTAAGCTCTAGAATTTCGTCCTTTCTAAAATCTACCTCTCGGTCATCTTGGCCTAATACCTCCTGATGTTTACTTCTGTAAAGTGATTTGGGATATTTTGTGATAAAGGTGCTATATAAGTGCAAGTATTTGATGTATGTGGGTGCCGTGGGCCCAGCTGTTCTGCTTTTTCGGCCCCCAGGTCAAATGCTTTCCATTTGATTCTTTCAAACCAGAGCTAGATCTGTTTCTGCTTGGGGCGGACTTCAGTTCTTTACTCAGGGAATTCAGGGCCAGAATGATCTTCTGGACGAAAGACTCCAATTCAGTCCATGAGATAGGCCAGAGAGGAATATCCCAGAGTGCCCCCGACTGGTGAGATAACCCTTTGCTGCTGCATCTCTTCAATTTTACCTTTTACTTTGTCCAAGAGTGGATGAGGGACTTTCTTCAGTGTAAAGAGGCAAACTGGTTTAGCATCAACTCGTAGGGTACTTGGTCTTTAGCTTCCCTAGGCCTGTAAACAATTTTGGAAATACATTTCAAAATGTACTGTAGTAGCTCTCATCAGGAACTCATCCACTTTTTAGATTAATTTCAGTTTTAGGCATGTCTTTCTGCTTATTGGAGAGCACTCTTGATTTTGAATGACATCGAGTGGTTCAAGGATTTCTCAGTCTTTATATTTCCGCTTTGCTATGAGTTAGCCTTTCACTTCTAAAGTAGTCCAACCAGTAATTTGATAGAAGAGGGGTGAAACTTTAGCTGATGAAACAGATGCCCCTGTTTCTGTGTCTAGTTTAAACTCTGTTGGGTGTCCACCCACTTCAAGTCTAAAACTCCAATTCTTGTTTTCAGTATCATTTACCTTCCCCAAGAAGGTTAATTCCTTTCCTTGTGGTTCTTCCACTTCTTCTATGTAGCTCCATTTTAAAATATTTTATCTCTATTTACAGATTGTTAGTGTTTTCGAGCAACAGACAGTTTTGAAGTAGCCTATTTTTCCATAGTTGTGGTACTCTGCCCACCCTGCTGGGCTTTGTTCTCTCTTGTGTGGTTTGTTCCCGCCACACCAAAGATATTTCAAAATGGCAGTTAACATGCTTTTCTCTGTTTTGGAGGGCTTAGGCTTTGCCATGCTTTCTATCTTATGGTCTACAAGCTGAATGGCCCCGCTCAATCTTCTCCACAGGACCTCTCATTCCCTGTGAACAAATGCCCAATTCTGTTTCCTGAGTTCAGTTTGCCTCACAATCTGCACTGCTTTCACGACTGTTAAATCCTTTCTTGTCTGTTAGAAATCTGATAATGCTTCATCGAGGACCCCAACTACAATTCTGTTGTGAATCAGCTCATCCTTTAAAATTCCAGTAATCGCAGTGCCCTGCCAGCCTATAGAGATCTTTGATGAATGAATCCATGCTTTCACCTGGCCTTTGCTTTCTTTAATTAAATTTAGCCCTCTCTATTATTAAATTCTGATGGACACTGAAATAAGAGTCAAAAGCTTGCAAGACATCTTCATTAGAAGTTGAAGTCTCAACAATCCCTGCCTTGCTATCACATCATCAGCAATAGATCCTACTGCATAAAGTAGTGTTATGACCTTGTTTTTAAAAATCTTTTTTGTGTAATCCTGAAGCTGTTCTGTACCTTGTGAATCTTTCTTTCCAGTTGTCCCAGTTCTGGGTCTGTTGCAAGCCTTCTGCAGTCTGAAATGGTTTTGGTAGTGTAGACTCCATTCTTCTACTGAGCCCTGAAATTGTTAATGCTTCTGTGCTGCTGCTTGCTGCTTTGGGCCTGTGCTCACTGCTTTCTGGTCTCCACGTCTGTGTCTCAGATTGTGTCTGCTGCTCCTGCAATGTTCTGATGCCTTAGTGAGTCGTAATTCTTATTCTTTTACCCTTCCTTTGAGGATCTCTTTTCTTGCCAGCCCTGTATCTTTTTAAGATATTCTGGGTCTTTTACTTGCTGTTACCATATTTCGTTGTGTGGTCAAGGTCTAGACAGGGGTTTTGGAGATTGTCTATTCTTCGCTGCTCGAGTTCCCAAAACCATTACTCTTTATTTGCAGCAAGTATTTACACATTTGTCCTCCACACAAGGTTAGACCATAAAACCACAAGACATAGGAGCAGAAATTAGGCCATTCAGCCCATCAAGTCTGCTCCACTATTCAATCATGGCTGATAAGTTTCTCAACCCCATTCTCCCACCTTCTCCCCGTAACCTTTGATCACCTTACCAATCAAGAACCTATCTATCTCGGTCTTAAATACACTCAATGACCTGGCCCCCACAGCCTTCTGTGGCAATGAATTCCATAGATTCATCACTCTCTGGCTAAAGTTTCTCCTCATTTCTGTTCTAAAAGGTCTTCCCTTTACTCTGAGGCTGTGCCCTCGGGTCCTAGTCTCTCCTACTAATGGAAACATCTTCCCCATGTCCACTCTATCCAGGCCTTTCAGTATTCTGTAAGTTTCAATCAGATTCCCCCTCATCCTTCTAAACTCCATCGAGTATAGACCCAGAGTCCTCAAATGTTCCTCATATGTTAAGCCTTTCATCCATGGAATCGTTTTTGTGAACCTCCTCTGGACCCTCTCCAGGGCCAGAACATCTTGAGATACGGGGCCCAAATTGCTCACAATATTCTAAATGTGGTCTGACGAGAGCCTTATAAAGCCTCAGCAGCACATTCCTGCTTTTATATTCTAGTCCTCTCGAAATAAATGCCAACATTGCACTTGCCTTCCTAACTACCGACTCAACCTGCAAGTTAACCTTAAGAGAATCCTGGACTAGGACTCCCAAGTCCCTTTGCACTCCAGATTTCTGAATTCTCTTCCCATTTAGAAAATAGTCTATGCCTCTATTCTACCTACCAAGTTCATGACCTCGCACTTCCCCATGTTGTATTCCATCTGCCACTTCTTTGTCCATTCTCCTAACCTGTCCAAATCCTTCTGCAGCCTCCCCACCTCCTCCTCAATACTACCTGTCCCTCCACCTATCTGTATCATCTGCAGGATGTCCTCAGTTCCTTCATCTAGATCATTAATGTATAAAGTGAAAAGTTGTGGTCCCAACACTGACCTCTGCGGAACTCCACTAGTCACTGGCTGCCATCCTGAGAATGACCCCCTTATCCCCACTCTCTGCCTCCTGCCAGATGGCCAGTCTTCTATCTATGCTAGTACCTTGCCTCTAACACCATGGGCTCTTATCTTACTGAGCATCCTCCTGTGCAGCACCTTGTCAAAGGCCTTCTGGAAGTCCAAGTAGATAACATCCATTGGCTCTCCTTTGTCTAACCTACTCGTTACCTCCTCAAAGAATTCTAACAGATTTGTCAGGCATGACCTTCCCTTGATGAAACCATGCTGACTTTGCCCTAGTTTACAATGCACTTCCAAGTATTCTGAAATCTCATCCTTAATAATGGACTCTAAAATCTTACCAACGACCGAGGTCAGGATAATCAGCCTGTAATTTCCCGTCTTTTGCCTCACTCTCTTCTTAAACAGGGGGGTTACATTAGCGATTTTCCAGTCCTCTGGGACCCTCCCTGACTCGAGTGATTCCTGAAAGATCACCACTAACGTCCCCACTATCTCTTCAGCTATCTCCTTCAGAACTCTGGGGTGTAATCCATCTGGTCCAGGTGATTTATCCACCTTCAGGCCTTTCTGTTTTCCTAGCACCTTCTGCTTGGTAATGGCCACCATACTCACCTCTGCCCCCCGACTCTCTTGAACTTAGGGGATGTTACTCATGTTTTCCACCGTGAAGACTGACGCAAAGTACCTATTCAGTTCCTCTGCCATTTCTTTGTTCCCCACTACTACTTCGCCAGCGTCATTTTCTAGCAGCCCAATGTCCACTTTTGCCTCTCTCTTACCCTTTATATATATAAAAAAAACTCTTGCAATCTTCTTTTATATTACTGGATAGTTTACCCTCATTTTTAATCTTCTCCCTCCTTATTTCTTTTTTAGTTGTCCTCTGTTGGTCTTTGTAGGCTTCCCAATCCCCTGGTTTCCCACTGCTCTTCGCCACATTGTATGATTTCTCTTTAGCTTTTATGCTGTCCCTGACTTCCCTTGTCAGCCATGGTTGCCTCGTACTCCCTTTAGTATGCTTCTTCTTCCTAGGGATGAATTTTTGCTGTATCTCCCAAATTATTCCCAGAAACTCCTGCCATTGCTGTTCCACTGTCTTTCCTGCTGGGCTCATCTCCCAGTCAATTCTGGCCAGCTCCTCCCTCATGCCTCTGTAGTTGCCTTTATTCAACTGTAATACCATTACATCTGATTCCAGCTTTTTCCTCTCAAATTGCAGGGTAAATTCTATCATATTATGGTCACTTGGAGCTCCTTCCAGTTTTCTCTCATTGCTCTGTCATGTGATCTGACATCATTTTGACATAAGCATCATGTATGCTTCTGATGTTAACCATTTACAGGCCGATGGGTCTATTTCTGTGCTGTAAATTATATGCAAAATGCTGAAATGCTTTCCCTTATTTGGAAGAGGACCTTGGCTATAATTTGCAGTTTTCTAAGGGGTAAAATTAGGTCAAGAGGGGAATTAAGACAGTGTAGATTGGTTAAACAAACATCCTTCAGGAAATCCTGGCTAGAAAATAATGACTTGAAGTCTCAGTATCTATTTGTTAGTCATTATCCCCTGCTGACTCCCAAAAAGGCTTACCAGGGATTTTAAAATTGTACTTTGGCCTCTAGATCTGACAACTATATCTGAGTTGTATTTCAAGCATATATGTCGGGCTGTTAATAAAGGCAAGACTTCTGCCCCCATGTGGCAGGAAGTCCCACCGCCAGAAACTGCCAGACAATCAAATGGCCAGGAGCTCTCTCGTACCAGCTGCGCCACAGGGACTGGTGGCTAATGCTGGGATTACAGGCAGTCCTCAACACCGAGGAGCCATGGAATGGGAGGCCCAGCTAAGTATGGGGTTTCGTCAGAGCCAGGCTGGCATGCCTTGGCGCGAGGAGTGTTGACTGGGTTCGGGAGGGCAGATGGGGTGGGGGAGCAAAACTTGGGAAGGAGCAATTCTGTGGGGAGCAGGAGGAACACCGCTTTCTCAGCCTGTAAAAAGACCACCAGGTACCATGTGACGTTGACACCTTCTTCCACTGGTAACAGGAGGAGACTCTTAAGTGGTCTTTAATTGGCCACTTAAGAGCCTCAATTAGCCCAAGCGCAGGTGGACATCCTAATGCCTCTCCCGATGTTGGTAAAGTACTAGCGGAGGTGGATGGGCCACCATGGCACCTGATTTTACATCCTCCCTGCCTGCCAGCCTGTTCCTGGCAGTAGCGAGTTGCGGGTGGGTGGGGAGGTGGGGGGTTGGTGGGAGACATAAAATACTGGCCATTTACTCTGTTTCTCTCTGCACAGATGCTGCCTGACCTGCTGAGTCTTTCTGCAATTCTCTGTTTACATTTCAATTATAATTTGACTTTAGATTTCCAGCATCTGCAGAGTTTTGCTTTTGTTCTAAGAGGGAGGTGGGAGGGTGGGGATGTGGAGTTGCATAAAATTCCACCCACAAAGTGCATGGCTAGTCTGCGGCATGGAACTGATAGAGTAATAGATGTTTCTCCGGAAGGAACTTGCAGCTAAAAGATTTTTGCCTGTGGAGTGACCAACTTTACAAAATGTACTTTCCCATACTGTAACCACTCAGAAAAATGAATCCCCTAAGGGGAAAAGTTATTTATAATCAGGGGAGCTACTGATAGGATGGCGGCCGTTGACTAGTGGAGTTCCACAGGGGTCAGTGTTGGGACCACAACTTTTCACTTTATACATTAATGATCTAGATGAAGGAACTGAGGGTAGTATTGAGGAGGCGGGGAGGCTGCAGAAGGATTTTGACAGGTTAGGAGAATGGGCAAAGACGTGGCAGATGGAATACAACGTGGGGACGTGTGAGGTCATGCACTTTGGTAGGAAGAATAGAGGCATAGACTATTTTCTAAATGGGGTGAGAATTCAGAAATCTGGAGTGCAAAGGTGCTTGGGATTCCTAGTCCAGGATTCTCTTAAGGTTAACTTGCAGGTTGAGTCGGTAGTTAGGAAGGCAAGTGCAATGTTGGCATTTATTTCGAGAGGACTAGAATATAAAAGCAGGAATGTGCTGCTGAGGCTTTATAAGGCTCTCGTCAGACCACATTTAGAATATTGTGAGCAATTTTGGGCCCCGTATCTCAGGAAGGATGTTCTGGCCCTGGAGAGGGTCCAGAGGAGGTTCACGAGAATGATCCCAGGAATGAAAGGCTTAACATATGAGGAATGTTTGAGGACTCTGGGTCTATACTCGATGGAGTTTAGAAGGATGAGGGGGGATCTGATTGAAACTTTCAGAATACTGAAAGGCCTGGATAGAGTGGATGTGGGGAAGATGTTTCCATTAGTAGGAGAGACTAGGACCCGAGGGCACAGCCTCAGAGTAAAGGGAAGACCTTTTAGAACAGAGATGAGGAGAAACTTCTTTAGCCAAAAAGTGGTGAATCTATGGAATTCATTGACACAGAAGGCTGTGGAGGCCAGGTCATTGAGTGTATTTAAGACCGAGATAGATAGGTTCTTGATTAGTAAGGTGATCAAAGGTTACGGGGAGAAGGCGGGAGAATGGGGTTGAGAAACTTATCAGCCATGATTGAATAGTGGAGCAGATTTGATGGGCTGAATGGCCTAATTTCTGCTCCTATGCCTTATGGTCTTATGGTCTTTTGGTGCTGTGATGAGGCAGAATTTATCAATGATATTCCAAGGCTAATCAGTAGACCTTATGGTGAATCCAGTTCCAGCCTAGATAAAAGCTGATGTTCAACATAAAAATTAATGTTGGTGGAAAAGATTCAACTCATATGATCGGATGATTGAGAATCTGTTGGTGCTTCTCTTTGCTACTCTTATTTACTTTTTCAGTTCCCCTCTGAACCTTCTATATTCAGCCTGGTTCTCGGTTCACATCTGTCATAAACATATTTTTCTTCTTCATCTTAATCTCTATCCCTTCTGTCATCCAGGGAGCTCTGGATTTGTTTGCCCTACCTTTCCCTTTCGAGGGAATATACCTTGACTGTGCCCTAATCATCTCTTCTTTGAAGGTAGTCCATTGTTCAGCTACTGGTTTTCCTGCCAACCTTTGATTCCAATTTATTTGGCCCAGATCCATTCTTACCCCATTGAAGTGGCTTTCCCAGCTATTATTCTTACCCTAGATTTTTCTTTGTCCTTTTCCATAGCCAATCTAAATCTTATGATACAACGATCCCTGTCCCCTAAATGTCCTCCTAATGACACTTGATCCACTTGGCCCACCTCATTCCCAAGAACTAGGGTCCAGCAGTGCCTCCCCTCTTGCTGGCCTAGAAACATACAGCTGTAGAAAGTTTTCACAAGCACACTCCAGAAACTTTTGCCCTTCTCTGCTCTTTACATTACTACTTTCCCAGTCTATATTCAGTTAATTGAAATTCCCCCATTATAACTCATTTTTGCACCTTTCTGTAATTTCTGCTCTGCAGCCGTTCAGTGACTCAGTTGTACAGATACAAGGAAGATTGGAAGAGCAATATTGATAGGTGAATCAATAGTTGGGGCAACAGACAGGCATTTCTAAGGCTGCAGATGGGAATCCAGGATGGTGTGTTGCCTCCACCACCCCGGTGCCAGGGTCAAGGATAACACTGAATGGCTGCAGAACACCGTGGGAAAGATGGTGCAGCAGGGAGAGCTTCAAATTCTTGGGACATTGGGGCTGGCTCTGGGAAAGATGGGTCCTGAACAGACTGGACAAGTTGTACCTAAATAGAGCTGGGACTGAGTTCCTTGCTGGGAGTTTTGGCACCTTTTGTAGTCCAAAATCACAGGCTCAAGCTACCCATTCCGTTCCAACCTCTTTGTCTATTGTCTCCCATTCTGAGCCCTCAACTCTAATCACTTGCTATACTGTTTCTCTCTTATTTGCATGCTTCATGAGTTCTCAGGCAATCTGTACCCTTTATATCCAAATACTTCCTTGCAACTTCATATATGTTGGCTGGTATCTTCTGCATGCCCCTGGGCTTTAATGAAGTACAATATAGAAATTGATGGACTGAAGCTTGGGTGCATTTCTAGGTCAGGCAGAGTAGCACTGAGTATCTGATATAAATTTCCTTCACTTCACCTTCTTCCACTTGTCTCTCCCTCTCTGTCTCATTATTCTTGACTCTTCACTGCTTTCTCTTCCTTATCCACTAGATGGCAGACTGAGCAACCATTTATTTTTGCCACCGGTGATGCTTTTAATAAGAAATTTTGTTTTATTCGTCCACAGGAGATGGGCATTGTTGGCAAGGCCAGCGTTTAAAGCCAATCCTTGTACTTGCCCTTGAGAAGGTGGTGGTGAGCTGTCTTCTTGAACCGCTGTAGTCCGTGTGGTGTAGGTATACCCACAGTGCTGTTAGGGAGGGAATTCCAGGATTCTGACCTATTGATAATGGAGTAATCATGATATACCTTCAGGTCGGGATGGTAGGTGATTTGGAGGGGAGCTTGCAGGTGATGGTATTCCCAAGTGTTTTCTGCTCTTGTCCTTGTAGGAAGTAGATTCCTGTCATGGGTTTGGAAGGTGTTGTTATATAGTCAAGGCTGAGATAGGTAGCTTTTTGGGCTTTACAGGAATCAAGAAATGTGAGGATTGGACTGTAAGTGGAGCTGAAGTCAAAGATCAATCATGAACTTACTGAATGGCAGAGCTAGGGGGCTGAATGGCCTGCTCCTATTTCTTGTGTTCTTATGAAGCCTTGGCGAGTTGTTACAGTACATCTGTAGTACACACTTCAGCCACAGTGCATAGTGGTGGAGAGAATTAATGTTTACGGTGAAACAGGGTGGGTTGGGGGGAGGCTGTTCCCTTGGTGGGATGAGGGGAAGGGAGGTGGCGGCCATATCGAGAACCAGAAGACATAGATTTAGTGTGATTGGCAGAGTGGCGGCATGATTTTTTTTTTGTAGAGAGTATTTAGGATCTGGAATGCGCTGCCTGAGATTATGGTGGAGGCAGATTCAACTGAGGCTTTCAGAAAGGAACTAGATAATTATCTGAAGAGAGAAAAGAAATTGCAGGTTTGCAGGGAAGAGGTGGGAGAGTGGCACGAGCTGAATTGCTTTTGCAGAGAGCCAGCAGGGACATGATGGGCAGAATGGCCTCCTTCCGTGCTGTAATTATTCTATGACTATATGTTGAATATGATGCTATATGATTATATGTGCTGAAAGAGAGTTTCACTTTCCTCCAATAACAAGGAAGGGTGAGGAGTGACTGAGGAAGAAGTGAATTAAGAAAGTGTGAGAATTGTAGAGTGGACAAAAAGTGAGGGAATGGAGCAGGAGGAAAGAGCAGAAAGAATGAGGAAAACGTAAGCGAAAAAAGGCAAAGAGTGAAGGGAGTGAGAGAGAATGAGAGAGGGAAGCTTGTGTTGTACCTTTCCCAACTTCAGGACATCCCAAATCACTTTACAGGCAATGAAGTACTTTTGAATTGTTGCACTTTTGTGACATCAGGAACGCAGAGAAAATTTGGATGTGAAGGAGGAGAGTGAGAGAGAAGTGTAGAGTGAGAACCAGCATGGAAGAAGAGTGAGAGCAGAGCGGTCATGATCTAAAGGAAGAGAGCATGAGAAGTAGGAATGGGAGTAATATGTGAAAGAGTTGAGAGAATGTGAGAAATTGTCTTACATTTTCCACAGTCATTCTTTACATTTAGGGAAAGGGAGGGGGAGTGGGACTAGGTGGATTGCTCTAGAAGAAAGCAGGCACAGCCTCGATGGACCATATGGCTTCCTTCTGTGCTGCAAACGTTCTATGATTAAATTCTTTTTATTTTTGTCTTGGGAGTTGGTGAAAGAGAAAAAAAAAATTAAAAGATATGATTGAGTTCAAAACACAAAACTATGGCATCTGGGGCAACTGAGATAAAGTGCATCCAAAATATGAAATAAAGGATTTTATGTAACCATCTTAAGCTTTGAGCTACCAGAGAAAATTAAACGCAAAGAACATGGTGTCAGTTCTTTAATGTGAATTTAATATTAAAGATTGATATTTGAACTAGTATAGATTTAAATTCTTATTTTTTTGTTTACATATGTGGCAATTGTGCATAAAAATATTTTGTTATAGAAAATGACTTTTTCTACAGTTTGTACCTCTGCTCTGCCACAGGAGGTCACTAAGATACAGTACTTAGCATCTAATTAGCATTGTATAACACGCCAGCCTACTTCTGCTCCAAGTGTTGAAGTTCAATCTCTTGTTTTACTCTGCTGTCAAATTCCATATCCAAATAGAACTCTGAACAAAACAGAACATCTCTTGGTAATACACATTTCAGAATTCTACGTGACTGGAATTGAAATGCTAAAAAAAAATGGAATTCCTGAAAGCTAGGCGGCTGATAAAATAGTAATCTACACAGAATGAGCTTGAAAAGCATCTGTTGACATTAAACACATGGTTTAAATATGTGAATGTTGTGCAACCATTGATGGCTATGGATAACCGTAGTCTTGTAAAGAACAAAGAATTACGTAGAAGTTACAACACGGAAACAGACCATGTGGCCCGACCAGACCATGTTGGTGTTTATCTTCCACATGGGAAGTAGTGGTAATCCTGTATTCCATACCCACTTATCTTTGTCCTTCAACCAACCATATTCTTAAATGTTGATTTGTCTCTGCTTCAGTCACTAATTCCAGCTCTCCAATCTCACAATCTTATGGCCAGAAATTTTCCCTCATTGGATGGGCTCGGTGGGAGCGGGCGGGGGTGGTCGGGAAGCCGCCCGCCGCCCGCAATCGGCTCTGCACCGCGATTTCACGTGGGCAGGCCAATTAAGGCCTGCTCTGCTTGGATTGCGAGCGGCAGTGCTGAGCGCTGCCTGTGCGGGCAGGGGAAGGAGGGAGAGTGGGCCTGGTGCGCAGTTCACACGTGCGCACGAAAGAGCACTTCAATCTCCCTGAGGCATGGAGCTGCCTCAGGGAGATTGAAGCGCTTTTTAAAAAAAATTAATAAAGGCAGTAAAAATGTAATAAAACATGTCCCCTCCTGTGACTGTGTCACATGAGATGGGATGTGTTTTTAATTTCAAAATAAAGTTTTTATTTAATGTGTGTTAGCTTTAGGAAGCCTCATACCGCAGCGTAAATTTCAAGTTAATTATCATGTTAATGGCCTTTACAGGCCTTTTAATTATCGGCAGGCATGCATCCGACTCTGGTACGTGCCCGCCAAATGAAACATTGCACGAGTACGCGATGACATCAGGACACACGCCCGACATCATCATGCGTCATTTCTCACTTGGGCATGTTGGGCGCGCACCCAAACACCCAGCGTAATATTCTGGCCTATGTGTAAAAACCTGTTTCTCCTGCCCTCTGTTCTAAGTATCTGGTGTTTAATGTCGTATCTATACCCATCCTTCTAAAGCTCTTAGCCACTTGGGGAAAAGAATTGGCTTATTTCTATTGTTTCTGTCCGAGCTCTTCATAATTATTCTACCAAATCATGACATAATGTCCTCTATTCTTAAATAACAATGCCCAAATTTTCATGTGTTTTTTCCTATTTGTACATTTCCTCATACAAGGCAGCATACCAGTGAACCAGGCTTGTTTCATCTCTATTACTCACATCCTACCTACAGTGTAGCACCCCAAATTCCATGTAGTAATCTAACTGGGATCTTACTAGGGGTTTATATACATAACACATTTCTATTGACTCTTCTTAAAATTGTCAGCTTTGGTCACTGATTAAGTTTTTAATAAATCTTTTCTAAAACCATTAAAACAGACTATTAATGTGTTTTAACAATTGGTAAATGATAAGGGATGAAAGTAACTTTAACAATAACAACTGTATTAAATGGTCAACAGTCTATATGCACTGATTGTCAACATGCCACCATCTTGAAAATGGCAGCCCAAATTAAAGCTTCTTTAATCTATGTTAATGCCAGTTCCTAATTTCAAAAGTAAATTTAACATATTGATAAAAACTTAACACCTATGAGTTAAAACTACAACAGGGACAATTATTGGGAATAGACCCAATTAACTGGTGTTCTAATTAGTTACAAGGTGCACTCCACCAGCAACGAAAGTCACATTCAAATCAGGGTGTAACAATACTGACAGGCCAAAGCTGATATATTTCATGTCTTTGCTCAACCTGACAAGTTACCTTCTTCACCACCTTCTGTCAGTCCTGGCCCTGTAGGTAGCAGTCTCATTTTTATGCAGAAGGTTGTAGGTTCAAGTTCCAAACCGGGACTTAAGCACAAAAATCTAGGTTGACACTCCCATGAAGCACTGGGGGGAGCACTGCACTGTCAGATGGATGTAAGAGATCACATGAAGTTGCTTTGAATTAGAACCGTAGAGTTATTCCTGATGTCCTGGTCAACATTTATCTCTCAATCAATGTCAGAAAAACAGATTATCTAGTCATTATCACATTGCTGTTAGTGGGAGGTTGCTGAGCACAAATTAGCTGTTGCATTCCCCACATTACAACAGTGACTACACTTCAAAAATAATGAGGTAGATGTAAAGTGCTTTGGGATGTTCTGTGGTTGTGAAAGGTGCTATATAAGTGCACATCCTTCTTTTAAAGAAATATATTACCTTCAGCAGCATTCCAAGAACTATAGCAATTGTACTCAGGGCAGTAACTAACTTACTGAAGGCTTCAAACATCGATATGAAACGGGATTAAATTGGCCTGCAGGGAAACAAAAGGTTGGAGGTATAAAAAATGAATCTTTCCAGAGTTATGACAAGGTGACAGGTAAATCAAATTTTCACCGTGTGGCATGTAGGGCTTCAAAGTTGAAATGGCTCTTTAAAAGTCACGAGGTAAACGTGCCACTTTGCATTTCTATCAAAGCAAAGCAAATGTAATTGTCAACTGCACTCACTGTTCCACCTATTTATTCTTGTGAACATGAGTTGCCCTAAGCTTATTGTTCATTGATTTGAACCAATTGCTTTCACTGCAACAGCTGTCATTGCTGAATATCATTCCCTGCACTGAAGGCACAGTCAAATTCACATTCCCTCTGCCAAGTTGTATGCAGATCAGGTTCAAGGCAGTCACCAAGACGAAGAAAAATTAAAATTTAGTGTAACTGATGAAGTGTCAGGCTTGGCTTGGCTTGGCTGGTAGAACTCATGTTTCTGAATTAGAAAACTGAGTTGAAGATCCAGTGTAGACATGACCATGATAATCTTAGTTGACATATCGTGCTGCATTATCAGCGCTGCTAATGTTAACTTAAAGCTCCTGTCTGCCTGTTAAAGATTGAATAGCACTATTTAAAGAAGAGACGGGTACTCTTCTGGTGTTCTGATCAATATTCTTCCCTCAACCAAAAATATTAATTCATGCGTTGTTTGTGGGACCTTGTGTGTATATTGATTGCCACTTTTACCAAACAGTGACTACACTTCAAAATTGTTCCATTAATAATAACACACTCTGTGACACCCTTGGTTTCGCCAGGAAAAACGACATTAGCTTTCCCAGAAATGAAGAGAACGGAAATTTTAAGATACTTTCACCAAACTTCCCTTTATATTTTGGCAGCAGTCTTCCCTGACATTTTGAATCCAGCAGGGTTTTTTTCTTGTCCCATTTACTTTTTTTTTTCTATCTTTATTTCTCATGCCTGATCATATAGGGGTGGCTGTGTGAATCCTGTCAGTGCTTTTCTTGACTAGGCTGTAAGTTGTACATGAATGAACCTGGGTGACTCATGCTCCCTTCCTGTGAGGTCTAAGTTTCCACCCAGTGCCTCTTTCTACGAGGGCAGGATTTTTAGGTTGGCGTGCAGGCGCGATGGGCAGGTCTGGGAGCGCCCGGGGATTGGAGCACCGCCCATGATCGCCCCCCCCCACCGAGCGTGATTTCATGCTGGCTGACCAATTAACGGGCAGCCAGAGCGAAATGTGCGCTGAGATGCTCAGCGCTGCCGGTGTGGGGGCGGGCACTGAGGTAAGCCCGGGCGTTGGGGAGCATGGGATGAAAGCTCCCTGAAGGCAGAGAGCTGCCACAGGGAGCTCAAGAATTTAAAAGCAATAAATGATGATTTTAAAATCCGGAAAAAAATGTCCGCACATCAGAATCAGTCACCCGAACATATACATGATGAAAATTCTCTCTGTACATTTTCATATTTAATAACAGAAATCTCATCCTGTCCTTTGATGAGGTTTCATCAAAAATGTAAAGACCACCTGGCAGATTCATCCGCCCACCAACCATAACGTTGGACGGACCACAGAAAATCGGGGATAATTGGAATTTTAACGGGGCTTAATTTCCTTCTTAATTGCTGGCGGGCCCGCATCCGACTTTTGCGCGCGCCCAAAGATCAAAATATCACGCGCTATTTTACGCTCGAGTGGGTCGGGCATGCACCTGCTCGCTGAGCTAAAAATTCTGCCCCAAGTGTGGGAAACTGGCCATGAACTTGCGCTTTGTGAATCTCCAGCACAATGTTTTGGTGGAAATTTCAGCTGGAGACTTGGTTCTCATTGCCAATGCCAGTCATGTGTAATGTCCACTCTTAGGGATCAATTAATATCTTGCAATTGGGCACTCATCTCATCGAAATGGCTATAGAAATCATAGAAAATGTATGACACAGAAAAAAGCCATTTGGCCCATTGTGATTGACGACAGAAAATTTCAAAATGTGCAACAAGCCCATAATGAATCCAATAGTTGCCCTCACATCCAATAAAACCATATGTTCATAAATTATTGTCTGTTCAATTGACCAAAATAAATACTTTTATTTTTAAGTATTTTAAACAGTGTTTCACAGTGTTAGAAAAGCCAAAGTTTGAGCTCAAACTGTATGGTACAGCTCTAGCTGGATTCTAACCCTTTGTGAACTTGCTTTAAATTAAAGGCAGATAGGGTAGCACTTCCCAATAGTAAAAGAAGAATCACCAGAATGAGGGATAAGCTTTCTAAAAATCCTCCAGTATTGCTGTTAGCCTGCTAGGAGTGGAAAGTCCAAACAAGACATCTATTTATATTATTGTAAATATGAATGCAAACAAGTCTTGATCCAGTTTTGATGCTTAAGTTGGATATGATGAACTGAATACATGCAATTAATGTGATGATTTCATTATTTCATTTCAATGTTTTTTCTGTTTTAAAAGATTGAAATGAGATTTCTCAAGATGAAGACCACACATAACCAAATCAACTATGTCCACAGGCAACTCTGGCATTTTTTATTTTTACTGAAAGGCAAACATTTTGGCATTTAAACATATTTTTTTTTCTTTTTTTTATAGAAATGTGTTTGACCAAATCTTTTTCTGCTTACTCTGGTTTCTGATTAAAAATGACACACAGCCATTCTCAGGTGGAGACAAGCTGGATTTTCATCCACGAGGCAGATAGCGGGTATTCGGGAAAATTCCCAGCTTGGCCTGCCTGCCTCTGGAGAAAGTGCCCGCAAGGTCGGAATATTCATTGTGAGGGGGTGGGTGCAGGCTGCTGTTGGGCCAGCCAACCCAGGAAAATGTTCGGAGGCAGCCACAGTGGCTGCGGGGTGCAGAGGCAGGCTGTTACAACAGCAAATGCATTTAAGGGCTCTCAGCCAAGGCTCATTATGTATTCTTGGCTGAGAGACCAGGCGCCATTAGAATACGAAAATACCTGAGCCCCAACAAAAACATCACTCGATTGACAGCTCTGGTTTCTGATCTATGCTGTTAATTTCACAATGTTTATTGACACAACATAAAAATGTTTCAAGTGCTTGCAGTTTCCGCTTTTGATACTTTAAAGGGTCTGGATGATTGACATGTTTATTGGGCTGTAGTAAAAAGGAGGTATTTTAAGAATGTGGAAAGTTATAACTGCTTTTTAAAGCTTTTTTTTTACACATAATACTGTCACTACAGGGTTCATTGCTTCTATACAATGTATAGATGAATGGGCGTGGATGTGCCACTGCTTGGCATGGGAGGGACATGGGTGTCATTGGTATTCTTTGGGGGGCATATCTTTGCAGGGAGGAGCATGAGGGGCCATAGGGGTCATTTGGAGGGAGCATACTTTGGGATGGAGGGGCATGAGGGGGACATTTTGAACTTACCTTTTAAAAGGCCCCGTCATGGAGGTTCCTTAGAGCCTCCATGAACCAAGAGTTTTTGAAAAGCCGGCCCAACTCCATGAAAATTGCAGAGGACTAGGATACACCTAATCCTGCAGTGGAGCTGGCCAGGTTGAGAGTGCAGGGTACAGACTCGTAATCCGAACCAGGCTGCACCCTTAAAAGGCACTCCCAAAAATCAGAAATCCCGGGAATGGGGTTGGGAATCATGAATTGGGACACACCCGCCATTTTTAAAGAGCTCCCAAGTCATCCTGACTCGGTGTAAATCCAGCCCAATAACACTACTTATTTCACCTTTCTTCCTTGATGAAGGACCTTCATGCCATGCTCCATTCCTTGGTGCAAAGAGGGGCAAGGATTATGCTTTCAGGTCTTGGCTTTACTGCTTCAGAATAGTCCCATAATGTTGGAGCAGTCAAGGAAATAGTTATTTCCCTCACTCCCTGGTGGGAATCACCTTACAGGCATTTGGTGAACTTCTGAATGATCTGAGGAGATCAGAATCATACTGGATGGAAATATTAGAAAGAATTTCTTCACTCGAGTAAGGTGATTAACACTTTGGAATAATTTGGCAGGCAGAGTAGTGGAATTGAGGGATTCTCAAGATACAGCTGGATGCAGTAATAGGAGAGATAAGGTGCACCAGAGGTTAAAACCTTCAATGACTGAACAACCTAGCTTTTCTCATCAAGTAAATCTTTGCTTTAATCTATTCATTCAGGGGATGTGGGTGTCACTTGCAAGGCCAGGGACTGGTGCCCATCCCTAATTGCCCTTGAACTGAGGGCTTGCCACACCATTTCAGAGGGCAGTTAAGAGTCAACCACATTGCTGTGAGTCTGGAATCACATATAGGCCAGACCAGGTAAGGATGGTAGATTTCCTTCCCTAAAGGACATTAATGAACCAGATGCATTTTTACGACAATCTAATAGTTACATAGTCACCATTACTGAGACTAATTTCAGATTAATTTACGAACTGAATTCAAATTCCTCCAGCTGCCATGGTGGGATTTGAACTCATGTTGCCAAGTTTTTAGTGCAGGCCTCTGGATTTCTAGCCCCATAAGACTTCTGCTACTGTTTCCTCATGTACACACCACACTTCAAAGTGCCTTATTAATAAAGCAACCCACTGTATCCCTGCAGCCTGATTATATTGAAATATACCTTGTCATAACTGGGTTCTGTTCTGGTAAACATGAGAGTGAAACACATTTCCCTTCATTTACAGCTATTTGTGCAACACTTAGGCCCCACTCCAGATTTACTTTTTCCGATCAGAGCTAGCCACAGTCGACTCTTCTCTGTCCAGCGGAGGTGAGGTAATGGAATTAGGCACAAAGTAAAATTAAGCAAAATCAAAGCAGCTGTTGAAAATAAAAGCAGTGCTGGCAAAGTCACGCGGAAAGATGAACCCTGTGCTTTAATCAGTTCTCTGTCCCCTTTCCAGCATACAAGCCCATGGGAATGTTCATTAGAACCATAGTAAGATCTCATTGTCACATTCTTCATTGCGTTGTAACTCCTTTTATGGCAAATATCACTTATGGCTCTTTGATCTGGCACCTAAATGATATACTCTTTTTGCACTTTTTAATAAGGAGAGAACTTGGATTGCTACAGTACCTCTCACCTCCTCGGGACACTCTGGAGCACTTCAACACCAGCAAATTATTTTTGAAGTGTACTCACTGTTGTACATTGGCAAACTCAGCAGCCTAGGTCCCGTGAATAGCAGATGAGATAATTGTCCAGTTAATGTGCTCTTGGTACTGTTAACTGAGGGATGAGTGTCGCCCTAGAAGAACTCCCTCTTCTTCTTTGGGAATTTTTTATCCAGAAAGGCAGCATATACTTGGTTTAATGTGCATCTGAAAGAAGAGGGAATTCCTTACCCAGCGAGTGGTGACAATGTGGAACTCGCTACCACAGGGAATGGTTGAAACAAATAATATAGGTGCATTTAAGGGGAAGCTGGACACATATATGAGGGAGAATGGTATAAATAGCTATGATGATAGATTTAGATGAGAAAAGATGGGAGGAGGCTTGAGTGGAGCATAAATGCTGGAATGGACTGGTTGGGCTGAATGGCCTTTCTCTATGTCATATACCCTGTGTAATTTAATGTAGGCAGTGATAATGTAACGCTCCTCCAAAAACCATGACTTATCTTTTTCTTCCCCCCCACCCACTGCACCCCTCCAACTTCCCACCCCGCCCCTCCCCATCCCTAGCTCAGGTTGTATCACATGTACTGACTCCTGGCTGAGATCAGCTAACTCATGACAGACCAGGAATTGAAGCAATAATTTTCTCAGCCTATTTTTGCAGCCTCCATTGTATTAGATGGCAATGTCACTTTTAAAGCAAATAATTTGTGGTTGCTACTGTAGAGAAGATGGGCCGGATTTTCACCAAGTCGGGATGACGTGGGAGCCCTATCATGAAAATATAATAATTTTTATAAGGTGATTGGGATTTATTGTAAAGCAGGAATAGTGGGGTCTGGATAGTGTGTGCGTGTGTGTGTGAGGGACTTAACTGAGTTAAAGCTAGCTTGCCTGAAGGCTTTGATGTATCAGAAGAGAAGCTAGGTTTGAAATGCTACATAAGTAAACTTGGCTGAAGTTTTAGAATGTGTGGTGTAAAAGGAAAATTTACATTTTGAGATAAACTAGAGTAGCCATGAATTTCAAAGAGAGGGTGAAATGTTACACTTAGTCAGAAGAAGTCAAACAGTGTGATTATTTTTCCCAAAGCTTACTGATAAAATTGGTACTATGAAAGATTTTTATTATTAGAAAGGTAAAGTCCAAATACATTTTGAAGCAATGGGATTTACATTAAAAATGGAAATACATGTATAAAGGAGATGAGGCTATGTGTAAGGAAAGAAGGAATTCTAAGATCTAACAGTGTGAAAAGCCTTCAGCCTCTATGTACCAAGCTGCTGTCTGTAGGAACTGAAGCTAAGAGAATTCACTGTGAATACCCCTGTCCAGGGTAACATGTGCTTTGCCTAGGTCTGTTAAGATCTATTTTGTTTTAACTATTGCCTTAACATAAGTGTAACTGGGAGTTAGATTAATTAGGGGAGCTAGGAGTCATCATGGTAGTAATTTGTAAACCCATGTATGTGCTTAAAATTATTTATTTCATTAATAAATGTTTCGTTTAGTTTTATAAAAACTTCTCAGTCTCGGTAGATTCATTACTACTGAATTCAAGACACACATCTTGAAATCAAAATACAAATTGCAAAACAGTTGTGGCAGTTGTTTCAAGTTTCCCCTCTGGGATTTGGGCAGCTCAGCATTTACCATCTGCTGTGCCATAACAGCTTTTTAAAAATGGTGGCCAGGACCCTATTCTGGGATTCCTGATTCCTTTCCCAAGGTTTCTGATTTTTGGGAGTGCTTTTAAGCGTGCAGGCTGGTTCAGGTCAAAAGCTCACATTATGGCCTACCCGGCTCCATTGCGCAGTTAGGCATGTCCTAGTCCTCCCCAATTTTCATGGATTCGGGCCAGATTTTGAATAAGTCGTGGATCATGACACCTTAGAGTGTCATGAATCATGGTCTGCATGAGGGGACCTTTTAAAAGATAAGTTCAAAAGGCCCCCCTCATGCCCACCATGCCAAGGTATGCCTCCCCAAACAACCCCCAGGGCCCCTCCTGCCAAGGTATGCCCCCTTCTCACCCTCTCTGCCCCCTCATACCACATGCCATGATATGCCCCCAAAGAACCCTAATTATCCCTCATGTCCCCTATGCCAAGCTGTGGCACTTGCAGGCCCATTGATCCATCATACACTATACAGAACCAATGAACCTATAGTGACAATAAGTCGTGTAAAAAAATTGAAAACAGTCATTCATTCACAACTTTCCATATGCTAAAATATACCTCTTACTACAGTCCAATAAAAGTGTCAATCACCCAGACCCTTTAAAGTTTCAATAGCTGAAACTGTAAACACTTGAAACCACTTCACCTTGTGTAAGTTAACATTGCGAAATTGACAGCAGAGATCAGAGAGCCAGAGCTGTCAGTCAAGCAGTGTTTTATCTGGGATGAGACATTTTAGTACTCCAATGGATGTCTGGTCCCCCAGCTAAGAATACATAATGAAGCTTGGCTGAGAGCCCAGACACCCATTAGCCTGTTTTTTATTTTCACTGGAACAAAGTCCCACAGCACCAAGACAGCCTTTTAAACAGCCCACCTTGGCACTTGGCAGCCTCTGTGGCTACCTCCAAACTTTATCCTGGCCTGACTCCAGTCCGCACCTGCCCTTCCTACAGTGAAAATTCCATCCTTGCGGACACTTTCTCTTGAGGTGGGTGCACTGAGCCAGGAATTTTTCCAACTCCCACTACTCACCTCGAGGATGAAAGTCCAGGCCAATGTTTCCACAGGGGAAGTCCAAAACTAAGGGCTGTAAATATAAGAGAGTCACTAATAAATCCAGTAATGAATTCTGGTGGAAATTCTTTATTCAGACAGTGTGGTGAGAATATGCAATATCTTCCCACGGGGAGCAGTTGAGGTGTATAGCCCAGGTACACTTAAGGGGATGCTAGATAAGTACATGATGGAGAAAGAACAAGAAAGATGTGTCGATAGAATGAGGTGAAGCAAGGTGGGAGGGGGACTTATATGAAGCATAAATATCATTATATTAGTATTGGGCTGATGACTTGTTTTTGTGCAGTTAATACAATGCAATACTGTATGTAATTCTCTGCTGTGAACCTTGTTCTCTTCTTCCCCCATGTCACTCTTCTTAGTATCAAAAATAGAAACCAGTGCATGGTTAAGCTGTGGGTTTTTTTATGAGTCCCACTCTCCTCTCTTTTGTTCAAAGTCTTCCTTTCCATGAATTTGTCCAATTGCTTTTTGAAAGTTATTATTGAACCTACTTACATCACACTTTCTGGCAGTGTATTTCAGATCATTACAACTTGATGCATTGAAAAGGACTCTCCTCATTGCCATGCTGGTACTTTTGCCAATAACCTTAAGTCTGTGTCCTCTGGTTACTGATCCTCTAACCAGTGGAAACAGTTTTTCCTCATATGCTCTATCAAAATTCCTTGTAATTTGATGACCTTAGTCAATAATCACAACAGTGGGGAGGTGGTGGTGTAGCAGTATTGTCACTGGACTAGCAATGTAGGGGACCTGGGTTCAAATCCCACTGAAATTTGACTTTAATAAACATCTGGGCCAGGATTTTAAAAATTTAATTGAAATATTTTTAAAAGTTATGGACATGTCCCAACTCATGTGACAGTGTCACTTGAGGGGACATGTCAGGGAATTTTTTTTTCTATTTTTAATATTTTTTAATGTACAGCACTTTGCCTCAGGGAGATGAGTGTGCTTTTTCTTGCATGTGTACGAAAGAGTGCACTTTCGGCTCGGGGATCCCCGCCCACACACGCTCAGCGCTTCTGTGCAGACATTACGCTGGGTGGGCCTTAACTAGCCCACCCACGTAAAATGGTGGCGCCCCGCCCTGATTGGGGGTGCTAATCGGAGGCGCGCGGAGATTCCCCCATACCCCGACGGGGGATAATTCTGCCCCCAGGATTTAAAAAGTCTAATGATGACCATGAAACCATTAAGAACAAAGAACAAAGAAAAGTACAGCACAGGAACAGGCCCTTCGGCCCTCCAAACCTGCACCGATCATATTGCCCGTCAACTAAAACATTTTGCACTTCCGGGGTCCATATCTCTCTATTCCCATCCTATTCATGTATTCATCAAGCTGCCTCTTAAACACCACTATCGTACCTCCTTCCACCACCTCCTCTGGCAGCGAATTCCAGACACTCACTACCCTCTGCGTAAAAAACTTGCCCCGCACATCTCCTCTATAGTTTTCTCCTCTCACCTTAAATCCATGTCCCCTAGTAATTGACTCTTCCACCCTGGGAAAAAGCTTCTGACTATCTACTCTGTCCATGCCACTCATAATTTTGTAAACTTCTATCAAGTCACCCCTCAATCTCCATCGCTCTAGCGAGAACAATTCAAGTTTCTTCAACCTCTCCTCATAGCTAATAGCCTCCAAACCAGGCAGCATTCTGGTAAACCTCCTCTGCACCCTCTCCAATGCCTCCTTATCCTTCAGGTAATGTGGCGACCAGAATTGCACGCAATATTCCAAGTGTGGCCTATCCAAGGTTCTATACAGCTGCAGCATGATTAAAAACCCATCTGGTTCACTAATGCCCTTTAGGAAAAGAAATCTGCTGTCCTTGGTTTGGCCTACACATGACTCCAGACCCCACAGCAATGTGGTTGACTCTAAAATACCCACTGAACAAGGGCAATTAGGGATGGGCAATAGATGCTAGCCTAGCCAGCAATGCCCACATCCTATGAATGAATAAAAAAAATGGTCTGCATTAAATATCCTCTTATCCATAAACATATCGTACCATAGAAAGAAATAAGTTCTGTAATCATGAATAAATGAGTAAATAAACTGTGAAAACCTGCAGCAGCAAACTGCTAAGAACGTGATATGATGACTGGTCATGTTCCTTTGATCCCAGTTTGAAGTAAGGATATCAGGTTAAATTAAATATCGTGGGGCAGGCGGGACTGTGGTTTATGTCAAGCTCCATAATTGTATAAAGAGGCTATCATTGTCTTAACAATTATGATTGTGAGGCAGGAGTTGGTTAATTCTTCCTGAACATGTTCGTTCCAGTTCAGATTGATGGAGAGTTTCAGCTTCCAACTGCATTAGAAGCTCTGACAAGATGTCACTTACAGGCTTAATAAGATAGAGTCTTCTGGGGTTAGCGGGCAGATATTGGGTTGGAGAAGGAATTGACTACATTCTCATAGCCAGTGGATATTATTAATGAAAGAGATTCTGCAAGGGGACCAGTTACTACTGGAGTCCACAGTGTTAGGCCTTTTGCTATTAACAGTCTGATCTTGATGAAGGGATTGATGGAAATGTCCACAAGTTCACAGCTAAAATGTTTGTGGAAGTTAGGACTATGGATGAAACATGTAGAGTCGCAAAGCAGATGTAGATGTAATGGGGGAATGAGCCTGTGTCTAACAGATGTCATTTATTATAGATAAATGGAGTGTTATGCAATTGGGTAACACCAGGACTAATGCCAGGCAAGTGTAGGCCATATATGATTGCAAACTTAAGAACTGTTGAGCGGGAGGAAAAGCTAGGTGTTATAGTACATGATTCACTTAATGTATCACTAGGCAAATCCAATACACAGCAAAAAAATATTACTGTCCTTGTACAAGGCATGGTCAGGCGTCGTATAGAATAATCTATCCAGTTTTGCTCTACTCACATAGGATATATAGGGGCCCTGAATAAGGTAAGAGAAGGGCCAAGAACATGACACCTAAAGGCTTAGAGAGCTGGGGCCTTCATTCTAGAGGATCACAGATTTAAGGAGATTTGATTTAAGGCCTTTAAGATTTCGCAAGGACCAATAGGGAAGACCAAGAGACATGTGCATAGCAGAGAACTAGGTTAAATGTCACAAGGATTTTCCAATTCACAAAGGGTCAGCAGCATTTGGGACAAGTTAAAAATCTAGTGAATGTGGATTTGCTGCAAAAAGTAGTGAAATGGCTCCCTTACTGTGGCTGATATCATGATTTGCAAAAGATAGTTAAGTGTACTGGGTAATGTGCCTCTCAGTCATTGTTATTTCCTGGAACATGTTTTTTAATCACCTTCAGAGGTCAGAGAGAAATGCCCCAGATTTTTTTTTCATCCCTGAATTGGCCCTGAGTTTTGGCTCAAGTTTATTTGCCTTCATCTAAGAAATTACATAGGTTTGATGAAGGATGGAAGCTGATAAGAGGTCACAATGTTAAGTCGCACTGCGATGGCATGGACCAACTGGACTTTTGCTGCCCCATCATTTTCTTAAGTTTGCATGCTTGTGCTCTTTAGTTCCTTGTTCTGTGCTGTGTTGCTGGCAGTAGCTAATTGCTTGAGATTATAGTGGGGAACCTAGCCATGATTTTTGTGACTTTGTGTTACAATGGGTGGCCCCTTCAATCACTAGACTAATGGGAGAAAAACATGTACTTTTTTTTTAGGTAGTTATATTTCTGCAAATGGGGAGGTATTGTGGTGCAGTGGGTAGCGTCCCTACCTCTGGGCTGGATTCAAGTCCCACTTCAGGACTTGGTGGCCACGGAAGGTGCATTTATAATGTGGCCAAATAAGTTGAGCCTGTAAATCCCTCCAATACGCCTGATGGCAGGTGGGAAGAGTGGGTGAGTTTCCTGGCCAGCCATACTGCAGAAGGCAATGACAGACCACTACAGTACTTTGCCGAGCACAATCATGGACCAATCCAATGAAAGTCTATGGTTGCCAATGTCATCTCAGGGCATGGGACCTGAAGGAGGAGGAATACTTCTGCATGTCTTGTTTTGGAGAGAGTTATTTTCTACAAAACCTGTGACACAGTTTTGAAGCAATGTGCTTTCCTTCTTGGAATATGAGTTTAAATCCAATTCAAGGAGGGACGCCTGTTTATCTGTCACTGGCGGTTCAGGATATTAATGAAATGGATTCCTAGCAGTCTCCTTCCAAGCCTCAGGGGACATTAGCTCACAGTACAAAATTCAGTTCCATTTGCACAACAGCTGTAAACTTGGACTCTTTCCTGGGAAATTCAAATTTAAAGCTGTTCCAATACAAAATATACAGTCTAAGCACTCTAAATCCAATACCTCATTGCCAACTCAGAATTTAAGAAAAACCTACTGAAATAAGGAAAATTGACTTTTTTGAAAATAAACTTGAAGGATGCAGGCACAACAATCTCATTCAGTTGATGCTGATAATTAGTCCAGTCGGAATTTAAATGTACTAATCTACAAATATCAGAGTATAAAAAACTTGGTATTGTGAATGGTGAGGAGGATGGTGTAGAATTTCAAAAGGACACAGGGAGGTTGGTGGAATGGGTGGGCAAGTGACAGATGAAATTTAATGCAGAGAAGTGTGAAGTGATTCATTTTGGTAAGAAAAGCGTGGAGAGACAACATAAAATAAAAATAAACAACAATTCTAAAGGGGATGCAGGGGCAGAGGGACATGGGTGTATATGTGTGTAAATCTTTGAAGGTGGCAGGACAGTTAATAATGCATACGTTATCCTGGGCTTTATCAGTAGGGCGTAGAGTATGAAAGCAAGGAAGCTATGTTAAACCTGTACGAAATACTGCTTCGGCCTCAAGTGGAGTATTACACCCAGTTCTGGGCACCACATTTAGGAAGGATGTGAAAACCTTAGAGAGAGAGAGCAGAAAAGATTCATGAGAAAGGTTCCAGGGATGAGAAAGTTCAGTTACGCGGAGAGATTGGAGAAGTTGGGGCTGTTTTCCTTGAAGAAAAGGTTGGCAGGAGATTTGATGGAGGTATTCAACATCACAAGTGGTCTGGACGGAGCAGATAGGGAAAAACTGTTCCCACTGGTGGAAGGATCAAAAACCAGACAGCACAGAATTAAGGTAGCCAGCAAAATGAACAATGGTGACAAGAGGAAAAACTTTTTTTACGCAGCAGGTGGTTAGAATCTGGAATGCGCTGCCTGAGAATGTGATGGAGGCCGGTTCAATCCAACCATTCCAGAGGGAATTGGATTATTTTCTGAAAATGGAGAATGTGCAGGGTTACGGGGAGAAGGCAGGGGAGTCACACTCGATGATTTGCTTCTTCAGAGAGCCAGCACAGACACGACAGGCTGAATGGGCTCTTTCTGTGCTGTAACCATTCTATGATTCTATCGTTTGTGCTTGCATTTTAACATGTGTTGGTCAGATGTAGTTTCCCGCTAAGTTGTCTTGTACAGATAATAGCTTCTCTTGCCCCATCAGAACAATAATCGCTGAAGGCTGCCGGGAATACTTGGCCTCTTCAAACTGTTGGCAATGCTTTTGTTACCAACATGCCATTTTTGAATCATCAGTAGCAAATTGTCCGGCAGCTGTTTAGTCTGCCAAGGCTTTAATGCATAATCAGGACTGCTGTTTATTACATTATTAAATTAATGGGAAATACACAAGGCCTTTCAGACTAACATAAGGCCCAGTCATAAATAAAGCAAAACTAACACAACAAAAAAGCAAAGTCTCATATACATCAAGTAAAAAAGATACGGTATATAAAGAAGTGAGGCCAAAAAGAGAATTTACTTGAGACCTCCAACCTCCTTTTCCCCTCATCCTTGCCCCCATCACCTTGCCTCCATCCTTAACTCTGCCACAGCCTGGTTCATTTGCTTTCTTTTCATTTGCCTGACGTAGCCATAAATACATCCTTGGGGAACCCTCAGAAGCATAAGTGCAGTACAAGGGAAGCAGAGCCCCCATATAATGAGTGTATTGAGTCTTTTACTCGAGCTGCAAAGCGGAAGAAAATCAAACCCTAACAATGATCAATCGCTCACCCTCCCCTCACTTACCTGAGGGATGCTGTGATGCCAACTTTGGCCCAATCTTCAATGGCACAGTGCTGGCCTCTCTACGCAGCTCGCTGGCTCCATGGAAACGAGGCCCAAGGTCCAATATCGGGGGCCTTACCATTTAAGCACCAAGATTGGGCCCTGCATTCCCCACCACTGCATGCCCATTAATTGAATTTTTACATCTTTTCAATTCAGAGATGACAGTACCAACTGAGACCAACAGTTACCAGCCTGAGGGACAAATTTGTAAGGAAACAAATAGAGTTTGGAAATTGAAATAATTTACTTCACCCAAAAATATGGATTAAAAAAGAAAGGGACTCAAAAACGAACAGTATATAAGTTCTTAGGCTTTGTGCTTTTACTGCATGTTTTCCAACAGCAAGAAAGAGGAATTGACCGATAGGACACTTGAAAACCTGATTGCATGGACTTCTAACCTACAGCTCTCCCAAGCTGCTGTAGCATAGGATTATTCTGAGCCAGAAAGGAAAGGGGATGTTACTGTCAGCTGACATACTCGGCCCAGCTGTCGTTGGACCAAAGCAGATAAGTAATCTCTTCAGGGAATTTGTCAACTATTTTTAGTATATATAATTTCTGTTTCTTTTATCTTTATACTTTTAAAGAATTAGCAATGTTCCCTATAATCAATTAACCTATAAGTGATGGGGTGGGGACGGATGTATTCCATTTGGCCATGTTTTGAGACTTTCGCTTCTGCCCAGTGGTCTTGTAACAATTATTTTGAATCATGTGTCTACCTCTAGAATCTCCTTCATTGAATTTAGCCATCATTTGAAGGTTCAAGACCACACAGTGAAACCGCTGCATTGTTGGTTTGATCTGCTTCCCATGCATTTTTGGCCAATAGTTTTGCGAATTGCGTTGTGTGCTCCCAATGCAACAGGCCTGCCTGGCCAATGGTAACCTCGTTCTCTTGATAAAGCCATGAATCACTTTAGTGTTTTTGTTTCCCTGACTCCTGCGGTTGGAGGCAGTCCATCAATCGTGCAGGACCTGCTATACCAAGGCTCTTAAAAACATTTTGGGACAACGTGCTGTGGGGATACATCAACACAAGCCTATGAGCTAGATTCATCGTATGTGGAGGAAGCCAATGTTGTGCGTCCAACGGCTTTGCAAGTCTGGCGAGAAGCGATGGGCCAAGTCTTTATTGCTCCTGAGGGTGAGGGCATTGGGACACCACAGGGTTTAGCAACAACAGGGGAAATGAGGCACGAGGCACCAAATAAAAGTGAAAAAAGGTCATGTTTTCTATCTAAATAAAACAGGGAGAAATGAGAGAGGGACAGAGATTGATGAGCCAAAATAAAACAATGCAAAACCAATAAGTCCAGGCACTGGCGATAGAGGACAGGAATAAGGCCCTCAGAATGGGGAGCTCAGTTGGAAACCCATCCAAAAAAAAATCTGAAGGAGGACTCGGATTTGGACTCCAAGATTATAAGGTTGAAGAGGTAGCTAGAGATAGAAGGGATGGGAGAAACAAAAGTGTTAAACAAGCAGGAAACAGGTACACGACAGGTAAAAATGGAAAATGCTGGAAATACTCGGCAAGTCAGGCAGCATCTGTGGAGAGAAAGAGTTAACCTTTCAGGTTGCTGATCTTTAAACAGAGCTGGACACTGCCAGACCTGCTGAATAGTTCCAGTGTTTTCTGTTTTTATTTCAGGTTTCCAGCACCTGCAGTATTTTGCTTTAGTCCATCAGATGTCACTTTGAATGCATTGAGTGTACACATGGCAATAGGCCATTTGGCCCAACTGGTCTATCCTGATGTTTCTGCTCCACTCAAATCTCCCCCATCATTTAACCCCATCAGCATTTACTTTTATTCCTTTCTCCCTCATACGCTTAGCTGAATTCCCCTTAGATGCATCTACATTATTTGCTTTAGCTAGCTGCTGCAATCACATGTTCCAATTCGAACCACTCTTTCAGTGAAGAAGTTTCTCCTGAATTCCCTATTGAATTTGTTAGTGATTATTTAATAGTTATGCGCCCTAGTTTTGGACTCCCCCACAAGTAAAGCACAACTGCTTTATCAAGTCCTTCCATTATCTTTAAAACCTCCTTCAGTTCCCCCATCAGCCCTCTCTTTCTGAGAGGAAAGACTCACTGCATATTCAATGTTTCTTGATAAATATATCCTCTTGGTTCTGACATCATCCTTGTGAATCTTGTTTGTTGCTTATCCAAAGCCTCTGTATCCTTTTTATAATATGGGGCAGAATCTTCAGCTCAGCGTGAGGGGGTGGGCCCCAGACGCCAACACATAAAATGACTCTCGGTGACGTCAGGTGTGCATTCTGACATCACCGCGCGTCATTCCGATCTTTCGTTTGGCGGGCGCTCACTGGAGTCAGCTGTGCGCCTGCAGATCTTTCAAAGGCCTGTTAAGGCCATTAATAAAACAATTAACTCAATCGAGAAAGCTGCCCGTCCAACCTTAAGGTTGGCAGATAGGTGAAGAGCCCAGGCGACCTTTGCATTTTTCATGAAACCTCATCCAGGGGCGGGATGAGGTTTCATGAAGGTTTTATCAATTAAATAAAAATTTTTTATGAAAATTCATAATCATGTCCCAGCTCATGTGACACTGTCACATGAGGGGACATGTCTGATTAATTTTATTTTTTTTATTTTTTTCCAACTTTAAACCTGAACTTAATGTCCCTGATGCAGCTCCGTGCCTCAGGGAGATTTCCACGATCTTCTGCACACATGCCCCGACTCTCCACCCTCCCCCCCGCCCGCACAGGTAGCGCTGAGCACTACCAGACACGCGTTGCACTGGGCGGGCGTTAATTGGCCCTGATATAAAATGGCGGTGAGCAGTCAATCACGGGTAGTGATTGGCTCTGCACCTGCCCGCGACCGGGAGAAAATTCTCCCCGTGGAGATCAGAGCTATGCAGTCGTCTAAGTGTGATCTAACCAAGGCTCATAAGTTTTCAGGAAAGGATTAGGAAGAGGAGATAAAAAAGCAGTGGACTGGATACAGAGAGAGATGAAAATGAAGGAAGAAGGTTTATATATAAAGTGTGTGCAATTCCCACCTCCTTTTCCCTATGCCATACATTCTGTGCTTTCCAAGCTAGAGATTTTGCACTCCCAAGCATTTTGCCTTTTGCCCCCCCCAATCCGCCCTTGCCAGGAGTAGGATGGGGGAGGGGGGAACGCAACTGTGGACCAGGTGTGCCTGATTTTTTATCAGAAAACACCAGCTGATTGGAGCTTCAGAGTGCCAATGTCAGTATTGAACTCTGGCCGATGTCAGGTAGGTCATTGGGTTCCTACACTAAGGGTCTTCTCTATTTCAAATAGGTGACATTGGATTTAAAAATTATGATGATCAAAGCACAGTTCTACTCCTAAAGCAAACTAAGCACCAAAACAACTTTCCCTTTGATCAAAGTATTATGAGATCAATTTGAATGGCACATTGCGGATTGTAGACTGAATAGCCAGACAGATGCTTCACTTAGCACCTCAATTTTCTCTCTCCCTGGTCTTGAGACAATTCACATGGTGGGGTTTAGTGACTGAGGGAACTCACATGCTGGGGTTCAGTGACTGAGGGAACTCACATGCCGGGGGTCAGTGATTGAGGAGTTAGACGTGTTGGGATCCAATGATTGAGAGCATTGCCATACTGGGGTTCGGTGCCTTAGGGGAAGATGTGTTGTGGTTCAATGACCAGAAGTATTAATGTGATGGGATTCAGTGTCTAGGGAACTCGCATCAATACAAAAAAAACCAAGGAGAGAGATAAAGTGAGCTGGTGATTCACCATGACCCATTTTACACCATAGCATAATCAAAATCTACACTCAAGTACTTTGTAAATAAACAGTCGCTCAGTAAGTTTTTCATACTACTTCTGGGGTAGTGTGATTATTTGAAATTTGGTATTTTTTCATTTGTCCTAACAAGTGGAAGACAAAAAACTTTGGCAACATGTCTCCCTTTTCTGCAACAATTCGTATATCCTAACAGGGTCAGCTCCACAGTGAGCATCCCACTGCACTGTAACTGAGACTGATGGGAATGCACACTAAATAGCCCTTGACAGGGAGATTGTTTTAAACTGAGGTTTATGACAAGGGAGGAGTGTACTGTTTATACATCAAAACATTTTAATGTTGATATATGTTTAATGATTTTCTGCTATATAAACAGTTTGAAGTAATAACCTGAGCAGACCAGATACATTGTTGAAAGTATGTACATAAATGATTTTTATCCTCTTGTTGCTGTTTACATATCACAGTAATGCTTTTACAGACACTTGGTGTGGACTAGACTGCTGTTCTGCCCATTTCACAGTATTTTCTTAAACTCAGAATATCCTGTGGGTTTGATTTGAATTATGGGGTAGTTGACCAACAGGGTGTGCCAACTGGACTCCCGATAGTGTCAGTGAGAAGCTCACTCATTTGGGGTAGGACCAAGTTGCCAATGGTGACTGGGTGTAGCTTGCTGCCTCCAGGCTAGCCCAATATTGGTAGCCTGGAGGCTGAGCTAGCCAGCAGCAAGGTAGGTCCAGGGGGTTGGTGGGGGGAGGGGTCCAGGGGGTTGCGATTTGAAGGGTTGAAAATCCACCCCATGTTAGTTGGCCATTTTCTGTTGAGGATGCGCAATTTTTGCTTAAATCAGTTTCTGTCCAAATGGTCAACAAGCAAACCAGAGGCTAAAAATTTTTTTAAAATTGCTTGCCTTCAGCAGGATGTACTGCCAAGAACACCAATATAGTTCCATTGACTACAACAACAACTTATATAGAAACATAGAAAATAGGAGCAGGAGTAGGTCATTCGGCCCTTTGAGCCTGCTCCACCATTCAATATGATATGGCTAATTCTCTATCTCAATGCCATACTCCCGCTCTCTCCCCATACCTCTTGACGCCTTTAGAGTCCAGAAATCTATCTATTTCCTTCTTAAATATATTCAGTGACTTGCCTCCACAGCCTTCTGTGATAGAGAATTCCATAGGTTCACCACCCTCTGAGTGAAGAAATTTCACCTCATCTCAGTCCTAAATGGCCTACCCTGTATCCTGTGACTGTGGCCCCTTGTTCTAGATCCCCCAGTGGAGGAAACATCATCCCTGCATCCAGTCTGTCCAACCCTGTCAGAATTTTATATGTTCCAATGAGATCCCCTCTCATTCTTCTAAACTCCAGTGAATACAGGCCTAGTCGGCCCAATCTCTCCTCATACGACAACGCTGCCAGCCCAGGAATCAGTGTGGTGAACCTTCGCTATACTCCCTCTATGGCAAGTATATCCTATCTTAGGTAAGGAAACCAAAACTGCACACAATTGCGGTCTCACCAAGGTCCTGTATAGCTGCAGTAAGACATCCTTGCTCTTGTACTCAAGTCCTCTTGCAATGAAGGCCAGCATACCATTTTCTTTCTTAACTGCTTGCTGCATCTGCATGCTTGCTTTCAGTGTTTGGTGTACAAGGACACCCATGTCCCTTTGTGCATCAATATTTCCCAATCTATCACCATTTAAATTATACTCTGCCATTCTGTCCTTCCTACCGAAGTGGATAATTTCACACTTATCCACTTAAACTGCATCTGCCATGTATTTGCCCACTCTCAACTTGTCTAAATTGCCTTGAAGCCTCTTTACATCTTCCTCACCATTCACAGTCCCACCAAGTTTTGTGACACCAACAAACTTGGAAATATTACATTTGGTTTCCTCATCCAAATCATTGACATATATTGTGAATAGCTAGGGCCCAAGCACTGATCCCTGTGGTACCCCACTAGTCACTGCCTGCCACACCAAAAAAGACCCATACTCTCTGTTTCCTATCTGCTAACCAATTCTCAATCCATGCCAATATATTACCCTCAATCATATGTGCATTAAGATTACACACTAAACTCCTATGTGGGACTTTATCTAAAGCTTTCTGAAAACCCTAATACACCACATTCACTGGTTCTCCCTTACCTATTCTGCTAGTTATGTCCTCAAAGGACTCCAGTAGTTTTGTCAAACATGATTTCCCTTTCATAAATCCATGCTGACTTTATATAATCCCACTGATATTTTCTAAGTGTCCTGTTATCATTTATAATAGACTCTAGCATTTTCCCTGCTACTGATGTTAGGCTAACTGGTCTGTAATTCTCTGTTTTCTCCCTCCCTCCTTTTTTTAAATAATGGGGTTACATTTGCCACCCTCCAATCTGCCAGGACCATTCCAGGATCTACAGAATTTTGGAAGATGATAACCAATGCATCCACTATTTCCATGGCCACCTCCTTTATATTTATATAACACCTATAAGGTAGTAAAATGTCCCAAGGTGCTTCACAGGTACATTATAAAACAAAGTGTGGCACTGAGACATATCAGGAGATTTAGGTCCAAATGCTTGGTCAAAGAGTAGGTTTTAAGGTGTGTCTTAAAGGAGGAAAGCAAGGTAGAGAGGCAGAGAGGTGTAGGGAGGGTATTCCAGAGCTTGGGGCCTGAGCAATGCTACCAATGGTGGAGTGACTAAAATTGAGAATGCACAAGATGCCAGAATTAGTGGATCAGAAATTAACTCAGGGGAGATTAGAGAGATGGGGGAGGGAGGGGCAATAGAGGGATTTGAGAACAAGGATAGGAGTTTTAAAATCAAGATGTTGCTTGACCGGGAGCCAATGCAGGTCAGCGAGCATGGGGACGAGAGGGGAATGGGCCTTGGTATGAGTTGAAACATGGGCAGCAGAGTTTTAGACAATTTCGAGTTTATGGAGAGTAGAAAGTGGGAGACTCACCGTTAGTGCATTGATTTAATCAAGTCTAGAAGAAAGAAAGTGATGAATGACTCACCCATTCTTTCCACAAATCAGTCATGAGTCCCTCAGTCTTTGCTTTCTCCTACAAGTTGGGTCTCATCTAGTCACTACTTTCTGATCTGAGCATTTTCCTTTTTAATTCCATTCAACTTTGTTGGTACCTTTTGCCATGGGCCTCAGCCCCTCAATTAGGTTTTCCGATACTTAAAAAAAAATCACATTTGTCCTGACTGTGACTTCATTTCTTGGGCGTTCACCAATTTTGTTGTTTAGAATTAGACTTTCAAACAGTCTTTGGGTTTGTCGGGTTGTAAGTGTTTTCTCTGAAGTTAGATATTTTCTCCCTAGCTTTTACCTCATTGGCTTGTTTCCAATCCATTTGGACAGCTCATAATTAGCCAACTCCCTTCTGATTACTTTCAACACTTTATAGATCTCGCCTCTAATCAGATGCAGCACCCTCAGGTACAGTCCATTCATCCTTGGAAATCTATTGGCTCTGAACCTGTCTGGGGCCTCCATATAAGTTATGTCATTCATTAAGTTCAAGTGTAGAACCCCTCTTTAATGGAGAGTGTGCTATTAGTGTCTTCTGTAGTGAATTCTTCTAGGGAGCGGTAATTCATTATTAAGTATTTTTGGTTTGTCAGTTTCAACCCTGCTTGAACTCTCCAAGGATTTCAGTTCATTTTTGAAAACTGCCTTGCTTTTATAATACAGCAGGAATGTCTTTCTGTTGCATTTAGCTTCTACAGCGATGTTCATTTCTAGCCTTTCTGACTAGCTTTTTCTTAATACACTTTGGAGGTTTATGTATAATTTTCCTCCCTTTTCTCTACAGTTACGTATTCCACATATTTCTAAGTGTTCTTTGTTCCAATTTCTTTAGTTTCTCTGCGCTACTCTTTTGCTGTTCAAGAAAGGACATCAACTCTGGGCCATGGGCCTCCCAGCTCTGCCAGTGGACAGTGTGAATATGGCCTTCTGAACTCCCCACCTTCCCACTCTGGCCTCTGTTGAGTGCCACCCCTCAGCTCGACCAACTTTGCTGCACTTTGCTGCATTCCACTGAATGATGTGATTGTGCATCCTGCTCATTTGGGTGAGTAAGGATTTCCCTGCTAATTCCTATCCCTGGCCTTCTCCCACCCTTCAGCAAATGCTGGACATTTGAACTAAGGGTAGAATTTCACCCATGTCGAGCAGGCTCGGCAGGGGTAGGTGGGGGTGGTCTGGAAGCCCTCCGCTGCCTGCGATCGTGGCCGGAAGGTGATCTCACGTTGGCGGGCCAATTAAGGCTTGTCCAGCGTGAAACGTGAGTGGCAGTGCTCAGCGCTGCCTGTGTGGGTGAGGGCAGGAGGGCGAGTGGGGCCAGTGCGAACTTCATACATGCACGTGGGTGCGCATGTCTTAATCTCCCTGAGGCACAGAGCTGCCTCAGGGAGATGAGGACTTATACATACAAAAATAAAGAAAATAAAAATGGAATGAAGCATGTCCCCTCACGTGACTCTGTCACATAAGCAGGGACATGTCATTAATTAAGTTTTAAAACTTTTATTTTATTTTTATTTGCTTTAGACAACCTCATCCCGCCTGTGGACGAGGTTTCCTAAGAAGTGCAAAGGCTGCTTGGTCTTTTTGCCTGCCTGCCAACCGTAAGGTTAGACAGGAAGTGAAAAATTCAACTTAATTGATATTTTAAGGGTCTTAACAGGCCTCTTAATTGTTGGAGTGTTCGCTGCCGACTCCAGCATGCGCCTGCTGAATGAAGTATCGCATGACTGCGCATTGATGTTGGGACACTCGCCCGATGTCAACGAGCGTCATTTTACACTAGAATGGGTCGGCCACGTGCCTGTCCTCCGAGCTAAAACTTTTACCCTAAGGGGAGAGTTTTCTCCCGGTCAGGAGGGGTTGTGCAGTGGCGGGCGCGGAGCCGATTGGCGCCCCTGATCGGTGCCCCCAATCGGCTGGGTGCCACCATTTTACGTGGGCAGGCCAATTAAGGCCTGCCCAGCATCACGCTGAGTGCTCCCTGTGCAGGCGGTCGGGGGGTGGGGGGAGGTTGCCTGAGTATGGAGTGCACTCTTTCATGTGCAGAAATCTCCCTGAGGTGCCTCATGGACTTTAGTTTTAAGTTTAAACAGTCTAATAAAGTGTTGTAAAAATTTTTATGACATGTCATCTCATGTGAAACTGTCACATGAGCTGGGACATGTGCATTATTTTTAATAAAGATTTTTCTGAAAACTTTAAATCAGTCATGAAACCTCATCCCGCCCGTGGATGAGGTTCCATGAAAAATGCGAAGGCCGCCTGGCTCTTCGCCTGCCCGCCAACCTTAAGGTTGGACAGGCAGCTTTCTCAATCAGCTTAATTAGTTCAATAATAGCCTTAACAGGCCTTTGACAGTTTGGTGGGCGGGCAGCCAATCTCAGGTGCGCGCCCGCCGAGCTGAAAATCTGAATGACGCATGGTGATGTTGGGACACACACCTGACGTCACCCCGCGTCATTTTATGCCTCAGCGAGCGGGCCCCGCCCCCACTCGCCGAGCTGAAGATTCAGCCCTAAGTGCAGAAAAGGAGGAGATACACAGCAAGTCTCTCAATGTCTGAAAGAAAAATGCTGGCTGGCTAATGTTCTGAGTGATGACACTTTGTCCGGACTGATAGAGCAGGGTAATTTTGAGAGACCTGCCTGAAGCCCAGCAAGGACAGAAATTTTACAAAGTAGCAGCAGATGGATTTATGAGCCTACAGGTAGATTTTGTTTCCAGTCAGGAGTTGCTGAAAGACATATAACAAAAAAACTCTCAGTCAGGTTGTGAAAAAGCATTCAAAAATAGAACAGTTCCAGCAAGAAAGGTGAACTTAGAACAGAATGAACAGAATGGTTACAGCACAGAAGGAGGCCATTCAGTCTACTGTGTCCATGCCGGCTCTCTGCAAGAGTGTCTCACCTAGTTCCACTGTTCCATCTTTTCCCCCTATACTTGCAAATATTTTCTCTTCAGATAATGATCCAATTCACTTTTGAAAGCCATGATTGAATCTGCCTCCAAGCTACTTTCAGGCAGTGCATTCCATATCCTATCTATTTGTTGTGTAAAATAGTTTTTCCTCATGCCGCTATTGCTTCTTTTGCCAATTACCTTAGATCAGTGTCTTCTGGTTCCTGTTCCTGCTGCAAATGGGAGCAGCTTCTCCCTATCTACTCTGTCCAGACCCCTCTTAATTATGAACACCTCTATAAAATCTCCTTTTAATCTTCTCTTCTCCAAGGAGAAAGCTGGAGAGAGTTTATTGACTTAGCTCACAGTCAACCCTACTCCACCCCACCAGTGTCCCAGCTATCCCCATTTATAGGTGTACAAATATCTATCACCTGTTTAACAACGTAATTGCCATTAAACTTTAACAATGTAATTAATAAGACATTGACAAACAGCCCCAGCTTCTCAAATCTATCTATGTAGCTGAACCATTCTCACAAATCCCTTCTGCACCCTCTCTAAAGCCTTCACATCCTTCCTAAAACGTGGTGCCCAGAACTGTACTCAATACTTCAGTTGAGGCTGCACCAGGGTTTTGTACAGGTTTATCATAACTTGGTGGGATGTGAATGGAAGAATTCAACAGGAAAATTGGGAGGACAGCTAAGGCCTGGGGTTGCTGCATTTAATACACTGGGACCACACTATAATGTGGTCCAGGGAGTTTATATCTCACGACCGCGTTATAGGTGAGATTGCATTTTTTGTAGCTGATGCCTAGCACTCAGGCTTTATCCTGCTGGTGCCAGGGCCAATACTGTGTGCAGATACCTACAGGTTCCAGTCCTCATGTTCCAAAATAAATGAATAAAGCAGATGCTGTTTAAAATCAATACCACATAAATGGCTGCTTTTCATTTTCCTTTTTTTAAAGTGGATAGCTGTGTTCATAACAAAAACAGAATTACCTGGAAAAACTCAGCAGGTCTGGCAGCATCGGCGGAGAAGAAAAGAGTTGACGTTTCGAGTCCTCATGACCCTTCGACAGAACTTCGACAGAAGTTCTGTCGAAGGGTCATGAGGACTCGAAACGTCAACTCTTTTCTTCTCCGCCGATGCTGCCAGACCTGCTGAGTTTTTCCAGGTAATTCTGTTTTTGTTTTGGATTTCCAGCATCCGCAGTTTTTTTGTTTTTATAGCTGTGTTCATAGTTGGAGGAGATTTGTGGCCAACACATTTGCAGAATGAAGATTTTGGGGCTCAATGTGGGCTCAGGTTATACTCAATTCTGTGTTATATAGATAGGTTAAATGATTGGACAAAAATCTAGCAAATAGAGTATAATGTGGGAAAATGTCCATTTTGGCAGGAAGAATAAAAAAGAAACATATTAATTATCTAAATGGTGAGAGATTGCAGAGCTCTGATCTGCAGAGGAATCTGGGTGTCCTAGTGCATGAATCATGAAAGGTTAGTATGTAGGTACAGCAAGTAATTAGGAAAGCTAATAGAATGTTATATATTGCAAGGGAAATTGAATACAAATGTAGAGAGGTTATGCTTTAGTTACACAGGACATTGTTGAGATCACATCTGGAGTACTGTATTGGTCTCCTTATTTAAGGAAGGATGTAAATGCGTTGGAAGCAATTCAGAGAAGGTTTACTAGACTAATACCTGGATTGGGAGGGTTGTCTCATGAGAAAAGGCTGGACAGGCTAGGCTTGTATCCGCTGGAGTTTAGAAGAGTAAGAAGTGACTTGATTGAAACATGTATGATCCTGAGGGGTCTTGACAGGGTGGATGTGGAAAGGATGTTTCCTGTTGTGGGAGAATCTAGAACTAGGGGTCACTGTTTAAAAATAAGGGGTGAGGGAGTGATCCATTTAAGACAGAGATGAGAAGAATTTTTTTCCCTCAGAGGGTTGTGAATCTTTGGAACTCTCTTCCTCAAAAGGCAGTGGAAGCAGAGTATTTGAATATTTTGAAGGCAGAGATAAATAGATTCTAAGATCTCAAACTGGATATTTTACTAATATATAAATAAAATAAATATATTGATTGGTTAGATATCCTCATGGCTATTTCGAAAATGTTAAAAACTGGACAAAGTCCTTTTAAAATGGCTGAAGCTATGTCTGCCTGTGACCCTTGAACAAAAAGAGCTACCATTGCATTATCGCAGAAACTTGCACCTCATTTTCTCTGAAGAGATAATGACCCCTTATGGGCTGCAGAGACCAAATTCAAAGAGAACTATACAAAGGCCATCTGCATTACAAAAGCCAGGCTGGCCAACCAGAGCATATTCATCTTCCAGGGCAAAGGATCCCACAACCTTCCTTTCAAGTCTTAATGGTTGGAACATTTAACAATCTCAGGGCCCCAGACATAGAGATGCATACCCTTTATCAAAGCCAGGGTGGGGAGGTAGGAGTCATGCGGCATGGACCTAGCTTATGGAATCAGTAATATTACGTTGTGGAACTGCAAACTCAGTTTGCCATTTTACCATCTGCGAGCAGCAACACAGAAAAGGACCTCTACCCAGATTGAATATCTGGCCCCATCTACACCGTTTCTACTGAAACTTCCGTACAATACCTACAAGACTGATTCATCCTTGTGTGCCTATCTCATCGTGTGAAGCCAACTCCACTGGAAAAGTGAATTATACAGCATCAGTTTTCAACCTGTTGACCTCCGAGAAGGAATACCTAATTGGACTTTGATTCTGGACTTTGGACTCATGTGAAATAATAATTCTTTCTCTGTGGTCTTTGCCCTGTATATTTTCTTTTCTTGATTCCTCTTTTACTGTATGAGTGCACAGGGGGCAACTCCCCTACCCTCATTTTGAGTGTGTGCAAATGAACTTACATTTTGAGTTCATCCTATCACAAGTTTTCAGTGGGGTTATTAAGAGAAGTTGAATCACACCAAAACAGCGCAGTTGGGAAACACGCCACCACTTATAAAGGAGGGAGCAAATCAAAAACACCTTTCTGTTTATGGATGGGTGGTGAGAGGAGAAATCAGGGCTGTTTAAATTAACCCCCCTCCTGTCCGTAACATTCTTGACAAGCAAGGAGGTGAAAGGTTATTAGGGGTAGGTAGGAATGTGATTACAATCAGTTCAGCCATGATCTTATTGAATGGTGGAGCAGGCTTGAGGGGCTGAGTGGCCTACTCCTAATTCCCATGTTCATATGCATGTTCATACAGTGGGGCCCCTGTATACTCAGGCCAGAGGAAGAGATGAATACTTAAGGGGCCTGGCTGTTGCTGTTCAATTTGCCCTTTCCTGCTAGGGTTGCCAACTGTGATTAAATGTATTCCTGGAGGTTTCATCACATCATTTTCCCCTGGCTCCAGCCATTATTCAGCCAACACATCCATCCTTGTGACGCACTGCCTGTGTACGCCAATTGGAAAGCAAGAAGACTCATTACCCACTTGGATGATGCTTGACTGTCAGCCAATCAGCCCTTGTTTTCCTCATTTTCAATATTTTAATATCTGAAAGAGAAATGTTCCAACAAAGCAGCAAAAAAAAAAACAACCTTTTTTAATGTCCTTATGAATTTTCTCCAGGGCTGCACAGAGGTGGGTCCTGGAGATTGATCTTCAATTCCTGGAGACTTCAGGCTAATCCTGGAGTCTGGGCAACCATACTTCCTGCAACCCTCTCCCCTGCCCACAGAAGCAGCAGAATCAGGAGTAGGAGAGGTGTGAGAGACTAGTGGACTTTACAATAAATTTTCCTGCATTCACTAAATTATCCAAGAAATGCACTGTAAAAGCCTTGTCCCTTTCACACTGTATCATTGCTCCCTCACTGATGACTCCCTGACCGATTATGGATCCCTCTGCTTTTATTCTGCTAATGCAGATGACCCAACCTCTCTCCCCTTTCTGATGGTTGGCTGCTTTCTGGATCTCTGGGTCTGTGTTAATTCTGCTGACTGGCTGTGCATTGATTGGCTACACCAGGGCTCAGCTCCAGCTTCTGTTCCGCTCTCCACTGGGGCAATTTTCCAGGACTGTGTGCTGAACATGAGCTATATTTTCGGTGAGTGGCATGAAACAAAACGTTGGAACACCAGGACTACGATAGAATTTCCTGTAGGAAATTTTTCAATCGCGAATCGTGCACATCACGTTTAAATCAAGGTTGCGTGCCATCACCCTCTGCCTATGGCTTGCTTTCCTGCAATTCCACCGCTTTTCCCTCACCTCAACCTGCGTAGAATAGAGCAACACAGGAAAAAGAGGCCATTCGGTCCATCATGCCAGTGCCAGCTCTTTGAAAGAGCTATCCATATAGTCCCACTCCCCTGTTCATTCATCATTGCCCTGCAAATTGTTCCCCTTCAAGTATTTATCCAAATCCCTTTTGAAAGTTACTATTGAATCTGCTTTCTCCATCCTCTCATGTAATGCATTCTAGATCACAACAACTTGCTGCATTAAATAAAAACTGCTCTGGAGCTGAGTGGCAGAAGCGGCAGTGAGTCAAAAATATCATCCACCTCCAATAAATGTCCTTTCACCCCCATCCACCTATCATTATCTTTGCCATGTGTCATATATAGTGACTTAACAAATGCTTCTTGAAAGACTAACTAAGCCATGTCTCCTTTATCTGGTCTATCATTTCCTAGATTATCCCTATTTCCTGTTCGAAGGAAAGGAGTTAACATTTGTTAACGTCCAGTCTGCTGGAACAAGTTTCCTTTTCGAGGAATTTCAGAAAACTATCGTCAGAACTTCCATTCTTTCTGCCCTATCTTCCCTGAGGATTCCTGGATGTAAACTGTGATCTGTCTACATTTAACATTGTATCAGAAAAATGACTATCTAATTTCCTTCTAAGTGCTGTAGTCTCTGCCTCAATTTGTAGTTAAACATTCCACGTTTTAATTACCCTCTCTGTGTGTATATTTTTCTTCTAATTGCCCTCTTTGTCCTTCTAGTGATTATTATTAGCCCTAGCACCTTGTTACTGATTCACCAACGAGTGGAAGTGCTGCTTATTTGCTCAGATCCTTTCATAGTTTTGAAAAGAATAGTGTTGCAAGACAACAGTTCTGTATAAATGCGAGTTGTTGTTATGTCCACCTGTTAGTGATGGGTGGCTGGATCTGGACATTTAGATAAGGCTCTGAGGTCAATAGCGCAGGTGAGCATGAACCGTCCACTGGCCCTCGCACATCTTCAGTCCTCTGACTCCAGTGGGGTGGCTGTAATTGCAACGGCCGCACTCAATGGACAACGAGTTTATCCTTCATCAGAAGAAAACCAGAAGCCCAACTTGGCAGAGAAGCAAATGCTTTCCTTGAGGGCAGATTTACTTCACCTAATGGCAAAAGGTAGCGTTCAAAAGGAAAAAGAAAGACTTGCATTTATATAGCACCTTTCACAACCTCAGGACTTCCCAAGCTGTTTTATAGCTAATTAAGTTCTTTTGAAGTGTAGTCATGTTGTAATGCAGGAAATGCAGCAGCCATTTTGCACACAGCAAGCTCCCACTAACAGCAGTGTGATAATGACCAGGTAATCTACTTTTGTGATATTAATTGAGGGATAAATATTGTCCAGGACACCGGGGAGAGCACTTCTGCTTTTCTTTGAAATAGTGGCATAGGATCTTTTACACTACCTGAAAGGGCAAACAGGGTCCTGATTTAATGTCTCAGCCAAAAGACAACACCTCCAACAGTGCAGCATCCCATGGGACTGCAGCAGGGGCATCAACCTAGATCTTTGTGCTATAGTGTAGTATAAGGGATCTAGCATAGAAAGGGCTAACATGAGGCTGAATGCAGTACTGCCCACACTGTAATGTAAAGGAACAAATGACCCGAATCTAGAGGGCAGTCTTGTACAAGACAGAGATGTGTGTAGAGGCAAGCATGGAGACAGTTCCTAGCTCAGGCTTATACTGTATATATGTATATAGTTACATGTAGCTAATAAACACTGTTGAACTATACAAGACTTAGAACTTCTTCATGAGACCTAATGAATTACACACAACATCTCACAACATGGTGCCAGCTATTGGAACAACATAGAACCTCACAGAAGTGGGTAGTAGAAGTAATGCAAATATGTTAGGTAAACAGGAATATATTGTAAATATGTTGGATGAAGACTTGGGGGAGGTGTAGTATAAGGGTCTGGCATAGAAAGGGTTAATATGGGACTGAGTACAGTATCACCCAAACTGTGATGTAAAGGAACACATGACCTGAGTCTAGAGGGCTGTCTTATACTAGACAGAGATGTGTGTAGAGGCAAGCATGAAGACAGCCCTGAGCTGAGGCCTTTTGCTGCATATATGTATATAGTTACTAGTGATTAGTAAAGACTTGCTATTAAACTATACAAGACTGTTATGGCACAGCCATGGTAAATGCTGAGCAGTGCCAAAGGGAAACTTGAAACAACTGCCACAACTGTTTGTCAATTTGTATTAATTTTGAAATACATGCTTTGAATTCAGTTGTAATAAGACCACTGAGTCTTATAGGTTTCTTACAAAACTAGATAAAACCTTTATTAATAGAAGAAATGATTTTAAGCACACACATAAATCTACAAATTACTATGATAACTTCTAAATCCCCTAGTTAATCTAACTCCCAGTTACACTTTCGTTAAGGCAACAGTAAGACACATAAGACCCAGGCAAAGGAACATGATACCCTGAACAATCCAATCCAAATTGTGTTTCTTAACTTCAGTTCTTTGTAGACAGCAGCTTGAGGCTTAGATTCTGGAGGTTTTTCACACTTGTTAGATCTTAGAATCCTTCCCTTGCACACAGACTTCTCTCCTTTTTGCATATTTTCCCCTTTGAATGAAAATTCCCATTATTTCACTATATCTTTGGATTTTACCTCTCTAATATTAAAATCTCTCAGTACCATTTTTACCAGGAATCTTTGCAAAAATAAACACTGTTTCGTAACTTCTGCTGGCTAGGTGAAACATTTCACTCCCCCTTTTGAATTCAAGCTAGTCTGGTTTATTTAAAAATGCAAATGTTCTTTTTACACCTATGTTTACCTACTTAACATTTCAAACCTAGCTTATCTTCTGTTACATCAAAGCCTTCAGACTAGCTGTCTTTAATTCATTAAGTCACACATACACACGTACACACATGCACATACACACACACGCACACAGACCCCACTATTACTCTGCTTTACAATAAATTCCAATAACATTATGAAAATTATTATATCTTCCCAACAAGACACAGCACCTCTTAATGAGACCTACTGAACCACACACATCTTACAATATCAAGCAGCACCATTAACCCTTTGGTTGGCATCAATGAATATTTGGCATGAAACTGCTGCTACTGTGTTGGAACTATTAATGTTTTTGTAGGGTAGGTAACTGGGAACAGCTCTATAATCAGCTGTGGATGCTAAAATCCCAGGTTTTTTGCCCTCTACTGTATAAATGCATGTTGTTGTTATATTGTCCCATAAACGACAGCTGCAGAAGATGAGGCTTCAGAGGTTCCTAGTGCACCACTCGTTGACAGTGGCTGCTTATTCACTTGCAGATTTGCCATGTATAAATTTCTGTAACTATTGAATTCAAAAACTTTCCAATTCTAGGTTCTTAGCCTTAAGATGGTTTGCAAACTACATTGTCAGCATGAATTTTAAACAGTAAAAATGATGGCCTTGCATAATGGAAGAAGAAAGCAAATTAAACAGCCTCTTGATATTATAGAGCTTGAATAATGCTTCTTGAATATTGAAAAAAAGAGACATTTTGTTGAAGCTGTTCATCTTGCACTCATCAGGACAAATGCAAGAAGGCCCAATTTCAAACCATGGCAACAATTTATACTACCAGGAGAAAAGAGTGCTGGATCCTGAGTGAACTAATAGCTACACCAACAACCAATTTAAGATAAGGAGTCGTGCTTGTAATGTGGCTCATTTACGCTTGCTAAAAGCGACATACATTCAAATGCAGGGACCCATTCTCTGCAAACAAAAGGAATATGTTGAAGCCTTGCACCTTTTTTGAATTACCCAGGAGCTGCCTGGGCAGTTCCCAGGTGCTTTCTGTTTTCTGTTTTACAACACTTGGCCAATCAGGGTCGACATGCCAACCAATCAGCACCCTTTTCTCCTGTAGTATAAGTTGTTGTGATCATTTTAAATTTGACATTATTGCACTTGTCCTGATGAGTGCAAGATGAAAAGATTTGACAATATGTCTCTCTTTTTAGCAAAGCAAGATAAACAGAGCAAAGCTGTTTTGTTAAATCTATGAATTAAAGGAAGCTGTTGAATGAATAAATAATTTTTGCCCTCCTTTATTAAATCACTTTTATGTCTGGCTTACCTATGCTTTTCTTTTCGAAATAAAATATACATAAAATGCCATCTGCAGCTAATTTTTGCTCACTGTATATTTTAAATGGTACTTGTGTTTTGTGAGCCATTCATAATGTTAATGCACAGGTCAGTGACCTGTCAGTGCAATTACTTCCAGACACTGGCTGTATTAGCTCTGACATTTTGTTTAGGCGTGAATGAACCAGTTTGTGTCCCGCAGTTATTCCAGTTAAAAATTTTTATTCAACTTACTGATAATCATTTCATTTCAATATGTACAAAGATCAAAGACAATCATAGCATTAAAATTTGGGAATGCAAAGAAACCAATAAAACTTCAGCCCGGAAATTGGGATTTACAAAAGTGGAGTTGGAAGTTAGGGATAGGGGGCTGGTGTTGGTGGAAGGGAGGTTAACAGTGCCTGAGCTGTGAAAGTGTAATCCACACTCCCGTATTACTGTGTCTGCCTTTTGTGGTGCGAGTAACAATTGTAGCTCATGGTAAGCTAACTGCTGTGGGCCTTTTACAGACTATTGCCTTTTTGGAGGTAGGAGCCCTTTTCTAAATGGTGCCACAATGGGGGAGCTAAACCCATGGAAACTTGAAGCCAGTGGAAATTTTAGTTTGTGTGAGTATACTTCCTGACTGACAAACTTCAGATACAGGTATATATGTGTATTTCCAGCATCTGCAGTATCTTGCTTTTGTTTAGGCATGAGTGTTTAATTTACCCTATGCTGGTCTGAGGCAGATGCCAACCTCATTTAGCCTGCCTAAAACGTGTTCCATTAATTGGAAAATATACCCTCAGTCCACGTCTCCAAAGAACTATGACATAAGGGCCTATAGAAATTGGATAATTGTGCAACGCCCATTTATCAGGGGACCAACAGCTGTTGCTAAATTGCATCACAACAGATCACAGCATGTGCCGTGAATCAGGGTCAATGGAGGTCACAAGTGGAGGGAAGAAAATAGTGTGTGTAACAGTTGCAGTTGCCATATAAAGGACAACTTCTGGTTCTAGGCACAAAAGAAGAAATACCTGTGGGGAAGCACTGATCATCTCTGTTTCCTGAAGCAGGTTTGGAGATGTTTGTTTAAGAGGTGTTGCAAGGTGCAATGGGAAGACCAAAACCAATTATCTTTGATCCCTGTCACAAACATTTCTCCTTTCAGCCACCATCCCTCTCCCTGGTAACTGTCTGAAGCTGAACTAGGCTGTTCACAACCTTGATGTCATATTTGACCCCAAGCTGAGCTTCCGTCTGCATATCCACAGCATCACCGAGATCACCTCTTTCTGGCATTGCTGACTCTATTTCTGTCTCAACTCATCTGCTGCTGAAACCCTCATTCATACCTTTGTTACCTTTAGACTTGACTATTCCAGCACAGTCCAGGTTGGCCAAATATATCCTACTCCCTATAAACATGAGGTTATCCAGACGTTTGTCGCCATGTCTCAACTTGTCCCAATCCCCATTCACCCATCACCCCATCACCTCCTGACCCACACTGGCTCTCAGTTAAACAACACCTCAGCTTTAAAATTCGCACCCGTGCTTTCAAATCCCTCCATGGCCTTGCCCCTCCCTATTTGCATAATCTCCTCCTGCCCTGCCACCCTCTGAGATATCCGTGCTCCCTCAGTTCTAGCCTCTTGCTAGCATCCTGGATTTTAACTGCTCCATCGTTGGTGGCCGTGCTTTCAGTTGCCAAGGTCCCAAGCTTTGAAATCCCTTCCCTAAAAGCCTCCGCCTCTCTTTCCTCCTTCAAGATGTTGCTTACCTCTTTGACCGAGCTTTTGGTCACCTGCTGTAATAACTCCTTACCTAGCTTGGTTTCTAATTTTGTTGCATACTGCTCCTTTGAAGTGCCTTAATTGGGATGTTTTATTCTGCTAATGATACATGCAAGTTGTTGTTGTTGCAGAGTGGATCACCTTTGTCCACTCCACTGGAGAGGTGATTTTGAGTTACTTAGCAAGGGGGGGGGGGGGGGGGGGGGGGGGGGGGTTAGGGGGGGAGGGGGTGGTGGTGGTGGTGGCTGTGAATGCAGTTATAATTATCCAGAAGATACAGGAGGACACAAGGGGGAAAAATTCAACAGCCCCTGGCAGTAGGACCCCCTGAGTTCTGGGTTCTGCTGTCCCTCAGTGAGCTGGAGAGGGAGTGAGGTTCCAAAAAAGAAAATTCAAATGCTTTTTCAGCAGCTGCGTTTTACTAGTGCACAGACCTGAGAATAAGGCCTCTGACTGCATTTCCACCTGGGCTGCTGCTGCCTATAGCAACCGCTCTCTCCCATCCGAGTGTCCATTCAGGGATGGGCCACAGGATGGGGGAGGTGGGGGAGGTGGTGGGGGGTTGGTTTGTGGGAGTGGGGGTGGGCACAGGGAAGGGATAGACTCATGCAGGCCAGATTTCAATGTGATTAGCATGAGGCAGCTGGTAGCTGGTGCTGGCCACCCGCAGTTAGCTGCAAGAAACTTTCCAATTAAATCCTTTCCCCCGTGAGGATTTGCTGCTGGGCTCCTCCTCTGCCATCTGCCGGAAATCCACTACAAAACAGTAACTGGGAATAAGATCCGGATTACTTTGTGTAACTTTTAGGTAATATAGGGTTCGTTCTGTTAGCCATTCTGTTTCTAGCGATGTCCCAGAAGAATAACGATGGTGCAGACACTGTTCCTCAGTGGTTCTTGTACCTAGGTGGCACATCGAGGGACTGGTTCTCATCTGTTTTGTGTTTCAGATTACAGAGGGGAAAGGGCAGAGAACCCCTCCGCACCACAAATGCACTGCTGGAGTTTTACCTGGATGAGGGATTGGGGTTGGGGTTGGGGAAAAGTGTGATGGCCTGGATCAGGCTGAGCTATGCAAATTGTATGGAAATAAGGTGGGATTGCAGTCACCATAAGCTTTACCAAATTTCCCTGGGTCTGCGCTTACTTGAAAAGGTCCAAAGGCAGGGGTCCTCCCAGCATTGGAGAAAACGGGAAGGCAGCAAAGCTTAAGAGGCTGCAAAAAAAACAGACCCCCCTTTGACTTTTAGACCAGACATCAGAGCCGGAGGCATTCTAGCTGCTGTTTGTGGATAGAATTGGTGGCCATTACCACAGCTAGGTGCAGATAGCTCCTTAGCTTTGGGCTCAAGACCCCAAGGGATCGATAGGGGAGTGGGTAGTGGGATGATGAAGAAGTAGAGATGTGAATGAGAGGATGGGAAGGAAGCTGCTGAAGACTACAAGCTGTACTTTCCTTGTCAGTCACCCACCAGTGTGTGGCCTCATTCCCCAACACGTCACCTACCAACTCCCACCTAAAAGAAAAGAGAAGAGCAAAGAGAAACAAAAAGAGGCTAGGGGAAAGAGAGAGGAGCAAAAGAGAAAGAAAGAGTCAGAAGCTGAAAAGGAAAGGCAAAGAAAACAACATAAAAACAATATTCCCCAACACCATGACTGACTTACTCAAAGTTCTGGAAGATTTAAATTAATGACTGCATAACTTTTAAAAAAGTGTTTTTGCAATTGTGTTGGCAGAATTTAAAAAAAACATGCAGACATTTACAAATGTTTAATACATTTTACCTAATTCATTTCCCAATATTGGAGGCGATGTATAAACAATAATCTATCTGTGACACAAAAGGAGCTAAAACACGTCTGAAACAAGGGCACGAGTAAACATGGAATACTAATGTAAATAGAAAGGATTAAGGGTTAGTGCTCATTTTATAGTGAGAGTCAGAATCAGGCCAGCGTACAAAACAACAGTAAGGTTGATCGTCTTCTGTTTAATGTCTGAAAATAGAGCTGGCCGACAAAAAGCAGAGGGAAAAGTGGTAAGGACTCATGTTGCTGAATCTTGCCCCCTCTGCATTATCTGGTATTTCTAAAGAGATGTGGTTGAACCAATCACTATGGCTATCCTCACATTGCATGAGTAATAATGTGTTGTAGGGTGGCTGAGTTGTACTATTAGTAATAGAGTTGATCTGCAGACAACTTTCTAAATGGAAACATTAAGCTCATTTACACTATACTCAGCAGCATCTACACCTGTGCTTTCAACTCCAACTCTATCTCAGCACTGTCTGCTGAGGTAGCCCGCGCTACTCTCCTATTGGTTTCTACAGATCATGTGATTTTTCCTAATGCGTATTATTTTTAAAGGTACATTACACACGAAATAAAACCATAATTGCTACATAATGATTTTAAAATTTTTCAAAATTGGGTGCAATCTATCCATCGCTAAATCAGCTCCCATGTGTGTTAGAAGTGCGATGGTAAATCCCCACTTGCTTGGATGTGGGCAGCTGCAACACTCAAGAAGGTTGACATAATGCAAAGCTCAATAACTCAATATGTCACACAAATATAATTTTAAAAATTATTGCATTATCTCATCAACTAGTCTAAACACCCACCCGAACGGTGACACCGTGGCTGTAGTGTGTAGTGTCTACAGGATGTACTGCAGCAACTCGCCAAAGCTCCTTTGGCTGCGCCTCCCAAGCCTGTGACCTCTAACACTCAGAAGAACATGGGCACCAGGGGTGTGGGAATGTCCACACACCGTTCTGACTTGGATATATATTGCTGTTTGATCAAAACCCTGGAAATCCCTGCATTGAAGGAGCAACATCACAACACAGACTGCAGCATTTGAAGAATTTAGTTCAACATAACCTCCTCAGGAATGGAGGGATGGGCAATAAATTCCCACCTTGCTTGTGACACCACATCTTGGGAATAGATTTTTTAAAAACTATATTAGTACAATTGATTAATTGATAATTCTGTTTAAACTATACTTGAAAACATGTATACAATATATAGCAAAATATTGTCATATTAATTTGATTATGAATTGACAAGACAGGCATGCATTATCTTCAACAAACAGAACAATATTATATTTAGGTTATTCTAAACATTAAGTTCATGCTGATATTTTGAATTCTTGCTCGGCCTCAACATAGTTAATCCTGGTTCCTGAATTTAAATTTGAGGTGAAGTTTAATGACTTTAACAAGCATTTTATTTTGATCTTTGTACGCTGGCCTGATTCTGACTCTCACTATAAAATGAGCACTAACCCTTAATCCTTTCTATTTACATTAGTATTCCATGTTTACTCGTGCCCTTGTTTCAGACGTGTTTTAGCTCCTTTTGTGTCACAGATAGATTATTGTTTATACGTCGCCTCCAATATTGGGAAATGAATTAGGTAAAATGTATTAAACGTTTTAGGATGGGAGCAAGATTCAGTGTAGCTGCAATATTGAATATTGCAATAATTCTTCCTAACCAGCCGTGTGCATCGGGTTACTCAATATTAACTTCTTTTGTTAAATGTAAAACAGAGGCAAAAATGGTCTTGTTTTGACTGTCCTAAAAACTTAGCATTGTGGTACAGAACAGTTGAGCTGCATGAAATGTAAATATTCCTGTTCTCCCAGAGCAGCTGCAGCGATTTCATGACAGTAGTTGACTGGAATTCCACTTTCTCTTTGTTGTTTAACTTGCCTTCATGGTGATGCATTAGTTTTGCCTCATGGTACACTATTATTTGGAAACATTTTCCCTTTAGAACGAAGAACACCAACCCCAAACTTTCACCATTTCTGGCTGACCTGTTTGATCAGCATCTCCTTAAAAATCAACTTCCCATCCCAGCATTGTCAAAACACTATTGTATTTGTATTTTTCCTTACATTGGAGTCTTTCACAAAGGCATTCTAGCAACTGACATGTCCTCAGGAACAATAGGAAAAATCTTTTGCCCTTGTCTGAGAACACATTAGCTGAACAAAAGAACGAGGCGAGGCATCTAGGTGGGAACTGTCTTGATGAAGACATGTGCATTGATTGAGTTCCAGGTCAATAGGGAACTGCGAATTGAACAGTCCTTTTTGAGCTTTTTCCGATGTCAGGAAGAAAATTAGCCGGTGACACAAGTACAACAAAAGTACTGAGAATAGAGGAAAACAACATTTCAAAAAAAAACTTTGTTCAAAGTCTTTGCATTCTCCATATCGTTTCTGATTTTGACATTGGTTGTGAACCTTTCGTCCAAAATGATGCTGAACCCAAACAAAACTGTCCTTTCACCCCAGTCATGTTTGTTGGAGAAGGTAGAGACGATTGTTTTGAACACGTGGTAACATTATACAGGGAGTAGAGCCGTGAATTATAAACATCAGATCTGGAGAACTTTTTTTAAAGTTTGTTCAACATCTTGCAGAGTTTTTAACCTAAAAAAAACCCATTTTGATGAGAGAAAATTGAGTGTACCAATGATAATAAAATCTCCTTTAATGTAACAAAACATCCCAAAGGGGTTACAAAGGAAGAGGAAGAGTGTAAGGACATTCAGGTAGCAAAAAAGGGGGAAGGGTTAGGGGAACTGGCCAAAGGCACTGTTGAATTGAGGAGATATGTTTCGCGAGAACGTTTAAAGTGGGGTGGGATTTTCTGGCATTGCCCGCCGCCGGGATCTTCTGGTCCTGCCAAAAGTCAATAGCCTTTTGGCTGCCCCTGCATTCCCCCCCCACCCCCCTACCACAAAGGCAGCTCCTGCCATGTGTTAATTCCAAGAATTATATGTTGAAGCAGAGTGAGTCCAAAGCTAGCCTGTACCTCAAACAGGTTTAGTTCCAAGACGGCAAAGCAAAATCACAACCTCTCCCAGTTCCTCCTCCCCTCAGAGTTCCAGCTGTCCCCATTTTATAGGTGGACAATACTCATTGCCTGTTTAAATATGCAATTGCTTTAACAATGTCATTGGCATTAAACCTTTACAGTGTAATTGCCATTTCACAAACCGATTTGCCATTGGACCGTAATAAAATAACTACTAAGGCAGTGACACCATTGTGGGGCCAGAAAATCCCGGTCTAAGTCCAGTGGCAGGTGTGGAAGTGGGAGTGATTCCTGCTGCTGGTGGGACCGGAAGATTCTGCCCTTAGAGTGTGACAGGATTTAGAAAGCATGGTGAAAGCATGGGTCTGATGATGAAGGCTCGGCCACATATGGTAGAGTGCAGGAAGGGAGTGGAAGACCAAAGTGTGAAGAGTGGAGCGCAGACGTTGAGGTGTAGGGCTGGTGGAGGATGCGGAATTAGGAAGAAATTTATAATCAAGAATGAAAACTTTGGAACCTTTGCAGGGGAAATGGAAAAGTAGTTGTTGAGGTCAGTGATAGGATGAGCATGAAGCAAAGAATGGGTGGGGGTTGGGGTTGGGGTCATTGCTGTAAAATAATGGAATCATAATTGCTGCTCGGAAATGTGTATCCACCTACATTATCCTGTGAAGAAGCTGCACATTGGCTGAATAGAATTCCTTGTGGCACTGTATGGCACTCTTTGGAGCAGGAGTATGTAGGATTACACGGGTGGAATTTGATGCCCTCCCCTGAAGTGAGTTTGGAGATGGGGGGCATTTATTTGGGCAGGAGGGTGCTGGTTGGTGACCCAGCCGCTCCCCACTTCTGCCCTAATTAAGTGTGGGGTGGGAAGGCTCATGGACGGCCTTTCCACCGCTGCCCCTGGCTGAATGCCTGCAGAGGGCAGGACCAATGCCATGCACAAACCCCAAAAAACAAACCCTGTCATGTTTGCTTGTGGGTTCCCGGGCAGGGGTGAGGTGCGGTTCCCTTGTTGTCAGGCACACAGTGCCTGATCGAGGGACCTGGCAAAGGAGGACCCACTGAAAGTCGCCTCCCCTGCTCTACCTTCCAATCCCCCTGCAACCCCCACCAGCAACCACCTCCCACTCTCAGTCACCTGTGGCCTGAGTCCCTCATGGATCCTGGGCGTCTGGTGGGTGGCATTGCCAGCGGCTACCGCCACTCCCTTGGTGGTGCTAACGGCAATGAGGAGCTGCCTGCCTGACTGGCACTTAATACGGTGGGCCTTACCCAAAGGAGGTGACACGCGGTTTCACTGGCTCCCCAACAGACGGGCAAGACCCCATCACCTGGATTAAGTTCTGTTCTACGTGTGCAGTCAAATACAACCCAGATCTTTGAAAACCCTGCCAGTTCGAATAATTAGAGTCATAGAATCATAGAGATCTACAGCACAGAAAAAGGCCCTTTGGCCCATTGAGTCTGCGCCGATCAAACAAGTACCTAACTATTCTAATCCCATTTTCCAGCACTAGGCCCATAGCCTTGTATGCCATGGCATCGCCTCTGCATATCCAAATACTTCTTAAATGTTATAAGGGTTTCTACCTCTACCACCCTTTCAGGCAGTGAGTTCCAGATTCCCACCACCCTCTGGATGAAAAAATTCTTCCTCACATCCCTTCTAAACCTCCTGCCCCTTACCTTAAATCTATGCCCCCTGGTTATTGATCCCTCCACCAAGGGGAAAAGTTCCTTCCTGTCTACCCTATCTATGCACCCCATAATTGTATACACCTCAATCATGTCCCCCCGCAATCTCCTCTGTTCCAGGGAAAATAACCCCAGTCTATCCAATCTCTCCTCATAACTAAAATTTCCAGCCCAGGCAGCATCCTGGTAAATCTCCTTTGCATGCTCTCTAGTGTAATCACATCCTTCATATAATGCAGATTCCAGAACTGCATGCAATACCCTAGCTGTGGCCTAACCTCCCAGTTCCAACATAACCTCCCTGCTCTTATATTCTATGCCTCAGCTAATAAAGGCAAGTATACCACATGCCGTCTTAACCAACTTATCTACCTGTCCCACTCCCTTAAGGAACCGGTGGACATGCACATCAAAGTCCCTCTGATCCTCAGTACTTCCCAGGGTCTTACAATTCATCGTATATTCCTGTGCCTTGTTTGTCCTGCCCAAATGCGTCACCTCACACTTATCCAGATTAAATTCCATTTGACACTGATCAGCCCATCTGACCAGCCCATCTATATCCTCCTGTAATCTAAGGCTATCCTCCTCACTATTTACCACCCCACCAATTTTCGTGTCATCTGCAAACTTACTGATTAACCCTCCTACATTCAAGTCTAAATCATTTATATATACCACAAACATCAAGGAACCCAACACTGATCCCTGTGGAACCCCACTGGACACTGGCATCCAGTCACAAAAACACCCCTTGGCCATCATCCTCTGCTTCCTGCCACTCAGCCAATTCTGGATCCAATTTGCCAAATTGCCTCAGATCCCGTGGGCTCTTACCCTCATTATTAGTCTCCCATGCAAGACTTATCAAAAGTCTTGCTGAAGTCCAAGTAGACTATGTCAAATGCATTGCCCTCATCTACATACCTGGTCACCTCTTTGAAAAATTCAACCAAATTGGTCAGACATGACCTCCCCTTAACAAAACCATGCTGACTGTCCTTGATTAAACCCTGCCTCTCCAAGTGTAGCTTAATTCTATCCCTCAGAATTGCTTCCAATAGTTTCCCCATCGCTGAGGTTAGACCGACTGGCCTATAGTTCCCTGGTTTATCTCTTCTTCCCTACTTGAATAACGTTACCACATTGGCTGTCCTCCAGTCCTCTGGACATTGTCACATGAGTTGGGACATGTCCATAACTTTTTTTAAAAACTTTAATCAAATTTAAAAAAATCTACATGAAACCTCATCCCGCCCGTGGTTGGACAGGCAGGTCCATTAATTAGTTTAATTACTCTGACAAGGGCCTTAATTGGCCATTGACAGGTCAGCGGGTGCACAGCTGATTTTGCTGCCCCTGCCTTCCTGAAAATTTAGATGGGGCGCGGTGACGTCAGGAGTCGTCCCCCCCCGCCACGCACTGCCGGGAAAATCCTGCCCTTAATGTACTTGTAAAATAACTTTGGATTTTCCTTTATTTTACCTGCCAATGTTTTTTCATGCCCCCTTTTGCTCACCTAATTTCCTTTTTAAGTTCCACCCTACACATTCTGTACTCCTCTAGGGCTTCTGCTGTTTTGAGCCCTCGGCATCTGCCATAAGTTCCCTTTTTCTCTTTATCCAATCCTGTATATCCCTGGATTTGTTGGTCCCACCCTTTGTCTCTACTGGAATATGTTGGCCCTGTACTCTCCCTATTTCCTTCTTGAATGAGTCCCACTGCTCTGACACAGATTTACCTATAAGTATCTGCTCCCAGTCCACGCTGGCCAAATCTTATCTGATCTTATTGGCCTTCCCCCAATTTAGAACTCTGATTTCTGGCCCATCCTTGTCCTTTTCCATAACAATCTTGAATATAACAGAGTTATGATCACTATCTGCAAAATGCTCCCCCACTGATACCTCTACCACTTGCCCGGCTTCATTCCCTAAAATTAAGTCCAGGACCGCCCCCTCTCTTGTTGGACCTTCTACCTATTGGCTTAAAAAGCTCTCCTGGATGCATTTTAAGAATTTCGCTCCCTCTAAACTTATCACACTATGACTAACCCAATTAATGTTGGGGAAGTTGAAATCTCCTACTATTACTACCCTAATATTTTTACACTTCTCTGAAATTTGCCTACATATCTGTTCTTCTATTTCTCTCTGATTGTTTGGGGGCCTATAGTACACTCCCAGCAATGTGATGGCTCCTTTTTTGTTTTTAAGATCTACCCATATGGCTTCATTTGAGGAGCCTTCTAAGATGTCATCCCTCCTCACTGCTGTAATTGATTCCTTGATCAATATTGTGATACCTGCTCCTCTTTTACCTCCTTCCCTGTCTTACCTGAAGACCCTATATTCTGGAATATTGAGCTGCCAATCCTGCCCCTCTCTCAACCATGTCTCTGTATCAGCAATGACATCATACTTCCATGTGTTAATTTGTGCCCTCAACTCATCTGCCTTATTCGTCAGACTCCTTGCATTAAAATAAATACAATCCAACCTTGCCAAACTCCCTTCTGCCTTAACTGGCCTATAATTTCAATCCTTCCCAGACTTACTTGCTCTCTCTTCTAATTTTGGCTGAACATCTCCCCCTGCTGAACCTCCTGTCAGGATCCCAACCCCTGCCAAGTTAGTTTAAACCCTTCCCAACAGCACCACTAAACCTCCCCGCAATGATGTTGGTCCCATTCCGGTTCAGGTGCAACCCGTCTGCCTTGTACAGGTCCCACCACCCCCAAAAATGGTCCCAATGCCCCAGAAATCTAAAGCCCTCCCTCCTGCACCATTTCTCTGGGCACGCATTCATCTGGACTAACCTCCTATTTCTATACTCATTAGCGCGTGGCACCTGAAGTAATACAGAGATTACTACCTTTGAGGTCCTGTTTTTTAATCTGTTTCCTAGTTCACTAAATTCTGCTTGCAGGACCCTTTCCTGTTATTCTCCGGTACTGTTGGGAAAAATTTTCTGATCACTTGCTCTTGAAATCAAGGCATCAGTCACCTGCTTTATGCATTGGCACATCAGAGATTGACTGATTTTTTAAAAAAAAATAATTCATGGGATGTGGGCTTTGCTGGCTGAGCCAGCATTTATTGCCCATCTCTAGTTGCCCTTGAGAAGGTGGTGGTGACAACTGAGTGACATTTAAGAGTCAACCACATTGCTGTGGGTCTGGAATCACATGTAGGTCAGACCAGGTAAGAATGACAGATTTCCTTCCCTAAAGGATTAGTGGACCAGATGGGTTTTTACAACAGTGAACAGTGGTTTCATGGTCATCATTAGACTTTTAATCCCAGATGTTTATTGAATTCAAATTCCACCATCTGTTGTGGCAGGATTTGAACCCAGGTCCCCAGAACATTACCCGAGGTTTCTAAATCACTAGTCCAGTGAGAATACCACTGCACCATCACCTCCCCTGATATCACCAGGATCCCTGCCAGCAGCCTGGAAAAAGCCAAGACAAGAAACGTCCACCCCTGCTTTTTGGTGCTTCGGCTAGCACACTGTCAGCCCTGGTGCTCGGCTGGAGGTTCAACAGGAGCATGTTAAATAATTCTGTCACCAGCCCCCTAGTAAAGCAGAGCCTTTGCATGCATAATACTCCTTGAGTTTGAGGTAAATTGGTTATGATCGGTACGTGTGGTTTGCATTTGGAGTGACAAGGATTAAGCTCTCCTCTTGCAATGTGGTCTAACTTCCATGACACTATTGCCCCTCCTCCAAGTACCAGATGCACAGTGGCATTCCAAAACCCAAAACTGGCTTCCGAATCTCACTGACCCACAAAATTGCAGCAAAAACCTAAGTTGAAATTTCCGTTAAAACTCTCAGAAAGGCTCAGAACATTCCTTGTAGAGGTTACTTGTTGCTTCTGTAAGGAATTTTTGACCCAAACTTGTGACTCTGAATGACCTGTTAACACGCGGGTGGAAATTGAAAGTGGTCTCAGGAGGATGGTGTGCAAGGTGTGACTGAATCAGTCCCGTATTATCTCCATCTATGTTACATTTTCTATCCCTTTTCTGTCATGTCGCACCCCGCAAACTGGGCTGATAGCAGCGAGGAAATTGGCCTCACTGTCTTGCACCTTTAGCTCAGTTTGCAGCCAGAATTCTAACCTTTGCTAGCACTGGAGGAGCAGCCTACCCAAGTTGCCTGGTGAACCCAGAACAATATAACAATGCAATAAATGTCAGCCTCACCGGCAAAGCCGGTGCCCCAAGGATGAAGTATTTGAGAAAGTACTCTGTAATCTTCTCACAGACATTAGCAAGGACCATTCTGGAGGATGCAGTTGGCAGGGTGGTAGTGGGGAGCACCAGTTGAAGCAGAGCATGTAGGTGAGAAAGACCAAGTGATGGGTGGCAGGCGAAGAGCAGGAACGTATTGGTGCGCTGCGGTCTGCCATCGGTGACCCTCTGTTGGTCTACAATGCTGTTCGATCCATCGGTCCCCTGTGTTTGTTATGTGTGTGTATCTGGCACATTAGCCTCTGCTGTTAGACTGAAATCAGCCTGAGGCAGAAATAGTTGGATAAAGCAGAATGGAAAAGATTGGAGAAGGCCAGTCAGCATTTGTGAAGGGAAAAGGAGATTAGTATTTCAGCTGTAACAAATAATCGGTCCTTCCTTTTGCCTTTTGGCCAACATCTCATGATTCCCCAAAGCCTGTCCGCCATCTACAAGGCACAAGTCAGGAGTGCACTTGCCTGGATGAGTGCAGCTCCAACAACACTCAAGAAGTTTGACATCATCCAGGACAAAGCAGCCTGCTTGATTTGCACCCCATCCACAAACATTCACTCCCTCCACCACTGATGCACAGTAGCAGCAGTGTGTACCATCTAAAAGACGCACTTCAGGAACTCACCCAGGCTCCTTAGGCAGCACTTTCCAAACCCACGACTCTTACCATCTAGAAGGACAAGGGCAGTAGATGCACGGGGACACCACCACCTGGAAGTTTCCCTCCAAGTCACTCACCATCCTGACTTGGAAATATGTCATTGGTCCTTCATTGTCATTGGGTCAAAATCCTGGAACTCCCTTCCTAACAGCACTGTGGGTGTATCTACACCACATGGACTGCAGCAGTTCAAGAAGGCAGCTCACCACCACCTTTTCAAGGGCAATTAGAGATGGGCAATAGAGGCTGGCCTAGCCAGCGATGCCCACATCCTGTGAAAGAATCTTTTAAAAATTAAATTGGTGTTGGATCATGCTACAACAAAGATGGTGGAAGGTAAGCAAGATGGGTCTTGGGTTTTTTTTGTTCGTCCAGGAGTTCCTCTGGTTTACTTGACTGATCTGCTGTGTATTTCCAGAATTTTCTGCTTTTCTATTCAATTTACAGCATTTGCACCTTTTCTAGTCCCCGATGTTCTCAAGGTGAAGGGTCTTGTTTTGCTGCAGGCATTCTGGCTGCAGGTGAAAAGCTCTGCACGTGGCTCCCTGCTGAGCTGCAGTTACAAGGATGCAGTTGCTCCTTTACATTGGCAGGCAGGCAGGCTAAGGCCGGCTTGTGTGATCATTGGCTTATGCCAGAGGTGGCCATTGTGACTGAGGTGCTCTCTGATCTCCCTGACATCCTTCACTTTCACTGTGTTCCATTGTCAATAGGAAATGCTGAGGTGCATCCAAACTAAGTTGGTAACTTTATCTTCACTTGCTACTTATATGGGGCCCTGCAGTTTTCACTGAGATGTCCAGTGATGCATTGAGCCCCTGAGAAAGTTCATAAAGTGGAAAAAGTCCTTTTCATATGTCCGTCATTTTTTCATCTGTTACCGTTCAGCTGAATCTGTGCATCTGCTTCCTTGTGGTTTAGTGAGCACCAACAGACTTGCTGCATATTTAAAAACAAACTTTTATAAAATATTATTTTATATTTCGCTGGCAATTGTTCCAAAAGATTTATTATTGATTTAAAAAAAACAGAAATACTGAATAAATCTCTAATAAGTTCCATAATAAATAAAAATCCCTCCTTAAGAGCTTTACGCACATGAAGCTTCCCTTACTTCCTCCAAACTGGACTTTGAAAACAAAAAAAATCCCAAACCAACACAAAAAAAACATGAAATTATGATGGATACTCACTAAAATATTTCTGCAAGAGGTTACAGCATTTCACACACAGCATTTCTAGCAGCCGAAATCGAAAACAAGACATGCTTAAGGCCTATAAGGTCTACTTCCTTTCCTACCTTCCCCGTAGTTCTGCATTTGTGCAACCAGTGTGACCAATCAGGAGATCTCTCCTGCTGTCTGAGCTTAGATTTTTGCTGATGGGCTATGATTGCAGGGCCTTGGTTTTAATGTTTGAATCTGCCGTCTCTTTCTAATCAGAATCACACAGTGCAGAAGAGGCCCTTTGGCCCAGCGAGTCTTCACCGACACGTGAGAAACACCTGACCTACCTACCTAATCCCATTTACCAGCACTTGGCCCATCGTCTTGAATGTTATGACGTGCCCAGTGCTTATCCAGGTACTTTTTAAAGGATGTGAGGCAACCCGCCTCCACCACCCTCCCAGGCAGCGCATTCCAGACTGTCACCACCCTCTGGGTAAAAACGTTTTTCCTCACATCCCCCCTAAACCTTCTGCCCCTCACCTTGAACTTATGTCCCCTTGTGACTGACCCTTCAACTAAGGGGAACAGCTGCTCCCTATCCACCCTGTCCATGCCCCTCATAATAATTGGTATAATTGTAAAAACATGGTGGCTTTGTGAAAACTTCAACAAATCAAAGCAACAAGGAAGCTTATGGTTCCTCCGGAGGCCCCCTGTTTATTTATCACTGTTGACCCTTCAACTTTTACAATCAGACTGCAAAAACTGGCCAATTACCCAAAGACACTGCTGCCCACCAAAAGGAAGACACAAACATGGAAGGAAGAAACTGCACCTTAGCGATTGCCAACTCGTGGCAAGCTGTTAACTGCAGCTGAAATCAATGAACATTCCGGATGAAGTTGGGGAATGGTCCAACTGGTTCACTAAGGCTCTTTCAGGAAGGAAAGCAATTATCCTTACTTGGTTTGGCCTGTACGTGATTCCAGTGCCAAACCAATTTGGCTGACTCCTAGGCCTGAATTTTTGCTCCCGGGTCAGGAGCGCAGAGTTTGGACAATTCCCGGCTCCGCAACCCCGGCCCAGGAAAACGTGCTCCGGGTGGTTAAATTTTCATTGAAGAGCACAGGTGGGATGATTGGGAGTCTGGCCCACCAACCCTAGAAAGCGTTCTGAGGCAGCACAGGGGCTTCTGGGTGCAAAGGTGGGCTGGGTGAAAAGGCTCACCTCAGGGCTCTGGCACTGTGAAAAAAAGAAAAGAACCAAAAAACACCCCTCCAACGTTCACCCCTCCCCCTCCCCCACACACTGCCCCGGCCCCATCCATGCTAACTCATGCTCTCCCATTCACCACATATGGCCCCTCATGCACCATGCCAACCTATGTCCCTCTACCCACCCCCTATGGTCCCTCATACTCTCCATGCCAACCTAGGCCCCTCAACCCACCCCCATGGCCCATTATAGCCCCTGTGTCAACTTAGTGACAAACCATGCTTCTCATCCACTGCCCTTGCACCTTCCTTGCCAATTCACCCAGTATCCGCCATGGGCAGACCCCAGGACCCATGCTGAAATTAAATAAAGTTCTTAAGCATCTATTGATGAATTCACTATTTAAAAAACTCTCATTTATAAAAACCCATCCCTGCATTTAATTTCCTTTAATCCATTATAAGAACAAGCATTTGTATTCATAGTCCCAGTTCAAAGATATTATTAGCACTTGGAACTGTCAATCAAACTGTGAACTGACAAGGCACCCTACTGTGATAATGATAGATTGTGAAGTCAATCATGCAGCACTAATCCTGTAAAGGTAACCCTCAGGCTTATGTCAACAGACAGAGTGAAATACCAAGCACTTTTTTTCAACACTGCAGACAATTTTTTCCAAATATTTAAAGGACAGGCAATTTAAATGCGTTGTCAGCTTGACAGCTCCCTTTGACAGCAACTTTTGACAGTTCAAATGAGCTTGACAGTTCCAATGAGTTTATGCACATTTTACGCACATTCATGTCCACTTTCAACAATTCCAAAGGACATTTGACCTCTCCCAAAGGGCACCTTACCTCTCCTAAAGGTGTCCTGGGACCATATCCAAAAGGGTACCCTAACTCTCCATAGAACTCTGGTAAGTTTAGACTTTCTCCCACCGGGTCCAATATTTCCTACTCCCTCCTTATGAAAATCAAAGGCAGTTTCACTTCAACAGGTACAGCTGCTTCTGAGCCATCGATGTGCAAAGTTCGATCCACTCCCATTCTCCCCCATCTGCGATAATGGTGGGGGCCGTGTTCAGGGCGGGACTTCAGGACTCGGGCCTCCAGAGCCATCTTCGCAATGGTGGTGAGCATCTCCATCTGTGCGAAAATTCAGGTGCTTTAGCCGCCACTCGGTTGTATTAAAGTGCTACAAACACAGATTGTCATGGCTCAAGAAGAAGATCCACCATCACCTCCTGAGGACAACGAGAGATGAGTGGTGATTACCAACAATGCCCATTATCCTGAGAATGAAATTTTAAGAAAATGGAAAGATGCTGGCACTGACCACATTAGTGTATGTAAAGTGGGGTCAGTTTTACCTCAGGATGGGTTTAATACAGTGCAAAGTACAAGAGTGCCCTATCTCAGAAGTGCTGCCTTCAACCACTTATGCAACTGGGCTGGGGAATTGCCTATAACAGCTTCACTTATTGCACCATGCCAGAATATTATTTATGCTTTTTTGGCTGGGCCATTTAATTGGTTTAAGAGTTGCCGCAGAGAGAAATAGTTTTTATTACTTCATACTGAATAGCAGAAACAGTCATAAGTCTTCAGCCAGTGTTATGAGAAGGCAATTGAATTGAAAATAGTTAGTTATAAATTACTGCAAGAATATTAGTGGATGCACTAATGCTTTAGTATGGCAATTGTGTGTCCGCTATTTTAACACAGGCATTAAGATCTTAAATTATATGGGTTAATTCCCCTGTTAAAACAATGGGCAGAAAATTATCATATGAATGCACTTAAAGGCTAGTTTTGCAATCCCATACTCCCAGTAATGTTCAAAGTGGGTGTGGGCCAGAGGTAGTGCTCCAACACTGTGGGCCTGATTCTCCAGTGCGTGCTCTCTGTGAGTCTTGCTCCTTCTGTGAGTGGCATCACAGAATTAGCCCTTGAAAGTTTGTTCACTATAATATCACCAACGCTGATTTCTGGGCCATTCACTAACTACAAAAGCAGGGCTTATGGGCTCAATGAGACATGCAATTTTACATTTAAACTGAATATGACAGGAAAAATATAACAAAAATAAATACTGGCTTCCATTTGTACAAGGTTAGACTAACACCACAGATGGAATTAGTAGCTGAAATGCCCAAGCATTTTATTGGGATTCCGTATAGACAACTGCACATCTTGCACCATGTATGAACTAATGGTTTCAATAAAATGACACCTGGATCCTACCTGGCCAGCCAAACTGAAAGTAGCATCAAAAACAAACAGATTTTGTCACTATTGTGACTTTGGTTTGCAGCATTTTTGACTGCAGAGAGGCTCCACTGTGACACTGTGACCTATTGCCTTCCTGTAGTGTCACAGCTGACCAGAAAAAGCCTGAATCCTTGGGAGTTGCTTCCTTTCTGGGGCCCGGCCCTCTCTCAAAGCAAAGCTCAGGTGGGCTATGAAGCTCCTTGTGCCTCACTGTCTATTTGACTCACATTTCAGACACCCTGCCACTCCAATGAGTGTTACAATAGTGTCCAGGAGCTCACACATGAATTGCTTCTCACTCCTAGGACATCATGACTGATTTGTTAAGCTTTCTATCTCTTGCCCTGTGCTCTCTGACCTACATTAGCTCCTGGCAGTCAAGCAACATCTTGATTTTAACATTCTCATCCTTGATTTCAAATCGTCCCTCCCTATCTCTGTAACCTCCACCAGCCCCACAACCCTCCAAGATAACAGCACTCCTTCAATTTTGGCCTTTTGAGCAGCCCCAATTGGTGGCTGTGTCTTCAGTTGCCTAGGTCTCAAGCTCGGAATTCTCTTCCTGAACCTCTCTACCTCGCTTTCCTCCTTTAAAACATTCCTTAAAACCTATTTAACAAAGCATAATATCTAATATCCCCTTATGTACCTCAGTGTCATACTTTGTTTTAAATGTTCCTGTGAAGCACTTTGGAGCATTTTATTTTGTTAATGGCTCTATATATAATATATATATATATATATACACACACACAATATATATTGTATATATTGTATATACACACTGTATATTTATGTCGTTATTGTTTGTGCCTGATCCTGAGGAAGTCTAATGGGGTCACGAGGGGGGAGGGAATTAAAGAAGGGCACCAGTGGTGGAAGGGCTGCTGGCTATAATTAGTACCAGCTTGCAGGAGGGGAAAGATTTGGCAGTCACACCACGGGCCTGCACTGATGGTGGAGTCGCTAAGCCTCAGCTCTCTTGCAGACTGTCTTAAGCTACTGCATCAAAGGTTACAGATGTGGATATCAGGGAAGTACAGGGAAGTGGGATCAGAGTAGGAAGCTCCAGTTGAAGAGTTACACTGTCACAAACCCAGTGTCCTCCTCCTGCCCTGTAATTTCTAAGACTCTATGAGGATGCAGTGAGTGTACCTTAACATAACCAGAGCATGGGTTTCTTCTTGTGGTGGACACATACAAGAAGCCCTCTGAATATTTTTTAGTTAACTGTACACAGGAGAGATTGCTGCCCAAGTATTGCAACTTTGCCTGAAAATTAAGGCAGTGAAAATAAAGAGTGCCAGGATAAACAGAATCATTTACAATGGATTTTCTGTAATCTCTTCACTCCCGAGAGTTGCCATTGATAGTACAGATGAATATTGACATAAATATTGGGACTATCATTCATACTTTAGTTCTGCATCATTGGACGTGCTTGTCTTTTGGATGAGACGTTAAACTAAGGCCCCATCTCTCCTCTCAGGTAGATGTCAAAGATGTCATATCATTATTTCGAAGAATAGCAAGGGAGCTTTGGGACGTGCTGGGGCCATGAAAAGTGCTATTTAATTCAGATCTTTCTTTCTTTAGTCATTATTACCTTTGAATATGGCGATGGTGCCACAACACAACTGTTTGGAGATATTCTGAGCTGTTGTCACTGTTTGTGATGGAGAAATGTAGAGCTGCTGTGCTAATATTACAGTTGGACTATATTTAGGTCAATTTATTACAAGCAGAACGTACTATCATAAAAACATTTTCTGCATCTTGCAAGCCTTTTTCTCCTGAGGCACTATCAGAACAGGAAACACATTTGTATGGTACTTCACAATCCATTTCATTTTAAATAAACAGCCACACTATAAAGAGATTGTCTGATGACTCATTAAGGGCTCTCCACCAACAAACATTAACATCCTCTTCAAAGCCATTGATTGATTAAACAGGTGGCACAGTAGGTGCACCATCACATACCAAACATTGGAGTGTTGTTTCAGAACAGCTGTGTATACAAACAAACAATTTAAAGAGCATCCTCCACAGATGGGACCTCGGAGAAGTTTTGTACTTAACATCTGATTGATCTGTGGACTACAACAACGGAGGGAGATAGGAGTAAAAACAAAAAAACTGTGGATGCTGGAAATCCAAAACAAAAACAGAATTACCTGGAAAAACTCAGCAGGTCTGGCAGCATCGGCGGAGAAGAAAAGAGTTGACGTTTCGAGTCCTCATGACCCTTCTTAGCTCTAACAAGTGACACCTCAACTCACTTGGAATATGCCAATGCCATCAAGTTCTTCCATGAACTGTGAATCAGGAGTGCAGATAATACACATGGCCACTGGGAGTATTTGTTTAAGGTTTAGATAGATAGGATAGATAAGGTAAAGTAGATAGATAAGGTAAAATAGATTAGATAGGTAGATTAGATAGGTAGATTAGATAGGTAGATTAGATAGATTAGATAGATAGATAGATGGATAGATAGATAGATAGACAGATAGTTGGATTAGATAAATAATTGATTCACTGAAAAAGCATCATGACGACAGGTTCCCAAATGTGGTGATGTTACAAATAAACAAGTAATCATAATTTATAAAATGAAAAACTTTGACAGCATGTCGCTTTTGTCAGCCATACTCAAGTTCTGTACTATCAAATGGCTATTCATAATTCATAACAATATAGACAATCATTAAATTAAAAATAAAATATAATAAAATAGTTGCACACTTATGAACATTTAAATATACAAATAATTATGATAGGTTGCAAAATGCATCTCGTTAATTTACAGAATAAAAATGAAAGGTCTGCTACACTCTGTACTTTGTATTAATGTCCATAGATCACATTGTCAGGTCAAGTTCATTAAATTCTTGATTATTTACATACTATTTATAAGTTTTATAAACTAGGAATTTTGGCTGTCTCACGGTCTAGTTGTTCCATATCTTATTTGTGAAAGGGTTAGTTTTCTCCTTAATTCGTCACACATTTACTTTTGTGTGGTTGTGTTAAGAGGTATTGGCAATGAACTTGTGGCTTTCAAAGGGGAATTGGATAAGCCCCTGAAGAAAAAAAAAGTGCTGGGTTACAGGGAAAGGGTGGGTGTGTGAGATTAGCTGATTTGCTTTTTCTGGGAGCTGGCATGGACATGACAACCTCCTTCTGTGCTGTAACCATTTTAGGATTTGTTTACGGTACAGGTAGTAGGAATATTTCTACATTCTTTATCAGAGTTTTTTTATTCTTTCATGGGATGTGGGCACCTCTGGCTAGGCCAGCATTTATTGCTCTTTCCTAAATGCCCTTGAAAAGGGTTTGGTGAGCCGCCTTCTTGAAGCACTGCAGTCCATGCAGTGTAGATACACAGTGCTGTTAGGAAGGGAGTTCCAGGATTTTGACCCAGCGACAGTGAAGGAACAGCGATATATTTCCAAGTCAGGATGGTGTGTGGTTTGGTGGGGAACTTGCAGGTGGTGCTGTTCCTATGCATCTGCTGCCCTTATCCCTCTGGGTTGTAGTGGTTTGCGGGTCTGGAAGGTGCTATCGAAGGAGGCTTGGCAAGTTGCTGCAGTGCCTGTTGTAGATGGTATACACTGAAGCCACTGTGTGTTGGAGGTGGAAGGAATGAATGTTTAAGGTGGTGGATGGGGTGCCAAGCCATCGGGCTGCTTTGTCCAGTTTTAAACATGAAAGAAATTGGATATTGACTTGAAAACATAAAATTGCAATGCTATTGGGAAAGAGCGAGGCTGATTCTAATTCTAGAATCTTCCAGTGTATAAGCTGGTCATCTACCCATCACATCTGCACCAGTGGTTTTCTCTACACGAACCACTTTTCCTGCTGGTTCTTATATTATTCCTCTTTTCAAGCAACCAACTAATTACCTTTGAAAAGAATATATGGATTGCTTCAATAAAGGTTTGTAGTGGAGAATTGCACATTCCAACTGCCCTATGGGGAAAGTTTTTTCCCAGCCTCCCCCATAATTCTTTAATCATATTTAAACACCTACCTCGCTTCTTGAAGCAGAACGATACCAAAATGAACATCCAAGCACAGAGGAGTAAATCAAAAGCCATTTGAATAGAGCTGAGATAACACAGATGAAGCAACTGGGAGATAGGTTAATGAGGGGCAAAACAAAATACATAGAATTTGCTCTCGAAACAAAGGCCACACTAACATTAGGAAGTGATTCCTGAGGTAAACATAATTTTATTATTTAATAAATGTACCAAGGGACACACCTGGAAACTGTAACCAGCCATTTAGTATCAGCTATAGGGAAAAATCAATGATTCTAATTGTGGTTTCTTGCTCCTATTTTAATCGCTTCACCATTGAGGGTCCTACGCCAGCTGTTTAGGGGTTCTGGAATATCCTCCCTAAACCTCTCGGTCACTTCACCTCATCTCCTCCTTAAAGATTTCCCCTTAAAGCTGACCTTTTAGAGTCAGCCTTTGGCTGCCTGCCCTAATATCTCTTCATGTGACTTTGTGTCGTTAAGCTTGATAATCGTGCTTTGGGAAGTTTTGCTGTGTGTTAGAAAGGCTATATAGGTGCAGGTGGTGTTATTGTAATGCAGAAAGGCCTCGAAAAGCTTTGTAATGAGTAGTCAGGACAGGAAGTCCACGTTAAATTAACTCACTCGAGTTCGTCAAAGGAACAAGGACACTGCAGTAGATGTTCAAGGAAACATAAGAAATAGGAGCAGGAGCGGGCCTTACAGTCCCTCTCCACCATTCATGGCTGATCTGATTGTGGCCTCAACTCCACTTTCACGCCTGTCACCCTGTAATCCTCGAGTCCCCTTTGTTCAAAAGTCTGTCCATCTCAACTTTGGCATATACTCATTGACTCACCCTCCTGGGGTAGAGAATTCCAAAGATTCTTAACACTGAGAGAAGAAATTCCTCCTCATCTCTATCTTAAATGGGCAACTCCTTATTCTGAAACTGTGCCCTTCTAGTTCCACATTCCCCCACAAGGGAAAACATCCTCTCAGCAGCAATCCTGTCAAGCCCCCTCAGAATCTTGTCTGTTTCGATAAGATCACCTCTCATTCTTCTAAACACCAATGAGTATGGGCCCAAGCTAGTTTTCAAAAGAACATTTAATTCCCGATTGGAGATCAGTGGTTACAGTCGCATCAAACGTACAGCACAAGAACAGGCCATTTGGCCCAAGTGGGCCGTACAAGCTTCCTTCAACCCTACCTCATCCAATTCTATCAGCATATCTTCCTAAAGGTGTGGAAAAGGTATGAAAAAGGAGCAAAGGAACAGCAGGTAAGTGGAAACCTCTCAAACAGCAACATAGGTCATTGTAACTCTTTTGAGTAAACCAAGTAAACTAAATGAACAAAATTAGGGACAAAGTAAACAGCAGCCCCTTAAAGGGAAACTGCAAAAAACAAAGACAAAATTTAAAGGAAACTTGCAAACAATAAACAAAAATATGATTAACAGGGTCAATAAACACCCCAGTCCCTGCGGTGCCCACCGAGCATGGAAGGCCTCGACAGTGTTAGCAGACACTGCATAGGTCATTGTAGCTGCTGCAGTCAAATAAAGAACAGTAAATTTGGAAGCAGGTTAAGAATTGGCTTTAATCCTGCTGTTTTTAAGATTCTTTTACATCTGTTGCAAAGTCTAGTGTATGATAGAGGGACCAAGACTTTCACTTATGCATATTCACAGGTCAACATGGGGTATTTGCTTGTGCTGAGTCAGAGGTTATGCTGTTGTGAAGAGAGGACTCACTGTTTGAAGGTCAGGTGTGTGAAATCATATCATGGGCACAACTTACTAATTATAGGCCAACATTGGCAATGTGATTTATAGCTATTGAGATCAGGGTGGTTTTCAAATAGATGACTTGATCCTAGAATAAGAAACTATAAATTGCACTGTCACTGCTTGCTTTTTATAAATAAACAGTCTAGATTTTAAAGCAAAGAAATGAATGTCTGTAATTGGGGCCAATTCTGGTGTTTTATGCATAAATAACACTGGGAATATAACTTAGAGGCTGGCAGATGGTGGATTTGGGATGGGGAGCATTGGGAATAAGAAGGGTGGGAGTGGGATTTTATTGGATCAGAGCCCAGCAGTAAGGGAGCACATGGGGGTGAGGGGGTGGTCGGGGTGGGGGGATGCCTGTCAGTGGATTGAATGGCAGCATCTGTTAGAGGGGATCTATTAGAGGGGATGTGAGGAAGAATTTTTTCACCCAGAGGGTGGTGGGAATCTGGAACTCACCGCCTGAAAGGGCAGTAGAGGCAGAAAACCTCATAATATTTAAGAAGTATTTGGATGTGTACTTGTGATGCCATGGCATACAAGACTATGTGCTGGAAAATGGGATTAGAATAGTTAGGTATTTGTTTGATTGGCACAGACTCGATGGGCCAAAGGGTCTTTTTCTGTGCTGTAGATCTCTGTGACGCAATGACTCTAAGAATTCCCCAGAGTGGAAGGCAACTGGAACAGTAAAGCAGCTCGGGTGAAAGTGGATATGGGTTGCCAACTGTGGTTGGCTGTTGTCCTGGAAATTTCATCACATGACCTTCCCTTGCCAACCGCTCAACCCAGTTAAACAACCTTTCCTTATCCCACTCCACACCTCCCAATCCCTTACCACCAGAACTTCTTTTAGCAACAGGCAGGAATGAAAAATACACCATTTTTTTTGATGTCCCTATAATTTTTCTCTCTGGTTGCTAAGGGCAGGATTAATTCCTGGAAACGGCAAGGCAATCCAGGAGGGTAGGCAACCATGCAGTGGCAGTGTTTTTTTGTCTGAATGGGGGCAGAAATTCTTTGGGTGCCTGAATTCAGTCAAGTACCCAGTGCCAGTGAGGACCACATGCCAGAACCGACGGGCAAGAAGATCAAGCAAGATTAGTCCGTTTCGGCTATCAGGACATGACCAGGATGCAGGAGGAGCTTATCATTACCCCAAGCAATTGTACTTTGGTCCTGAGGAGGGTGAAGGTTGTCTATTCAGGGACACCAACACAGTTGAGTCAGAAGTTGGGGAGGGAGGATAAGGCAGTAGGGCAGCCACATCTGGAGTTCTGTACACGGGATATCCAGGCATTGGGAGCAATGCAAAGAGGGGCGACCAGACTTGATCTCCAGCCTGTGGCATCTGAACTACGAGGAAAGGCTTAAGAGCTTGGGATTGTTTACTAGAAGGGAAAACTCAGGGGAAATATTATTCAAGTGTTCAATGTGCTTAAGGGAATGAATAAATTGAATTACAAAAGTAGATTTGAGTTCACCAAAACCAGTCAGCCAAGGCTCAACCTTTGACAGCGGAAGGTTAACTAGTTTAGGTTTAATGAGTTTATGCCAAGATTGGGGAATGTGCAGAACAGGTTTTTTATTCTTTCATAGTATGTGGATGTTACTGGCAAGGCTAGCATTTATTGCCCATCCCTAATTGCCCTTGAGCTTCAGAGAGCAGTTAACAGTTAACCACATTACTGTGGGTCTGGGTCAAATGTAGGCCAGACCAGGTAAGGATGGCAGATTTCCTTCCCTAAAGGATATTAGTGAACCAGATGGGTTTTTACAACAAACGATGAATGGTTTCATGGTCGTCATTACTGAGACTTGCTTTATATTCCAGATTCTTTTTATCTATCAATTGAATTTTTAAAAATTAATTTACAGGATGTGGGCTTCACTGGCTAGGCCAGCATTTATTGCCCATCCCTAGTTGCCCTGGAGAAGGTGGTGGAGAGCTGCCTTCTTGAACTGCTGCGGTCCCTTTGCTGTAGATACACCCACAGTGCTGTTAGGGAGGGAGTTCCAGGATTTTGACCCAGCAACAGGAACAGCGATATATTTCCAAATCAGGATGGTGAGTGGCTTTGGGGGGGGGGATCTTCCAGGTGGTGGTATTTGATCTGCTGCCCTATCCTTCTAGATGATAGTGGTCTTGGGTTTGGAAGGTGCTGTCTAAGGAGCCTCGGTGAGTTTCCACAGTGCATCTTGTAGATGGCACACACTGCTGCTACTGTGCATTGGTGGTGGAGGGAGTGAATGTTTGTGGATGGCGTGCCAATCAAGCAGGCTGCTTTGTCTTGGATGGTGTCAAGCTTCTTCAGCATTATAGGAGCTGCACTCATTAATTAATTGAATTTAAATTCCACCAGCTGCCATAGTGGGATTCAAACCCATGTCCCAGGGTGTTAGCCTAGGCCTCTGGGTTACTAGCCCAGTGACATTACCACTATGCCACCATCTTCCCAGTTGGAGTTACCTCGGGACACAGATAATGTGGAATAGTTTAAAGGAGGATTGGACAGATATTGGGCAGTGTGGTCAATCAGTTTCTGGGACAATAATGGATTGCAATGTCCTTTCTGGTCCTGTATATTCTCAGGTTTTCTAGCTTCTCTGTGGTTGTTATTCTCCCTCTATTTCTCTCAACATTGATTCCCGACTTGCTTGTATAGATTAAGGTTGATTTGCCATGAGTAACATCTGGTCTGTATTTGCATCACATGTTCTGCCTAAGTGAGATACATTATGACGTGTCAACTCTAGAATGAAGTTACTATTTGCCTAGTTTAAGGAGGTCCTCATGGTCTTAATCCTTTTCTGCTGGAAAACCTTGGTAAGAGGCCAAGATCAATACAATGCAGCAGAGCACCGAGGTTGGAAAGAGAAGATAAGGTAACAAGAATTAATGCTTTAGTGATGTGAAATTTGAGTTTTAAAAGTCACATCATTTCAGGAGAAATAGAAGCCAGATGAAGGTAGAAAGCTTTGTATTTTTGTGGTACTAAGAAAGAACTAGAGGAATATAAAGTGCATCAGCAAAGCATTTACAGCTCAGGTACAGGAGGAGAGAGTTGGCTCCATTACAGCCTGTTTTGTCCCTTTTTATTTGATCAGTACTGTTATATAGGCATATATAAAGTAGACATGTCAAGGAAGGTTGTAATTGGGAAAAAGCTAGTCTTGAGGTGACAAAGGATCATCTATTAGACACACACCTTTCCCTTGCATCTGGACCAGAACTGAGGTGAGATGTCTGCATATATAGGGCGGAATTTTATGCCAGCGGGATTTTATGGTCCCGCCGAAGTCAATGGACTTTTGAACAGCCCACTGCATTTTACAGCCCTGCCACGGCCGAAATGGGGCCGTAAGATTCTGCCCATAAGAGCTGATTTAGCCAGTTCCTTTCTGCTGCAGTGTCTAACACTGGCTGAATTACATCTAATCACATCGAGTGTACAGCATAGAAACTGGCCACTCTACCCAACTGGTCCATGCTGATGTTTATACTCCATGTTATTTATTATTTAGTGAATGCAAATCCCTGAAGCCAAGCAATAGTCTCCTCATTTGCTGAATTTAAGGTGACTTAGTCTGCCACTTATTTTGTAGAGGGGACACTCCTCGGTAATATTCAGTGCTGTTTGTGTCTTTCCATAAGTGCAAAAGGGGTTTGTACTGAGGCCCCAGCAGTGGAGATTGGCTGCATAGGGGCCTTGTCCTGTCCTGAACCTGTCTAGCAAGGACCACTCTTGCTGTGGCAGTTAAAACCTGCCATTCGACAAATGGGGTTTGTCACAAGGAACTTGTTAGTGACTTCCCGTTTTCCCTATTCCTCCATCCAAAGGATGTCCGCTCGTAGATTTTGCTTAGGAAGGATGCTCCAAATGGGGGCGTCGAGATGGAAGGCGGGTAGTAGGTGGGTTGAGCAGGTCATCATGGAGTGGTGAGTGAGGTGCAGCACAGATGGTTTCAACAAGCTTCCAGGTTTACATCTGTCGGCAGTGGATGTGTGGCGGAGTGATGTTTGCAAGCATAGGAAGCCAGAGAGGTGATGTTGAGTGGAGAGTTCCAGTTATGATTTGCATGGTTACATTCAGTTAAGTGTCCACAAGATGTGTGTGCCAGGCAGGTGTACAATACTCTGCTGCGGAGTATGATAGGGCAAGTGCTGAGGTCCACAATGTTGTGGCAGCAGCACCCCACATAGATCCAGCAAGTTTGATTTGTAGGTTTTCTCTGGTTTTGACCTTTGCTGCCTTTTTCTTCAAATGTTCCAGGAAGGACAGTGTCTGTGAACGTTGTACGATTATTTAAAAAGGGTGCAAGGTTTAGGCCAGAAAATTATAGGCCGTTCAGTCTGACTTCAGTGGTGGGCAAATTATTGGAAACAATTCGGAGAGACAGGATAAACTCAGTTCGAAAGGCACAGATTGATCAAAGACAGTTAGCATGGTTTGGTTAGGGGAAGATTGTGTCTTATTAACTTAATAGAATTTTTTGAGGAAGTAACAAGGAGGATTGATGAGGGTAGTGCAGTGGATATTGTCTACATGGATTTTAGTAAGGCATTTGACAAGGTCCCACAAGGTGGACTGGTCAGGAAAGTGAGATCCCATGGGATACAGGTGAAGGTGGCTGGTTGGATCCAAAATTGGCTAAGTGACAGGAAACAAAGGGTAATGGTGGATGAATGTTTTTGCAAATGGAAAACAGTTTCCAGTGATACTCCACAGGGCTCAGTGTTGAGGCCCTTCTTGCTTGTCGTCTATACTAATGATTTAGACTTAAATGTGGGAGGCATGATTGACACAAAAATTGGTCGTGTAGTTGATAGTGAAGAGGATAGCTGTTGACTCCAGAATGATATCAGTGGTTTGGTTGAGTGGGGAGAGAAGTGGCAAGTGGAACTCAATCCAGAGAAGTGCGGGGTAATACATTTGGGGAAGGCAAACAAAGCAAAGGAATACTCAATAAATGGGAGGTTATTGAGAGGGGTTGAGGCAGTGAAAGACCTTGGAGTTCATGCCCACAGGTCCTTGAAGGTGGCTGGACAGGTGGACAAGGTGGTCAAGAAAGCATATTGAATACTTTCCTTTATTGGGCATGGTATTGAATACTAAAGCAGGAATGTAATGATGGAACTGTATAAAATGCTAGTTAGGCCACAGTTGGAATTTTGTGTACAATTCTGGTCACCACTTTACAGGAAGGATATAATTTCTCTGGAGAGTGTGCAGAGGAGATTTCTAAGAATATTGCCAGGGCTTGAAAGTTGCAGTTATGAGGAGAGATTGGATAGGCTAGAGTTGTTTTCTTTAGAACAGAGGAGGCTAAGGGGTGACCTAATTGAGGTGTTCAAAATTTTGAGGGGCCTAGATATGGTAGACAGGAAAGATCTGTTTCCCCTAGCTGAGGGGTCAATTACCATGGGGCATAGATTTAAGGTGATTGGCAGAAAGATTAGAGGGGACATGGGGAAAAACTTTTTCACCCAGAGGGTGATGGGCATCTGGAATTCATTGGCGGGTGTTGGGCAGGGGCAGGTGCGAACCTGATCAGCACCCTGGATTGGCGACATGCCATCATTTTACATGGGCGGGCCAATTAAGGCCCACCCAGCGTGATGCTTGACCGGAAGTGCTGAGCGCTCCCTATGCGGGCGGGGGGGTGATTCCCTGAGAGGTTCCCTGTGCTCTTTCGCGAATGCACGTGGAAGAGCGCAGAGATTTCCCTGAGGCATGGAGATGCCTCAAGGAGACTTGTTTCAGTGCTAAAATTTTAAATGAAGGTTTTTAACACTTACAAAACATGTCCCCTCATGTGACACTATCACATGAGCTGGGACATGTCAAAGAATAAATGCATACATTTTTATTAGATTTTAAAACACTTCATGAAACCTCATCCCGCCCATGGATGAGGTTTCATGAAAAACGTGAAGGCCGCCTGGGCTCTTTGCCTGCCTGTCAACCTTAAGGTTGGATGGATAGCTCATTAAATTGAATTAATTAAGTTTTAAATGGCCGTTGACAGTTCGGCTGCGCGCCCGCCGAACTGAAAATCTAAATGACGATTGTGATGTCGGGACGCCCGCCCAACGTCACCGTGCGTCATTTTACACATCGATGAGTGGGCCCCGCCCCCGCTTGCCAATGGGAAATTTCTTCCCACTGCCTAAGTTGGTGGTTGAGGCTGAAAGGCTCAACTCATTGAAAAGGTACCTGAATCTACGTCTGAAGTGCTGGAACCTGCAAGGCTATGGACCGGCTGCTGGAAAGCAGGGTTAAGATGGGTGCTTAGTTTCTTTCTTTTCTTATGGCCAGCGCAGACATGATGGGCTGAATGTCTTCCCTCTGCACTCTAGCTTTTCTATGGTTCTACCTAGAGTCACTCCCAAGTATTGTAGGGTTCGGATCATGCTTTAGTCTCTGGCCATCCCATGTAAATATGTAATTCTTTTTGGCACTGGCTCCACATGAGCTCCTTCCAAACCTACTTTATCTCTGTGTCCTTTTATTCTTTTGTTCCCCTTGTGTTTATCTAGCTTCCCGTTAAATGCATCTATGCTATTCACCTCAACTCTCCTTGTTCCACATTCTAGCCATTTGGGTAAAGGACTTTCTCCTGAATTCCCTATTACATTTATTGATGACTATCATATATTAAGGCCCCCAGTTTTTATACTTCCAATTCCACATTGTTTACGGAAATGATGAACAACCGTGGTCCCAGCGCCAATCCTTAAGGGACAGCATGAAATTGAGGAACAGGAAAAGGCCAACTGGCTTACTAGGTCTGCCCCACAGGTTTACTATTTATTGAAGTTCTGAGATGGAAACCCTACAAAGAAGCTAGAAAACTTACTGTTCTTAATTGAGTCTGTCTGTGTTCCTCCACAAATCACCGGGTTGACGGGGGTCCAGTCCACATCCTTGTTTCACGGGGCACCCCGGCGCTGGAATGCCCAGTAACCAAACTTCAAGGAAACAAGGTCAGGGATGCTCCCTCCTGTTTCATTAATATGGCCTCCCCTGCCAAAAAAGACCTGGAAATCCCTGACTAATGTAAAAACGATAGAGATGGATCAAAATAGATCTTCACCATTTTCCCTAACCTTTGTGCCCATGGAAACAGGCTTTTGCAAGGACATAAGTCAGGAAAACGAACCTTATTGAAAGTTTGTTCAAAATGTGGACGGAACTGTGCTCATAGTGAATTCAGAGTTGTTAAGACAAAGAGTCTTTGGCATAAAAACAGAAATCAGAGGCAGCTTTGGTATTTGAGATCATAAACAACAGTGACCCTGAAGTTCCTTAAGAGTGTTCCACAAAATGAGTGTCAACTTCAGAGTCTCATTTTACTTTTTGGACAAAATTTTTCACTCAGCAGCTGGGTGCACGCCTGACCCACTCGAGTGTGAAATGACGTGCGTTGACCTCGGCCAAGCGTGCCCATGTCAACACGCAGTGGCACAATAGTTCATCGACAATTAAATGGCCTTTTAAGGCCATTAAACAATCAATTAACCTAAATTTTTTACTGCCCGTCCAACCTTGCGGTTGGCAGGCAGGCAAAAAGGCTGAGCGGCCTTTGCATTTTTTTAGAAACCTCATTCATGGGCGGGATGAGGTTTCCAAAAGCAAATAAAACTAAAATAAAAGTTTTAAAATTTAATTAATAACTTGCCCCTGCTCAAGTGACTGAGTCACATGAGGGGACATGTTTTATTACATTTTCCAAATCTTTCTTTTTTTAAAAAAGTGCTTCATCTCCCTGAGGCAGCTCTGTGCCTCAGGAAGATTTTCAAGCGCTCACTCGTGCGCGTGCGTGAAGCTCGCACTCGGCTTGTTCGCCCTCCACCCTCTGACCCCCCAACCACCCCCCCCCCCCCCCCCCCCCCGGCACAGGCAGCACTCGGCACTGCCGCTCACATTTCACACTGGACAAGCCTTCATTGTTCCACCAGCATGAAATCACCTTCCACCCCTGATCGCAGGTGGCGGTCAGCTTCCCAACCATCCCCGCCCGCCCCCACCGAGCCCCCCCGCCAAGAGCAAAACTCTGCCAATTATGAGCAGGAAGAGGCGGAAGATGAACAGGAAATGCAGGATGTTGATTCCTATCTGTGAAGTGCATTGGGATGTCCTGTGGATGTGAAGAGATCCTATACTGTCCTGTCCTTCACAATTAGTTGAATGACAAATTATTATGGGGACAAGTAATGGGTCAATAAATGATCAACTCACACGTTAGTCTAGCCACTTACTGTGGAATACTAACATCTATGACTGAAATTCCTTTCTTTACTGTTTCAGTGATAAGAAGTGCTTAGCATGAAAGAGGAATAAAGGAAGAGTGTTTATACAGTGTATTTTCAGCTTGGGAGGAACAAAAGAGAAATGTTCAGGGGAGTACTGAAGATAGAAATTACTAATAACATAGAAAATGACAAGTGTGGTTGCTATGAAGAGAATGTTTGGGCTGAGGATGATAGAAGCATTGCCTATTAGTCAGTAAACGTTTGTTGCATCATGCGCAGAATTAGGAATTAGAATAACCTCCAAAGTAGAGAAGCAACATTCTAGAGTTGGACAGAATCAGGCTGAGGTTCATGCTTATTTTGCTTTATCTCAAGGTGCTCTGTATTCCAGTTGATGGCCCACCTTCTAATTTCATTCATGTAGGATCTCCTGGCACCTTTCCCTCTTACTTTGTTCCCTCTCCACATCGATGACTTTACCTACTCACATTTAATCCTATCCCCCAACACTCATCAACTTCCCTCGGATTGTAAACCCTGTCACAACACAATAATGGAATCACTAAATCTTCACCACCTCCTTTCAATTCGTTTCAATAATGGGTCATCAATTATGCTAAAGTGGTGCAGTGAGGAATTTTAGGCCAATATGGTAAAGGCATTTGAACACGTGTAACTATAGGGTCTGTGACCTTAAGTGATATTTGGTCTTATAGAATCGGTACTGCCAATACAGAGAGGGAAAGTTTTAAAGAGTTGACCCTCTCATATTTTATTGTAATGAGTCTTCAGGTAATACTGAATTAATCTTGGCCTATAGACTAACACACAATGTGGCATACATCAGCTAATATGGCTGCATGCATATGGAAGCAGTACAGTTGGTGCTGATAAAACATCACTAACAAACAAGCTGTGATTCAATGTGATCTCTGTAATCTAATTTACTATATATTACTTCTCCTGATTTCATATTTAGCCTGACATATGAGCCAAGTGCAAAGAAACCTAATCAAGTAGAATTTTTGACAAGCGTTCTCCCATTCCCCTGCTGGAACATCGGCAGAAGATCTGTGGAAACACCGGTTACACAGCGTAAATGGCTTTGCATTTTCCACTACACCTATTGTGTACGAACGACAGGCAGGGACAGACTATCCAGCCTGTCCCACTGTCATGATTCTTGAAGCATTGTAATTAAACATCTTTTACCCAACTGCAGCCATGTAATCTCCTGGGAGAGACAAAAATATATAAAAAGCCAAGGTCAGTGAGAAAAAAAAATCTCCCTTATTTAACTACATTTTTCATAGTTAAACTATAATAATAGTTGCAAACAGTTTCACACCATGTCGTGTCGGATTGCTTCTTTAACAATCTACAGCAAAGTAGTGCAATAGAAATTAAAATTTAAAAAATTCTTAGAAATAAATCAGATTACATAAGAAGCGGGCTTGTCAGATAATAGAAACCTGGGTCTGGTATCAGGTTTAGAAAACTTTGACCTATTTGATAGTACATGGAGGATGAAGACTTGGTTTATAGTATTTTAAATCATAGTGAAAGGAACTCTGTTGTTTACTGAAAGGACATTACAAATGTTGCCAGACTCAACATCTTAAATTACAGTGAAAGATTTTGCAACAGAGGTCTGGAGACTCAATGTCTGGCAAAGATTAAAAGACTCACAACTGTATTGTGAAATTTAAATGGAAAGTTATAGGTTCAATGGGCTCCCATATATTCAGCCTGTCCCACACTGTGAATAACTGGACAGTGTAACAATATATGTACATGCATGAACATTAAACCCTCATGCCAAACATAGAGAGAAAACAAAAGGTGTTTGGAATGTATTTCTAGCTTTTCTTGTGCCAGCCTTATGACCTATAGCTAGCTAAAACATGTTTGGGCAGAAAAGGATAAAAATGATCTCAAAATTTACAAATAGTGTATTTTTCCGATGAGTGGGGCCTCTAACATAATCACGAATTGCAAGAACATGGAATTCTAATATAGAGATTTGCCTGGCTGCTTTCGGGAAAGAATTTAATTTGTCCACAAATTTAAGATATTCACGTGAATTTCCCATTTCTGGGCCTCCATCTGTTGATGACATTTACCAGGGAACTGAAGGTAGTTTTGCTAGATGGAAAGTCATGGGCTGCCAGTGTATGATTTCAGGTGAGGTGGGAGTGGACCTATTTGCGATGCCTTACCCACTGCGGAGTCGCTTGCTGACGTTCACACAGGCTGACTTGGCAAACACTGACCAACAGCTTCAAAAAGGTCGGCACCAAACACCCCCCAAACCCCCAGGAAGAGCTGATCCTTCATGAAGAACTCTTAACATGTGAAAATACACAGTTACAATAGCCTTGCAACTGAAGAAATGGGAATATATAACAGCCTCAACTTTGACTGGATCGCATAGGGCAGAATTTTACGTCCTGCGGGCAGGTGCGTGCCTGACCTGATCAGGCGTAAAAATAGTGCACGATGACGTTAGGCGAGCGTTCGGACGCCATCGCACACTCGCACGATATTTCATTTGGCAGGCGCGCGCAAGAGTCGGCACTGTGCCCGCTGACAATAACAAGATCTAGGAAGGCTTTTAAGCGACCAATTTATTTCTATTCAAAAACAGAATTACCTGGAAAAACTCAGCAGGTCTGGCAGCATCGGCGGAGAAGAAAAGAGTTGACATTTCGAGTCCTCATGACCCTTCAACAGAACTGGGTGAACAAGGCAAAAGAGCAATCTTGTCGCAGAGACGAACTCTCTGCGACAAGATTTCTCTTTTGCCTTGTTCATCCAGTTCTGTTGAAGGGTCATGAGGACTCGAAATGTCAACTCTTTTCTTCTCCGCCGATGCTGCCAGACCTGCTGAGTTTTTCCAGGTAATTCTGTTTTTGTTTTGGATTTCCAGCATCCGCAGTTTTTTGTTTTTATCTTTTTGTTTTTATCAATTTATTTCTATTTTTCGCTGCCCACTCAACCTTGCGGTTGGCGGGCAGGCAAATCGGCCAGGCGGCCTTTGCATTTTTCACAAAACCTCAACCACGGGCGGGAAGAGGTTTCCAACGGTAAATAAAAATCCAATGAAAAATATTTAACATCATTTTTAACACATCCCTCTTCATGTGACTGAGTCACATGTGGGGACATGTTTTTATCATTTGTAAAATCTTTATTTGTGTATGTCCAATTCTTCAGCTCCCTGAGGCAGCTCTGTGCCCTCAGAAAGCTCTCAGTGCACGCTCCCTTGCACAAACACAAATTTTTGCGCTTGCACTGCCCCCGGCCCCGCCCCGGCAGCGCTGAGGCTTTCAGCGCGTGTTTCACACCGTTAATTGGCCAGCCAACGTGTAATCGTGGTCAGGGGCCGATCGCGGGCGGCAGACCTTTTCCCAGCCGCTCCAGGACCCGCCCACCACACCCACCTGACATCCTCGAAATTCTACCCGTAAAGTAAGTCCAAACATACAGGAGGAAATTTAATTGTTGAAGCAGCTAACCTGCTGTTCTAATCTTATGGTTGTGGAAGTGGAGGGATGGGGCTGAGGGATCTGGGGCCTGGTTCCTTAGAAAAACGTTGGACCTGTACTTTAAAACAGCTGCATTTTGGTTAATTTTGAGGACTTTTATACTTTACCACGATTCAGCATTTAATGAAAAAAGAGAAAAGCAATAATAGTTAGATTTTCATCAAACCAAAGTTAGCTCAACCGTCACCCAACCACTTCCAACCCACAGTTCACAGAGATACTGCACTTCATTCAACTCCACATCCCAGCCACCCACCAGTCAACATTATCTTGCTCAGGAAGCTGGGAGCTGTGGCTAAGGAATGCCAATCAGTTAAATGCTGGCACCAAGAGTGGACATGTTGATAAAAATGTAGTTGTCACCAGGTGAATGGAAAATCTGACAGTTTTTGGTGAATGTTATTTGGTAAAGTAACCGCAGTTTGTGTCCCTGCATGGAATTCTTTGTTCATTTCTGGAACGCTTTCAGATTTTAAAATTTGGTTGAAGGCAGGAGTAATGTAGCCTTCTGACTTTGTAACTCTACAAGCGTGTGAGGAGGCACAGGGATGGAGGTGCTGGGGGTGCGGGGGGGTGGGGGGGGGGGGGGGGGGGGGGGGGTTGTGGTGGGGGGGGTTGCGGGGGGGGGGGCAGCATAGATATGGATTGTACAGGTTTCCCTACCATAGCATCAGTGAGCTTCTTGATGTAATGATAAGGAAAGAATTTGCATCTATATAGCACTTCCCACAATGCCGGGACATCAGAAAGTGCTTTATGGCCAATGTTGCAATTTTAGAGTGTGGCAGTTGCCGTAATGTAGGAAACAGAGTGGCCAATTTGTACACAGCTAGATTCTACAAACAGCAAAAGAAAAAATAACGAGATAATCTGTTTTAGCGATGTTGGTGTAGGGTAAGTATTGGCCAGGACCGTGGGAAGAACTCCCTTTCTCTGCTTCCAAAAATGGCTTTTACATCTACCTGAGAGGGCACAGAAGGCCTTGGTTTAAAGGTTAATTCAAAAAAACAGTGCCTCTGACAGTGCAGCCTTTCCTCGGTACTGCATGGAACTGTCAGCCTAGATTAGGTGTTCAAGTCTCTTGAAGTAGAGTTTGAATCCATAAGCTTCTGACTCAGAGGTGAGAGTGGCACTCTGTCCCTTAGGATTGGCGTCTGCAGATTTCTCAATGCTGCCGAGAGCTTCTCCAATATGTAACCGTTTCCTGTAGCAGAACCTTCACTACTTTCTGACCCAGGCTAGATTGTGGTGGAAAATTCCCTCAGGTTTATCAAGGTGGCTGAAACATGGTTTCAGAATCCCAATGGCTTAGTCTCCTGTGGAAAGCATCAGACATCCTCCTTACACTGGGAATTGTATGGGGGGAATCTGCTAGTGTGGCAGAGAGTTGCCCTGATCTCTGGAGCAGCCACTTGGGTACGTGTCTCAGTGCACAGACTGATGATATGTTGGACTGCCTTACGATGAAAGAATCCTTAGATAACAAGCATTAGTGTAATTGGAACTGCATGCAGCAGTTATATGCGGGTGGCCCCTTCTAGCCATTTGCTTGGGGGCAGATGTTAGCAGATGTAGTTCAGGGTGGGGATTTGGCCTCAGCGAACCATTTCCTCTTCCTATTGTTACAAAAAAACAGTCAAGGAAATGGCGGAGAATCTTGCACCTTGTGTGCTGGACCAGATGTAGATCTTGCTTGTGGAATGCCATCGGGCAGGGTTCACCAGTCTAGAAATGTGAGGATGAAAGGATATTGTGGAGTCTCACTTGACAACTCTGGAGGAATTACAGGGTATTTGTGCAGGACTTTCCTTTAAGGGTTAAATACAGAGATGTCAACATTAGGCAAATGGGCAATTTTTGGTTGTAGGCAAAAACATAAACAAGATTAGATTCAAGAAGCATTGTCCATGACTCAGGCGGCAGGTGATGGCCTGTTTATGCTTTAGTTCAGGTTCGTTCTCATGTTACAGCTGGTACAGCTGCTCAGAGGCAGTAGCATTCTTCCATTATTATAGGACAATGTGGACAAGACTCATTCAGTAACTAAGCAAAGGGGTGCTTCCGGCTAACCACCTTTGAGCTATCGCCTGGTATCAGCCTGGGAAGGATGGGCATCAGCTTAACCAATAAAGCTGCAGGGCTGAAATTCAGCCAAAAGCAAAGGCTTGCAGTGTTAGCATGAACTCTGGCAGCCATCATTCACATTGTAAAGGTTGAAAAAAATAATCTTGCCAGCAATTATGATTATTAAAAGTCACGCTGACTGCGGTTTTAATTGTGATTTCCACATACATTTCCCTCTTGTGGTTTTGTTTCTTCCCCACAGCCCCCACTCCCCTGCCCCTCAATCTCTGCTCTTTTCATCATTCCTTTCTTCTCCAAAGCTTTTCTTCAGTTTACCTACTTTTTTGATCCTCTGCTTTCTACACCATGGCTGCGAGTTCTATTTTTGATCATTTTTCTCTTCCTCTTCCCCTCCGGCATGGTGAAGCAAGCGAACACTGCTGGAAGGCTTAGAGGGATGGTACTGGTGGAAGGCTCCATTCAAAGCATCAGCAAAAGCCCCCCTAGTGGAATGAATGCCTGCAGTTTTATCAGTAGCCTTTCACCGGAGACCAAGGAGGAACGCTCAGGAGAAATGTAGGAAATTGCCATCATCAGCCATGTGTGGCCATAAAACACCAACTTATATTTATATAGCGCCATTAGCAGAGGGCAACATTCCGTCATGCTTCACAGGAGCATTACCAAGCAAAGACCCAGATTTTCTCCATGATAGAGAGCCTCTCCATCGTGGCAAAAATGGCGGACGAACCCAGAAATCCTATGTCCTGCCCCTGAACACGGCACTTTTCATTTTCGGGGGGTTGGGTCTGGAGCAGGGCCTGGGTTTGTGTATGCACGGTTTACGGAGCTGGCTGGCCATTTAAGCCACCAGCTGCATCCACTGAAGTTGGGCTTTGGTGGGTCAGGAGTGTGAAACTCGGAGCGTGCAGAATACACCAGGTAAGAGCTGGTCTGCACTCGATGGATACATTTGGATCGCCAGGTGTATCCCTTTGCAGAGGTAAGGTACCCCTTTGGATACGGGACACCTTTGGCAGAAGTAAGGTACCCTGTGAGAGAGGTAAGAAACACTTTGGCCTGAATTTTTAGGTCAGTGGGCAGGCGCAATCGGCAGGCCCAGGATCGGCCTGGGAACGGACCGCTGACTGTGATCGGCCCCCGACAGCGATTTTACGTTGGTTGGCCAATTAACAAACTGAGAAGCTCAGCGCTGCCGGGGGGTGGGGGAAGGCGGGCGCTGATGTCAATGTGGGCGGGGGCCAGCGTTGAGAGAAACTTCCCCGAAGGCAGAGAGCTGCCTCAGGGAGCTGAAGACCTAAAAAAATCAAAAATAAAGGTTTCAGAAGCTGAAAGAAAGTGTCCTTGCATCGTAATAAATCACCTGGAAATTTAGCTACTGAAGATGCTGTCCACAGAAAATTGTTTATATTTTATTTCATGACGGAAACATCATCCCACCCGTGGGTGAGATTTCATGAAAAATGTAAAGGCCGCCTGGCCAATTCACCCCTCCGCCGGCCATAAGGTTGGATGGACCACGGAAAATCGGAGTCAATTGCTCTGTTAATGGGCTTAATAGCCCTCTTAATTGTCGACGGGCACGCTTCAGACCTTTGCATGTGCCTGCCTACCGAAATATCGCGGGAGCGTGGGGTAACGTCGGGACACTCGCTCGACGTCGTCTCCCACGATTTCACCTCCAATCGGGTCGGGCACATGCCCGCCCACCCGCCCGATCAGCATAAAAATCTGCCCTTTGTGTTTGTTAAAATGAAACATGATTGTGTGTAAGAATGCCAGCTACGGGCGGCCATTTTTAAAGGTTGGGTTGGCAGAGCCTGGAATGCTCCCATCTCTGCGCACCCGTCCCGGGAGCGAACATCTGGGCCATATGACATATGACACTGAGCCACTATTAGGTCAGATGTTAGGTCAGATGACCAAAAGCTTGGTTACAAAACAAGGTTGTAAGAAATGTCTTACAAGAGGCAATTAGGCAGAGAGGCAAGGTATGTGGAGGGAATTCCAGAGCACGGCCATCAATTGTGGGGCAATTATAATTGGGAGCGCACAAGAGGCCAGAATTGGAGGAGCGCAGATATCCCAGAGGATTGTGGGGCTGGAGGAGATTGCAGAGATAGGGAGGGCCGAGGCCATGGAGGGATTTGAAAACATGGATGAGACGTTGCTTGGAGCCAATGTAGGTCACAGGGGTGAGAGAGGAACGGAACTTGCAGCGAGTTAATACACGGGAAGCAGAGGTTTGGATGACCTCAACTTTCCAGAGGGTAGAATGTGTGAGACCAGCCAAGATTGTGTTTTTAGAGCCATAAAGCGGATTCTTGTGAAGATGAGGTGGCAGGGTGTGGGGGTGGGGGTTCACCTGCCAGTTGGAGAGCCATATAGAGACCCATGTTGCCTCCGTGGGGCATGCCCTTGGGATCACAAGCCCATCAGGCAATTGAGAGGTCACCTTTCCCTAGCTGGGATCAGGACCATGGGGAAAGAGGTCTAGCCTCCTGAGAGTTGTTGGCCAATCAGAGGCTGGCAGCTCTTTTACTCAACAGCGGCACTGAGGAGGCAATGGCCGCTGCTGGAATGACCCAGACGACTGGTAAATCATGAAGGGAGGGGTATCGCGGAGTTGGGGGTATCAGGGTGGGGGTGTAGAGGGATATGGGGAGGGGTCAGCAGCAAGGGCAGGAGGCTGGCACTCAACGGGCCTCTGTTCCTGATGCCAGTTCCCTCGATCATTCACTGAGTATTTTTGAGGGAGGGGTCCCCCCCCAACCGGAAGATGACAAGCAGCCTGCATGTTTACTTGTCGTGCACGTCACATTGAGGCAGGCCCCCCCGCAGCTGGGTTGATACCAGAAACAGCGGGATGAAGCCTTTAAGTGTTCATTAATTGTCCACATAAGGACCTCAAATTGGAAGCAGTGTGGGAAAGCCGACCATGGCCCTTCCCGCCCAGGTCTTAATTGGGGTGGAGGCAAGAAGGCAGTGCGGTGCTCCCCCTGCCTGCCTCCCGCTGGATTAAATGCCCTCCCTGCCTCCAGACATGCCATTAGAAAGGGCAGAATGTTCTGCCCATGGAGTCGTTATGGCACAGATGGAGGCCATTCAGCCCCATCAAATCTATCCCAGCTCTCTGCAGGGTAATCCAGTCAGTCCAATTCCCCTACAAGTTTATTTCTCTCAAGTGCCCATCCAATTTCCTTTTGAAATCATTAATCCTCTCCATTTCCACCACTCTTGTGGCAGCAAGTTCCAGGTCATTACCACTCACTGTGTAAAAAGTCTTTCCTCACATTCCACCTGAATCTCTTGCTCAAAACCTTAAATCTCTGCCCCCTAGTCCTTGTACGATCAGCCAATGGAAACAGCTTTTCTTTGTCGATCTAAACACGTCATAATCTTGTACACCTTTATCGAATCTCCATTCAGTCTCCTTTGCTCCAAGGAGAACAACCCCAGATTCTCCAACCTAACCTTGTAGCTACAATCTCTCATCCCTGGAACCACTCTGGTAAATCTCCTCTGCACCCTCACATCCTTCCTATGGTGTGGTGACCTAGAACTGGACGCAATACTATGCTGTGGCCTAACCAGAGCTTTATAAAGGTTCAATGACAGAGATCTTTATTCTGAAATCTGGGAGATGACCTGATATTAAGGGTATGAAAGGGTTTGATAGGGTGGGTTTAGAGACGATGTTAACACTTCTGGGTGGGGACCCCCAAAGTGAGGTGACATAAGTACGAAAGTCACTAATAAATCCAGTAGGGAACTCAGGAGAAACTACTTTGCTCTGAGTGTGGTGAGACAATGGAACTCACTACTAAATGAAGTTGTTGAGGTGAGCAGCATAGATGCATTCAACCAGAAGCTGGGAAAAAAAATCACAAGGGAGAAAACAATGGAGGGATATTTTCATGGGGTGACATTTAGAAAAGATGTGAAGGCATTGGAGAGAGTGCAGAAAAGATTCACAAGAACAGTTCCAGGGATGAGGAACTTCAGTTGCTTAGATGGATTAGGGCTGTTTTCCTTGGAGAAGAGAAGGTTGAGAGATTTAAAAGAAGTGTTCAAAATCATGAGAGGCCTGGACAGAGTAGATAGGGAAAAAAGCAGTTCCCACTTGTGGAAGGATTGAGGATAAGAGGGCACAGATTTAAGGTAATTGACAAAAGAAGTAATGGAGACAGAAGGAGAAACTTTTTCATGCAGCAATGGTCAGGGTCTGGAATGCATTGCCTGAGAGTGTGATGGAGGCAGGCTTGAATCGAGGCATTCAAGAGCACGTTGGATTATTAGTTTCTTTTTCTTTTTTTTCTCTTTTTTATTAAATTATTATTTAAAAAGGAAGAAAGCGCAGGGTTCCAGGGAGAATGTGGGGGAGCGGCACTAGGTGAATTGCTCATTCTGAGAACCAGCGCAGATAAAATGGGCTGAATGGCCTCCTTCTGAGCTGTAACAATTCTGTGATAAAGAGGGATGGGAGAAGGCTTGTGTGAAGCATTAACACTGGCATAGATCAGTTGGGCCAAAAGGTCCGTTTCGGACTGTAGTTTCAATGTAATTGGGCGAACAGTAAGGTGGGAGATTATAAATGGATTTGTAAGAATCCTATCAGAGAACCTCCCTATCAGGGAAGATTGTACCAGGTATGTGGAAGACCTACTTGGATTTATTTTTTATTCTTCCTTATTCCCAAATCTTCTCCCTGTGTGACCCAGTCCCATACCATGGAACACATTACACACGGAGCTATCTTTCTTCGGCATGAATTAGAATAGTTTAACCTTGCCCTATGACTTTCCAAAGCAACAGCTCATGGCCTCTATATTTTATAAGATTAACTTTCAAAACATTATAAAATCTATGTGTTGATGATATTGCTGCACTGTATAAACACTCGATCCAACCAATTGCTAAAGATGCACAAAACCTTCAGACACTGACAGAAAGCAGGATAAATGCCTGGAGATAATTGTCTAACTGATTTAGGAATAGCTGCTCTGACCAGCGTCGATCTGTTTATTGCTAGATTCCACTCGGATGATGCTTGTGACAGCTGCCACAACTCATTCCCATGGAGATCAACAACTTATGTAATTGGATAACACAGAAAGTGACTGCTCGCTGTCTGCATGTGAGGATCTTAAAAGATTTAGCTGCATTTTCTCAAAAGAAAAGAGATACTTACTTGGCGCAGGACCCTGGTGATTACGTGTGCTTTCAGAGTTCAGGTTATCAAAAGAATGACACAAATCACAAACACCTTCTCCGCTCATTCTCTTGATACAGAAGATGCTCATAACCATGCACCTCATCTCCAAACAACACTAACATGGCAGCCATCTGTAAAATGGAAAGTGCCCATTTGCTGCACATATGAGGCATTGTGCTAGATTTACTGTCCCTGTTGCAGGTCCCATCTACCGGTTGAAGAACCAGTGGGAAACCTGTGTCACTTCTGTGGAGGAGGCCTGGCTGAATTAAGTGCCCCCCTTCCCTCCCACTCCCCAGGTGCTTAACTGGCCAGCATCAGAACTTCCTAGCGGCAGAGTCCCATTTGTCATGTGCTGCCGGCCAATCAGAGGCAGTGCCACTGGGACCGGTGGCTGTGCTGCCAGTAGTGCTGCAGGGACTTCATCAGGGAGGTAAGTGAGGGCGGGAAGAGGCCGTGGTGGTTGGGGGGGAAGGGTGGTGAGGTTTCAGAGAAAAGAGACATGGGTGGCTTACAACACTCCCACCTCTCAGGTCCTTCAACCTGCACAGGGTGCCCGACAAGAAGGGATCCAACCCCACCCCCACACCACCCCCCACCCCCCTCCAATTACCCCACACCCCACCCACCCTCCCTGGCCCCTGAGGCTGCTTGTAAACCTGGCGGCCTTTGGGAGGCTACAGGAAGCCACGCGACTCCCATTTAATCCCTGAGCCACCACGAAGTTCCAGTGGGTTCAAGGATAAATGGTGCCAATTGGCTCATTAAGAGCCTAACTGACATCCCGCCATGAGCGGGCAAATTCCCTGCATGAGCCCCTTCCGGTCTCTGACTTAATCGCAGGAGGTTTTTCCTGCCACTGGCAGACTGACACTGGCCTCTCTCACCATTCAGTGGGCTTAGCCGCCACTTTTCCCACTGCGACAGGCTGGATTAAATTCCACCCATTGTGCGCAGGCCTTTTGGAAATTGGGTTCATCATTTTTCCGAGATTTTAAGCACTTATGTGTCTGCCCAGTTCAAGAAGGTTTGAGGGAAACATGCTACTATTATAGCAATGCGAAAAATACAAAAAAATAAAGGTTAGGAAAGTGTAACGTGGTCCCTGGGCCAATGCTCTGAGACAGCAGCTTTTTGGGCCTGCTGACCTTGCTCGATCCAATGGGGTCAACTAAATTAGCATTCCCATCGGACATCTACTGGAAATATCATTTGTCAGAGGGAGTTATCAGCTCTTAAAGGGCTGCTCACTATCCTTAAATCAGTTCTGGAACTGAAGGAAAAACACAAGACAAGAATAACTCTTTTTAGTGATATAACCTGGGAGGTCTGAATTACCCATTTAGGAAATAAGAACCAGTCTATAACAAGGTGCAGAACCAGAGGTGCCTGGATTGCTGTGATCAAGTGTGTGAATGTTGCCTCGAAAGCAAGCTAGGATCTGGTGAAGAAGATTAGCTGCATTCCACTGCAACAATGCATTGGGAGCATCCTTTGCACCTTGATAACTATTCGCTATTTTAAATGCGCTTGCATGTTTATGTTCCACAGCACTATGTAATGTTGCTGTATCAAATTATTGACTTTGCGGATCACAAGATATGGCAGGCACCATATGCATCTGCCAGGAACTAGGGCATTGTAAATTCATGCATTTCAAAAGTCAACTGGAGCCTTGGGCACCTACCTTCCCTCCCGTTCCACTGTCTCATTTGTAGTTGCAGGCCAGGTCTGTAACACGAGGCATCCCAGACAAGAAAGAGGTGGGGCACCAAAACAGGAGCCCTTGAGTCATTATGAAGGGAAGGTTTTGGAGATGCTGGGTTTGGGGGTACAGAAGGAAGTGGGAGAGAATAAGATGGGAGACCAACATCAAGTTCTTGGCTCCTACCTTTTGTTTGTAAACTATCTTCTTCTTCTCTCCTGGGTAACCAAAAGGAGAAAATGACAGAGCCCAGTAGCCAACCTCAACCTCACTGAGGCAGTGAGAAGCATCAGTACAGGTATTCACTGAGGGTTAACCTCAGTCAGTGAGTTGCAGGAGGAAGCAATAGGCACAGAGCACAATTGAGGAAAAGTGGCACAGGGAGAATTTCAATAGATGCAACCTGCTGGCCAGGGGGCCAACCTCAGGGCTCTTTCAGCCACTGAGCCCAGGAAGGGGGTCTCACAGTACTGACAAAGGCAAGTCATGGAGTCAGGCAGTTTTTACAGCTTATGGGGATGGGGATGTCACTGGAGGACTCGATAACCTGACTAAGAACTTGACTGAGTTACATTGTACTGGACAAGGCTACTCCAGGGTCCTCTGTAGAGGAGGCCTGTTTGGGACATGTCTTAAGTTCAGGGTTTGTTTCCATCATGAATGTTTTGATTAGGACCTTGGACTCCAAAATACATCAATCTGTCAAGTCTGGGTTTGCCTTGTTGGGGAAGCAAGGCTTCAGCAGTCTCAGCATGCACTCAGACCTCTGTGCCCATGTCTGGCTAGCTGTGGAGCGAGGAAGTGCCTAGCAGCACAGGAATGACAGAAGCTGGTGCAGAAGTTGTCTCTCTGGGCAACAACACATCGACACCCCCACCCAGCCCCCTAAAATCAATTCATGTGTGCTTATGAGTTTTCTCCAGGACAAACCCCATCCCCCCCCCTCGTCCCCCAGAGCGGCCCTGAAAACAGGGAGTAATGTGGATAATTTGAAACCAGTCCAAGGCTGTAAGAATCTTGTGAAATTTGGACATTCATCCAGCTCTTTATAGAAAAGGTCACTAAACACCAAACTGGCTTCAATTCACCCTAATTTGGTACAACCTTGATTTTTTATCTCATAATTAGAGTCACTTGATTATCTGTGTGGGAAATATGCAGCTAGGCTGGACTTCTGTACTTGCTTTCAAAATGCACCAGTGAGGGAGATTTACTTTCATTCCGCTGTACATATTAGGATTATAATGTATCATTGGTTTGTGGTCATTTTCCTTATTGTTTGGTGTCGTCATTTTTATCCAGGAGGTTGACAGGTGCATTATTCCACAGGACAACAGTTTCATCTCTGTCGTACCTGATCAGTAATAGGGCTCACACTTCCACAGGGTGTAGGCTTCTCAACAGGTCTGGGAGCCATTAACTCATCCACAATGATAAAAGCAAAAAACTGTGGATGCTGGAAATCCAAAACTAAAACAAAAATACCTGGAAAAACTCAGCAGGTCTGGCAGCATCTGCGGAGAGGAACACAGTTAACATTTCAAGTCCGAATGACCCTTCAACAGAACTAAGTAAAAATAGAAGAGAGGTGAAACGTAAGCTGGTTTAGGTGGGGGGGGGGGACAAGTAAAGCTGGATAGAGGGCCAGTGATAGGTGGAGATAACCAAAAGATGTCACAGACAAAAGGACAAAGAGGTGTTGAAGGTGGTGATATTATCTAAAGAATGTGCTAATTAAGGGTAGAAAGCAGGACAAGCAAGGTACAGATAGCCCTAGTGGGGGTGGGGTGGAGTGAAGGAATCAAAAAACGCTAAAAGGTAGAGATAAAACAATGGATGGAAATACATTTAAAAATAATGGAAATAGGTGGGAAAAGAAAAATCTATATAAATTATTGGAAAAAAAGGTGGGGGGGGGGGATCAGAAAGGGGGTGGGGATGGAGGAGAGAGTTCATGATCTAAAATTGTTGAACTCAATATTCAGTCCGGAAGGCTGTAAAGTGCCTAGTTGGAAGATGAGGTGCTGTTCCTCCGGTTTACGTTGAGCTTCACTGGAACAATGCAGCAAGCCAAGGACGGACATGTGGGCATGAGAGCAGGGCGGAGTGTTGAAATGGCAAGCGACAGGGAGGTCTGGGTAATGCATGCGGACAGACCGAAGGTGTTCTGCAAAGCAGTCACCCAGTCTGTGTTTGGTCTCTCCAATGTAGAGGAAACCACATTGGGAGCAACAAATGCAGTAGACCAAATTGTGGGAAGTGCAAGTGAAATGCTGCTTCACTTGAAAGGAGTGTTTGAGCCCTTGGACGGTGAGGAGAGGGGAAGTAAAGGGGCAGGTGTTGCACCTTCCCCACAATGCAATGTCCTCCATGAACCAAACATTCATCCATGTGCAGCTATTGTCTGGCCTCCAGAACATAATGCCCACATTCCTAGGAGCTTCTGTGAAGTCTATGTTTTAATTCAGTCATCTGTGCTGCTACTATTTGAAGTAAAATCTTGCATTTATATAGCACTCTCATGACCACCAGACCCCTCAAAGCACAGCCAATGGAGTGCTTTTGAAGTGTCACCATGGTTATAATCTAGAGAACACAGTAGCCAATATGCGCTCAGCAAACTCCCACAATCGATAATGATCAGGTAATCTGTTTTTTGTAATGTTGATTGAGGGATAAATGTTGGCCAGGACACCAGGATTAACTTCCCCGCAAAACGCACCATGGGATTTTTTTCATGGGGCCTGGGTTTAACACCTCATCTGAAAGTCAACACTCCAACAGTGCAGCACTCACTCAGTAATTTGGACTTGGACATAGGGACACAAGCTAAATATTTGGTGATGCCACAAAAACAGATGGAAGACTAGAAGAGTCTTCAGTAAGTCAAAGGTGGGTTAATGGAATGGATAAATTGGATAAATGGAAAGCTGGAACTTTTTGGGAGAAAGAACTAGAACTGGAAGTACTCGCTTAATAGAAAGATGTTGACGGTTTTGAATGAATAAAGAGACCCAGTAGTAAAACAAGCCATTGCATCTTTTAAGGGAAGATCATGCACACATTTGAAACAGTGGAAGATGGAGCAATATGGAGAGAGAACAGGTCAGTTGGATTAGTTTTTAACTGTTCTAGCAAAAAGCTAGCATAAACAAGACAGGCTGAATGGTCTACTTCTAAGCCATAGCCTTTACTAGTCCTGTTTTGTCCCTCTTAATGCACAATATAATTGACAATACTTTTTTTGTTAATATATGCTTGTCTTTCAGTTTTTTCCAGGTTAGATGAGGTCACCACAATGCTGATTGTTCACCCTTCATTTCAATCATCCTTTGTTTTGGATTTGGTGGGTGATTTACAACTGGATGCCTTTCTTGCCTCCCCCATTTATCCAGCCTGAGGACCAGCACTGCTACACACACGCTTGCCAGCACCAACCGTTAGGTTCTTCTGTGACCAACAAGTCCTAGAGTAGGGTTTGAACCCAGGACTTTCTGAGCTCAATTGCAGGAGCACAACCAACTCCAACACTCAGGCTCCTCACTTTACTCAATCCATAGGCTTGAGAATTTCTGGGTGCAAGTCCATCCCTGCCTAAGGCTGGCTAGCTTGGGAATGGGAACAATTTTATAGCCAGTGCATGCAAAGGTGTGTCAGGGACAGCTGCCCCAGCCAGGTCAATGTGCTCCTCTAAGGTGAAGCAGGATCCTCACTGGAGCCAGATTAGAGAAGGTAATCGAAACCCTCTGAAATCATGGGTGGAATTTATAGCCCTGTCGCAGTGGGGGTGGAGCCAGAAAACATGGCGACTCATTCAAAAGTCCATTGACTTTGGTGAAACCGGAAGATCCCGCCGGCGGGAGGGGCCGTAAAATTCCACTCCAAATTCTAGTTGACATTTGGGACCTCTAGAAGACCACAAAGGGACCAAAGCTGGGTCCCAATTGGGCTCCAGTGAGGCCTTTCAAGGGCATAAAGGGAGTGATTTCTCTGGTTAGCTTGGCGACTGCCCTCATCATGATCCCTCAATGTGCAGGGGAAATGTGACCAAAAAGCCTGCCTTTGGCCTTCCCATTTTTAGACACATTTGGGTTGCAGCAGAAATGCAGGTGGATCATTTCAACCTAGTACTTCCAAAAAAAGGAAAGAATTGCATTTATATTGCACTTTTCCTGACCACTGGACATCTCAAAGCACTTTACAGTCAATGAAGTATCTTTTGACATGTAGTCACTGTTGTAATGACCTGATAATCTACTTTTGTGTGTCGAGTGAGGAATAAATATTGGGATAACTGCACTGTTCTGTAAAAGAGTACCTTAAGATATTTTACATTCAGTCAAGCAGGCAAATGGGGCCTCAGTTTCTGTCTCATCCTAAAAGACATCACAGTGCTCCACTAGAGTGTCAATATTGCTTTCTGCACTCGAACCCTGAAGTGGGAGTCAGGACTTGAACTTGGAACCTCGTGACTCAGAGACAAGAGGGCAGCCAACTGCGCTACAGCTAACATGCAAATAGCTGCATACTCAAGGTCTCGACATTAAATCAGCGTTTTGCCTGATATCCCTGAGCATTTTCTCCAATAATTGCACACTCCAGATTAGCAAACACTTGTGCTAATTAAGCGGTGCTTCAGAAATTTTAAAGCATTATTGTTCTGGGTGCATCATAATCAGTAAGCATTAATTCACTTTCTTACAAATTGCACGCTTCAAAACCACATCCCTGTGATTTTTACAGTTTGTACATTGAAAAGATAAATAAGGAAACCTGCCATTTCTTTTGACAGGTGAATAACATAAGGCCTCAATTGCCTCGACAAGCAGGGTGTGCAAAATGGTTTTCTCTCTTTAATATTTAAGACTTGGTGATGACCAGTTAGTAGGCCAGGTTTCAGACTCACCACAAAGTTCCCACAGAAGGCAATCCTGCAGTTAACTTTGGGCACCCCGAATTTGGTGCAGCCAAGCTTTCTTTGGTGCAGTTTTTTTCTGATGAATAGCTGAATTAGTGTGACATACAATAACTTTCATCTGTTATCTGAGCCCAGGTAAGCGTGCCAAGAGCTTGCACGCCCTGGTATTACAGGATATTGGTATTTATCACAAACAAACGAGCAAAATGATTGTAATTACAGCCGCTGTGTCGCTACAAGTAATGCCTTATGATTACCACGCAATGACAGTGAATAGTTCTTTTGTGATAAACTGATGGTGTGCCAGATAAGTATTGTGTAAACTAGTAAAGCTGGCTCGATTCTCAATCAGAGCTTAATTAGCAAATTCCATTCATCTGAGCAAAGCACCTTATTTGATAGATGCAGCACAGTTTCTGATGATACTATGTTCCCTCAGGCCAAGGGATACGCTACCTATGGATGCGATAGGTTTCCAAATTTACCATGTGTTCTTTTTATGTCAAAACAAGGGGGAGTATGGAGGGGGTAGATCACGCAACTTAAAATCCTACATTCTTTGTGAAAAATATTTGTTAAATATGAGTAAATGATTTGTAAACAGTTCAATGGTTAGTAAATTGTCTTGTGAAATGACTTTTGAATTCAATGAGATATTGTAAAGCAAATGACAATCATATCTTAAAATGCATATATTGATTAAAATTGGAAAAGGAATTCCTACAATGCTGGAAGCTGTCCAGCCTCATAGAATTGTTTCATTTAGGCCCGCCACAGTGAAGACATCACTGTCAGTTTAGCAGTTGGCTGAATACTTGTGTTGGGATGACTGACAGCACGGTTCCGCTCTAGCTGGAAGGATAGTGAGTCGGCCTTGTATTTTGCAAAGCTTCCTACTAATTTTAGAACATTACCTGCATCTGAAATGAAAGCCTGTGGACTGCTCCATGATGGGCTGGGATGAGAAATCCGCAGAAGCAGCAGATCTTAAAGGGCTGCCGCTTACCGCTAAATGGGACACCGTTTCTCTTGTTGCGGTAAAACTGCTTGATCAAGCAACAGTCGGTGCTTGCTCGGCCACAGTTGTGTGCTGCATGTTTTATATTGTGTCTAAAAGGACAATGCGGGGCCAACTCTTCCTTTCGATGATGAATGCGCGAACTATTTCAGCGTCACACAAATTGTGTCCTGCAGCTCTGTTGACATGAAAGCTTTGTCATACAAGAACCTCGTATGTGTGGCCCAATCTAACACTGACAGAAACTGCACAGGTGCTCCAACATAATGGCTGCACACGAGGAGGGACTTAGACCATCAAGGTACTTTTCAAAATAGTAACATTTGTATGTGTTTCTCCAGGAGGATGGAACACAAAACCATCCGGACAGAACCCAGAGTGGACAAGCCCTCCCTGTTACAAATCAAGCATTTTTATCAATGGGAAAGGCTTCTTTCATCCCGTTACAGATGTAGCTTCAAACCAAACATACTCACAGGAAATGACCCAGATTGTTTTGATGTACAAAACCCCAAATTATATATAAGCCCCAATTTTAACTCCCATTATGGTTTTGGATGTGTGGATACTGAGTTGCAAATTCATTTACAGCTCCAGAGATGAGGTCTGGGTTACTTAAACTCCTGGGCATCATTTAAATGGGCGGGATGTGGCAGAAAATCATGTTGCCTGGAGGCTGCCCACTGACACTAGGTAGGTATCAGGATCGACTACAGGGGTCATCATTGGAAGAGTCCTGTGTTTGGGAAGGAGGGTGAGTGGGGTGGGGTGGAAGAAGCCCCTGGCATGGGATGCCTAAACGTTCTTTGTGGGCACTGGAGGTGCACTCCTCCTCCTGGTCTCTTAAAGAAATTAAAAGCACTGTTTGTGCTGCTCTGTTCCTAGCCCCAATCCCTTACTGTGGGTGAGCCACTAGTGGCTTCCCGTCCAGGCCACTAGTTAAAATTGCAGGAGGGTGTCGATTATGCAATTGGTTCGTGTCATGTCTATGCTTTGGGCAGATGTCTTTGCTGCCTCCAGATTAAAGTCCAGGCTGGGTTAGGAGCCACTTATTTGCCCAACCATTTCCACTCTGCAGGCAGGGCCTGCTTGACATAATATGGTATTAAGATGGGAAACCATTGGAGCCCCCATGTAATTGCAGATTCAAGAGCACCAAGCTGAGATCTAAAATGGATACCAATAAGTTATACATTGCAATTAGTAATTTCAGAGTTGGTTCCGCTCAGATAATAGACAATGCTAATTGTTTGAGCAACCAAGCTTTCCTTTCAAGGCTTCTGAACCACAAGGGGGTTCTAGGTTTGTTCTGCAAGTATTGACTGTTTTCAATACAGTAAAATGGCAGTCAGTCTATGTAATTAAAATTATTTTGCAAATACCTTCTGTTCTGACATGTCCTCACTGGATCTTGAAACATGCCAGTCAAATCCTATGGCACAAATGAGAACGTTGAGCACCGGGGCATTGTAGTTTTGAATGACAGCTGTAAATCGACTAAAAATGGACAGGGTCAACATTGGCAACAGTCCTTTGACAGGCAGCTCTGTGGCTAGAAGCGTCTCATTGCGCATGTTAACTGAGTCAAGTTAGTCAGTCTCCAGCTGACAGTCAGCAGAGATTCTGAGCTGGTTTGACACTGTGTTAGTGTTTTGTCATGCAAACAGTGAGTAACCATTTCAGGGATCTGATTCTGTTGAAAGATATCTCAGCTGAGGCATCTTTTGCTTTGATGCAACATAAATGATAGCTCAATCTTTAAATTACTGTAAATAGACTTGTGCAAAATCCAGTTAATTTACCTGTTCTACACAAAATTAATAGTCTACGGGGTTCTGGCTCAAGATTCTCTTAATCTACTTTCTAAGCATTTTTTTTTATTATTCATTCATGGGATGTGGGCGCCACTGGCTAGGCCAGCATTTGATGCCCAATCCTAATTGCCCTTGAGGAGGTGGTGGTGAGCTACTGTCCATGTGGTGCAGGTACACCCACAGCACTGTTAGGAAGGGAGTTCCAGGATTTTGACCCAGTGACAGTGAGGGAACAGTGATATAATTCCAAGTCAGGATGCATTGTGGCTTGGAGGGGGAACTTGCCGGTGGTGGTGTTCCCATGCATCTGCTGAAGTTGGAAAAGAGTGACATTAGTTTTATGAACATTTTCCTATTCGTGCAGGCTACAGAATTGATGGGAGAAGCCCAGATAGTCACATGAGTGCCATCAACAATGGGCTGTACTCTTGAAAACTTTGCCAAGGTCTTGGAAGGATTGTGCAGGAGTCCACGACCTTAACCTATGCAGTTTTGGATGAATGGTTCTCCGCACTGAAGTCTGTCATGCAACACATTGCAAACCCCATGGCAACAGTAGTTAAGTGCAGGTTATTGACACAGTGGAAATATCCCCCATGTGTATATAGCAATTACTGATATAGAGGCCTTGAGCTCTAGCCTCAAAGATGCACTTTCTGCTGACTTCAACATGCTTGGAGAATGGATACAGCCAAACCTGAGCTATCTTCTCATGTACATTGAATCTTGAAATGGTTGTTCATCTCTTACATAGAATCACTGCTAGAGTCAAAATGGCCTTGGCCCACTGTTGTTTGTGGACTGACACCCTGGGCTTAGGCGACAGCCGATAGATATCAAACTGGAGGTTTTTGGCTGCGGAGCTGTCAATCACAATCATCCCTTGGGCTGGCTTTGATCAGTCCCTGCTGACTTGAAACTACTGGCTAGAGCCTGTGAATAACATATGCTTTTCGACTTGCTATGGAACGAGACGCAGTGCAATCTCAAGCAATAAAATAACTTAATTGGAAGGGAGCAATTTCTCGAGATTGAGAACAGATCTGTCCCGGTTAAACGGCTCAGGTATCAACATAAATGCTGCAAATACTCAGCAGATGAAGCAGCTTCTGTGGAGAGAGAAACAAAGGCGATGATCCTTCTGATATCGCTGATCCTGCTCTGTGTGTTTCATCTCTGCATTGACCCTTTAGCTCATTTCATTGCGTTCAATTTGTTGCCAATTTCTTGAATCAAGAGAAGCCGCATAGGTGATTACTATAATCTAAACCTTCTAATGTTTATCGGTAATATGTCATGAATAGATTAAACATTCAGGATAGAGATTAAAGTCCAATGTTAAGCTCAATCTTATAAAACAGTTAATTTATACCCGAGCTCACCTCACAACTTATTTTTTTTTGCATTTTGCCCTTTAAAATGCATCAATATTTAAAGTAGGCAACAGAATTCTCGAAGTACGTCAGGCGGCGTGAGTAGGAGTGGGGGAGTCATCATGTCGTTTTCCAATGAGTGGTCTCCAGGTTAATTTAACCTGTGACTCTCTTCAATCTCTCTCCCCGTCTTTACCCTGGAGTTTTTGAAAGAATGACTGAAATGAAATAATGCTTTGAGACATCCAGTGCTTGTGAACAATGACATGACAGCCAAGAAAGTGCTGTTGAGTTGCCGTCACTGCTGCACATTGGAAGTTCCCACAAACAACAAGTGACCTTTACTGGATAACCTGCTTTGGTGACGCTGGTTGATGGATGGCAGGGTTACAGGGAAAATTCTCATGCTCTTCTAGAAATTAGTTGCCAGCCCAAACCCCCATTAACACACACAACACAAAGGGCTGAACCTTCAAGAAAACATCAAAGCCACCCCCTTTCCCACCCGGTTTCCTCTGAATGAATAGCACCGCAATGGAATGGCATCCCCATTGCTTCTCGCTCCGTCCGTCCCCCATCCTCCCACTCATTGTTCAGTTCAACGCGGATCCCCAATCAGTTTTTACAATATCCAGGTTTTCTTTCCCTGTCGTCCTGCTGCCTACAAAGAGAAGGGTTAATTATGTGGTAAAGTGAATGTGCTGTACACCCAGGTCATTTCTCTTTCTCCCCCACCCCTCTCGTTTATAGCCTAAATTGAAAACTAGCCACCCAACAATGTAATCTGGGGCCTCTGAGAGCTGGAACTGTGTCACCCTTCCTCTCCCTGGGCCTGTGTTGCACTCGTTGTACTCACCCTGCATGACTAAAACCTGTGGCACTTGGCGAAATAGCCTGGATACTACAACCGAGCAAGCACAGAGGGATGAGTCTAAAAGCCACAAGAGGTGGCATTATTACTGGGACATCACCGGGGAGTGGCTCCTGTCTTGCAGGTCTCAGCCATCCATTCACATTGCCTGGAGCACACTGAGGCTGCTTATCCCGAATCCTCCTTCCCGCACCGGTCCAGTTCAGTTTCTGGTCAATGGTAACCCCCAGGATATTGACAGAGGGGGATTCAGTGATGGCAATGCCTTTGAACATCAAGGGGCGATAGTAGGATTCTCCCTTGTTGAGGATTGTCATTGCCTGGCACTTATGTGGCGTGAATGTTACTTGCCACTTGTCAGCCTCAGCCTGTATATTGTCCAGGTCTTGCTGCATTTGGACATGGACTGCTTCATTATCTGAGGAGTCACGAATGGTGCTGAACATTGTGCAATCATCAGCAAACATCCCCACTTCTGACCTTATGATGGAAGGAAGGTCATTGATGAAGCAGCTGAAGATGGTTGGGCCGAGGACACTACCCTGAGGAACTCCTGCAGTGATGTCCTGGAACTGAGATGATTGACCTCCAGCAACCACAACCATCTTCCTTTGTGTTAGGTGTGACTCCAATGAGTGGAGAGATTTCCCCCTGATTCCCATTGACTCCAGTTTTGCTGGGGCTCCTTGATGCCATACTCGGTCAAATGCTGACTTGTTTTCAAGGCAGTCACTCTCACTTCACCTCTGGAGTTCAGCTCTTTTGTCTATGTTTGAACCAAAGCAGTAATGAGCTGGAGGGATGGCTGTTGGTAAACTCTACCTTTTATTGAACATTATGCTATGTACAAAATAGACTTAGCACGAAGCTCTACATTGAACGTTCTGTCTCCATGCTCTATTGTCATGTGATCTTACATCACAGCTGATGTAGACTGTATAGTTACATATTTAGCATTAACTCTTTATACTATATTTCCACAAGTCTCTAACTCCAATAAATACTACATACAAAAATCCACTGCAGAGATTCCCATAGGCTGCCATCTGCTTGTAATCATAATTTGATAACAACTTCCACTCTAACTCTGTTTGTCTCATTGTAAAAACCCTTGAAAAAACTTACACCTCATTTAATGAGATGTAACTGGGATCATAACAGTGTAATAACTTCCAAATTACTGCTGAGCAACCTCACTGGCCCTGAAAAGCTAATTTTATATAAATGGATTGTCAATTTTTTTTTACAATGTTAAAAAAATCCACATATTTTTAAAAAATCTTTTTTTTCTTTTGTTAGGTTCTATCTTAATCCAATCATAATAATTTATTTCACTAACTGAAAATTTAAATTAAAAGTGAAAGATTTGAAGTGCTTTTAACTTCCAAAGGCTGAATTTTCACTCTCAAGTCCTGAGTCTGCCAACTCAACTCGGGAGAAAGTGCAGTGCCCCGGCTGTTCCAATTTTTCCTTCCGGAGGTGGTGGGGAAGGCAAGGTGCTAGCGGGGGGTGGGCCCATTACCATTGGAAAGAGTTCAGAGGCTGCTGGGTGCCAAGGCATGCTGTGTGAAAGGCTTCCCTTGGTGATCCAGGACTTCATACCAGCTGTAAAAAGAAATGATAAAATAAAGAAACAGCCCTCGAGCCTCACCCCTCAGACCCCCTCACACACACTCTCCATACCCCATCCATGCCAACTCATGTCACCTCATGCTGTGCACCTAACCACCATGGCGCCTCATACCCTCCATGCTAACCTATGAGCCTCTACCCACCCCTATGGCCCCTCATACCCTCCATGCTAACCTATGTCTGTCTATCCACCCCATGTCCCTTTATACCCCCTGTGCCAACTCATGCTCCCCATCACCCTTTGTCCTTACACCCTCCATGCTAACTCACCCAGTATCCACCATGGGCAGACCTCAGGAGCCATGCTGAAATTAATAAAATAAAGTTCCAAGTATCTACCAGAAATTTTATTTTTCTAAAAAACACCCTCATCCATTCAAACCCATTCAACACATTTAAATCCCTCCAACTACTTAATCCCTTATAAAAATAAACATTTCTACTCATAGCCCTAAAAAGACTTAATAATCACTTGGAGCAGTCAGACCGTGAATTGACAAGCACCCCACTGTGATAATGATAGGTTGTGGAATCAGTACTGCAGCACAAATCCTATAATGAAAGCCCTCAAGCTTATGTCATCAGACAGGATGAAATTGCAAGAATTGATTTTTTTTAAAACTGCAGGCTTTAATTTAAAGGGCAGGGGATTTAAACCTGCAAAACTTAACAGTTCCACACATCTTATCTGCTTTATATGCACATTCATGTCTACTCTTACCAATTCCAAAGGATACGTTACATCTCCCAAAGGCATACCTGGATGTATCCAAAAGGGTATACTGCCTCTCCAAATAACTGTGATAGCTTTAGACCTTTTCCTCAAAGGTTTTAAATCGATGAATCCTGTTTCAGATATCCAACTGACAAAAAATGGATCTGTTTGAAGGCAACTGCACTTTTCAATGTGAACCTGCCTCCATGAACGACAGATCCACAAACTACATCCCACCCTCATTCCCTCCTTGGCAGAAATAGCGGATGCCTGGTTCCAGAATTGGGGCCCTGGCGCCATTTTGGCTAAGCCACAGTTTCCATTCAGGCTCTGGTTTGCTATGTGTAAGTACGTCCCAGAGTGTTGAAAGAGGTGGCTGTAGAGATAGTGAATGTTTTGGTGTTCATCTTCCAAAATTCTATAGATTCTGGAATGGCTGTTGAAGATTGGAAGGTAGCGAATGTAACTGCACTGTTTAAGAAAGGAGGGAGAGGGAAAATGGGCAACTACAGCCCTGTTACCCTGACATCTGTAGTAGGGAAAATACTAGAATCTATTATAAAGGATGTGATAACTGAACACTGAAATCATGATAGAGTTAGACAGAATCAACATGGATTTATGAAAGGAAAATCAAGGTTGACAAATCTGTTGGAGTTTTTTGAGGATGTATCCAGCAGAACAGGTAAGTGAGGGACCACTGGATGTGGTGTATTTGGATTTTCAGAAGGCTTTCAATAAGGTCCCACATAAGAAGTTAGTAAGTAAAATTAGACCACATGAGATTAGGGATAATATACTGGCATTGATTGAAGATTGGTTAGTGGACAGATCACAGAGAGTCGGAATAAATAGGTAATTCTCAGGTCGGCAGACTGTGACTAGTGGGGTACCACAAAGATCAGTGCTTAGGCTCCAGCTACTCAGAATCTATATCAATGATTTGGATGTGGGGACCAAATGTAATATTTCCAAGTTTACTGATGACACAAAACAGGTGGGAATGTGAGCTTTGAGGAGGATGCAAAGAGGCTAAGTGAGTGGGCAGGAACATGGCGAATGGAACATAATGTGAAAAAATGTGAAGTTATCCACTTTGGTAGGAAAAAATAGAAATGTAGAGTATTTCTTAAATTGAGAGATTGGTAAGTGTTGATATGCAAAGGGACCTGGGTGTCCTTGTGTATGAGTTACTGAAAGCTAACATGCAGGTGCAGCAAGCAACTAGTAAGGAAAGTGGTATATTGGCCTTTATTGCAAGAGAATTTGAGTACAGCAGTAAAGATGTCTTGCTACAGTTGTATAGAGCCTTGGTGAGACCACACCAGTAGTATTCTGTACAATTTTGGTCTCCTTACCCAAGGAAGGATATGCTTGTCATAGAGGGAATTCAATGAAGGTTCACCAGACTGAATCCTGGGATGGTGGGATTGTCCGATGAGGAGAGATTGAGGATGCTGGGCCTGTATTGTCTAGAGTTGAATTAAAACATTTTTTTTTTTACAGGGTTTGACCAGATAGATGCAGGAAGGATGTCCCCCTGGATGGGGCTCTAGAACCAGGGGACACAGTCTCAGAGTAAGGGACAGGCCATTTAGCGCAGAGATAAGGAGGAATTTCGTCGCTCAGAGGGTAGTGAATCTTTGGAATTCTCTACCCCAGAGGGCTGTGGAGGCTCGATCATTGAGTAAGTTAAGACAGAGATTGATAGATTTCTAGATATTAAAGACATCAAGGGATATGGGGAAAAGTGCGAGGAAAGTGGTGTTGAGGCAGGTGATCAGCCATGATCTCGTTGAATGGCGGAACAGACTTGGGGGCTGAATGGCTTACTCCTGCTCCTATTTCCTATGCTCCTAATTCAATGCGATCAATTGCCTATCTGCTTGCTGACATCACTGCTGCTGCATGCCAAGAGATGGACAGCTTTCTTTGAGCTCATTGGTGAGCACCCTTGCTTCAAGCAGGCAATCTAATTTGGACATGTTTTCATCGTTACTTTCTCCTAGGAGCCATCCTTTTACTCTTCCTACTGCATCTAATTATGTTCTGGAATCAATATTAGCTGGGACCTTCCAAGCAGGCAGTCATTCTACTGTCCCGTTCTGTGTTGGTGGTCACATATCAGTTGCAAATTATTACCAGTAGTTGAGGGATCTGGAATGAGGGGAGATAGTGACAAGATTAAATTCAAGAGATTTAACTCAGGAATCAGGAGCAACTTTATTATACAGAGGGCTCTGATGTTGTGGAATGCACTTGTGGAATAGTGATTGAAGTGTCGGGAGTATATTTGATAGGTGGTTGAAGGAAGGAGGGATAATAGATAGAGGAACGGGGGACACTTGAGGGTTAGGGTAGTGCTTGTGTGGAGGCGAAACATAAAACCAGATTCCTGTCTTTTAAACTCTGTGTAATTCTGCAATAAAATTAAAGCCTTTATAATAAATAAAGGGCGTTGCCTTGAGCAGACACCCTAATGTTCATATGTAATCAATGCCAGAAATACACTGTCCCAAAATGTTTGGTTGCTGATCAGTATTGAAAATAATGAAGTTATTATCCCTACTGAAAACATATCCTTAGCCTCCTTGACACGTCCATGTATAGCAATCTGTCTGACATTTCATCAGTCACTTTGTTTGCCTTGGAAGGACTCCTTTATATAGCATTCAGCTCTGTGGTAAATTGCAGAGCTACCAGCAGTGCCTTATGGATGCTTGAATACTTCATTAGGGAGATGGCAGAGCTAATTCACAGGCTCCCCGCATCTAGCCTCTCAGATATTTCTCGACAATTGGGCTGACAACAGCATTTCCGATGAAAGCAGAATACTGTGTATGCTGGAAATTGGAAATAAAAACAGAAAATACTGGAAAAACACGACAAGTCTGGCAGCATCTGTGGGGAGGGAAACCGAGTTAACGTTTCGAGTCCGTACCACTCTTCTTCGGAGCTCTGAAGCTCAAAATGGTGTGACTCCCATTTAAAGGCCAACTAAGCGAGCCATGAATCTAGTGAATCAACTCCTTTTACCTGTCATTTTGCAGCGGCGAGTTAAAATGGCTTAAATACGGACCACACGCTCCTCTTGAAATTGTTACCGCCTCATGCACGGCTAACACAGGAAGGCATTTTAGCATCAATGGTGAATGTCAGGCTTACATCCCTGCGAAAACACATTGGAATGAGTTGCTGCATTTTAGAAGTTTATTGGCAACTAGCGGATTTCCCATGACTTTGCTCTTAGTAAACCAACTAGGACCCAAGCAAATATCCCTCAGAGCATGAACGGTGCTGAGTGTAGGGCCGGGACAAGCTGCAGCTTCGGAAGGATTTGAAGCTCTATCTAGTGGTAGAAGTCTGCAGCTGCAGATGTGACTGTGTGTCACAGAATGGTAATGCCTAAATAAGGAGCGTGCACCAGGCACAGCAAAAGATGGAACAGGAGCTGGAAACTGGCAGGCTGCCTGTTCGGCCATTTTTGGATGGAAGTTTCAAATTTCCAACTTTAGAAGCAAGTTGATGATGCTGTCAGTTAACAGTAATAAAGCTCATCAGCAGGAGTCAATTAGTTGATCTGTGGCCCCCATTCCAATTTGCACTTCAAGTCCTTGTAGCCCAGCCACGTGTAGCATTAAAGAGAGAAGGGCTTCACCAGACAGAGCACAGCTAACTGTTGTGACGTCTGGGAAGCAGAAAGAAAACTGCTCAGGAAAATCTTACTCCTTTCAGTTAAGGAGATCTCTTGTGTACCGGGCAAGTAACTAGACATAAATGAAAGAGCCTGTGAACCCGAAACAAAGACAGGAGAGGCTGCTGCAGTTCTGACGAATGGTTATAACCAAGATGTGATTTCTTTCCCCCCATCATTTCAGATGCTGACTGACCTTTTGAGTTTTTCCAGCATCTTCTGTCCTGTTTCAAATAACTAAGCCATGGAGGGAGAGGTGCCATTGAAGTAATTTGAGTGAGCTATTGCATTGCATACCATAGATTGTGCATACTGCAGCACAAGTATTGCTGGTGTTGGAAGCCATGGATATTGAGTGCACAGGCAGGAGAATGCTGACCAAGCAGATAGCTGCCTCCTGGATGACATTGAACTTCTGGAGTTTGGTTGCTTCTGCACTCATCTGGTTAAGTGGTTTGTACTCCAACATACTCCTTGCTATGAATCACCGAGTGTTTGAGATTATGGTGCTCATCATTGGGATGCAGGCATTCATTGAAAACATGGACACGTTCACCTAAGGGATGAATATGATAAAGATGACCTCAACTCTGAGGTGAATGGTTCCTTTCTGCTCAGTCTTTGTTTCACCTCTGACTGTAAAATTGTCCATGTGAAGATGTTGATCCAATGTCTTCAATTTGAAGGTGACTCACTCGACCTACAACTCTTGTCAGTTTGGGCTGTGGGCTGAGAATATCATTGATCCATCATTGCCCTCTTCAATCCGTCTTCTCTCGTAGACTATAACTCTCTTTCAGCTCTGTGACTGCTCTGGCGCTGTGTGGAGATACCAATGGCTCTGTCCTAATGCCGGCAATGGGAACAATGGAGAAGGTTGGCAGCATTCTCCGGCACAATGTATGATGCAGTGATGCTCTGAAATCCTGGTTTCTCTGAAGAAAAGAGTGGATGAACATCGCTAAATTGCTACACATCTGGCATGTCTCAGTCAGAAGTTGTGTTCATGTATGAATTCAAAATTTACTGCACATTTCCTTCCCTAAAGGACATTAGTGAACCAGGTGGGTTTTTATGACAATCCAGGAGTTTTGTAGTCACCTTGACTGATGCTAACTGTGCTTTTAAGTTCTAGATTTATTTAACTAAATTAATTTAAGTTCCCAGGTGCTGTGGTGGGACTGGCCTCAAGATCATTAGTACAGGCCCCAGAATACTAGGCCAGGAACATCAGCACTGTATTACAGTCCTCCTAAGTATGGTACGTCCAATGCCACTTTGCTAGTCATGGCCAAAGTGAATTCAGTTTGAGGTCAATCTCCTCCCAGGCAATGGCAGCCGACTGGGTGAGGATCAGCCGGCTTGTAGATCACTGCCGCATTATCCAGATTGTGGATTCACTGCTATGACATGTTGGAAACCACATTAAATTCAGGAACAGCAGGAGAAAGATGCAGGAAAAGTTAGGCATTCCTTGGATGCAGGACACTGTTACATGTGAACATGCGAATTAGTAGCAGGAGTAGGCCACTCGGCCCCTTGAGCCTGCTCTGCCATTCAATGAGATCACGGCTGATCTGACTGCAACCTCAACTCCACATTCCTACCTCACATGTGGATATTCAAGCCTCGAGCAGAATATCTCCTTCTTTGGTCAATCTGTTGTCAGATTACACTCCTGTGAGACACCTTGGAAAGTTAAACACATTACATAAATTGAGGTTGTTGTGATAGACACTGGTCATTCAAGCTCCTGCCCTGCATTCCATGGCAACCATCAACAGAAAAAGGTAAACAGAAAGCTCATTGATGAGTGACCAGCAGCAATTTAATATGACTGCACACTGGGGCTCACAGTTTGATCTTAAAAGCGTTGCATTCACCCATTCACATTCACTCATGGCCTTGGGCTCAAACACAGTATTGTGGTCACCCCCGTTGTCACTGGCAGTGCCATCTATGTGGCCACCAAATTTCAGTAGGCAACACAACTAACCCCTTCCCTAGTGAAGGCTATAGTCCTCAAACATTCCCAGGTAAGTCTGCTGGGATCTGCACATCTGACTGCATAGATAATGGCCGCAGGCAATTCACAAACAAATCTGCATTACATCACTCTGTTCATCTTTTTCTTCCAATACCCATTTCCATGTTCAGAATTTAGTTCACAGCAGTCAAAAACACAGCTTTAAGAACTCAGTGCCTGAAATGCCACATTATGGAGCTATGTTGGTATATTATTTACGTGAGCTAAGTACATAGCGCCTTCCTGGCGAGATGCTCAGAAATTCCCACAAGTCTCATTATTTAAATGTCATATTTAATGTTAAACTCTTGCACATTCTGTTGTAAGAGCAGTTTAGACTGGTTTAAAAGATCAGCTGTAAACACCCAATTTCAGCAGGGATCAGGCAAATCACAACAGCGGGAATGATCCCAACACATAAAATACTTGCCTTAATCCCTCATCTGGAAGATGGCAAAGACAGTTAGATCTGAAGGCTCGGATTCCACAGAAGAACTGGCTTCCTAACTCTATAAATTCTTTTGTGATTTCTGTTTGTGGTTTCTGTAAGCTCAGAAGAGTGGGCGGGAAGAATAGAAAACACTACGTTGATTAATTCTGCTCAGCCTCCTTCTGTTAGCCTCAGAGAATTATCAATAACTGCATTAACAGATTTGCCATTCAACATTATTGCCTCTCTGATGATGGCTCTCCCTCTATTTTGCGTCAGCAGTCATGACAGTATACCCTCAACTTATACCCTCAACACCAGTTGTTCAATGGAGAAATTTCGCAGCCAATCAGAATTTAAAATAACAAGCTTTAATCAAGCTTACAGAAAACTTATTAAAACCCTGCTGTACTCTTGCTACCAGCGACACAAAGCAAGGGAGATGATTTACTCTGCACACTGGAAATATAATGATTAAAATTGTCAAACTGCTGGTACAAGCTCTACGATTCCATAACATGCAGAAAATAATTATATAATTATAATAATTAATAATGAATAACTATATAACATGTCAAAACCAGATCATGCCTAAAAGTACATTTATGATTTTAAAACAACTAGTGCAGAGAAAATCTCCCCCACTCCCCGCTAATTTTGTTAATCAGTGTTTGTGGTGTGGGCTTTGCTCTGTGTTGGGACTATAGTGACTATAAGGAGCAATGCTGACGCAAGATTCACAATTACATTATCACTCAGAGAAGAGTGACATAACACTCAGTGTGCCAAATCTAGAATGGATTTAAGATGCACAGCTGTTAAATGTGCTCACAGTTGTTAAATGTACTTCTTTCATTCCTTTGTTTAATATAAATTTAATAATATTTGTGGATATTGCTGCTAAGAAATGTCCAGTGCCAGATCTTCCTAGTTAAAGAAAGACTTGCATTTATACAGAATCTTTCATGACCTCAGGGCATTCCGAAGCACTTTGCAGAAAATTACATATTTTTTGAAGTGTAGACGATGCTGTCATATCGGATATCAGCAGCCAATTTGCTCACAGCAACACTGACAAACAACAATGTGAAAATGACCCAGATAATCTGTTAGTGATAAATATTGGCTAAACCACCAGGGATAACTCCCCTGTTGTTCTTCAAAATAGTGCCAAAGGATCTTTTACATCTACCTGAGAAAGCAGCCAGGGTCTCAGTTTAACATCTCAGTTGAGAGGTGGCAGCACTCCTCAATACTGCACTTGGGGGTACCAGCCTAGATTTTCCACATTGGAGTGGGACTTGAAAGCACATCATCTGACCCAGAGGCTGGAGTGCTACTGACTGAGCTAAGCTGACAATAGATAGGTGAACTATGTCAAACATTTGCGCCACACAAGTGCCAGGTTATGACCATCTCCAACAAGGGAGAGATCTAACCATCTCCCCTTGACATTCCACAGCATTACCACCGCTGAACCTCCCACCATCAATATCCTGGGGGTTACCTTTGGCTAGAAACTTAATTGGACTAGCCATATAAATACTGTAGCTACAAGAGCAGGTCAGAAACTGGGAATCCTCTGGCGAATAACTCACCCCTTGGCTCCCCAAAGCCTGTCCGCCATTTACAAGGCACAAGTCATGGAATATTCTCCACTTGCCTGAATGAGTGCATCTCCGACAACACTCAGAAGCTCGATACATCCAGGACAAAGCAATCCACTTGATTGTCAACCCATTCAGCATCTTAAACATTCAGCCCTCCACCACCAGCACACAATGGCAGCAGTGTGTACCATCTATAACTTGCCAAGGATCCTTCGACAGCACCTTCCAAACACACAACCTCCACCATCTAGAAGGACAAGCAGTGGACGTATGAGAACACCACCTGCAAATTCCCCTTCAAGCCACAAACGCCCTGGATTGGAAATATATCGCCATCCCTTCACTGTCACTGGGTCAAAATCCTGAAACTCCCTTCAGAACAGCACCATTTAGTGTGTACACACATTGGACTGCAGTGTGTCAAGAAGATATCTCACCACCACCTTCTCAAGGGCAATTAGGGATGGGCAATAAATGCTGGTCTAGCCAGTGACGCCCATATCCCAAGGACAAATAAAAAAAATGCAGAATAAAACTCCCTCAATCTGCCTCAATAATATCCTTTAACCACATACTTAGGAGGATCTCTGTGACTCAGGTCTTATGTTTCTAGAGACTTTACTCATTTCTTGCTCTATTTGTGCTGTGTCCACTAGGCTTTGATTACACCAGACTTCTTTTACACAAGATTCTTTGGAGGTAAATGAAACCTCCATTCCAGCAGTTTGAGTTGGCTTTGAGCTGGGGGACGGAACAGCTGTCTGCTAACCTATAGTGCTACACAAATCCCCTTGTATTCCCTTCTTAAATGTACCATGTCTCTTTAAAAATAATTCCCCCATTCCAACCTATGGAAATTTGCTTGAAGTGTAAATGATAAGGATACTAGAGAACAGAAAAATACTTGATTATTTTTGAAATAAAGGTAAAACTGGCACTACAGTATCGATTACCCAACCTCAGTTGCCCGGAGGGTATTGAAAGTCAACTACACAGTGTGGAACTGGAGTTACATGTAAGCCAGAGCAGGTCTGGGTAGTAATTACTCCCTGAAGGACATTATAGTGAATCACTTGAATCCAGCAATAATCCAACAGTTTTCATGGTCATTTTCCCAGTGATAGCTCACAAATCACCAGGTTTATTGCATTCACTTGCTCATGGTAGGTTTATGAACTCGAACACACTGAGTTGCTAGTCCAGCAACATAACCACCAAGCTACCATACCCTGTTTTTTCGGGTTGAATTTTTGACTTTGCTGCACCAAAGGAAATCTTTCCCCAATATTCCCTTGTGTTTTATGCACTCTTAAATCCTTTTTTTCAAATTAATTAATGTTTATGTTTCATACGGACTCTTCTTGAGCATAAATCACAGATATAAACATAAAAGAAGATTAAAATTCAGTAAATAAACATTATCTGTATTGCACTGTATCATTTTGCTCTGGGCTTTTATGGTTTGCATTATCAAGAAGGACATTGTATTCCTAAGTGACACTGCTATTGATAGCATGACTGGCAGCAGCCAAAATATTTGTGTAGGAGATAGAGCAGACAGGGACTCATCTCTATAATCCCAGGCATGCCGTCTGCCAGTGGGGCTTTATAATGAACTGCAACTATTTTGCTGGAAGCATCTATCAGTAATTTGTCTGTACCTGCATGCCTGGTGCCTTGGAGAGTCTGGGATTAGCATTTAGTTTATCAACGGGTACCTCAGACATTGGAGACTGCAGTCTTAGCTGCAGCTTTCCGAATGGCAGTTGGCCTTAGATCTATTATCACTTGGACAGCAGACTGGTAGGAGATTTCGCATTAAAAATTGCCAAAATACAATGACAGAGATTGAAATGTTCCAAAGTATTATATTTCACAGTTGCATACAGAATATATAATTTACAGGAGCCATCACAAAGTCGAATCATCTCCTAAAACAAACAAGTGCTTTTTCTCCCCAAACAGCTTTAAGCTCCAGCATATTGGAAGAAACAGTAGCGGCAAGCTCATAACATATTGACTTATGAGGCGCAGGAATTTTTTTATGAATAAAAACTTGGAAACTGCATAGATGATCAAATTTCTAATGGTAATTCTTGCTTATTTATGGAGGTTTATATTTATTCAAGTTGTATATATTGGCAAATTCATTAATGGTGCAGCAAATGTTCTGCCTGTCCACATACTGGGCATTGATATCAGGAAATTGCACCTTGCCAACACATGATTTTATGGCCTATCGTTCTGAAAGGTGGCGTATTTAAGTTTAAATGTTTCAGGGCAGGATTGTAAAGACATGAGCCAGCCAACAATGGGGAAAGTGGTGCTTCAGGGAGCAAAAAGGATTGAAGAGAAGTTGGGGGGAAGTTGATGAGCGGGAATTTAGAGCAGATTGCTCAGTGCCAATAACAGTATGGATCCCATTCTTCTCCCCTGCCCCTCTCCCCAACAGGCTGGAAGACTTTACCCTGTGCCAACATTGCCAGATTTCAACATTCCAACTATTGCCAGACCACTGGGGACCTCCAGTGCATTAAAATGCTCAGCTTTACTGGTTCCTATTAGACCCGCTCCCTGATTTCATCACACTTCCAAAAACCCAACAACTTCTCTCAAGGCTAATAATCCTCTGGATGAATTCCAAGTGCTCCCTGATCCCAGAGCCACCTCAACAGTCCCAGATCCCGAGACTTCCCTCTCTAATACTTCCCTGTTCGCATGGTTCCATTTCGAAAGATCTGTCCAGTTGTCCAAAAATCTTCTTTTCCAGCATTGCTGAGAACACTGAGAGCACCACCACCATCTCCCCCATCCAGGGTTGCCAACCCTCCAGGATTGGCCTGGGGTCTCCAGGAATTGAAGATCAATCTCCAGGACACTGCTGTGTGCAACCCTGGAGAAAAATCATCAGGACGTTAAAAAAAGGTTTATTTTTTGTCATTTTCTTTGAGCATTTCTCTTGACCAGTTATAAAAATATTGAAAATGGGGGGAAAAGGGCAGTTTAGCTGACAGTCAAACATCATCTAATTGGCTAATGAGTCTTTTTGCATTCCAATTGGCGTAGGCAGGCAGTGTGTCTCAAGGATGGATGTGTTGACTAATGGCTGGAGCGGGGTGGGGGGGGGGGCAAGTCATGTGATGAAATCTCCAAGAATACATTTAATCACAGTTGGCAACCCTACACTCACTGGCTGAGAAATGTAATCTCAATGCCGCCAGGCTCTGGACCCTACCTGAGTACCCAAGTTCCATGGCAGTATTCTGTGCAGATAAATCAATATCCTGATAATACTACTTGAAGAAGCACCTCATTGTTATAAAACCTCTGATTCACCAGGACTAATGCCAGGGGAATCTGCTATTATAAAAAATGGTTAAAATTCCTGACCTTATGCCCTGGGATCATATGTCATCAGATCAGAGTGAAATAGCAATTAATTGGAGCTGAGGGGATAGGAGATGTGTGGGTCAAAAGTGGGATCAACAGACAGTTAATTATCAAGAATGATCTGAAGAAGAGACATACGGATTCGAAGCATTATCTCTGTCTCTCTTTCCACAGATGCTGTCAGACCTGCTGAGTTTTTCCAGCATTTTTTGTTCTCGTTTCAGATTTCCAGCATCCACAGTATTTTGCCTTTATTAATTATTAATGGAATCTGCTATGTAGTGTGAAAGTGACGAATCTCAAATGGAGTGTCAGGAAAAACTAATGGCAAATAGGAGAAGATGAACAAAGGGAGTCACTCAAAACGTTGTTGAAAATATTTTCATCTGCCATTTTGTCCTTCAGCCTCCCAGCAACAGACTTAAAGAAAGGACATGCATTTATGTTGTGCCTCTGGGCATCCCCAAGTTCCTCACAGCCATTGAGGTAGTTTAGAAGTGTAGTCACTGTTGTAAAGCAGGCCAGTTTGCTCATTGAAAAGTTCAGCAAATGACAATTTGATAAATAACTAGTCAATCTGTTTTAGTATGTTGGTTGGAGGATAAATGGTAACCATGTCACTGGGATCCTGCTTTTTTATGAATAGTGTTATGGGTTCTATTCATTCTACCTTGAATAAACAGACAAGGCATTGGTTTAATGCCTCATCCAAAATATAATACCTTAGATTTTCTGAGGAACATAAACAAGGTCACAGTCCTGTTGGGCTGAATGACCTGTTTCTGTGCTGAAAATTCCATGAATATTTCCCAATTTTGGGCACAGCATTCCAGTGCATAGTACTGGTGAATGGGAAATTATCCATTACAGCAGATCCCTGTTCATTTTCACAATGATAATTTTAAAATGACAATGTGATAAATAACTAGTCAAAATAACTAAAACAAAAACAAAAATACCTGGAAAAACTCAGCAGGTCTGGCAGCATTTGCGGAGAGGAACACAGTTAACTTTTCGAGTCCACATGACTCTTCAACAGAACTAAGGAAAAATAGAAAAGAGGTAAAATATAAGCTAGTTTAAGTGGGGGTGGGACAGGTAGAGCTGGATAGAGGGCCAGTGATAGGTGGAGATAACCAAAAGAAGTCAAAATAACTAGTTGATCTGTTTTAGTATGTTGGCTGAGGTGTAAATGTTAACCATGTTACTGGGAACCTGCTTTTTTCTGGGTTACATTCTGCTCTCACTGGCAAAAGCGTGAAGGCAATTGCTGCCAAATGCTTTGAACCTGCCCCATTTCCTTGGATAGGGCTGATCTTTCACACAGTGTGAGCTCTTGGGGGATCATTGCCACAAAAAAGGAGCCCATTGATGACAAGTTGGAAGGTTCTAATGGTGCTTCACTGACATCGCCACTGCAGCATCTGAAGAGATGTTCAGACATTTCAAAGGAGTGGCAGCTCCTTCATGCACACTCAGGGACTCGACACCACCAAACATTACTCTTGAGGTGGCTGCTGTGGGGAAGATACAGTCACCCACCTCTTTCTGGAATGTACCTTTCCAAAGCAGGTCTGGAACAATAAGCAGTGGTTTTTGTCATGGTTCATCCTGAGCAGCTCCATTACGCAGGACTCTGTGCTCCATGGGCTGTTCCCAGGGACCGAGATAAACACCTACTGCTGCTGGAAGAACATCAACTCGATGAAAGACACTTTTCGGTATGCCCAAAACTTGTTGGTCTTCCAGAGCAAAGAACTGTCCGTCATGTTGCAGACTGGCACATTCCAAGGTCCAGGACAACGTACTGAGGGATGCACTAAAGCATGGGGCAGCCACCACAAAGGCTCAGTGGGGAAAGGCCACTGTCTAAGGCCTTCCCATCGCACTGTACTGAGGGGCTAGAAACCAAGTATAATCCCTCAGGCTGTACATTTGACATGGAATGTATATTGCAAACATAACCTGTAATTGGAAGCGTAGTGAGGCGCCTCAGAGTGCCACTTATTGAAAGAATTTGAATTGTATTGCATTTTATGTAATGTCAAATTTGAACTGTTATGTAATGCACATGTACAAATTTTATGAATAGAGTATATTTTTGGGGGAAAAAATTAAAAGGAATGGAAGACCCCAGAAGCGAAATAGGGGATTTTATGTTTAGGTCTTGACCACGGCCAAGGCTTAAATAGATTAGCCGTTGGGGCCATTACAGAGGGTGAGGAGCCCCCTACTAAACTCTCTCCTTGTCCACACAGAGACCTCGTTCTTGCTGCTACTACCCCAGGGACAACCTGCAGCTGCCGGTCCCTGAGCTTCACAGAGGCGGCAATGGTGAAAAGGGAAATTGAGCAGGTTGCTGGGCCCTGCATTGTGACCAAGGTTTAGATGTTGGAAGGTGAAACAGGGTTGGCTGATGGGGCCAAGGGGAGGGAAAGTGATGTTGGGTTGGTAATGTTTTCATTAGCCTCAACCTGTTTTCTGCCATTATCCTGCTCGTTAGAGCTGGGACAGCGATGGAGTATCCAGCTCTTTATATATATATATATTTTTATATTCATTTGTGGGGTGTGGGCATCGCTGGCTAGGTCAGCATTTATTCCCCATCCCTAATTGCTCTTGAGAAGGTGGTGGCGAGCTGCCTTCTTCAACGCTACAGTCCATGTGGTGTAGGTACACCCACAGTGCTGTTAGGGAGGCAGTTCCAGGATCTTGACCCAGCGACAGTGAAGGAACAGCGATATATTTCCAAGTCAGGATGATGTGTGGCTTGAAGGAGAACTTACAGGTGATGGTGTTCTCATCCATCTGCTGCCCTTGTCCGTCTAGATGGTAGTGGTCGTGAGTTTGGAAGGTGCTGTCTAAGGACCCTTGGTGAGGTTCTGCAGTGCATCTTGTAGATGGTACACACTGCTGCCACTGTGCATCAGTGGTGGAGGGAGTGAAGGTTTGTGGATGTGGTACCAATCAAGTGGGCGACTTTGTCCGGGATGGTCTCAAGCTTCTTGAGTGTTGTTGGAGCTGCACTCATCCGGGCAAGTGGGGAGTATTCCCTGTATAGCTTGTTAAATCAATTCCGCTATGGAATGGGAATCCAGCTTTGGTAAAGGCAATTGATTTAAAGGGCCCAGTTGCTATTTTAAGAAGATCTATATAAAGCTTATTTCTCAGCTAATCATGAACATTTTGCGATCTATGTTCGCTGCTGTTGACTGCTTTACTTTCTAACATTGTGCCTTGTGCAGTCAGTCTCCCACCTTCTCCCCCCACCCTGTCCAATTTCAAATGAGCCCTACACTGGAAACACTCATGTGTCTTTGAATTTTGGGAGGAGAGGTGGAGGAGCAGCAGGCTACAGAGGCTAGATTGGTTCACAGCCCCCCGCGAACCTGCCCACTGGTGCCTCCACAGCAGAATACAGGAACCAGGGCACCCCCACCTCCTGCTGAAGCAGCAACATTGCTCACAGACACTTCACATAGGAAGCCACCAAGCAGCTGTTTCCACCTGGCCTACAGCCACTTCCACCACAGGGGTCACAGCACATCACAAGCACCTGAACTTTTATGCTGTAGGGGGATTCCAGACTGCCAGCACTGAAGGCATCAATGATGCCAGTCAACTGTACATAAGTCACACGACAGATAGCTTGCTTGCATCGTCTCCTCTATCATCTACTCCATCATCTACTCCTTTGTGGGCAGCAGAAGACGGAACTGCAAAATGGTGGGGTTCCTAAAAGTCAAAAGAGCCATACAATTCTTTCACCCCGACTATCAAACAAACACTTTCCTAATCAACCCCACCATCTTCACCAACAGGAAACAGTTCTACTCTCTCCATGTCCAGCTCATTTACAAGCAATTGCCTCCTAAAGCAGAAGGCTTTCTCTCATAAGAATTGCCAAAGAGATTTCAGGCAAAGGAAGGTTTGGGCAGAGTGAGACAAAAACAAGGGAGTTACTGACTAATACATGACTGTGAGAATTGAGTTAGGATCAGGTATAAACAACAGTAACGTGCACTTATGTAGTAGCACTTTAATGTAGGAAAACATCCCAAGTTGCTTAACAGGAGCATTATCAAAAGAATTTGACACTGTGCTACATAAAGAGATATTAAGAGAGATAACCAAAAGCTTGATCAAAATCTTTCCAGGAGGCGTGAGAAAGGCAGAGAAATTTAGGGTGCGACTTCCAGAGCTTAAGAACCCAGACAGCTGAACGCACTGCCACCAAGGGTAGCATGATAGATATTGAAGAGCTCACAAGAGGTCAAAATTGGAGGAGCATAGTGACCTTGAAGGATTGTAGAGCTGAAGTAGGTAATAGAGATAAGGAAGGACAAGACTATGAGGGATTTGAGCATGAGAATTCCATATTCAAGGCATTTGTTGAACCGGGAGCCAGTGCATGTCAGTGTAGGTTGATGTAGCTTTTGTGTCAGGTGCCTACGGAACTCCCCCTTTTATCTTGCTTTATCATGATAGGTACCAGAGTTAGAATTTCAGAGGATGATTTTGGCTGCCAGCTCTCCCAAGAATCCAGTCCAGATTCACCTGCATTTCTGGTGCACGTGTACAGTTTAGGTGATTCTGGAAAGGGAGAGGATCCCAAGAATGCATTGCAAGGAGTTAATCAGTTACATGTGAGAGACTGGTTATACTGGAAGGTCAGTAAAGGAACTGAGTAATCTTGAGCTTTTCTTAAACAGATTATGAGGTCATTCTGTGGGGGGGTTGCTTCTTCTGCATTGTTCCCTCACAGGATGCCGAGATCAGTGTTCCCACTGCTAATCAATACCTGATGCTGGGCCAGACGGTAGCTTTCCCTAGTGCATTTGTTGAGGTTTCACCTCCACCAGGGAACATCAGTTAAAGAAGTAATCACATTTCTAGCACCAAGGAGGAAATGGAGAAAGTGCAGGGACTCAAAGAAACTGTCTCTGAACTCAAACATAAACACAATAAGAGTCAGATGCAGGCAAGAAGTTCTAGAAGCCAAAGGTATGTCAACCATCCATGTTGTTGGGGTCTTCAAGGATCATTCTTAAGAGACTGTGGGATGTAATGGTAATGTTACTGGGCCAGTAATCTAGAGGCCTAGGCTAATGCTCTGAGGATATGGGTTCAAATCCCACCATGGCAGCTGGTGAAATTTAAATTTAATTAATAAACCTGGAATATAAAACTAGTCTCATTCCTCTTCATGAGTTCTCTGCCCAAAGGAAGGTCTGACCCCATTGCCACAATCTCCTCTAGGGCAGGGCAAGCAGTCAGGCCTCAAATCCACTCCAGCTAGAACAGGGATCAAATCCTGTGCTTTTGGCACCAATCTGATCAACACCAGTCATCCAGCCAACTGAACCAACCTGGGCCTCGAGAGTCCGAGTTGCTGTGGTAACATACGCTTTTCCATGCATATTGTATCCTGGAGCTATGGATAGGGATGGTAGAAGCTCCAATTCTTCCCATCACATGGCTGACCAGGAATCTCTCCCAATCTTACCACCTGCCACTAGGTATGTTGAAAGGATTTACAAATTGGCTTCATTATGATAGCACCTTCCTTTGGCCTTCAAGTCCTGGAATGGGATTGAACTTGGAGCTTCTGGCTCAGAGGCAGGGACGTTACCCACTGCGCCACAAGACCTCCCCTAGTCTAATGAATAGTGATCAATTACAACCATCATCAGTTGGTGTAAAAACACAACTGGTTCGGGAAGGAAATCTGCCATCCTTACCTGGTCTGGACTACATGTGGCTCCAGGCCCACAGCAATGTGGAGGCCTCTTAACTGCCCTCTGAAAGGCCTAGCAAGCCTTTCAGTTGAAGGGATTAGGAATGGGCAATAAATGCTAGCCTCGCCATCCCATCCCACGAAAGAATAAAAGAAATATCTACCAGGAAACTTGACAGGAAGGAAGAGTTAAATGTGCTTTGTTTCTCCAGGATTAGGATAACTGATAGAAAGTGTGGGTAGAGAGAGAATCAAAACGGATACCTAAAGGAGCGATGGTTGCTTTTTATGTGTAATTAATGGAAAGAAGGTCTGAGATCATGAAATATAGGCATAAAAATGATCCATCTCTTTAAAGAGCATGGTTCTGATCAAAGCTCATTAACCTGAACGTTAACTCTGTTTCTCCCTCGACAGATGCTGTCAGACCTGCTGAGTATTTCCAGCATTTTTATTTGGTATTTACCTTAATTTTTCAGGTCTTTTACTGAAGGTGAAGGGTGAAGGATGCTGCTGACCAAGCAAGGAGAATTGTAGATTTCAATATATGTTGCAAAGCTAGACAAAGATAATAAAGGTACTGTCCAAGGACAACTGAAGCCAGATCTTTGGAGGAGCAGACTTTTCAATAACAATGGACTTCACCTGAGCAATGGGTTGATGTGAAACGGGTTTGCTGCAAATTTCTTTAAAACAATTGGAACAAGTGACAAAATTTGCATTCTAGAAAGTAAGTATGAGCGGGGTTTTACTTGTAGCGGAGGTTCCCACCCTGGCGCTGAAAAAGTTGCCATAAAACTCGCACCTGATGCCACTTAATGCTTCAGGGGGCGTTAATTAGCTGGAGGTGAGCTTTCCTCACCGACCCACCCCATCCCCACCCTCCAAGGTACTCTCGCCTCTGTGAGCTGCCGGCCAATCTGATTAGCCAGCAGTTCTCAGGTTCCAGCAGCGCCACTGGGAGTGGAGGCTATTGCTGGGACTGCACCCAGTCCCCAAAGGAGAGGAGCCAGGAGCTGGATGACAGATAAGTTGGAGGGGGGGTGGGGGTAGGATTTCTTGGTTGGGCCAGTTTAGGAGGCCCCCGGGGTTGGGGAGATGAATGTGATGGCTGGGGTGCACAGAGTAGCGGGGGAGGGAACACCGAGGTAGAGGGATGGAAGAGACCTTGATCAGAAAAGGGGACCTGTGCAGGAGGACCCCCTGCGCCCCACCCAGCTCGTCTTTGCCGCTCAAATCCTATGCAGGCACTGTTGGGCTTCCCACCCATTGCCAACTTTCTCCTGCTGGCCAAAAATTTGTGACTGGGTGGGAAGTGGCACATAAGTGGGGTGGGTGGGCTTCTTTAGGCCTCACCCGCCACCTGTTAAATTGTGGCTAGATTGGGGTAGACAGCAGGAAAGGCATCCATGGAACCTTACAGCCTTCCCCCTTCACCTGTAAACCTGCAGGAGACGGTAAAACTCTGCCCAAATGAGTCTGGCCACAAATATTGTCAGTTCAAGCTGCAGGGACTTACCTGTTCAACACAAAAACAGAATTACCTGGAAAAACTCAGCAGGTCTGGCAGCATCGGCGGAGAAGAAAAGAGTTGACGTTTCGAGTCCTCATGACCCTTCAACAGAACTTGAGTTCGAGTCCAAGAAAGAGTTGAAATATAAGCTGGTTTAAGGTGTGTGGGGGGTGCGGAGAGAGAGAGAGAAGTGGAGGGGGTTGGGCTGGATTCTTACCTGTTCACTTGGATCCACCGCAAAATTTTAGGACAAAAAGTCACATTGAATTATCTGGGGGTTTTGTTAAGTGCTTCTATAAAAAATGCTGAGAACATTAGGAATTAACTGACAGAAAATAAACGGCAGCTGAAAATCCTTGTGCAGATGGTCTTCATGGAAACATGCTCAGGCTGGGTAAGGTAAAGTGATAGAGGGTGGTTCTCTTCATTAGGAAAAAACTAAGAGCAGTGGAGCAAGAGGGCATTGGAAGCCCGAGAGTATTAAAAGGGAAACACTCCAGTACCAACCGGCATTGAGCAGAATTTTCAACATCCTTTCCGTCTGCATTATAGACCATCGAATCAAAAGAAGCAAATTCTGCAGCTGTTGAAGCAAGTCACTGAGGTAGCCAATGAAGGGAAGGCAATTTCAATTATCCAATTATATGGTAAATAATTGGGCAACAGGCACAAGAGAAGTGAAAGTGCCCCCGCCCAAGAAGCACTCGTTGCTGCACAGAATGATTGCTTCACAATTTAACATGTGTGTGGACTCGTACTGCAGAGGAGAACATCTTAGCCTTAATGAGTCATAATTAACAGGCGGCTGAGGGGCCATAGGGCTGGGTGCCTCACTGAGATGCACCAAGCTAATGTAAGTTTTGAAATGTGAGGCTGGAGAAAGTTCATTTTCATGAGGCTGGGTTTAGGGAAATGAAGAGCGATTCCCATTAATAGCTTGGTGAGGACTATTGTACCTTGCAAAATCGAGGGATGGTGTGGTGGTAATGTGGCTGGACTAGTAATCCAAATGCTCAGGCTAATGCTTTGGGGACATGAGTTCAAATTCCACCACGGCAGCTGGTGAAATTCAAATTCAATTAATAAATCTGGAATGAAAAGCTAGTCTCAGTAACTGTGACCATTATATCTGTCATCGATTGTTGTAAAAACTCATCTGGTTCACTAAGGCCATTTAGGGAGGGAAATCTGCCACCACGGCAGAACAGACCCAGCAGATGTGGTGGCACACTAGTGTGCAGCTGGGTGGGAGTTGACCTGGGAGTCCACAATATTAAGTCTAGATCCCATGAAATCTCATGGCATCAAGTCAAACATTGGCAAGGAAACCTCCTACTGATTACTGCCTACTGTGACCCTACACTGTCCCCCCCAACACCTCAGTTGATGAATCAGTGCTCCTCCAAGTTGAACACCACCGCAGAAGAAGCACTGAGGGTGGCAAGGAATGTACTCTGGGTGGGAGACAAGATGGCTCACTAAGTGCTAAAGGACATAAGCTGCTAGGCTGGGTCTGCGGCAGGCGGTGAGGTAACCAACAAGAGTTGACCTCATCCTCACCAACCTACCTGCCGCAGATGCATCTGTCCATGACAGCATCGGTAGGAGTTCTTGTGGAGACGAAGTCCTGTCTTCACATTGAAGTTGTGTGGAATTATCACCGAGCTAAATGGGATAGATTTCAAACAGGTCTAGCAACTCAAAACTGGGCACCTATGAAACACTGTGGGCCATCATAAGCAGCAGAATTGTATCTAACCATAATCTCCTGGCCCAGCAAAGCCCCTGCTCTACCATTAACATCAAGTCAGGAGATCAACCCTGGTTCAATGAAGAGTGCAGGAGGGCATGCCAGGAGCAGCACCAGACATACCTAAAAATGAGTGTCAACCTGGTGAAGCTGCAACACAGGACTATTTGCACACCAAACAGCAGCAGCAGCATGCAATAAACAGAGCTAAGCAACCCCACAACCAACAGATAAGATCTAAGCTCTGCAGTCCTGCCACATCCAGTCGTGAATGTTGGTGGACCACTGGGGAAGGAGTTTCCACAAATATTCCTATCCTCAATGAGCAGGTCAGTGTAAAGACATCAGCCAGAAGTGCTGAATGGATGATCCATCTTGGCCTCCTTCTGAGGACCCCAGCATCAGTTTTGCCAGTCTTCAGCCAATTCGATTCACTCCATGTTATATCAAGAAATGGCTGAAGGCACAGGAAACTGCAAAGGCTATGGGCCCTGACAATATTCTGGCAATAGTAATGAAGACTTGTGCTCCAGAACTAGCCACGTCCCTAGCCAAACTGTTCCAGTTCAGCTACAACACTGGTATCTACCCAGCAATGTGGAAAATCACCCAGGTATGTCCTGTACACAAAAAGCAGGACAAATCCAACCTGGCCAATTACAGCCCCATCAGACTACTCTCAATCATCAGCACAGTGATGGAAGGTGTCACCAACAGTGCTATCTAGCAGCACGTACTCAGCAATAACCTGCTCACTGACACTCAGTTTGGGTTCTGCCAGGGCCACTCAGCTTCTGACTTCAATACAGCCCTAGTCCAAACATGGACAAAAGAGCTGAACTCAAGAGATGAGATGAGAGTGACTGCCCTTGACATCAAGGCAGCATTTGACCAAATGTGGCTTCAAGGAGCCCTAGCAAAACTGGAGTCAATGGGAATCAGGGGGGAAACTCTCCATTGGTTGGAGGTTAATCATCTCAGTCCTAGGACTGGGTAGTGTCCTCGGTCCAACCATCTTCAGTTGCTTCATCAATGACCATCACCCCTTTGGAAGATCAGAAGTGGGGATGTTCGCTGATGATTGCACAATGTTTATCACCATTCACGACTCCTCAGATACTGAAGCAATCTGTGTCCAAATGCAGCAAGACCTGGACAATATCCAGGTTTGGGCTGCAAAGTGGCAAGTAACATTCATGCCACACAAGTACCAGGCAATGACCATCTCCAACAAGAGAGAATCCAACCATCTCTCCTTGATATTCAACAGCATTACCATTGCTGAATACCCCGCTATCAACATCTTGGGGGTTACCATTGACCAGAAGCTGAACTGGACCAACCATATAAATACTGTGGCAACAAGAGCAGGTCAGAGGCTAGGAATCCTGCTGAGAGTAACTCACCTCCTGACTCCTCAAAGCCTGTCCACCATCTGCAAGGCACATGTCAGGAGTGTGATGGAATACTTTCCACTTGCCTGGATGAGTGCAGCCCCAATGTGTTTCAAGAAGTTCGACAACATCCAGGACAAGGCAGCTTGTTTGATTGGCACCCCATTCACCATCTTAAACATTTACTCCCTCACCACCAATGCACAACGGCAGCAGTGTGTACAATCTGCAAGATACAGTGCAGAAACTCACCAAGGCTCCTTCGACAGCACCTTCCAAACCCGCGACCTCTACCAACTAGAAGAACAAGGGCAACAGACATATGGAAATACCACTAACTGCAAGTTCCCATTCTGACTTCCTGACTTGGAAATATATCGCCTTTCCTTCACTGTCGTTGGGTCAAAATCCTGGAACTCCCTCCTTGACAGCACTGTGCGTGTACCTACACCAACGTGGACTGCAGCGGTTCAAGAAGGCAGTTCACCACCACCTTCTCAAGGGCAATTAGAAATAGGCAATAAATGCTGGCCCAGCCAGCGATGTCCACTTCCCATGAAAGAATTTTTAAAAAATTTTGTGAAGCTTTATCTATCCCTAGGAGGAGGAGGAAGCTACAATGGCTTAATGGGGGCCAAGTCAATTTGCACTCAGATAGTTGACAAAATGACTAATAGGCCTGGAAATCCTCGATCTCCGGCGACCAATATTTTCTTGAAGTTATATCAGGAGGTAGAGAATGTCCTGCAGAATTTCCTGACCCACAATCTATTAGGAACTCCACATGACTTCAGAGAACATAGGTCATGATTAGCAAGCTTCGTCTAGTTTCTGAAGAGGTTATGGAACCACAGCTGTCATCTTCTTGGATTTGCTGCAAGCTTTCAATAAAGTGCCACATGAGGGCCCCCCACCTCAACATGGACATTATGACTCTATTGAAGGTGAGGTGTTACATATTTAAGGTCTGATGCCTCTGAGGCGTGACACTTCTGAAGGGTGCGATTGTGCGGATGAGCTAAATACAAGACTTTTAATTATATAGATTTAACTCATAAGTAATGTGCTAAGAGAAAATGTAACCCTGCAGAGTTGACTGCCATGGCAACCATAATGTGATAAAATGCCAAAGTGGCTTAATGATAAGCTTAAAAAGAGATTA